>NC_065574.1:29112400-29728638 GCF_937616625.2 Mercurialis annua | reverse complement strand
TTTAAGCAAAACGTGTAAAACATTGCGAAACCAATCCAAACGTTTCCAAACGTTCCGAAACAAAACCAAACATGTCATCTTTTTAGCAATTTAAGCCAAATTTTCAAAACATTATAAAACCAATCCAAACGTTAAAAACGATACGAAACAAATCCAAACATTTTACCTTTTTTGTAATTTTAAACCAAACGCTTACAAACGTTACAAAACAAAACCAAATGTTTCACCTTTATAGCAATTTAAGCCAAGCGTTTACAAACGTTACGTAACAAATACAAACGTATCACCTTTTTGGCAATTTAAGCCAAACGTTTATAGACATTAAGAAACAAAATCAAACGTTTCACCTTTTTAGTGATTTATGCCAAAAGTTTACAAACGTTATGAAACAAATCCAAACGTTTGACCTTTTTAGCAGTATAAGCCAAACGTTTACAAACATTACGAAACAAAACAAAATGTTTCACATTTTAGCAATTTAAGCAAAACGTATACAAACGTTACAAATCAAAACCAAACGTTTCACTTTTTAGCGATTTAAGCCAAACATTAACAAACGTTATGAAACAAATCGAAACGTTTCACCTTTTCAGCAATTTAAGCCAACGTTTAAAACGTTACAAAACAAATCAAAACGTTTTAAATGTTACGAAACAAATCCAAATGTTTGAAACGTTACGAAACAAATCCAAACGTTTCACATTTTTAGAGATTAAAGCCAAACATTTTCAAAGGTTACGAAAGAAAACCAAATGTCTCACCTTTTTAGTGATTTAAGCCAAACGTTTACAAACGCTAAGAAACAAATCCAAACGTTTCGCATTTTTAGCGATTTAAGAAAACCGTTTGCAAACGTTACGAAACAAATTCAAATGTTTTCCCTTTTTAGAAATTTAAGCCAAACGTTTACAAACGTTACAAAAAAATCCAAACATTTAAAACGTTACGAATCCAATCCAAAGGTTTAAAACGTAACAAAACAAATTCTAACGTTTCACCTTTTTAGCTATTGAAGCCAAACGTTTAAAACGTTACGAAACCAATCCAAACGTTTACAAACGTTAAGAAACAAAACCAAATGTTTTACCTTTTTAGAAATTTAAGCCAAATGTTTTAGATGTTATAATCCAAACGTTTACAAACGTTGTAAAACAAATGCAAATGTTTAACATTTTTAGCGATTGAATCCAAACGATTAAAACGTTACGAAGCAAATACAAACGTTTTACCTTTTCAGTGATTTAAACTAAATATTTACAAAAGTTACGAACCAAAACCAAACGTTTCATATTTTTAGCAAGTTAAGCCAAACGTTTACAAATGTTACTTAACAAATCCAAACGTTCCCCCGTTTTAGCAACATAAGCCAAACGTTTACAAACGTTACAAAATAAAACAAAACGTTTCAGCTTTTTAGCGATTTATGCCAAATATTTACAAACGTTCCGAAACCAATCCTAATGTTTGATTTGTTTCATAACGATTTAAACTTTTGGCTTAAATCGCTAAAAAGGTGAAACATTTGGATTTGTTTTTAAACGTTTGTAAACGTTTGGCTTATATCACTAAAAAGGTGAAACATTTTGTTTTTCTTCGTAACGTTTGTAAACGTTTTGCTTAAATCGATAAAAATGTGAAACGTTTGGATTTGTTTTGTAACGTTTATAAACATTTAGCTTAAATTGCTAAAAAGGTGTAACGTTTGGTTTTATTTCGTAACGTTTGTAAACATTTGGCTTAAATCGCTAAAAAGGTGAAACGTTTGGATTTATTTCGTAACGTTTGTAAACGTTTGGCTTAAATCGCTAAAAAGCTGAAACGTTTCGTTTTGTTTCGTAACGTTTGTAAACGTTTGGCTTAAATCTCTAAAAATGTGAAACGTTTAGTTTTGTTTCAAAACGTTTGTAAACGTTTGGCTTAAATAGCTAAAAATGTGAAATGTTTGGATCTGTTTTGTAACTGTTTAAAAGTTTGGATTGGTTTCGTAACATTTGTAACTGTTTTGCAAACATTTGGCTTAAATCGCTAAAAATGTGAAACATTTAGATTTGTTTCGTAACGACTTAAACATTAGGCTTAAATCGCTAAAAATTGTTTCTTAACGTTTGTAGAAGTTTCGCTTAAATCTCTAAAAATGTGAAACATTTAGATTTATTTCGTAACGTATGTCTTCGATCGCTAAAAAGGTGAAATGTTTGGATTTGTTTCGTTACGTTTATAAACGTTTGGCTTTGTTTTTTAACGTTTGAAACTTTTAGCTTACATCGTTAAAAAGGTGAAACGTTTGGATTTGTTTCGTAGCGTTTTAAACGTTTGGATTAGTTTTGTAATGGTTTAAATGTTTGGCTTAAAACGCAAAAAATGTGAAACGTTTGGATTTGTTTCATAACGTTTTAAACATTTGGATTTGTTTCGTAACGATTTATATGTTTGACATAAATAGCTAAAAAGGTGAAACGTTTGGATTTGTTTTCTAACGTTTAAAACTTTTGGATTGGTTTCGTAACGTTTGTAAATTTTTGGCTTAAATCGCTAACAATGTAAAACGTTTGGATTTGTTTCGTAACATTTATAAACGTTTGTCTTATATCGCTAAAAAGTTGAAACGTTTAGATTTGTTTTGAAAAGGTTGTAAACGTTTGGCTTCAGTCGCTAAAAAGGGGAAACGTTTAGATTTTTTTCATAATGTTAGTAAACGTTTGGCTTCAATCGCTAAAAAGGTGAAACGTTTTGATTTGTTTCGTAACGTTCTAAATGTTTCGATTGATTTTGTAACGTTTTTGAACTTTTGGCTTTGTTTTGTAACATTTTAAACTTTGGATTGGTTTTGTAATGTTTTAAACGTTTGGATTGGTTTCGTTACGTTTGTAAACGGCTGGCTTAAATCGCTAAAAATGTGATATGTTTAAATTTGTTTCGTAACGTTTTAAACGTTTGGATTAGTTTCATAATGTTCTAAACGTTTAGTTTAAATCGCTAAAAGGTGAAACGTTTGGTTTTGTTTCGTAATGTTTGTAAACGTTTGGCTAATATCGCTAAAAAGGTGAAACGTTCAGATTTGTTTCGTAACGTTTTAAACATTTGCAGGGTTTTCTAAAGTTTTAAATGTTTGGCTTAAATCACTAAAAAGGTGAAACGTTTGGTTTTGTTTTGTAACGTTTTTAAAGGTTTTGCTTAAATCGCAAAAAATTATGAAATGTTTAGATTTGTTTCGTAATGGTTTAAACGTTTGGATTGGTTTCGTAATGTTTCTAAACGTTTGACGTAAATCCCTAAAAATGTAAAACGTTTGGATTTGTTTCGTAACGATTTAAACTTTTGGTTTAAATTGCAAAAAAAGTGAAACGTTTGGATTTGTTTCGTAACGTTTGTAAACATTTGGCTTAAATCGCTAAAAATATGAAACGTTTGGATTTATTTCGTAACGTTTGTAAACGTCTGGCTTAAATCGCTAAAAATGTGAAACGTTTGGATTTTTTTCGTAATGTTTGTAAACGTTTGGGTCATTCACTAAAAAGGTGAAACATTTGGATTTGTTTCGTAACGTTTGTAAACGCTTGGCTTGGTTTTGTAACATTTTAAACTTTTGGCTTAAATCGCTAAAATGGTGAAACATTTGGATTTATTTCGTAACGTTTTAAACGTGTGGATTGGTTTTATAACGTTTTAAATGTTTGGCTTAAATCGCTAAAAATGTGAAACGTTTGGATGTTTTCGTAACGTTTTAAACGTTTGGATTTTTAACATTTTAAACGTTTAGATTGGTTTCGTAACGTTTTAAACGTTTGGCTTTAATTGCTAAAAAAGGTGAAACATTTGGTTTTGTTTTGTAATGTTTGTAGACTTTTGGATTTGTTTCGTAACGTTTTAAACATTGTGATTTGTTTCGTAATTTTTTAATGTTTGGCTTAAATAGCTAAAAAGGTGAAACGTTTGGATTTGTTTCGTAATGTTTTAAACTTTTGGATTGGTTTCAAAACGTTTGTAAACGTTTGGCTTAAATCGCTAAAAATATGAAACGTTTGGATTTGTTTCGTAACCTTTGTAAACGTTTAGCTTAAATCGCTAAAAAGTTGAATCGTTTGGTTTTGTTTTGTAACGTTTGTAAACGTTTTGCTTAAATCGCTAAAATTATGAAATGTTTGGATTTGTTTCATAACGGTTTAAACGTTTGGATTGGTTTCGTAATGTTTCTAAGGCCCCCTTTGGAATGAATGAATTCCTTAAAAAAAGTTGGAATTCATTTTTAATTCCAATTTTTTATGTTTGGAATGAATCAATGGACAAATACAATTCTTGAAATTAAAATCAGAGAATTAATGTTAGTTATAATTTGTGGATTTATAAATCCAAGAAAAATAGATAGAATTTATAAATGAACAACACATGACAAAAAGAATAATTCCTTTTTGACGATAATACCCTCAATTTTTTAAAGGTTTTCTCTTTTCTTTGAACATTATTTTCTGTCACTTTCTTTTCAACTTTTCTTCTCATTTTATTTCTTTCCATTTCATTCAATTTTCCTTCTCATTTTATTTCTTTCCATTTTGATTTCAATTTTCCTTCTCATTTTATTTCTTTCCATTTTCTCTACTCCATGTTACACAACCAATCATTATATTACCTATTACAACAATTCTCAAACCAAAATTTTTAATTTTATCAACTTATCTTTATTTTTTTAATTAACTATATCAATTAGTTTATTAATATTTTTTCAGATTTTTATAATTAGTTACATAAACAAATGGGTAGTTTTTTTATTTTTTTTCTTGTTATATATTATGTATTTGATTTTAATTATATGTGTGTAATTTTTGAATGGTTTAAATTTTTTATATTAGTTGTTATTTTGTTGCTTATGAATATACTCAATAATGTGTATGTTAAATTTATTGATATAGCATGTACTTCTAATATTTTGGATTTGTAAAACTTGAAGAACAAGTTATGCATTTTGATCTTTGTTTAAGTTAGTAGTTTATGCTTAACTTGGTGATTCATATTATTATATTTTGAATTTATAAAATTTATAAAAATTGGTGCTTCGGAAATTTTTTGAACAAAAAAAAAATCAGAAGATCTCTTCAGTTAAAGCGTGCCCACGATATTTTCCAGAAATACCAATTTTGTGGTTTATGTTGTTATGTTTTAATTTTTTGAAATTTAAAAAATAAATTATACATTTTAATAATTATTTAAGTTAACAATTTATGCTAATAATTTAGTATTTTATGTTATACTTGTTATTATTAAAAATACATTACTTTATATATATGTTAATTTTTAATATTTTTAATATTTTTAATTTTAATTGTTTTTATGTAATATACTATACTAAATTTATATTATAGAGCAAATATAGTTAGTTATTTTTAGCATATAATAAATTTTAGTAGTATTTTAGTTAATTTTTAATGTTAAGTGAAATGGTTATAAGGTTAATTTAGGGATAGATTAAGAAGAATTGAATTCTAGAATTCATTCCAAACATAAATATGAAGAATTCATTTTAATTCTATAGTTTATAATTTTTCATTTCAAACCGCGGAATTCATTTGCAAATGAATTCTTGTAGAATTCATTTATAAATGAATTCCAGTGAGTAAAAAGAATTGTTCCAAAGGGGGCCTAAACGTTTGACGTAAATCCCTAAAAATGTGAAACGTTTGGATTTGTTTCGTAACGATTTAAACTTTTGGCTTAAATTGCTAAAAAGGTGAAACGTTTGGATTTGTTTCGTAACGTTTGTAAACGTCTGGCTTAAATCGCTAAAAATGTAAAACGTTTGGATTTTTTTCGTAATGTTTGTAAACGTTTGGGTTCATTCGCTAAAAAGGTAAAACATTTGGATTTGTTTCGTAAAGTTTGTAAACGTTTGGCTTGGTTTTGTAACATTTTAAACTTTTGGCTTAAATCGCTAAAATGGTGAAACGTTTGGATTTATTTCGTAACGTTTTAAACGTTTGGATTGGTTTTATAACATTTTAAATGTTTGGCTTAAATCGCTAAAAATGTGAAACGTTTGGATGTTTTCGAAATGTTTTAAATGTTTGGATTTGTTTCGTAATGTTGTAATCGTTTGGATTTTTAACATTTTAAACGTTTAGATTGGTTTCGTAACGTTTTAAACGTTTGGCTTTAATTGCTAAAAAAGGTGAAACATTTGGTTTTGTTTTGTAACGTTTGTAGACTTTTGGATTTGTTTCGTAACGTTTTAAACGTTATGATTTGTTTCGTAATTTTTAAACGTTTGGCTTAAATAGCTAAAAAGGTGAAACGTTTGGATTTGTTTCGTAATGTTTTAAACTTTTGGATTGGTTTCAAAACGTTTGTAAACGTTTGGCTTAAATCGCTAAAAATATGAAACGTTTGGATTTATTTCGTAACTTTTGTAAACGTTTTGCTTAAATCACTAAAAAGTAGAAACATTTTGATTTGTTTCGTAACGTTTTTAAACGTTTGGCTTCAATCGCTAAAAAGGGAAAACGTTTGGATTTTTTCGTAACGTTTTACATGTTTGGTAACGTTTGTAAATGTTTGGCTTTGTTTCGTAACATTTTAAACGTTTGAATTGGTTTTGTAATGTTTTAAATGTTTGGATTTGTTTTGTAACGTTTGTAAACGTTTGGCATAAATCACTAAAAAGGGGAAACGTTTGCATTTGTTTCGTAACATCTTAATTCCCGTTAATTAAAATATAAATATCTAAATTTTATATTTTAACTTCTATAGCTATTTTATATTTCCGGAGATACTATAAATTAAATTTATCCTTAAATTTAATTTACGTTCTCCCAGTCCTATAATTTATTCCTTACGTGGAATAATTTAATCCTTTAATTTAATCGAGAGTTCTTTATATCGATTTGTTCAGAATTCAATTCTCTATCTACCACGGGCATCAAATCAAGGTAATTTGATGGTTTTTAATATTGAAATGATTGGGTTAGGATTATTTCGTTTAAACGAATTAAACGAATCATAATCGCGTTTCTATAGTCGTTTTTGGTAAGAATTGAATTGAATTTTGTGTTATAACAAAGTGGAAGCATGTCGGGAATGACGAGGAGCGACGAAGCGCCCGGAAAATGGATTTTTCGGGAGCTGAGTGCGGTGTGCGATCACACACCTGCGTGTGCGGACGCGGACCGTGCGGACGCACACCGGACCGTGCGAACGCACGGAACCTTTTGTGCACTCACACAGCCAACTACCGCGCCTGTTTGGGCCTTTTTGCCCTGTTTAAACCTAATTTCCGACTCTAAGAATGTCGGACATTGAAAAGGAAATACGGACCCCGAAAACGAGAAATTTGAATATCGAGCATAACGTGTTCGACTAGGGTTTCGGGATATAAGAAGCCTAAGTTTAAGAATCGATGAATAAGAGATAAAAGTTATAACTTAGGATTTTGATATTTCAAATACGATTAAAGTTAAGAATCGTATTTGAAATACGATTATATTAACCTAAGTTTATAACTTAGGATTTTGATATTAAGCCTACGTTTATGGATTAAACGTACAGGTAATTCGAATAAATAACTGGCGTATCGATGAAATACCAGATCGACGAGCCGGAATAGCTAAGGGATAGAACGACGCATGGAGCTTATGCTTGCGGGACTATAATGTTACTATTATTCGGAAAGCGGTCACTGTGAGTGGCAAATTTACTTTTGCGTATTATTATGAAAGTTATTTTCATACCTTATTAGTATTATTACCAGTATATCGCATTTATATGAACTGTTTATATGAGATGATAGGTTTGATGAATTTGATTATATGAATGTTGTTGTATTCGTTGTTTGAAGATGAATGTCTAGTGTGCGGTCCGAGGAGACCAATTACCTATTGGGTGTCAATAGGCTGCGTGATCATTAGTGAGTCAGTCTAGAGTGTCTGACGTTGTGATTAGAATTTAATATATATTTATGCATAATATGATATGAATTTGATACGAGTGAGCACTCGACTACGGTGTAATCTGGAGTCCCCATATCCAGTGGGTTGGACCCACCAGTGAGTTGGACTCACACTTTGATTTCGATACGAGTGAACACTCGGCTACGGTGTAGCCTGGAGTCCCCGTATCTAGTGAGTTGGACTCACACTTTTGAAATTAATAATGTTTGCTTGTATCATAAATTTATATACGTATTGAACGTGTGACGCTATATTTTGATAATACTATAAGTAACTTGCAAACTCACTCAGTATTTTCCCAAATACTGACCCCTCACTCTGATGTTTGTAGGTAGACAAAGTCAGATCAGACAAACCATCTCCACTGTGCCAGAAGTCATTGGACTTGCACAAGTATGAGTTCCTACAGCTGCAGTAGTCAGTAGGTGTCAGTATAAGATTAGTGAATTAATTTCAAATAGTTAGTTTTGAATGTAAACTCTCATATAATACTTTAATATCTATAAGTGTATTATCTACAAAAGTTTTTCTGAAAATGTTTTATATATAATATTATACTTTTAAATGCAAAAAATTACTAGTAGTTTTAGGCTTGCTACGGGTTTCAGAGCTACCACTCCCATTCCCTAGCGCCGGTCTCGGCTCAATAATTTGGGTCGTGACACCTTACGACTAATGCCTGACAGTACCTTGCATGATCGCTAGCACAGTAGTGTAGTATGCATATAATATTTGCAAACCTCCACATTTCCACTGCGCTACTGTGATATACAACTTACTAACTTTCTCTTTACAGTTAGGTTGTAGGATCTCTATATGATATTCTTCTTATATCATAATCTTTTGGTTTAACTTACCAAGCATCTTTTCCTATCTAAAAATCAACATCCATTGACTTTTAGTTCGTAGGTAATGTACACATTATCCTACAGGTAGCGTCTCTCAACTTCTATCATAATATATCTTATCTCGTAATTAGTTCGCACTTTATATCACACTACTAATGTCTTTCGACTTTTAGTGCGACTATAGCTATTGTCAATTCTAATTTATAAAATGACAATTTACCTCGTGCTTTCTCAGCCATTGAGGAACATTTTCTATAACTCGATTATGTTATACATCATAACATATCTCCACTTAATTCTTTCAACATCTTATGAATAGTGCTAATGCTTGCACTATATATAGTCAATCATTCCTTATAAATCTCCACATCCTATCTCATGTTGATTTGCCTAATCAACTTTCGCACTTTCTTGTTTGAATTCCATTGATGCAAAGATTTTTGAAAAATCTTGCAAGCAATGTTCGCACTCCTCTGCGAAACTCAAGAAATTACTAATTTCTTTAACCATGCTGGTTACTTCCACTTATTAATCACTTTGATCTTTCTGAGATTAACTAGATGTCATGTAAGACTTTTAGTGTTTTCAAAATGTCACTCACTTTTGGAAATCTTAACTTAATTCTAACGTTATCTCAGAATTTATAACACTGGCCGCACTCATTGTCTATTAACACCCCTTCCAGAAATAATCCAGAAGTAGTTTGACTCCTTGTTCTTATATATCTCATAAGAACAGTTGAAGTGTTCGCTCACTCTATGTATAAATTAGAACTAGTAGTACTCATACTACGTTCTACAATCTGACTTATCGGATTTAACTTATGCTACCTTCACGATAGGTTGTATCATAACATCTTTCGTGTCCACATTTTACAAACGTGTGAAACATATTTCTATTATACTTCTCTATTCCCCTTTTGTGCAATACTCGTTTTCACCCTTATAATTCCGTCTACTACTGACACCTTCACTGTTAATGTATTTTATCTCAATTTCAATTGAGTTTACATTAGTGACTTTACTTATATCATAGCTTGGTAAAGTCAAATTTAATGTTGCACATATCGATAAAACATTTCCATGTTATTCTTTTAATATCGGTACACACCAATGCAACCTATGTTTTCTCTTCTTATTTTGCGTCTATAACTCATATAATTCTTTAATATAAGCTTTTAGACTTTATACTTTTTTTTTCTATGTACATTCTCTTTTAATATAATAAGCGATTTACCTTTCACTCATACGCTTATTCCATTGTAACTCGTTTCATACGACGTTACTTTCCATATCTCCTATTTATCTTCTTACATACCTTTACTATTTGTTGTGTCCCTTCACGGGTCTATAGTCTCTCTTTTTTTTTCATTATCGCAGAGCTCTTATCTAGATATATCTATCCTCATCATATTGGCTATCTCAAACTATGACTTACTTAGAATCTTTTATTCATTCTGATGCATAAAATCCTCAGATCTTACATCATTGATCTGACTCTATGTATCACCTCTTAACTTTATACATATATAGCTTTCTCGCTCACAGCTAAGAGTCATTCTCAATGCTCTATTGCCACTACTACAATTAATTAACTGATTATTAACTTCTCGCTTCGTTTTCAAAACATTTCATAATAAAATAAAACATTTGTTTCACACTTTCCACTTTTGGTCGGCCATAATTTAAATATTTCAGGCCCGACATTTAGAATACATGTACTCTACATGTATATTCCGCACCAGTCAAGCAAGACTTAACAGTCACCAGGCCCTGTTAATGGAATTTTTACAGTTTGAAATCACTGTTTCGTAACAGTTTTCAATTTCATTACATATATATGGAGCTTACATTGATAATCCTAAGTTAATTAAACTCTATACTTCATAATTTTCATCACTTGCACTTTTGGCTCACTGCCAAACTTCACGCAAGTTTCCCATCATTACTCTAAAAAACAACAATCGTCTACCTCCCCGTTCGACGATCGCAACGACTAATCTCTAGATAATCATCTTAGGAATATCATATTCCAAAATTAAACCGATCCAACGGTTAAATTAAAAGTTATCAGGGTTTTACTACACCTTGTCGATTTTAGACATCATCTGAAACTCGCTTCATCAATACACTGTCTCTATCTACTACACCTTGATTCGTGTGTCTTTCACTTATCTTGAGTGTTTCTAAACACAAGTTATACTAATCGCTAGTGAGAAATCGTGTATCTGTAACGTCTTAATCATTGCTCGATCAGTAAGTTCTATCTCTCCTTTCATACTCCTAGTGTCTCAGGGTACAATGTCCTAGACATCTTATTTAAGGATATTTTTATCCTTAACTTGTCGTAACTCGGATATATATATCCATCCGATACAAGTTTTAATTCGTTTAACTACAACTAGTTTTGTGCTTTCCTGCCCATAACTTTTATTCTCTAACTTCCATTCTCATACGCTTATGTTGCACCCCTCGAGAACCGCTTACTACTTGATCTAGAGTATTTACTTTTGTTACAGAGTTCTGGTCTAGCTATACTTACAAGAAAAACAAATCTGTATGAAATATTTCAATCATTTGCGCGCATTTTCAAAATAATTTCTTCAAAAACTCACTTTTTAAACCTTTGCATAGTTGTGCATAGGGTGATAACGTCTCATGTCTAGGCACAATTATGCTTTTAGAATCATTTAAATGAATAACCATAACAGGTTATACCATTTGGTTTTGTAACTTTCCTCTGAACACTAACCTCTGTAACTAATAAGATTTCTCCACAACTACTCCACTTCTCTGTATTTGTACTTCCTTTGTCAATCGTCTCCTTGTACTACTATCGAATGACTTCGAAGTGTCTTTGCATTATTTCCATGCTTGATATTCAAGCATCATTACCGAATTTTCTAGACGACTCGCACGCGTATATCACAGTCTTATATCCCAAAGGGGAAGGCTGAGAACCTATGAAACATAAGAATATATGTAGGAGACATGACTCGAATCCTATGTGCTGCAGTAGTTCCTATGAGTACCTATGACATCTACCCCATACTTTATTTTCATGTATCAGCAATGTTTTTAAATTCTCGAGTCCGAGAACTATTGCTCTGATACCAACTTTGTCACGACCCAAATTCATGGATCGCGACCGGCGCTAGGGAATGGGAGTGCTCCGAAACCCGTAGCAAGCCTAAATTATAAATTTTTAGCAATTCAAGACCATACATCACATATGATTTGTTTTCAGAAAACATCGTGAAAACATTTCTCTCGTTTAACGAATTTTGTTTTTTGAAAAATGAGTTCATAAAACCCCGATTGTATTTCATGAAACTAGAGCGCAAACATCAATCTCATATGACGTACTTGCTCTGTTTCCAATACTATCCTAAAATGCTAAAATCATGAAACCAGTGTATCTTTCAAACAACTGGTCGCAACATTTTAGAAAACACGCAGCTTTTCAATCATATACATATACAGTAGTTCAAATCAAAGTATATCAAAATAAGTTTGAACTACTGTAAATAAAAAGACTGAATTCCCAGTAACCAACTACTTGCAGCTCTAGAGGTATGGCTGACATTGACTTCCAGAATTATGGTGGAAGTCCAACCTTGTACTTGATAACCTGAAAGGTGAACATTGGGGAGGGTCAGAAATATAAATATTTCGAAGTGAGTCTACAATTTACAGTTGAATATTCAAATCGCAAATACATAAAACATTTGTATATGTAAAATATTACCAATTAGTCGATCCAGATGAAACCCTACAAGTTAGACTAATGTATGGGTCTCAACCTACACAATATAGACCTTAGACCGTGAACTGAATCACTGCCGTCTAAGCCGGGTGTCGGGACCGTAACCGTGAAACTGCCATCACAGTATTGCCTGTGACCGTAACCGTTACTGCCGTCTCACACTGTTAAGTCAGGATCGCTAGCACTTCCAACGCCCAATGACATTAACTGACCTCTATGTCAGACACAGGCTCGTATCGAGAAACACTACTGGTGATCACACAGTCCTATTGACGACCAATAGGAAGCTTGTTCCAATTCTTTCATGGCTAAGTTATACTAGTGCGATTTGTTATTTAAAACAGTTTAAATATAAATATTCAAAATTAAAAACCACAAAGTAAAACTCACAAAACCGACGTCCCCAAAAGCATATGCTCCAGCTAGCCCACTAATCAAACACCCTGGTGTTCAGACTTGGTAAATCGACTATTTTTCGTATCTAGTTAGAATTCAATTGTCAAAACAATATCAGACATCGAATTCCAAACTTTAGTCCTATCGTATAAACGATAGACTTTAATAATTGTCGTTTATAAACGACTCTTTTGTTATATCTAATTCTATTAGATATAACTTATTATTCCTTTTTCCATTTATCGATTTAATCGATCGATAAATTAATTAAAACGTCGTCACGTTTTAAAAAAAACAATTACTTTTTATTTTAATTCTCTTTTTCTTTTAATAGGTTTAAATAACCTATTACTTTATTAAAACGCTGTTACGTTTTAATAATCCAAATATCTCTATTATTTTTTTATAACGTTTAAAACATTTAAACGTCCTAGTCCACTTTTTGGTAGTCGTACGTCCTTTTTTGATCAATAATATTAAACCAGATTAAATCGAACCAATTGAATTGAACGGATCAAATCAAACTAAATTAATCAAACCGAATCGAACCAAACCAAATCGGATAAAAGTCCAAATTGATCCCTCGGTCAACCCACTGTGCGTTCGCACAGTGGGTACTGTGCGTTCGCAAAGTATTTGTACTGTGCTTGCGCACAGTGCATGTACAGCCCCGGAATCCGTGATTCCGGGCCTCCCGACCTACTTCCGATTCCAAATTCCAATTCGAACATTAATACCATATCCAATACAACTCAAATTTGCAATTTAAAATTTAAACTGATACTAATTCAATCGATTTGATACGGTTAACGTTATTAATTTAATTATTATCCAAATTAATAATAATCGAATTCAAATTAACGATTATTACCTCAAATACGTGCGGATTATCGAAAAAATCGAAATTGGGATTGATTTCTCAAAACCTAATTCCCTCGCCTAATTTGCTCCCTATTCGCAAAAAAGAGAAAGCAAAAATTGGAAATGAGGCTTCTGTCCTCATTTCCTCACAACTTATGGTTATATATATTAAATAGTTAAAGTGTCATTTAGTACTAGATCAATCATGCACTTTATCACAACTTCTTAATTAGTCTTCCGTATCTCAAACGGAGACTAGTTTTAAATTTTACCAAATTTTACCCAAAAATCCAATAAAACATAAAACAAAGAAAAATATAATTTTTATTCGAATCCGACTCATATTTTATCTTTAATAAATCTCCAGACACTTATTAGGTCCAACTCAGTCCCGCTTAATTAAAATTATTATGTCCAAATTCCATAAATGTTTGACGGTAGTTTAGTCAAATTATTTCGCGAATATTGACACCAAAATTATTCGATCGAGACTTATAAATTATTTAATTTTAATTTGGATTAACGAATAATACTGAATTAGTTAATAATTGAAACTAATTAAAATAAAAGTTTAGGGACTAAAGTTGGCATTTAGTCAAACTTGGCAGTCACTCACCACCGCCCCTCTCTCTTTTCTTCTTTTTATTATATAATTAATATATGTATATATATATATATATATATATATATATATATAATTAATATATATATATACATTAACTTATATCGTTTAATTTAACGTCGAAACTTCCAAGATTCGATATTTTAATTCTGAGGTTTTATCCAAAACTTTTAACTCTCCAATTAGAGTGGTATATTGATATATTAATTATCAATATATTTTTATTTACTTCTATTAGTGCCGTTCATATACCTTTATCCGATTTAAATTTTAAACTCCTATTATTAAAATATACTTTTAGATATATGTATAAATTAAATTTACGTTTAAATTTAATTTACATATTTTCAGTTCATTAAATCACTTCCCGTGATTTAAAGTAACAACTTTAAATAGACAAACTTGACTATTATCATTCGACTATTAAACTTAGTCTTTCCGAATATTTTTTTTAATATTCGAAACCTCAAAATATTATTTTTTTTAATATTTTAATTACTCCAATTTGACCTCGTGACATATTCTAATTACTTAAAATTACGGGGTATTACACAAGCCTACTGAAAGCTCATTTCAATCTAAATCCATAATCGCTTAAAACAGTTTAAAGACATTTATAATACTAAAATAAGATGCGATAGTTAATAAATCTGTAAATAGCACTACAAACTCACTGCTTGCTTATCCGTGTAAAACTTTGACGAGCAGTTAACCATGGTTCGACTCCGGAGCGCGAATAGTCGAAGAGTCTAATAAATAAATCACAAGTTAAAATCACTCCAACCCCTAACTCTAAGAATACTAGACACCAAGTAGAACTAGCACAAAATAATAAGGCAGATAAAAGTCACACAGAGAAACACAATTCTCAAATAATTTATAATGCTGTAAAACAATTCAAGTCTATTGAGTTCACACTTAAAATCCAATCCGAAAATATTATTTAAATGATAATTTAAATCATTTCCTCAAGTAGTGGGTTAGTCGAGTTTCTAAAACTATCAAGCTAAACCCATGTCACGACCCAAATTATTGAGCTGAGACCGACGCTAGGGAATGGGAGTGGTAGCTCCGAAACCCGTAGCAAGCCTAAAACCACTAATAATTTTTCGCAATTAAAAGTATAATATTAAAATATCATACTAGAGTTTACATTATAAAATACTGATTGAAGTCAAAATGTCTATCTAATACTGACACCTACTGACTACTGCAGCTTTAGGAACTCATACTTGTGCAAGTCCAATGACTTCTGGCACAGTGGAGATGGTTTGTCTGATCCGACTTCTAATACCTGCAAACATCAGAGTGAGGGGCCAGTATTTGGGAAAATACTGAGTGAGTATGCAACTTATTATCGGTATTATCAAAATACACATCGCATACTCAAACATATATATATATATATATATATATATATATATATATATATATATATATATATCGATAAAATATGAAAATAACATAATATTCATAAATAGCAGATCTGACCGAAACCCTAATCTTAAACTCTGAACTCATCTCATTCCGAATACTCAAATTAAACTGATCCAAGTGGTCCGACCCGGGAGTGTTCACACTCAACCATGTCAGCCGCGACCAATCTCTTAATCTCCAAGTGTGAGTCCAACTCACTGGTGGGTCCAACCAACTAGATACGGGGCTCAGGTTACACCGTAACCGAGTTCTCACTCGTATCGCATTCATATTGTATGCGCATTTCATAATCTCATAGAACATCTAGACACGCTAGACTGACTCAAATACTGGTGATCACACAGCCTATTGACACCCAATAGGTAGTTGGTTTCTTTGGATCGCATGCTAGATACTCATATTCAAACAATGAATGTAATGGCATTCATAGAGTCACATTCATCAAACATACCATCTTACATAAGCAAATCATATAAATGCGACGTATTGATAATCATATTCATAATATATGGAAGTCCTGAGGGATTTTTCAAAGGGGCTTGTGGCATAAGACAAGGAGATCCCATGTCTCCATTACTTTTTGTCCTGGTGATGGAATACCTTTCTAGGTCTCTGATTGGAATGCAGGATGGTGAATTTGACTACCATACAGGTTGTAAAAGCTTAAAAATAAGCCATATGTGCTTTGCAGACGATCTGTTTATATTCTGCAAAGGTAATATTAGAAGTGTTATGAAGATAGCTGCAGTTCTAGACAGCTTCCATAGAGCTTCAGGTCTGGAAGTTAATGCTAGTAAAAGTTGTGCTTATTTCTGTGGGGTTGATGCTGAGTTGAAAACAGAAATTTTGAAGGTGTTGGGGTTCTCTGAAGGGATACTGCCTATTAAATATTTGGGAGTCCCTTTGATAAGTAAGAGATTAACAAAAGATAATTGCAAGATGCTGATTGATAAGATTACTGGCAGAATTTCTCACTGGACAGTAAAGCATCTGACCTATGCAGGCAGACTCCAGCTTGTTAATGTAGTCCTGTTCAGTATGCAAGTCTATTGGTGTTCCATGTTTGTTATTCCTGCTGCAGTTATAAATGGGGTGGAGAAAATCTGTAAGAACTTCTTATGGAAAGGCTCTGTGGACTATCAAAATGGCAATCTTGTTGCTTGGTCTGAGGTGTGTAAGAAAAAAAGTGAGGGTGGCTTGGGAGTCAAAGATTTGAGACAGTGGAATAAAGTTGCAATCATCAGGCATATCTGGGACCTGTTGGTAGTTAAAGAGTCACTCTGGGCCACTTGGATTACCAGGAATAAACTCAAGAAGTTGAGTTTCTGGGGCATTACCAAGCCTCTGGATGCCAGCTGGAATTGGAGGAATCTCACTAAGCTAAGACAGGATGTTAAGAGTAGCTTCAAGTATGATTTGGGGAGAGGGTTCATGTCCTTCTGGTATGACCCTTGGCTGAATGGGAATGCCATTTATGACACTCACCCAGAGATTTCTTTCAGGGATGCTGACATTCCTAAGGAAGCTTTGGTGAAGGATCTTTGGAACAGGGGGACTTGGAAGTTACCTTATCCTATAGATACTCAGATTGATAGCTTATGGGAGAGCATCAAGGGTAATTATTCTGTGATTGACAGAGATGACTTGGTAACTTGGAAACATAACAAGAGTGGTGTTTTTACTATCAAATCAGCTTGGGATCAGTTGAGAACTAAATTCCCTAAAGTAGCTTGGTGGAAGGTGATTTGGAGCCCAGGCTGCATTCCAAGGCAGAGTTTCATAGGCTGGTTAGCTATTAAAAAAGGGCTGAGAACTAGAGACAAGCTCAAGATATGGGGTTGCATTGATAATGATACTTGTGTTTATTGCAATATGGCTTCTGAGAGCATCAATCATTTGTTTTTTGAATGTGCTGTGTTGAATAGCATTATTGTTGCTGTGATGAAAACCTGCTATATTAACAGGAGTTGTTTGAGTTGGAGAAGAGAATGGTCATGGTATGGAAAGAAGGCCACTGGGAAGAGCTTATTGGCTAGGGTGAGAAGACTAGCTTTTATTAGCTCTATCTACAATATCTGGAGAGGCAGGAATCAGATCATCTTTGAGGGAAAAACTGTCAATGAGGCCATGATCAAAAGCTGGATCAGGAATGATATTATGCTAAAATTGTATAGTAGAAGAGATAACTCAGAGAGATTTCTGAGTTTATACCAGAAATGGTCTAGCTTTGCTTAGCTTTGTTTAGTTTTGCTATTTCTGTTGTTTGCTGGAGTTGCTGTAGTGTTGTTGTGATGCTGGTGATGTTGCAGTCTGTTGCAGTCTGAACTCTTAGTTGTATTTTGAGTTGAGCTTAATCTATCGCTTTGGTACATTTTACCAAAAAAAAAAATACGTGAAAGTAAATTGCCACTCACAGTGACAGCTTTCCTAATAATAATAATATAAAGATCCCATGAACTTCATGCATCGTTTGATCACACAGCTATTCCAGCTTATCGGCATGGTAGCTCGTCGATACGTCAGTTCCTATTCAAATCATATGTACGTTTAATTCATAAACGTAGACTTAATCTCAAAATCCTGAGTTATAAACTTAGGTTAATATAATCGTATTTCAAATACGATTCTTAACTTTAATCGTACTTTAATACCTAATCAAGATTAAACTCGGGTTTCTTATATCTCAAAACCCTATTCGAACTCGTTATGTTCGATATCCAAATCTCTTATTTTCGGGGTCCGTGATTCACTTTTAATGTCCGGCGTACTTAAAGTCGGAAATCTAGGTCGAAACGGGGCCAAATGGCTTTAAACAACCTCGTCGTTGGTTGTGCGAGCGCACAAGAGGATGTGTGCGTTCGCACAATCGTGTGCGCGTTCGCACACATAGGTGTGCGCTCGCACACCCTAGTGTGCGATCGCACACTCAGTGTGCGATGCACAGTGTGTGCGTTCGCACACAATTGTGTGCGTTCGCACACAATGGTGTGCGTTCGCACACCTTGTTTGCTTCGCACACCGTGCATTCGCACGGTCCGGAATCCGTCTCCGGCCGATCCCGACGTGCCTAATATTGATTCCGACATGCCCCTATCTCATTTTAACACAATTTCAACTCCAAATCCATCAAAAACAATAATAGAAAAGCAATTACAATTCGTTTAATTCGTTAAAACGAATTAACCCTAATCCAATCATTTCGATCTCAAAAATCACCAAATTACCTCGATTTGATGCTCGTGGTAGATAGAGAATTGAATTCTGAAGGAATCGATATAAAGAATTCGTGATTTGGGCGAGAAACGGCGAAACGGCGACGGATCGCAATCGATTGTCGCATTTCCTTCTTTCCTTCTGTTACCTTCTTCTTTGTTCATCTGATCCTTCTTTCCTTTATATATATAGATTGGATAATTAGCCACTCTAGTCCTTCATTTCTTTAACTTAAACCAATTCTCTTTTAAACTTTCTAATTTAACCAAATGGTTAAATTACCCTTTTTAACTCGATTACTTACGTATTATTTATATCCATATAAATAATACTAAGCCAAAATTATTATTTTCCGTCAATAATCTCTTAATTACTATTCTCGAGATCTAATTGGCAAATTTTCACTTTAGCCCTTAAACTTTTTAAAAGTTACAATTTAGTCCAAAACGCATCCGCGTCCAAATTTTAAAAGGTTTCCGATTGGCCTGAAACTTTTACCACATATACTATACAACATTTCGCGGATCTAGGCAAAATAATTTCCCTTCGGAATTTATATGATTAAATTACCACTTTAATCCTTTATACTTTATTTTGCAACTTTCTTAGCATTCTTCCTTTTTTAATTCCAATTCGAACTTTAGAATTGGAATATAACGTTAAATTCTTTGCTATAATCTCTTTCAAACCGATCTACTAAAACTTATTTATCTTACTTTTATCGGAAGACTTTCCGATATTGCCACTCTGGCGACTCAAAACTGGACACGTGGCCCAATTAGATAATTAAATATTTTGGGGTATTACAACCCACATGTCGGGCGACCCAAGTCTAACCCGACCCAACCATTAATCCATAATTAGAAACCATAGTTATAATTATAATTTGATAAAAATATTAATCAAATATCAAAATAAAACTAAATAGCTTGAAATCCAAGTAATCGAATATCACTGACAAAATACTTCTCTAAAATAATTTAATAAATAATTAAAGGGTTAATTTTTAAAAAAATCACGAACTTTACACGAAGTTTCATTTTAATCATGAACTTTAAAAGTTGTCATTTAAAGGCACGAACTTTCATTTTATTTCAAATCTATCGCCAAAGTAAAATCCGGTGTATTTTATCTTACCAAAAATTCCTAATCCTATATACTCTAACTAAAGGATAATAAGATTTGATGTCGATTTATAATTTGGGTCTTTCATTAATGGTTTATTGAAGAATTTAGTCAACAAAAATACACCGAAATGATAGATTTGAAACAAAATGAAAGTTCGTGCCTTTAAATGGCAACTTTTAAAGGTCATGATTAAAATAAAACTTCGTGTAAAGTTCGTGATTTTCTTAGATATTAACCCATAATTAAAACGCTAAATTATGAATTTAGCCAAATTGGCATGCTAAACCAAATATCAAAATAATTATTAAATATAATTATATAATTCCCATTTATAATAAGGCTTAATACATTATTTGACCCCCTAAACTATATCATTTTATTCTCTGCGACCTGTAAACTAATTTCGTGTTCTTTTAAACCTCTTAACTCTTTTTTTTGTTCTATTTAACCCCTCATTCGAAATGTGCACACCACGAGCGATGACGTGGATAAAATTGCTGACATGGCTTTGCTGACATGGGGTTAAATAGAATAAAAAAAATAGTTAAGAGGTCTAATGGAACACAAAAATAGTTTAGAGGTCATAGGAAATAAAAGACTAAAGGGGTCAAAAAATATATTAAGCCTAAATATTTTTTTTAATTTAAAATAAAAAGTGATGTACTTTACATATATTGAAAAAAAATCATTTAAGGCATTAAAAATCATGAAATTTAGCGTGTTTTTCAATTTTAACACAAATTTTAAAATTCATAATTGATTTGAAAAGTTTGAAATTGCTAAAAATTAAAAGCTGGTGTATTAAATCTTTTAAAATTGGAAATTCGTGAAACACACTAAAAATTATAATATTTAAAAAAATTTAGTCTTTTTTTAATATTATCACAGTATAGTAAATTTATATATTTTATAATATCGTTAAAAACAAACAAACTTCATTTATCATTATTGAAATGTAAACAAATATTTACATGTACAAGAAGTTATATTAGGTAAAGACTAAATTTTATTTTTTTTATTTTTCTAGAAGATTTAATAGATAAAAATTAAATAATTGCATTTTCGAGAAGGTTAAATGAATAAAAATTAAAAGTTTGAAGGTGCAATAGAAAAATAAAATAAGTTCAGCGGTCAAATAGAACAAAATAGTGTAGTTCAGGGGTTCAATAGAAAAATTTATGCATTTTAATTATCCTTCCCGCGATTCAAAGCGTTTGAAAACATGTGCTTTTGCCACATTGGATGAAAAAAGTCAGATGGGCAAAAAAATTGCAGTTGACGGGTTAAATAGAACAAAAAATAATGTTAAGAGGTCCAGTAGATTATCAAATTAGTTTAAGAGTCTTAGAGAATAAAAGTGTATAGTTTAGGGGGCAAATGATGTATTAAGCCTTAATAATAATAATAAGCAATATAATTATAAATGAATTTAAATATTATTTTAACATTTTAAAATAATATTGTCGAGTTGCTATATTTCAATTTGAAATGAAATCCCCGAGTTAAAATTAAAACAAATAATTAATATGTAAAATATGAAATGGTTAAAAATTAACCTAAGGAATCTTATTGATTAAATCCAATTAAACTAGTGACCTAAGTAATCTTTTAGCCCAACAAAATCCAAACTAAGTCAATAAACACCTGCCACATACTCCTTCTTTTCCAAACATACAACCCAACTTCAATACACATTGCAGTAAACAAATTCCGCAAACCCAACTAACAAAATCAACAATTTCTTACATCAACCAAGAACAACATTACAACACCAAATTATAAGAGTCATACTAATACCAAAAGAAGAAACCGAGCCCAGCACAAATAGGTTGACAATAGCTATAAACTCATTGACAATCAATAACACATAATCACAAAGAAACAACGAACACCAACCGAAAACGATGAGTCAAATCTCAATACGAGAGCTTAAACCATTAATGACTAACATTCAAAAAGATTTATTAGCCCTAAAATAACAAAATCATAGCTAAAGGGAATAAAAGAATTCGGCATCAACAATTATGAGCATTCATAGTCATTAACAAAACAAAGCGGTGAAACGGCGGCGATTGAAACGAGATTATTTACGTACCGTTTTGCGAAATACAAAAAGCAAAGTTGGATAGGAATGAAGCTACTATCACTGGAAACAAACGGAACCGGATTCGATCTAGAAACGACGGCGAACGGATTGAAGAACGAAGTTTAGAATTAAAACAACGAATAACGTGAAAATGGTAAAACGGCGGCGGGTATAACAGAAAAGATAACGTACCGTTTTACGAAAACTAAGCTCACACTTGTAGAGGGTTGAGTCTACAATCTCAGGAATCAAATGGAATACAATTTGGTGCTGAAACGAGAGAGTTATCAGTAAAGAACGGAGATGTCGATTTGTGAGCAAACTAAGAAAATCATAAACCAAACTTGCCGATGAACACCAACTTTGGTTGCTGAATTGCTCAGCAAAATTCAAATGTTATGGAGTAGGGAAGACGGCTAGAGTTAGATGAAAGTGTAGAGGATATGTTAAGGTTTAGAAAACAATTTAAATAAGCGAGAATCTAGGATAGAATTAGATTAGAAATAGAAGTATAGCATGAGCCATGCTCAGCTAAGGCTGGTCTCGTTCGAGACCAGCAAAGCTGCACATGTCTCGAACGAGACCTGTACAATATGCACAAAACTCGAACGAGACCTGTGCTTGTCTCTAACGAGACATGAGCTCAAAAACAGGTCTCGTTTGAGACCTGTGATACAAGGCTTTTAGGTTAGGCCAACCGAAGGCCCAACCCAAATAAAAGTTCCCAAGGGCCAAACCAAACCCAAAACAAACCTAAACAAACCAAAAACTACCCAAATTATAAAACGACTCTCGAAGTTTACCGGAAACCCAACGATAAAATAAGTAAAATTTTACGGGTTATTACAGTTTTGTAACGTAATAAATTTTTGGCATAAATCGCTAAAAAGGTGAAACGTTTGGATTTGTTTCCGAATATTTGTAAACGTTTTGACTTAATTCGTTAAAAATGTGGAACGTTTGGATTTGTTTCGTAACGTTTGTAAATGTTTGGCTTAAATCGCTAAAAATGTGAAATGTTTAGGTTTGTTTCGTAACGTTTGTAAACGTTTGGCTTAAATCGCTAAAAAGGTAAAACGTTTAGATTGCTTTCTTAACGTTTTAAAATTTTAGCTTAAATCGCTAAAAAGGTGAAACGTTTGGATTTGTTTCGTAGCGTTTGTAAACGTTCGGCTTAAATCGCTAAAAAGGTGAAACGTTTTGTTTTGTTTCGTAATGTTTGGTTTTGTTTTGTAACATTTGTAAACGTTTGGTTTATATCGCTAAAAAGGTGAAACGTTTGGATTTGTTTCGTAACATTTTAAACATTTGGATTGGTTTTATAACGTTATAAACTTTTTCTTACATCGCTAATCGCTAAAAAGGTGAAACATTTGGATTTGTTTCGTAACGTTTGTAAACGTTTTTCTTAAATCGCTAAAAAGGTGAAACATTTGGATTTCTTTTGTACCTTTTTAAACGTTTGGGTAGGTTTCGTAACATTTTCAACGTTTGGCTTAAATTGCAAAAAAGGGGAAACGTTTGGTTTTGTTTCGTATCGTTTGTAAACGTTTGGCTTAAATCGCTAAAAAGGTGAAACGGTTGGATTTGTTTTGTAACGTTTTAAACGTTTGGATTTGTTTTGTAACGTTTTTAAACGTTTGGATTTGTTTTGTAACGTTTTAAATGTTTGGATTGGTTTTGTAAGGTTTTAAACGTTTGTCTTAAATCTCTAAAAAGGTGAAACGTTTGGATTTGTTTCGTAACGTTTGTAAACGTTTTGCTTAAATTGCTAAAAAGGTCAAACGGTTGGATTTTTTCCGTAACATTTTGAAAGTTTGGATTGGTTTTGTAACATTTTAAACTTTTGGCTTAAATTGCTATAAAGGCGAAACATTTGGATTTTCTTCGTAAAGTTTGTAAACGTTTGGCTTAAATCGCTAAAAAGGTGAAACGTTTGGATTTGTTTCTTAACGTTTTATACGTTTGGATTGGTTTAGTAACGTTTTAAATGTTTGGCTTAAATTGATAAAAAGGGGAAACATTAGGATTTGTTTCATTATTTTAAACGTTTCGATTAGTTTCGTAAAGTTTTAAACGTTTTGCTTAAATCGCTAAAAAGATGAAATGTTTGGATTTGTTTCATAACGTTTTAATCGTTTGGATTTGTTTTGAAACGTTTTAAACGTTTAGATTTGTTTCCTAACATTTTAAATGGTTGGCTTAAATCGCAAGAAAGGTGAAACGTAAGGATTTGTTTCGTGATGTTTTGAACGTTTTGTTTTGTTTTGTAACGTTTGGCTTCAATCACTAAAAAGGTTAAACATTTCGATTTGTTTCGTAATGTTTATAAACGTTTGGCTTAAATCGCTAAAAAGGTGAATCTTTTGGATTTGTTTCGTAGCATTTTTTAACGGTTGGCTTCAATCGCTAAAAAGGTGAAACGTTTTGATTTGTTTCATAACGTTTGGATTGGTTTGTAACGTTTTTAAACGTTTGGCTTCAATCGCTAAAGAGCAGAAACATTTGGTTTTGTTTCATAACGTTTTAGATGTGTGGATTAGTTTCGTAACGTTTTAAACGTTTGGATTTATTTTGTAATGTTTTTAATGTTTGGATTGGTTTAAAAACGTTTCAAAATAAATCCAAACGTTTCCCATTTCTAGCGATTTAAGCCAAACGTTTACAAACGTTACGAAACAAATTTAAACGTCTCACCTTTTTAGTGATTTAAGCAAAACATTTATAACATTTAAAACTTTTGGAATGGTTTTGTAACGTTTTAAACTTTTGCCTTAAATCTCTTTAAAAAGGAACACTTTTAACTTTCGGCATGAATTGCTAAAAAGGTGAAACATTTGGATTTGTTTCGTAACGTTTGTAAACGTGTGGATTGGCTGTGAAACGTTTGGATTTGTTTTGTAACGTTTGTAAACATTTAGCTTATATAGTTAAAAAGGTGAAACGTTTGGTTTTGTTTCGTAACGTTTGTAAATGTTTGGCTTAAATTGCTAAAAAGGTGAAACGTTTGGATTTGTTTCGTAACGTTTGTAAACGTTTGGTTTAAATCGCTAAAAAGCTGAAACATTTGGATTTGTTTCGTAACGTTTTAAACATTTGGACTGGTTTCGTAACGTTTTAAACATTTGGCATAAATCGTTAAAAAGGCAAAAAGTCTGGATTTGTTTCGTAACCTTTGTAAACGTTTGACTTAAATCGCTAAAAAGGTGAAACATTTGGTTTTGTTTTGTAACGTTTGTAAACATTTGGCTTAAATTGCTAAATAGGTGAAACTTTTGGATTTGTTTCGTAACGTTTGTAAATGTTTTTCTTAAATTGCTAAAATGGTGAAACGTTTGGATTTGTTTCGTAACTTTTGTATACGTTTGGCTTAAATCGCTAAAAATGTGAAACATTTGGATTTATTTCGTAACGTTTGAAACGTTTGGATTGGTTTTGTAACGTTTTAAATGTTTGGCTTAAATTGATAAAAAGGTGAAACTTTTGGATTTGTTTCCTAATGTTAGTAAACGTTTGACATAAATCGCTAAAAATGTGAAACGTTTGGATTGATTTCGTAACATTTTAAATGTTTGGCTTAAATCAGTAAAAAGGTGAAACGTTTGGTTTTGTTTTGTAACATTTGTACACGTTTGGCTTAAAACACTACGAAGTGGAAACATTTGGATTTGTTTCGTAACATTTGTAAACGTTTGGCTTAAATTGCTAAAAAGGTGAAATGTTTGGATTAGTTTCATAACGTTTGTAAACATTTCCCTTAAATTGCTAAAAAGGTGAAACGTTTGGTTTTGTTTCATAATACTTTAAATATTTTTAAATGTTCAACTTTTTAGCGTTTCACCTTTTTAGCAATTTAAGGCAAACGTTTAAAATGTTACAAAACCAATCCAAACGTTTAAAACGTTACGAAACAAATCAAAACGTTTCACCTTTTTAGCGATTTAAGCCAAACGTTTGCAAACGTTACAAAACTAATCCAAACGTTTAAAGCGTTACGAAACAAATCCACACGTTTAAAACGTTATGAAACAAATCCAAACGTTTACAAACATTACGAAACAAATACAAACGTTTCATCGTTTAAGCAATTTAAGCCAAACATTTAAAATGTTACGCAACCAATCCAAACATTTTCCATTTTTAGCGATTTATGCCAAACGCTTAATATGTTACAAAACCAATCCAAACGTTAACAAACATTACTAAACAAATCAAAAAAAATTACCCTTTTTATCAGTTTTAGCCAAATGTTTAAAACATCACGAAACAAATCCAAAATTTTACAAACGTTACTAAACAAATCCAAACTTTTACAAACATTACTAAACAAATCCCAATGCTTCACCTTTTTAGCGATTTAAACGTTTCACCTTTTGAGAGATTTAAGCCTAACGTTTACAAACGTTACGAAACAAATCCAAATGTTTCATCTTTTTAGCGATTGAAGCCAAACGTATACAAACATTACGAAACAAAGCCAAACATTTCACCTTTTTAGTGATTTAAGCCAAAATTTTAATACGATACAAAAGCAATCCAAAAGTTTAAAGCGTTACGAAACAAAGCCAAACGTTTACAAATGTTAGGAAACAAATCCAAATGTTTCACCTTTTTAGCGATTGAAGCCAAACGTTTAAAAACGTTACAAAACAAATCTAAACGTTTACAAATGTGACTGGTTTTGTAACGTTTTAAAAATTAGGGTTAATTCCTAAAAAAAATCATGAACTTTACACGAAGTTTCATTTTAATCATGACCTTTAAAAGTTGTCATTTAAAGGCATGAACTTTCGTATTATTTCAAATTCATCATTTCAATGTATTTTTATTGACTCAATTTTTCCCTAAACCATTAATGAAAGACCCAAGTTATTAATCATTATCAAATCTTATTATCTTTCAGTTAGAGTATCTAGGATTAGGAATTTTTAGTCAGATAAAATACACCGAATTTTACTTTGGTGATAGATTTGAAATAAAATGAAATTTCGTGAAAAGTTCGTGATTTTTTTAGGAATTAACCCTAAAAATTATGAAAGAAATCCAAACGTTTCAACTTTTTAGCGATTTAAGCCAAACGATTACAAACGTTACGAAAGAAAAAACATTACGAAAAAAATCCAAACTTTTTACCTTTTTAGATATTTAAGGCAAACGTTTACAAACGTTACGAAAAAAATCCAAACGTTTCACCTTTTTAACGATTTAAGCCAAACGTTACAAAACCAGTAATATTTTTAGAGACGTAAGCCAAACATTTAAAACGTTACAAAATAAATTCAAACGTTTAAAATATTATGAAACAAATCCCAAGGTTTCACCTTTTTAGCAATTTAAGCCAAACATTTACAAAGGTTACGAAACAAATCCAAACGTTTCACCTTTTTGGCTATTTAATCCAAGGGTTTACAAACGTTACGATACAAATCCAAACGTTTCACCTTTTTAGCGATTTAAGGCAAACTTTTACAAACGTTACAAAACAAATCTAAATGTTTCACATTATGTAAACGTTTGTCTTCAATCGCTAAAAGGGTGAAACGTTTGGATTTGTTTCGTAACGTTTGTAAATGTTTGGATTGGTTTTGTAACGTTTTAAATATTTGGCTTAAACCGCTAAAAAGGTGAAATGTTTGGATTTGTTTCGTAACGATTGTAAACGTTTAGGTTAAATCGCTAAAAAGCTGAAAAGTTTGGATTTTTTTCATAATGTTTTTGCTTTCGTAATGTTTTTAGTCCTTTGGCTTATATCACTAAAAAGGTGAAACGTTTGGACTTCTTTCATAACGTTTTAAACGTTTGGATTGGTTTTGTAACGTTTTAAACGTTTGGCTTAAATTGCTAAAAACTTGAGACTTCTAAATTTTTAGCGATTGAAGCTAAACATTTACAAACGTTACGAAACAAAACCAAACGTTGCACCTTTTTTAACTATGTAAGCCAAACGTTTAAAAACGTTATGAAACAAAACCAAATATTTCTCCTTAAATCGTTAAAAAGGTGAAACATTTGGATTTATTTCGTAACGTTTAAAACGTTAAGCCAAACGTTTAAAACATTACAAAACCAATCCAAACGTGCGAAACAAATCCAAATGTTTCACATTTTTAGCGATTTAAGCCTTTTTCGTAACGTTTTAAACGTTTTGATTTATTTTGTAACGTTTTAACCGTTTTTGTTTCATAACGTTTTAAATGTTTGGATTTATTTCATAACGTTTTAAACGTTTGGATTTGTTTCGTAACGTTATCAACTTTTTGATTTGTTTCGTAACGTTATCAACTTTTGGATTTGTTTCGTAACGTTTTAAACATTTGGATTGTTTCGTAATGTTTTAAACATTTGGCTTAAATTACTAAAAAGGAAATCAATTCAAAATGTTTCACCTTTTTAGCGGTTTAAGCCAAACATTTACAAACGTTACGAAACAAATTCAAACGTTTCACCTTTTTAACGATTTAAGCCAAATGATTACAAACGTTATGAAACAAAACCAAACGTTTCACTTTTTTGGTGATTTAAGCCAAACATTTACAAACGCTAAGAAACAAATCCAAACGTTTCACCTTTTTGGCGAGTGAAGCCAAACGTTTATAAACGTTACGAAATAAATCCAAACGTTTCCCCTTTTTAGCGATTGAAGCCAAACGTTTACAAACGTTACAAAATAAGTCCAAATGTTTCACCTTTTTAGCTATTGAAGCCAAACGTTTACAAACGTTATGAAACAAATTCAAACGTGTAACCTTTATAGCGATATAAGCCTAACCTTTTACAAATGTAACGAAAAAAAAAAACAAACGTTTCACCTTTTTAGCATTTTAAGCCAAACATTTACAAATGTTACGAAACGAATCCAAACGTTTCCCCTTTTTAGCAATTTAAGCCAAATCTTTAAAACTTTATGAAACCAATCCAAACAATTCACCTTTTCAGCGATTTAAGACAAACATTTAAAACTTTATAAAACAAATCCAAACGTTTACAAACGTTACGAAACAAATCGAAACGTATAAAACGTTACGAAATAAATCAAAATGTTTCACATTTTTAGCGATTTAAGCCAAACGTTTAAAACGTTACGAAACCAATCAAAACGTTTGAAACATTACGAAACAAAACCAAACGTTTTACCTTTTTAGCGATTTAAGCCAAACGTTTACAAACGTTACGAAATAAATCCAAATGTTTCACATTTCGTTTCACATTATTAGCGAATTAAGCCAAACGTTTACAAACGTCGACATAACGAAACAAAACCAAAAATTTCACCTTTTTAGCAATTTAAGCCAAACGTTTAAAAAGTTATGAAGCCAATTGTCACGACCCAATTTCATGAATCGTGACCGGCGCTAGGGTATGGGTATGGTCGTACCAAAACCCGTAGCAAACCTTGCAGAAAACAATTAAACATTTAAACCTGCAGAAAACTGCTCGGGGGCAACCGAGACTCCAACCTAAGTCTAGCAATTTATATTGCAGTTCTAATATAAATAACTTAAATATCCAAAAATGCTCAACAGCATGCCTTAAATATAATATTAAAGTAATCCAGAGTGAACATGCTAATAATAAATAATCGATCAAATCGATAATTCCAAAGTGTAATATCAATGTAATGTATAATAACTAGTTCTACTATGGTCTAAGAGTTCGAAAATAGCAACTAGTTTAAATAACATAAAAACCTCCGAAGAATCAAAAGAATCGGAGTGGACCAGCTTTCAAATCTTGAGCCTGGAAAATTTGGGAAAACAACGGGGTCAGATATACTGAGATGAGTTCGTAATACTATTTATATTTATTAAGTTTAAAACCCTTAAATCAAAACATTTTATACTAATATAGTATGATTATGGAAAACAGTATTGAAATGATCACAGCGTAAGTATGACATAGCATACTGATAGACGCAGAGTGGACGAGAACAAATCCTCGTCATATTTATATACCAGCGTAAGCGAGACTTTAGTCTGCCGTTTCCCAGAGTACTTATCGGTGCACACAGTCTCGGTACAAGCCTATCGAGCAGCTCGTTTCAATCCAGATCCATAATCAGTAAAAACAGTTCGAAAGCATTTATAATATTAAAATAAATTGTGGTACTTAATAAAGCGGTAAATAGCACTACAAACTCACTGCTTGCTTATCCACGTGATCTTGGCAAACAACTAACCCTGCGTAGACTCCGAAGCACGAGCAGTCGACGGGTCTAAAATAATAAATAGGTTAATATCCGAAAGACCCCTAACTCTAAGATCACTAGACACCACGTAGGACTAGCACAATTAAATAAACAGATAAATCACAGAGAAACACAATTCTCAAATAAATTATAATGTCGTAATTAGTTCAAGAATATTGAGTTCCTACTTAAATCCAATTTGAAAATATTATTAAAAATATTTAAATGATAAATAAAATTAATTACTCAAATAGTGGGTTAGCCGAGTTTTTTCAAAACTACCAAGCTAAACCCACATGTCGGTGACCCAAGTTCAAACCGACCCAACTGATATTCCAGAATTATAAACCACAGTTTATAATTATAATATTAAATAAAATATTAATTAATATTAAAATAGAACTCAATAGCTTGAAACCCAAGTAATTAAATGTTACCGGCAAATATCTCAAATAATTAAATAATAAAATAAAGCAAAAATATCACTTTGGCCCGCTAAGCCAAAAACTCAAATTATTAATTAAACAATAATTATTAATAATTAATAATATATTTTTTTAAAAAAACTCAAATATTATTTTTAGGTATCAAAAATAATATATCTAATTTGACAACTTTCAAATTAAATGAAATCCCCAATTCCTATTTAATATAGTCAATTTATAAAATTATAAATAAACAATAATAAGATTAATATTAATCTATGTTTAAAATATTAATGCCCAAAGTAATTTCAATTTATAAAATAATACTATTTAACCTGCTAAATAAATAAGGCGAAATCACTTTCGTAATTTAAAATCAAAACCATCAAGTATAACTAGTTAATAATTAACCTTAGGGACTTATTCAATTTACTCACAATTTTTCAATGACTGAAATAAACTTTTAGCCACAACAAAATTTAAATAAGCCAATCAACTTGTGACACGTCATCGTCTTCTACATTTGTTCCTCAAACTAACCCGCCCAACACCAATCTCCAAATACAGAAACCAAATCTCAGTTTAATGAATTTTAAAGCCAACCATTCTTTAACTATAGCCACATTGAATCATGAACAAGCCAACTAAAACAAAACCTTAACCAAGAATAAAGAGTCAAGCCGATCACAAGAGAAACCGAATTCAACGAACAATTAACGTAACTATGAACCATGAACGAATCCAAGATTCAATCGTCGAGAAATCAAAACGACGAGCTAATAATCATTTGAACTATTTGACAAATCATTAGCACACGTAATAGCAATCACAAACATAGCAGAAAAAAAATTTAGGCAATCTATAACAATCGGCAGTAGCAAATTATAGAACAACTCAGTTATGAACAAAATAAGTACGGTGAGACGGCGACGATTAATACGAGTTCGTTTACGTACCGTTTGACGAACGAAAAGTGTAGAAACGTAGAGGAACGAGTCTACTATCACGGGATACAAATGAAACTTATTTCGATCTTCAAACGACTGTGGAACGAATTGAATTTCAGATAGATCGATTTAGGATCAAAACAGAAAATATCCAAAAAACGGTAAAGCGGCGGCAGCTAATACGAGAAATATAACGTACCGTTTTTTGAAATGAAAATTGGAATTTGTAGATACATGAGTCTTCTTCGACCAGGACAAAACAAAACTGAATTTGGATCTGAAATGATTACTTACGGATCAAAATACGAAGAGGTCGATATTAGCTAAAACTGAGATTTAAGAATTCATAAACTTACCGATGGCAGCAACTTCGGAAGGGATTTTGAACGCTGATTTCTCAGAGAAAAAGGAAAAGGATGACAGCTAGGGTTAGTATGAAGTGTGGTGAATATTTTAGGTTTAGAGGACGTTTTTAAGGCGAAAGGATCGCGGAAAATCAGGGGGCGAAACTGCCTCCTCCCTTCTCGTTAGCAGGTCTGGAACAAGACCTACTAAAAATGAAAAGGTCTCGTACGAGACCTGTGGGTCTCGAACGAGACTTGCTTAAAAACGCAGGTCTCGAACGAGACCTGTAGGTTTCGTCCGAGACCGGGTCTCGTTTGAACTGCGGTTCAACTAGACCTTATCCAACCGATTCCTGGTTGAACTGAAACCCAACCCGAACTTAAATTAAATTTTTTTTCGAAACCCGGACTTCAATTAACCCCTTTCGAAACCTGGACTAAAATTAAACCATTTTCGAATCAAATCACAAAATAAATTTAAATTACGTAAACAACTAAAAATGTTACCGGAACTCGCAACTTAAATTTCAAAATTTTTACGGGATATTACACCAATCCAAACTTTTAACATTTTAAGCAATATAAGCCAAACGTATACTAACGTTACTAAACAAAACCAAAAGTTTCACATTTTTTGAGATTTAATCCAAACGTTTACAAACGTTACGAAACAAATCCAAACGTTTTACCTTTTTAGCGATTAAGCCAAACGTTTATAAATTTTACGAAACAAACCCAAACGTTTCACCTTTTCAATTATTTAGGCCAAATGTTTAAAACGTTACGAAATCAATCTAAACGTTAAAAATGTTACGAAACAAATCCAAACGTTTAAGACATTACGAAACAATTCCAAACGTTTAAAACGTTACGAAAAAATCCAAACGTTTCACCTTTTTAGCGATTTAAGCCAAACATTACAAAACGTTTAAAATGTTACAAAACAAATCCAAATGTTTCTCATTTTTAGCGATTTAAGCATCGCTAAAAAGGGGAAACGTTGGATTTGTTTCGTAACGTTTTAAACGTTTGGCTTAAATCGCTAAAAATGAGAAACGTTTGAATTAGTTTTGTAACGTTTGTAAATGTTTGGCTTAAATTGCTAAATAGGTGAAACATTTGGTTTTGTTTCTTAACGTTTGTAAACGTTTGGCTTAAATCGCTAAAAATGGGAAACGTTTGGATTTGTTTCATAACGTTTGTAAACGTTTTGCTTAAATCGGTCAAAAGGTGAAACGTTTGGTTTGTTTCGAAACGTTTCTAAACGCTTGGCTTCAATCGCTAAAAAAAGGTTTCACCTTTTTAGCAATTTATACAAAATGATTACAAACGTTACCAAATCAATCCAAACGTTTAAAACAATAGGCCAAATGTGTGTAGCCAAACGTTTAGAACGTTACGAAACCAATCCAAACGTTTACAAATGTTACAAAACAAATCCAAACGTTTAAAACGTTACAAAAAAAATCCAAACGTGTATAACGCGACGAAACAAATCCAAACGTTTCACCTTTTTAGCGATTTAAGTCAAACATTACGAATTAAATCTCAAAGTTTTACCTTTTTTGTGATTTAAGACAAGCGTTTAAGACGTTACAAAACCAATCACATTTTTAGCAATTTAAGCCAAACATTTAATATAATACGAAACTAATTCAAATGTTTAAAACATTACGAAACAAATCCTAAGGTTTCACCTTTTTAGCGATTTAAGCCAAACGTTTACAAAGTTTTATGAAACAAATCCAAATGTTACAAAACAAATCCAAATGTTTAAAACGTTACGAAAGAAATCAAAATATTTCACCTTTTTAGCAATTTAATCCAAACGTTTACAAACGTTACGAAATAAATCCAAACATTTCACCTTTTTAGTGATTGAAGCCAAACGTTTACAAACGTTGCAAAACAATTCCAAACGTTTCCCATTTTGTTAATGTTTGGCTTTAATCGCTAAAAAGGTGAAACGTTTGGATTTACTTCGCAACATTTGTAAACATTTAGATTGGTTTTGTAACGTTTTAAACGTTTTCTTTAAATTGCTAAAAAGGTGAAACGTTTGGATTTGTTTCGTAACCTTTGTAAATGTTTGGCTTGAATCACTAAAAAGGGGAAACGTTTGGATATGTTTTGTAATGTTTGTAAACGTTTGGCTTCAATCACTAAAAACGTGAAACGTTTGGATTTGATTCGTAACGTATTAAACGTTTGGATTGGTTTTGTAATGTTTTAAAAGTTTGGCTTAAATTGCTAAAAAGTTGAAACTGTTGGATTTTTAGCGATTGAAGCCAAACGTTTACAAACGTTACGAAATAAAACTAAACATTTCACCTTTTTAGCTATTTAAGCCAAACGTGTAAAAACGTTACGAAACAAAACCAAACGTTTCACATTTTTAGCTATTGAAGCCAAAGGTTTACAAACGTTACAAAACAAATCCAAACGTTTCACCTTTTTAGCGATTGAAGCCAAACGTTTATAAACGTTACGAAACAAATCCAAACGTTTTACCTTTATAGCGATTTAAACCTAACGTTACAAATGTTACGAAACAAAACCAGACGTTTTACGTTTTAAGCAATTTAAGCCAAACATTTACAAACCTTACGATACAAATCCAAATGTTTCACATTTTTATCTTTTTAAGCCAAACGTTTACAAACATTACGAAACAAATCCAAATGTTTCCCCTTTTTAGCAATTTAAGCCAAACGTTTAAAACGTTATGAAACCAATCCAAACGTGTCACCTTTTTAGCGATTTAAGCCAAACATTTAAAACATTACAAAACCAATCAAAACGTTTACAAACGTTACGAAACAAATCCACACGTTTAAGACGTTACGAAAAAAATCCAAACATTTCACATTTTTAGCGATTTAAGCCGAACGTTTAAAACGTTACGAAACCAATCTAAACGTTTAAAACGTTACGAAACAAATCCAATCGTTTCACCTTTTTTAGCGATTTAAGCCAAATGTTTACAAACGTTTAAAAACAAATCAAAATGTTTCACATTTTTAGCGATTTAAGCCAAACGTTGCGAAACAAATCCAAATGTTTCATCTTTTTTGCAACTTAAGGAAAACGTTTAAAATGTTTTGTAATGTTTGTAAATGTTTGAAATGGTTTCGTAACGTTTGCAACATTTGGATTTGTTTTGTAGCGTTTTAAACGTTTTGATTGGTTTCCAAACGTTTTAAATGTTTGTCTTAAATCGCTAAAAAGGTGAAAGGTTTGGATTTGTTTCGTAACGTTTTAAACGTTTGGATTTATTTCCTAACGTCTTAAACGCTTGGCTTAAATAGCTAAAAAGGTGAAACATTAGGATTTGTTTTGTAATGTTTTAAACGTTTGGATTAGTTTTGTAACGTCTATAAGCGTTTGGATTGGTTTCGTAATGTTTATAAACGTTTGGCTTAAATCGCTACGAAATGGGAAAAGTTTGGTTTTGTTTCGTAACATTTATAACCGTTTGACTTAAATGGCTAAAAGGTGAAACGTTAGCATTTGTTTCGTAACGCTTGTAATTGTTTGGATTGGTTTCGTAAAGTTTGTAAACATTTGGTTTAAATCATTAAAAATGTAAAACGTTTGGTTTTGTTTCGTAACCTTTGTAAATGTTTGGCTTAAATCACTAAAAGGGTGAAAAATCTTTATTTGTTTCGTAACATTTTAAACGTTTGGATTGGTGTTATAACGTTTTGCTTTAATCGCTAAAAATGTGAAACGTTTGGATTTGTTTTGTAACGTTTGTAAGAGTTGGCTTAAATCACTAAAAAGATGAAACGTTCGGTTTTGTTTCGTAACGTTTATAAACGTTTGGCTTAAATTGATAAAAAAAAGAGGAAATGTTTGGATTTGTTTTTTTAAACGTTTGTAAACTTTTGGCTTTAATCACTAAAAATGTGAAATCTTTGGTTTTGTTTCGCAACGTTTGTAAACGTTTGGCTTAAACCACTAAAAAGGTGAAACGTTCGATTTTGTTTCGTAATGTTTGTAAACGTTTGGATTAAATCGCTAAAAAGGTGAAACGTTTGAATTTGTTTTGTAACATTTTAAACATTTGTGATTTTGTTTCATAACGTTTGTAAACGTTTGGCTTAAATCGCTAAAAATGTGAAACGCTTAGATTTCTTAAAAAACGTTTGTAAACGTTTGGTTTATATTGCTAAAAAGGTGAAACGTTTGGTTTTGTTTCGTAACATTTGTAAACGTTTGACTTAAATCGCTAAAAAGGTGAAACGTTTGGATTTGTTTCGTAACGTTTTAAACGTTTGGTTTGGTTTTGTAACGTTTTAAACTTTTGGCTTAAATCGCTAAAAATATGAAACGTTTAGATTTGTTTCGTAACGTTTGTAAACGTTTGGCTTAAATCGCTAAAAAGGTAAAATGTTAGGATTTGTTTTGTAACTCTTTAAACGTTTGGATTACATCGCTAAACAGGGGAAACATTCGGATTTTTTTTTCATAACGTTTTAAACGTTTTGATTGGTTTCGTAACGTTTGTAACCGTTTGAATTGGTTTTGTAACGTTTGTAAACGTTTGGCTTAAATCGCTAAAAATGTGAAACGTTTGGATTTATTTTGTAACGTTTGTAAACGTTTGGCTTAAATCGCTAAAAAGGTTAAACGTTTGGATTTGTTTCGTAAAGTTTGTAACGGTTGGCTTAAATTGCTAAAAAGGAGAAACGTTTGGTTTTGTTTCGTAACGTTTGTAAGCATTTGCTAAAAAGGTGAAACGTTTGGATTTGTTTCGTAACGTTGGAAACATTTGGCTTAAATCTCTAAAAAAGTGAAACGTTTAATTTTGTTTCGTAACAATTATAAGCCTGTGGCTTAAATCATTAAAAGGATGAAACATTTGGATTTGTATTGTTATGTTTGTAAAAGTTTGGATTAAATCGCTAAAAAGGTGAAATGTTTGGATTTGTTTCATAACGTTTTAAACGTTTGGATTGGTTTCGTAACGTTTGGCTTAAATCGCTAAAAAGGTGAAACGTTTGGATTTGTTTCGTAAGGTTTGTGAGAATTTGGCTTAAATCGCTAAAAAGGTGAAACGTTTGGTTTTGTTTCGTAACGTTTGTATAAGTTTAGCTTAAATTGATAAAAAGAGGAAATGTTTGGATTTGTTTTTTAACATTTAAAAACTTTGTGCTTTTATCGCTAAAAATGTGAAATGTTTGGTTTTGTTTCAAAATGGTTGTAAACGTTTGGCTTAAACCGCTAAAAAGGTGAACCATTCGATTTTGTTTCGTAACGTTTGGATTAAATCACTAAAAAGGTGAAACGTTTGGATATGTTTTGTTACGTTTTAAACGTTTTGAATTTGTTTCGTAACGTTTGTAAACGTTTCTCTTAAATTGCTAAAAATGTGAAACATTTGGATTTGTTTCGAAACGTTTGTAAACGTTTGGTTTAAATCGCTAAAAACGTGAAACGTTTTGTTTCGTAACGTTTGTAAACGTTTGGCTTAATTCGCTAAAAAGTTGTAACGTTTTTATTTGTTTCATAACGTTTTAAACGTTTGGATTGGTTTTGCAATGTTTTAAACTTTTGGCTTAAATCGCTAAAAATGGGAAACGCTTAGATTTGTTTCGTAATGTTTGTAAACGTTTGGCTTAAATCAGTAAAAAGGTAAAATATTAGGATATGATTTGTAACTCTTTAAACGTTTGGATTACATTGGCTAAGAGGTGAAACATTAGGATTTGTTTCGTAACGTTTTAAACGTTTGGATTAGTTTCGTAATGTTTGTAAATGTTTGGATTGGTTTCGTAACGATTGTAAACGTTTGGCTTAAATCGCTAAAAGGTGAAACGTTAGCATTTGTTTCGTAACGCTTGTAATTGTTTGGATTGGTTTCGTAAAGTTTGTAAACATTTGGTTCAAATCATTAAAAATGTAAAACGTTTGGTTTTGTTTCGTAACCTTTGTAAATGTTTGGCTTAAATCACTAAAAGGGTGAAAAATCTTTATTTGTTTCGTAACATTTTAAACGTTTGGATTGGTGTTATAACGTTTTGCTTTAATCGCTAAAAATGTGAAACGTTTGGATTTGTTTTGTAACGTTTGTAAGAGTTGGCTTAAATCGCTAAAAAGGTGAAACGTTCGGTTTTGTTTCGTAACGTTTATAAACGTTTGGCTTAAATTGATAAAAAAAAGAGGAAATGTTTGGATTTGTTTTTTTAAACGTTTGTTAACTTTTGGATTTAATCACTAAAAATGTGAAATCTTTGGTTTTGTTTCGCAACGTTTGTAAACGTTTGGCTTAAACCACTAAAAAGGTGAAACGTTCGATTTTGTTTCGTAATGTTTGTAAACGTTTGGATTAAATCGCTAAAAAGGTGAAACGTTTGAATTTGTTTTGTAACGTTTTAAACATTTGTGATTTTGTTTCATAACGTTTGTAAACGTTTGGCTTAAATCGCTAAAAATGTGAAACGCTTAGATTTCTTAAAAAACGTTTGTAAACGTTTGGTTTATATTGCTAAAAAGGTGAAACGTTTGGTTTTGTTTCGTAACATTTGTAAACGTTTGACTTAAATCGCTAAAAAGGTGAAACGTTTGGATTTGTTTCGTAACGTTTTAAACGTTTGGTTTGGTTTTGTAACGTTTTAAACTTTTGGCTTAAATCGCTAAAAATATGAAACGTTTAGATTTGTTTCGTAACGTTTGTAAACGTTTGGCTTAAATCGCTAAAAAGGTAAAATGTTAGGATTTGTTTTGTAACTCTTTAAACGTTTGGATTACATCGCTAAACAGGGGAAACATTCGGATTTTTTTTTCATAACGTTTTAAACGTTTTGATTGGTTTCGTAACGTTTGTAACCGTTTGAATTGGTTTTGTAACGTTTGTAAACGTTTGGCTTAAATCGCTAAAAATGTGAAACGTTTGGATTTATTTCGTAACGTTTGTAAACGTTTGGCTTAAATTGCTAAAAAGGTTAAACGTTTGGATTTGTTTCGTAAAGTTTGTAAACGTTTGGCTTAAATTGCTAAAAAGGTGAAACGTTTGGTTTTGTTTCGTAACGTTTGTAAGCATTTGCTAAAAAGGTGAAACGTTTGGATTTGTTTCGTAACGTTGGAAACATTTGGCTTAAATCTCTAAAAAAGTGAAACGTTTAATTTTGTTTCGTAACAATTATAAGCCTGTGGCTTAAATCATTAAAAGGATGAAACATTTGGATTTGTATTGTTATGTTTGTAAAAGTTTGGATTAAATCGCTAAAAAGGTGAAATGTTTGGATTTGTTTCATAACGTTTTAAACGTTTGGATTGGTTTCGTAACGTTTGGCTTAAATCGCTAAAAAGGTGAAACGTTTGGATTTGTTTCGTAAGGTTTGTGAGAATTTGGCTTAAATCGCTAAAAAGGTGAAACGTTTGGTTTTGTTTCGTAACGTTTGTATAAGTTTAGCTTAAATTGATAAAAAGAGGAAATGTTTGGATTTGTTTTTTAACATTTAAAAACTTTGTGCTTTTATCGCTAAAAATGTGAAATGTTTGGTTTTGTTTCAAAATGGTTGTAAACGTTTGGCTTAAACCGCTAAAAAGGTGAACCATTCGATTTTGTTTCGTAACGTTTGGATTAAATCACTAAAAAGGTGAAACGTTTGGATATGTTTTGTTACGTTTTAAACGTTTTGAATTTGTTTCGTAACGTTTGTAAACGTTTCTCTTAAATTGCTAAAAATGTGAAACATTTGGATTTGTTTCGAAACGTTTGTAAACGTTTGGTTTAAATCGCTAAAAACGTGAAACGTTTTGTTTCGTAACGTTTGTAAACGTTTGGCTTAATTCGCTAAAAAGTTGTAACGTTTTTATTTGTTTCATAACGTTTTAAACGTTTGGATTGGTTTTGCAATGTTTTAAACTTTTGGCTTAAATCGCTAAAAATGGGAAACGCTTAGATTTGTTTCGTAATGTTTGTAAACGTTTGGCTTAAATCAGTAAAAAGGTAAAATATTAGGATATGATTTGTAACTCTTTAAACGTTTGGATTACATTGGCTAAGAGGTGAAACATTAGGATTTGTTTCGTAACGTTTTAAACGTTTGGATTAGTTTCGTAATGTTTGTAAATTTTTGGATTGGTTTCGTAACGATTGTAAACGTTTGGCTTAAATCGCTAAAAGGTGAAACGTTAGCATTTGTTTCGTAACGCTTGTAATTGTTTGGATTGGTTTCGTAAAGTTTGTAAACATTTGGTTCAAATCATTAAAAATGTAAAACGTTTGGTTTTGTTTCGTAACCTTTGTAAATGTTTGGCTTAAATCACTAAAAGGGTGAAAAATCTTTATTTGTTTCGTAACATTTTAAACGTTTGGATTGGTGTTATAACGTTTTGCTTTAATCGCTAAAAATGTGAAACGTTTGGATTTGTTTTGTAACGTTTGTAAGAGTTGGCTTAAATCGCTAAAAAGGTGAAACGTTCGGTTTTGTTTCGTAACGTTTATAAACGTTTGGCTTAAATTGATAAAAAAAAGAGGAAATGTTTGGATTTGTTTTTTTAAACGTTTGTAAACTTTTGGATTTAATCACTAAAAATGTGAAATCTTTGGTTTTGTTTCGCAACGTTTGTAAACCTTTGGTTTAAACCACTAAAAAGGTGAAACGTTCGATTTTGTTTCGTAATGTTTGTAAACGTTTGGATTAAATCGCTAAAAAGGTGAAACGTTTGAATTTGTTTTGTAACGTTTTAAACATTTGTGATTTTGTTTCATAACGTTTGTAAACGTTTGGCTTAAATCGCTAAAAATGTGAAACGCTTAGATTTCTTAAAAAACGTTTGTAAACGTTTGGTTTATATTGCTAAAAAGGTGAAACGTTTGGTTTTGTTTCGTAACATTTGTAAACGTTTGACTTAAATCGCTAAAAAGGTGAAACGTTTGGATTTGTTTCGTAACGTTTTAAACGTTTGGTTTGGTTTTGTAACGTTTTAAACTTTTGGCTTAAATCGCTAAAAATATGAAACGTTTAGATTTGTTTCGTAACGTTTGTAAACGTTTGGCTTAAATCGCTAAAAAGGTAAAATGTTAGGATTTGTTTTGTAACTCTTTAAACGTTTGGATTACATCGCTAAACAGGGGAAACATTCGGATTTTTTTTTCATAACGTTTTAAACGTTTTGATTGGTTTCGTAACGTTTGTAACCGTTTGAATTGGTTTTGTAACGTTTGTAAACGTTTGGCTTAAATCGCTAAAAATGTGAAACGTTTGGATTTATTTTGTAACGTTTGTAAACGTTTGGCTTAAATTGCTAAAAAGGTTAAACGTTTGGATTTGTTTCGTAAAGTTTATAAACGCTTGGCTTAAATTGCTAAAAAGGAGAAACGTTTGGTTTTGTTTCGTAACGTTTGTAAGCATTTGCTAAAAAGGTGAAACGTTTGGATTTGTTTCGTAACGTTGGAAACATTTGGCTTAAATCTCTAAAAAAGTGAAACGTTTAATTTTGTTTCGTAACAATTATAAGCCTGTGGCTTAAATCATTAAAAGGATGAAACATTTGGATTTGTATTGTTATGTTTGTAAAAGTTTGGATTAAATCGCTAAAAAGGTGAAATGTTTGGATTTGTTTCATAACGTTTTAAACGTTTGGATTGGTTTCGTAACGTTTGGCTTAAATCGCTAAAAAGGTGAAACGTTTGGATTTGTTTCGTAAGGTTTGTGAGAATTTGGCTTAAATCGCTAAAAAGGTGAAACGTTTGGTTTTGTTTCGTAACGTTTGTATAAGTTTAGCTTAAATTGATAAAAAGAGGAAATGTTTGGATTTGTTTTTTAACATTTAAAAACTTTGTGCTTTTATCGCTAAAAATGTGAAATGTTTGGTTTTGTTTCAAAATGGTTGTAAACGTTTGGCTTAAACCGCTAAAAAGGTGAACCATTCGATTTTGTTTCGTAACGTTTGGATTAAATCACTAAAAAGGTGAAACGTTTGGATATGTTTTGTTACGTTTTAAACGTTTTGAATTTGTTTCGTAACGTTTGTAAACGTTTCGCTTAAATCGCTAAAAAGGTGAAACACTTGAATTTGTTTCGAAACGTTTGTAAACGTTTGGTTTAAATCGCTAAAAATATGAAACGTTTTGTTTCGTAACGTTTGTAAACGTTTGGCTTAATTCGCTAAAAAGTTGTAACGTTTTTATTTGTTTCATAACGTTTTAAACGTTTGGATTGGTTTTGCAATGTTTTAAACTTTTGGCTTAAATCGCTAAAAATGGGAAACGCTTAGATTTGTTTCGTAATGTTTGTAAACGTTTGGCTTAAATCAGTAAAAAGGTAAAATATTAGGATATGATTTGTAACTCTTTAAACGTTTGGATTACATTGGCTAAGAGGTGAAACATTAGGATTTGTTTCGTAACGTTTTAAACGTTTGGATTAGTTTCGTAATGTTTGTAAATGTTTGGATTGGTTTCGTAACGATTGTAAACGTTTGGCTTAAATCGCTAAAAGGTGAAACGTTAGCATTTGTTTCGTAACGCTTGTAATTGTTTGGATTGGTTTCGTAAAGTTTGTAAACATTTGGTTCAAATCATTAAAAATGTAAAACGTTTGGTTTTGTTTCGTAACCTTTGTAAATGTTTGGCTTAAATCACTAAAAGGGTGAAAAATCTTTATTTGTTTCGTAACATTTTAAACGTTTGGATTGGTGTTATAACGTTTTGCTTTAATCGCTAAAAATGTGAAACGTTTGGATTTGTTTTGTAACGTTTGTAAGAGTTGGCTTAAATCGCTAAAAAGGTGAAACGTTCGGTTTTGTTTCGTAACGTTTATAAACGTTTGGCTTAAATTGATAAAAAAAAGAGGAAATGTTTGGATTTGTTTTTTTAAACGTTTGTAAACTTTTGGCTTTAATCACTAAAAATGTGAAATCTTTGGTTTTGTTTCGCAACGTTTGTAAACGTTTGGCTTAAACCACTAAAAAGGTGAAACGTTCGATTTTGTTTCGTAATGTTTGTAAACGTTTGGATTAAATCGCTAAAAAGGTGAAACGTTTGAATTTGTTTTGTAACGTTTTAAACATTTGTGATTTTGTTTCATATCGTTTGTAAACGTTTGGCTTAAATCGCTAAAAATGTGAAACGCTTAGATTTCTTAAAAAACGTTTGTAAACGTTTGGTTTATATTGCTAAAAAGGTGAAACGTTTGGTTTTGTTTCGTAACATTTGTAAACGTTTGACTTAAATCGCTAAAAAGGTGAAACGTTTGGATTTGTTTCGTAACGTTTTAAACGTTTGGTTTGGTTTTGTAACGTTTTAAACTTTTGGCTTAAATCGCTAAAAATATGAAACGTTTAGATTTGTTTCGTAACGTTTGTAAACGTTTGGCTTAAATCACTAAAAAGGTAAAATGTTAGGATTTGTTTTGTAACTCTTTAAACGTTTGGATTACATCGCTAAACAGGGGAAACATTCGGATTTTTTTTTCATAACGTTTTAAACGTTTTGATTGGTTTCGTAACGTTTGTAACCGTTTGAATTGGTTTTGTAACGTTTGTAAACGTTTGGCTTAAATCGCTAAAAATGTGAAACGTTTGGATTTATTTTGTAACGTTTGTAAACGTTTGGCTTAAATTGCTAAAAAGGTTAAACGTTTGGATTTGTTTCGTAATGTTTGTAAACGCTTGGCTTAAATTGCTAAAAAGGAGAAACGTTTGGTTTTGTTTCGTAACGTTTGTAAGCATTTGCTAAAAAGGTGAAACGTTTGGATTTGTTTCGTAACGTTGGAAACATTTGGCTTAAATCTCTAAAAAAGTGAAACGTTTAATTTTGTTTCGTAACAATTATAAGCCTGTGGCTTAAATCATTAAAAGGATGAAACATTTGGATTTGTATTGTTATGTTTGTAAAAGTTTGGATTAAATCGCTAAAAAGGTGAAATGTTTGGATTTGTTTCATAACGTTTTAAACGTTTGGATTGGTTTCGTAACGTTTGGCTTAAATCGCTAAAAAGGTGAAACGTTTGGATTTGTTTCGTAACGTTTGTGAGAATTTGGCTTAAATCGCTAAAAAGGTGAAACGTTTGGTTTTGTTTCGTAACGTTTGTAAAAGTTTAGCTTAAATTGATAAAAAGAGGAAATGTTTGGATTTGTTTTTTAACATTTAAAAACTTTGTGCTTTTATCGCTAAAAATGTGAAATGTTTGGTTTTGTTTCAAAATGGTTGTAAACGTTTGGCTTAAACCGCTAAAAAGGTGAACCATTCGATTTTGTTTCGTAACGTTTGTAAACGTTTGGATTAAATCACTAAAAAGGTGAAACGTTTGGATATGTTTTGTTACGTTTTAAACGTTTTGAATTTGTTTCGTAACGTTTGTAAACGTTCTCTTAAATTGCTAAAAATGTGAAACATTTGGATTTGTTTCGAAACGTTTGTAAACGTTTGGTTTAAATCGCTAAAAACGTGAAACGTTTTGTTTCGTAACGTTTGTAAACGTTTGGCTTAATTCGCTAAAAAGTTGTAACGTTTTTATTTGTTTCGTAACGTTTTAAACGTTTGGATTGGTTTTGCAATGTTTTAAACTTTTGGCTTAAATCGCTAAAAATGGGAAACGCTTAGATTTGTTTCGTAATGTTTGTAAACGTTTGGCTTAAATCAGTAAAAAGGTAAAATATTAGGATATGATTTGTAACTCTTTAAACGTTTGGATTACATCGGCTAAGAGGTGAAACATTAGGATTTGTTTCGTAACGTTTTAAACGTTTGGATTAGTTTCGCAATGCTTGTAAACGTTTGGATTGGTTTCGTAACGATTGTAAACGTTTGGCTTAAATCGCTAAAATTCGAAACGTTTGGATTTGTTTCGTAACGTTTGTAAACATTTGGCTTAAATTACTAAAAAGGTTAAACGTTTTGATTTGTTTCGTAATGTTTGTAAACATTGACTTAAATTGCTAAAAAGGAGAAATGTTTGGTTTTGTTTAGTGACGTTTGTAAACGTTTGCTAAAAAGGTGAAACGTTTGGATTTGTTTCGTAACGTTTAAACATTTGGCTTAAATCGCTAAAAATGTGAAACGTTTGGTTTTGTTTCGTAACGTTTGAAAGCGTGTGGCTTCAATCGCTAAAAAGGTGAAACGTTTGGATTTGTTTCATAACGTTTGTAAACGTTTGGATTAAATCTCTAAAAAGGTGAAACGTTTGGATTTGTTGCATTAAGTTTTAAATGTTTGGATTTGTTTTGTAACGTTTGTAAGCATTTGGCTTAAATTGTTAAACGGTGAAACGTTTGGCTTTGTTTCGTAACGTTTGTAAACGTTTGTCTTAAATCGCTAAAAAAACAAAACGTTTGGATTGTTTCGTAACGTTTGTAAACGTTTGGCTTAAATCACTAAAAAGGTGAAACGTTTGGATTTGTTTCATAACGTTTTAAATGTTTGGCTTAAATCGCTAAAAGATGAAACGTTTGGATTTGTTTCGTAACATTTTAAAACGTTTGGATTGGTTTCATAACGTTTTAAATGTTTTGCTTAAATTGCTAAAAATGTGAAAGTTTGTATTTGTTTCGTAACGATTGTAAACGTTTGGATTGGTTTCGTTTTGTAAACGTTTGGCTTATATCGCGAAAAATGTGAAACGTTTGTATTTATTTCTTAACATTTTAATCGTTTGGATTTGTTACGTAACGTTTTAAACGTTTGGATTAAATTGCTAAAAGGGTGAAGCGTTAGGATTTGTTTCGTAACGTTAGTAAACGTTTGGCTTCAATCAATAAAAAGGCGAAATGTTTGGATTTATTTTTTAGTGGTTGTAAACGTTTGGCTTAAATAGCTAAAAAGGTGGAATGTTTGCATTAAATCGCTAAAAAGGTAAAACGTTGGGATTTGTTGGTACCGTTATAAACATTTAGATTACATTGCTAAAGAGGTGAAACGTTAGGATTTGTTTTGTAACGTTTTTAACATTTGGATTTGTTTAGTAACGTTTGTAAACGTTTGGATTGGTTTCATTACGTTTGTAAACGTTTTGCTTAAAAATGTAAACATTTGGATTGGTTTCACCTTTTTAGCGATTTAAGCGAAACGTTTACATCCATTACGAAACAAATCCAAACGTTTAAAACGTTACGAAACCAATCCAAACATTTTAAACGTTTCAACTTTTTAGCGATTTAAGCCAAACGTTTACAAACGTTACAAAACCAATCCAAACGGTTAAAACATTGCGAAAAAAATCCAAACGTTAAAACGTTACGAAACAAAACCAAATGGTTCACCTCTTTATCGATTTAAGACAAACGTTTACAAACGCTACGAAACAAATCCAAACGTTTCATATTTTTAGCGATTTAAGCCAAACGTTTACAAACGTTACGAAACAAATCCAAATGTTTAAAACGTAATGAAACAAATCCAAACGTTTCATATTTTTAGCGATTTAAGCCAAGCATTTACAAACGTTACGAAACAAATCCAAACGGTTCACCTTTTTAGCGATTTAAGCCATACGTTTAAAACGTTACCATACCAATCCAAACGTTTAAAACATTAGGAATCCAATCCAATCGTTAAAAACGTTACGAAACAAATCCAAATGTTTCATGTTTTTAGCGATTTAGGCCAAACGTTTACAAACATTACGAAACCAATCCAAACATTTCGATTTTTTAGCGATTTAAGCCAAACATTTAGAACGTTACAAAACCAATCCAAATGTTTAAACCGTTACGAAAGAAATCCAAAAGTTTCACCCTTTTAGCGATCTAAGCCAAACATTTACAAACGCTATGAAACAAATCCAAACGTATCTCCTTTTTAGCGAGTTAAGCCAAACGTTTACAAATGTTACAAAACAAATCCAAACATTTCACCTTTTTAGCGATTTGAGCCAAACGTTTACAAACGTTACGAAAAAAATCCAAATGCTTCACTTTGTAATCGATTTAAGCCAAACTGCAAACGCGCCAAACGTTTACAAACATTACAAAACAAAACCAAACGTTTCACCTTTTTAGCGATCTAAGCCAAACGTTTACAAAAGTTACAAAACAAATCCAAACGTTTCACCTTTTTAGCGAGTTAAGCCAAACGTTTACAAATGTTACAAAACAAATCGAAACATTTCACCTTTTTTTTAAGCCAAATGTTTACAAACGTGACGAAAAAAATCCAAATGCTTCACTTTGTTATCGATTTAAGCCAAACTGCAAACGTTACGAAACAAATCTAAACGTTTCACTTTTTTAGCGATATTAGCCAAACGTTTACAAACGTTATGAAACAAATCAAAACGTTTTGTCTTTTTAGCGATTTAAGCGAAACGTTTACAAATGTTATTAAACAAAACCAAACGTTTCACATTTTTAGCGATTGAAGCCAAACGTTTACAAACGTTACAAAACCAATCCAAACGTTTCACCTTTTTTGCGATATAAGCCAAACATTTAAAACGTTACAAAACCAATCCAAACGTTTAAAACCTTACGAAACAAATCCAAATGTTTCACCTTTTTAGCAATTATAGCCAAACGTTTAAAAACGTTACAAAAGAAAACCAAACTTTTTCACCTTTTTAACGATTTAAGCCACACGTTTACAATCGTTACGAAACAAATCCAAACGTTTAAAACGTTACGAAACCAATCCAAACGTTTAAAACGTTGTGAAACAAATCCAAACGTTTCACATTTTTCGCGATTTAAGCCAAACGTTTACAAATGTTACGGAACAAAACCAAATGTTTCACCTTTGTAGCGATTTAAGCCAAACGTTTACAAATGTCACGAAACAAATCCAAATGTTTCACCATTTTAGCGATTTAAGCTAAATGTTTAAAATGTTACGAAAGCAATCCAAACGTTTAAAATGGTACGAAAAAAATCCAAACATTTAACCTTTTTAGCGATTTAAGCCAAATATTTAAAACGTTATGAAACCAAGCCAAACGTTACGAAACAAATCCAAATTTTTCACCTTTTTAGCGATTTAAGCCAAAACATTTTAAACATTACAAAACCAATCAAAAAGTTTAAAACGTTTCGAAACAAATCCAAACGTTTCACCTTTTTAGCGAATTAAGCCAAACAGTTAAAATGTTACAAAACCAATCCAAACGTTTAAAACATTACAAAAAAATCCAAACGTTTCACCTTTTAAGCGATTTAAGCCAAATGTTTACAAACGTTACAAAACAAATCCAAACGTTTCAATTTTTTAGCGATTTAAGTAAAACGTTTAAAATATTATGAAACCAATCCAAACGTTTAAAAAGTTACGAAACAAATCCCAATGTTTCATATTTTTAGAGACTTAAGCCAAACGTTTAGAAATGGTACAAAACAAAACTAAATGTTTCACCTTTTTAGTGATTTAAGACAAACGTTTACAAACGTCACGAAACAAATCCAAACGTTTCACCTTTTAGCGATTTAAGCCAAACGTTTAAAATGTTACGAAACCAATCCAAACGTTTGAAACGTTATGAAATAAATCCAAACATTTCACCCTTTAAGAGATTTATTCCAAGCATTTAAAACATTATGAAACCAAGATAACAGTTTATAAACATTACGAAACAAATCCAAACGTTTCACCTTTTTCGCGATTTAAGTCAAACATTTAAAACGTTACAAAACCAATCCAAACGTTTAAAATGTTACGAAATCAATCTAAACGTTTCACCTTTTTAGTGATTAAAGCCAAACGTTTATAAATGTTATGAAAAAAATCCAAACGTTTCACCCTTTTAAGGATTTAAGCCATACGTTTACAAACGGTACAAAACATTTGAATTGGTTTCGTAGAGTTTTAAATGTTTTTCTTAAATTGCTAAAAAGGCGAAACGTTTGGATTTGTTTCGTAAGTTTTGTAAACGTTTGGCTTGAATCGCTAAAAAGGTTAAACGTTTGGTGTTGTTTCTTAGCGTTTGTAAACGTTTGGCTTCATTTGCTAACCATCCACTCATTTTTGCTCAATCACCTGTTAGCATTATGGTAATACATATAAATGATAGTGAAAACTCTGATCTTTTGAGCCCGCTTCAAGCCAGGATGACTAATCAACCAATCTTAAAGGCGAAACGTTTGGATTTGTTTCGTAACGTTTGAAACGTTTGGATTGGTTTCATATTGTTTTAAACGTTTGGCTTAAATTTATAAAAAGGTGAAACTTTTGGATTTATTTCGTAACGTTTGTAAACGTTTGGATTGGTTTCGTAACGTTTTAATAATTTGGCTTAAATCGCTAAAAAGATGAAACGTTTGGTTTCGATTTCATAACGTTTGAAACTTTTGGATTTGTTTCGTAAAGTTCGAAAGGTTTGGATTTGTTTCGTAATGTTAAAAACTTTTAGATTTGTTTCGTAACGTTTGTAAACGTTTGGTTTAAATCTCTAAAATTGTGAAACGTCTGGATTGGTTTCGTAACGTTTGTAAATGTTTGTCTTAAATCGCTGAAAAGGTGAAACGTTTGGTTTTGTTTCGTAACGTTTTAAACGTTAGGATTAGTTTTATAAAAGTTTTAAATGCTTGGCTTAAATTTCTAAAAAGGGGAAACGTTTGGATTTGTTTCGTAACGTTTGTAAGCGTTTGGCTTAAATTTCTAAAAAGGGGAAATGATTGGATTTGTTTCGTAACATTTTAAACCTTTTGATTGGTTTCGTAATGTTCGTAAACGTTTGACTTAAATCACTAAAAAGGTGAAACGTTTAGATTTGTTTCGTAACATTTGTAAACGTTTTTCTTAAATCACTAAAAAGGGGAAACGTTTGGATTTGTTCTGTAACATTTGTAAACGTTTGGCTTAAATTGCAAAAAAGGTGAAACGTTTGGATTTGTTTCGTAATGCTTTAAACGTTTGGATTGGTATCGTAACGTTTTAAACATTTTGCTCAAATTGCTAAAAAGGTGAAACGTTTAGATTTGTTTCGTAACTTTTGTAAACGTTTGGCTTAAATCGCTAAAAAGATGAAACGTTTAGTTTTTTTCGTAACGTTTGTAGACATTTGGCTTCAATAGCTAAAAAGATGAAACGTTTAGATTTGTTTCGTAACGTTTTAAACGTTTGGATTGGTTTCGTAACGTTTTAAACGTTTTTGCTTAAACTGATAAAAAGGTGAAACGTTTGGATTCGTTTCATAACGTTTGTAAACGTTTGGATTGGTTTCGTAACGTTTTAAACATTTGGTTTAAATCGCTAAAAAGATGAAACGTTTGGTTTTATTTTGTAATGTTTGTAGACGTTTGGCTTCAATCGCTGAAATGGTGAAACATTTGCATTTGTTTCGTAACGTTTTCAACGTTTGGATTTTTTTCGTAACGTTTTAAACGTTTAGGTTGGTTTAGTAACGTTTTAAAAATTTGGCCCGTTTCACCTTTTTAGCGATTTAAGCCAAATGTTTACAAATGTTCTGAAACAAATCCAAACATTTCACCTTTTTAGAGATTTAAGCAAAATGTTTAAAACCTTACGAAACAAATTCAAATGTTTCACCTTTTTAGCAATTTAAGCCAAATGTTTATAAACATTAAGAAACAAACCAAACGTTTCCCCTTCTTTGCGATTTGTTTCAAAACAAATCCTAAACTTTCACCTTATTAGCAATTTAATCCAAACGTTTAAAACGTTAGGAAAAAAATACAAACGTTTCACCTTTTTAGATTTAAGCCAAACATTTAAAACGTTGCGAAACAAATCCTAACGTCTCACCTTTTTAGCTACTTAAGACAATGGTTTACAAACGTTACAAAACAAATCCAAACGTTTCACCTTTTTAGCGATTTAAGCCAAACATTTATAAACGTCACGACACAAATCCAAACGTTTAAAACGTTACGAAACAAATCCAAACGTTTAAAACGTTACGAAACAAATCCAAACGTTTTAAACGTTTGGCTTCAATCGCTAAAAAGGTGAAACGTTTGGATTTTTTTCGTAACGTTTTACGTTTACAAACGTTTCGAAACAAATCCAAACATTTCACCTTTTTAGCGAAACTTTTCACCATTTTAGCGATTTAAACCAAACGTTTACAAAACCAATCCAAACATTTCACCTTTTTAGCGATTTAAGCCGTACATATAAAACAATACAAAACCAATCTTAAAACGTTACAAAACCAATCTAAACGTTTGGATTTGTTTCGTAATGCTAGTAAACGTGTGGCTTCAATTGCTAAAAAGATGAAACGTTTGAATTTGTTTCGTAATATTTGTAAACGTTTGGCTTAAATAGCTAAAAAGTGAAACATTTGGATTTGTTTCGTAACGTTTTAAACATTTGTATTGGTTTCGTAATGTTTCTCTTAAATCGCTAAAAATGTAAAATGTCTGGATTTGTTTCGTATCGTTTTAAACTTTTCGATTTGTTTCGTAACGTTTTAAACGTTTGCATTTGTTTCATAACGTTTTAAACTTTTGGATTTGTTTCGTAACGTTTGGCTTAAGTTGCTAAAAAGGGGAAACGTTTGGATTGTTTTCGTAACATTTGTAAACGTTTGGCTTAAATCTCTAAAAAGTTAAACATTTGGATTTGTTTCGTAACGTTTTAAACGTTTGGATTAGTTTCGTAACGTTTCAAACGTTTGGCTTAAATCGCTAAAAAATGTTAAATGTTTGGATTTTTTTCGTAACATTTTAAACGTTTGGGTTTGTTTCGTTATGTTTTAAACTACTCGATCAACATAATGTGAAAAAAAATCAACAAATTTCCAACTGAGAGTCACAATTACTCTTTACCGGAGTGGCTTCCAAAACCAGCGTGAATCTTGACAATTATAAAACCTTAATATCAAAATACAACACTGCTAGGATCATCCAGTCCAACGACTAACATCAAATTTGATAATACAATCACTTTGTGAAATAAAACACCAAGACTCATACCGTTATCCCAAGAAAACGTGAAATTAACTCATAATAATAAAATCTCTAGATTAGTAATAAACAATTTCAATCACAATAATTCCTCCAATGATTCAAAAACATAACGCCAGAACTAGACTGAACATTGATTGCATCTCACAACTTAAACTTTGTCTTCCATACCCAGGGTTCAACCATTGACCTGAACGATATCCAAACATTACAATAATATCATCAATCAACAAAATTGATCAACCAATCTTTGTTGTCAAAACCTATTAACCGCGATCCTCGATTCTCGAATCAGCGAACTCATATAACTAAATCAAACTCAAATTCTCAAAATTATTCCATTATTTGACAATTGGCTCGTATACAACGAGAGATTACTACGACCACTTCACCTTTACCGGATTGTTAGTTATGCTCAAAACAAACACCTGTAGGTATAAAAGCTTTCAATACATCAAACACTTTATATTCAAATTCCACTTCTCTTTAAAAGACTTTACGTCTAACACCTCCTTTTATATTCAAATTTGAAATGCCTTTACTGTTGAAAACCATCGATTTTGTAAACCCTTGAAATTTTTTAAATTATTCACATTTTGAATCCGAAATTTCCCATTACTTTTAAATACGTTTGCAAATTTATGAAACAATTCAAGTGACAAAATTTATGTCCTCTTTAAACCAAACTTGCTAAAATCAACTTATCTTTTCTTTTTTTCGAAAATACACCAACTCTGAAAAGAGAAAAAAAAAAGAAAAAAAAAAGAAAAAAAAATCCTCCGTATTTAAAATACACATTAAAATTTTATTGTCATTTACAAATCTTAATTTGTAAATAAAATCACGATTTGAAGAAATCGTTAAGCCCACAAAATTATCATTGCTTTTGAATCCAAATTTTGACAAAATTTATTCCTTTACTTAGAAGGGTAAAATTTAGCAATGTAAATCTCTCGTTTATGAAAATACCTTTATATCAATACATCAAAATACTTGGACAATTTCAAATTTGAAAAGAAAAAGTTTCTTTTAAAAACGTAGTGTATACAGACACATGAGCATAACCAATGTCACGACCCTAAATTATTGAGCCGCAACCAGCGCTAAGGAACGGGAGTGGTAGCTCCGGAACCCGTAGCAAGCCTCAAATCACTATAAATTTTTCGCAAATAATAATAAATACACCAAACAACGGAAGAAAATACATATATATAACATATAACCAAATATTTACACTAACTGTTCAAAAACCTCGCGGGCTCTAGTTATCGTACCCTGTACGAACTGGCCTTGCGGTACTATATACATCAGTTAGTGTATCAAAACATATCACTGGCATCTGGTGCCGTGAACAACATACAAAACACGTAGCCTACAAAAGCATATAAACAAGACATCAAGTAATATGTACACTCAAAATGTACTGCTGTCTAGGCTACGACTCTATCACACGGGACCACTACTGCAGCATTCACAGAAGTCAAATACTATACATACACAGCTGACTTCTGGACTTCAAAATTGGCCTCTAGCTAGGTCCACATACTAAGTACCTGAAAGACATCAAAGGTGAGGGGTCAGTATTTGGGAAAATACTGATTGAGTTTGCATTTACTAACTGTATTAATATAAAAACATAGCATCGCATCTCAAGAAATCGATAATGTAAAACATATAAACAGGTATTTGATCCGTACGAAACTAATATCCTAGCATGTGAAACATCTCTTGAATATTCATATATCGTTCAACCCAATCATAAATCTCAAGTTGTGAGTCCAACTAACTGGTGGGTCCAACCCACTAGATACGGGGACTCCAGGTTACACCGTAGTCGAGTGCTCACTCGTATCAAATCATTATCTGATTTCGAAATTCATATTCAAATCATGCCATACATATCAAATCATTTCTCAAATGCGAACACACTAGACTGACTCAATACTGGTGATCACACAGCCTATTGACACCCAATAGGTAGCTAGTTTCTTCGGATCGCATACTAGTTCTCGTATGTAAAAACTTAATAAAACATATAACATTTCAATCAATTACGTATAATACGATGCGTGCAAACAATATACATATATATATAAAATAACTTTAATATATAATACACGAAAGTAAAGTGCAACTCACAGTGACCGAAAACCAATCAATGACGTGGTCGATGAAATGATATGCTCTCGCTATCCCACGTCCACTGACCTCTCTGCTCGCTAACACGTCTGAAACATAATAATTACCGTTTAATAATTAGACGTCAACCTCGTATTCTAATACGAATAATACTTTAAATTCTAAGGTTTATATTTCATTCTTAATATTATTCGTGATCTCGATATTCCCTTATTGTATTCACGATATATCGATCTCTGGTTTACGTATTCGAGATACGTATATTATCCTTAGCGTTTTCCATTATCGTAGCTCACGTAAAACGTTGAGCTAAAACTTCACTTTTTAAATTATCGGGGTCCTTAATCGTTCTTAGGGTCTAATATTCAAAAATATTGAATTCCTGTTTAATTAGGATTAAAAGTCCAATTTAGTCCCTCAGGCAAAAAGTCAATTTTAGTCCCCGCGGACCCACTGTGTGCCCATACAGGGTTGTGTGCGTCCGCACACCTTGGGTGTGCGTCCGCACACCAACGCTGGTGTGCGTCCGCACACCACGGGTGTGCGATCGCACACTGCGTGCGATTCGCACACAGCCCCCGAAAATATTGTTTCAGGGTGTCCCGTCATGCTACCACTCGCCAAACATGCAAAAATACTTCATTTCCGATGAAACCCGTATCTCGGTTTTTTATTAAAACACTAAAAACGATCCAAAATCATTAAATCCTTAATTATAACTAAGCGGCTATATATTCAAATTTAACTCAAATTCTCGGAATATAACCTCAAAAAGAAACTTAGGATCGATAAAGCTCTCAATTCTGAAGAGATTGCAGCAAAAATCACTTGAATCGGACGTCGAACGGCGAAACGGCGGTGAAACGATCGTAATCGGCGATGGTTTCTAAATTTCTCTCGATCCTTCCTCTGCTTCCCTGATTCAATTTCCTTTTCCTATATTTCTTGGCTAAAATGCCACTTTGGCCCTTGTTCTATTTGTTCATTATCATTTATCCTTTAAACTTTTCTTTCGTACGATTTAGTCCATAACTAAATCAATAAATTCTTAAATTATTACTTTTACGTATTATTATACCCAATAAATAATAAAGAGCTCGATATTAATACTTTTCCGTCAAAATCTACAAATTTCCATTTTCGACACAAAGTGGATAAATTACCAGTTTGGTCCCTGCACTTTAATTTAAGCTTTTCTTGACATTTTTCCTTTTAATTCCAATTCTAATTTTAGAATTGCAATATAACCTTAATTTCCGCATAATAAATTTCCCAAAACCGACCTACTTGAAATTTCTTTATCCAAATTTTATCGGAAACCTTTCCGATTTCGCCACCCTGGCGAGTCCAAACTGGACACATGGTCCAGTTAGCTAATTAATTCTTTTGGGGTATTACATTCTTCCCCCCTTATAAAAATTCGTCCTCGAATTTTCATAAAACTTGTTAAGACCTTATAACTGTCCTTATACTTTCTTCAGTATTCATTAGTACGTTTTAGTTGCAGCTTTTTTTCTTACATAACTCGTAGCTTTCCATACACAGCTATAACTTTATACTTATTGCTGATTGATTGTCTATCTTGCTCACAGTAGCTTCTTGCCGCTGTGGAATTGAGAATCTTCTCATTATCACTTTTGTCATATTCGTCATCTTTCTAAAATAGTGTGGCTCAAGGCGTATCACCGATATCGTAATCCCGACGTCTTGTACAACTGGTTGTGGTCTTTCTTATGTTCCTCATTAGCGTCGATTAATCCTCACTCGATACTCTCCAAGTCTACTGTTTCATTCTTAATCGTCATTGGGTTGCTACTTGTCTCTTTTATACGTGAATAATCACGACGTATCGGCTACATCTTTAATGACGTACTTACTTCATTCATACTTCTATGAGTATTTCCTCTTATAAGCACAATCTACGACTTTTAATCCTTGCTATCATCTAACGATATCATCTTTCTTCCTTAACTGATTATCGTCGTTTCTTACTTCTCTCTACCGTTATCTGACATCTCATTCCTGATTAGCTAATCTCTTTCAACTTGTACCTTGTTTATCACACTTGCTATTTCTTAACGTAGTTGAGACTGATACTTCCTTTACTTCCTTCAACTCCTCCTTTCTTTGATTCTTTAAGCTATCGTGATCTTCGCGTCACTCTGTTGGTCGTGATCCTTCATCCTTTATCATTGTCCTAAACGTCTCATTTTACGTTATTTTCAGTCGTATAGCTTATACAGTTGCCCTTGTTTACTAGTACTACTCGTATTTTTATCCTCTTCATTTTCCTCTAGTTGTTCCTTTGAGGTTCATCTCGAATCTCTTATTGACTTTTTAGTCAATGATGTTCTTCCTTTACGTCACAGTTCCCTATTCATGATGACCTCATAAGAATCTCATATGTTTCTTTAGCATTTAATTATTTTAAGAATCCTTAACGCTAATTAGCCTTCACTTATCTTCATCTTTATCTTTAATCTTAGACTGATCCAATAAATCTTTGATATGTTATCTATTTTGTACTTAAATTATCCCAAATCTGACAATCTCATAGGTTTCCATCACTTTCTTTGTCGTAATTCTTTCTTACTATATAATAATTTTCTTCTTTATCTTAAACTTTTACTTCTCACTTTCAAGAAATTTCACGACCTTATTCTAGCTCATCTTGGTATTATCTTATTCGTAACTCCCGAAAATTAGGGAATAGTTTCAATTCTTGTTGTCCTACATTCCTTATGCTTCTTTAGCACTTATAACACGTTTCTAATTGTCTTTTAAACAACTTTGTAATACCCCAAAATATTTAATTAGCTAATTGGACCACGTGTCCAGTTTTGATTCGCCAGAGTGGTGATATCAGAATAATTTCTGAAGAGATAAAGTAAATAAGTTTCAAGTAGGTCGGTTTTAGAAAAGATTATTACAAAGAAACTAATTTCATATTTCAATTCTAAAGTTAGAATTGGAATTAAAAGGAAAAATGGCAAGAAAAGCCCAAAATAGAGTACAGGGACCAAAGTGATAATTTAGCCACGTTGTGTCAGAAATAGAAATATTGAATTTTGACGGGAAAGTGTTAATATCGAGCTTCGTATTATTTATCGGATATAAATAATACGTAACAATAATAATTTAAGAGTTTATCGATTTAGTTATGGACTAAATCGTACGATTGAAAAGTTTAAACGATAAATGGTAAGAAACAAAAAGGACAAGGACTAAAATGGCACTTTAACCAAATGATATAAGAAAGAAAGAAATTGAATCAGAGAGCTGAGAGACTTCGAGAGAAATTGAGAAACTTTCGACGATACCGTCGTTTCGCCGCCGTTTCGCCGTTCGACGTCCGATTCAAGTGATTTTCGCGGCGATTTCTTCAGAATCGAATTCTCTATAGATCCTAAGCCTCGTTTCAAGGTAAATTTCAAGAAATTTGGTTGAAAAGTGATATTAAAGGGCTGTTTTGTATTAGGATTGAGTATTGGTTTGAATTCGACGTTTTTGAAGTTATTATAGCGTTTTAATGAAAACCGAGATGCGGGTTTTGTTTAGTTGAATGTATAGCACGTCGGGATGGTTGAAAAACCCCGGAAAAAAACGTCTTTTCCGGGGGGCTGTCATGAGTGTGCGTTCGCACACATTGAGTGTGCGTTCGCACACTCCCTGAGTTTGAGGGTGTGCGTTCGCACACTCACTGTGTGCGTTCGCACACTACCCTAAACTTGGCAGATTCAAAATCCCAACAGTCAGTTTATAGATTTGCCTTTTAGGAACGCGTCTGTCAAATTTCAGCTCGATCCAACGGTTCAATTGGGAGAGATCATCGTTTTACTAAACAGTGTCAGTGTGCAGGCAGCACCTGCACATTGCCTTGAAAACTCCTTAAAACTTCATCGAAATGAAACTAAACCCTAAAACTTAAAAGTATTATACGTATAGGAATACGAGATTAACGTCTAATCATTAAACGTTAACTATTTATCAGACGTGCCAGCGAGCAGAGAGGTCAGTAGACGTGGGATAGCAAGGGCATATCATTTCATCGACCATATTTGTGATTGGATTGCGGTCACTGTGAGTTGCACTTTACTTTCGTGTATTATACATATAAAGTCATTTTATATTGATATGTATACTGTTTTTACGCATCGCATGTTAGATGATTTGATTAAATATTATATGTTTCTATCAAATGTATATACGAGAACTAGTATGCGATCCGAAGAAACTAGCTACCTATTGGGTGTCAATAGGCTGTGTGATCACCAGTATCGAGTCAGTCTAGTATGTTTGCATTGAGAAATGACTTGACACAGCTGGGAGCTGTTGATGAATATGAAATTTACGATTGGGTATATGATTTCGATACGAGAGTGAACTCGGCTACGGTGTAGCCTGGAAGTCCCCGTATCTAGTGGCTGGGCCACCAGCGAGTTGGACTCGCAATTGATATTTACGATTGGATTGAATGATATATGATTATTCGAGAAATGTGTCGCATGCTAGGATATTAGTTTCACACGGATCAAATACATGTTTATATGTTTTATATTATTGTTTTATTGAGATGCGATGCTATGTTTTTATAATAATACCGTTAGTAAACTGCGAACTCACTCAGTATTTTCCCAAATACTGACCCCTCACCTTTGATGTTTTCAGGTGCTTAGTATGTGGACCTAGCTAGAGGCCAATTTTGAAGTCCAGAAGTCAGCTGTGTAGGTTTAGTTTCTGACTTCTGTGAATGCTGCAGTAGTGGTCCCGCGTTGACAGAGTCGTAGCCTAGACAGCAGTACATTTTTGATTGTGCATTTCACTTGCTGTCCTGTGTATATGTTTTGATAGGCTACGTATAACATGATTGTTCACGGCACCAGATGCCGGTGATAAGCTTGAGACACTAACTGATGTATGTAGTACCGCGAGGCCAGTTCGTACAGGGTACGGTAACTAGAGCCCGCGAGGTTTTAAACAGTTAGTGTATATACTTGGTTATATGTTATATATGAGTATTTGCTTCCGTTGTTTGTTATTATTTATTTATTATTTGCGAAAAATTAATTGTGATTTTAGGCTTGCTACGGGTTCCGGAGCTACCACTCCCGTTCCCTAGCGCCGGTTGCGGCTCAATATTTTGGGTCGTGACAATGTTGGTATCAGAGCAGTTGGTCCAGTTACCACTGTAAGTTTGTTTTGATGATTGTTTGAGAGCAGTTGGTCTAGTTACCACTGCTAGTTTGTTTTGAATGTCTGTCTGAATTGTGAAACTCTGTCAGTAAGTAAACCTAGGAACTACTGCAGCAAGAGAGTCAAACCTTAGTTGTTTGCATTTGATTGATATGTGCATTATTAGTAAGTTCTATAACGCGCGCGAACTAGGACTATTAAGCTAGCAAGTGACTAGTATCTCTTTATATGGATGACTAAGGAAACTAAGTATTTGTTGCTTATGCTAAGAGATAGAAAATGGTTAAATGTTTGCAAATAGGAGCGGCTAAGGCAACTAAGTGTTTATTACTTGTGCAAGGGGTATTAGGTGATTCCATATTTGTGAATTAGGTATAGATTGACTGAAAGTTTAATGTTTGTGATGCCTTACGAATGATACTGAAGTTAAGCAAGGAAAAAGGGGGCTCAGATGGTCGCTGGCGTTTGTAACTGTTTCTTTTTAGCATGTTTGGGCAAAACGGAGCTTAGTCACATGCAGCAGAGGAACGGGAGGAAGCACCTCCTATCTGTCAAGATGGATTTCACAACAAAATAGACGGACCATCTGAAGTCCACTAGAATGGATTCCACATAGATATTGAGAGATCATCTGAGATATATCATAATAGTTTCATGTCAGTATCAGAAATTGGTAGTTCTTTTAGGGTTAGAGGTAGAACTCACTTGCTTGAAATGGAGTACAGTGAGGAAAGTGAGGAAGATCCCGAGGAAAATCCAGAGGAGGATCTAGAGGAAGAATCAGAAGAAGTTCCTCAAGAGGAGGACTTTAAAGAAGAAGAGTTATCAGATGAGTCAGATGTCGAGGAATATCGGAGTGAACATTTCTAATCCAATGTGCGAAGATACTGCAATTTGCGAGAGGATACAGAGATAGCTAAAGGTCAGGGACATGTGATTTTGAATCAGGTTAGGAGGCAGATGCGCTCCTTCTCTAGGGGAATGCCACCAGTGGAACTGTATTCCATTGACTGTTTATGTATGGTCGAAGTAATTCCAGATCTTGATGAAGATAATGAGACAATCAACCGTAGTTATGTGAAGGGATTAGGACCAGAGTTTGATGAGCTATATGAGCATGTTCACGAGCATTTTGGGACGCTCATTATAATGGCTCGTAGGATCAAGGTTGACCGCGAGTGGGATGGCAATCCTGTTCAACCCTACTTTTTTAGACGTGCGTTCTACCCAGATTATACTAGTCGATCCTCTGGTATTAGGACTAACCCCCACTCCGTGCATAGAGGCGGAGGCAACTCCAGTAGAAGAGTTAGGGGTCGATACACAGGCGTAGCTAATAGGAAACCTAGTGCCCCACATTAGACAACCCCGGTATCAAATGATTAATATGCTTTGTGTAATTATGTTTACGTGTTGCATTATGGTGTATATATGCTGCATTGCATAACAGAGCATAGCAATTAAGGGTATGCCTATAGAATAATACCTTCGATAGCAAGAACATAGAGGAAGCGATGTTAATAAATACGCGACTAATAAAAGAATATATGAACATAATTTACAAAAGCAATAACATAATAAACACCATATAATACATTTATCGTGAACGTAATTCCTGTATTACGTTCTAGAAGTTGTGAAGAAAGAGATGGGTTACCAACAGGGAATCGATGTGAAACATCAGTACCTGCGTTTGTATAGGACATGGTACAGAGTGCTAAAGAAGTGGTTGTGGTGATTACAGCAGTAGAAAATGTTGAATTAAATTAAGTTGTCGGAGATATGGAGAAAGAATTGATGTGATAGGAGAATAGTCAGGAAAATGACAGAAGGTGACAGCAATACAAAAATTTAAAATGTACCCAATAATAATAGAGAAAGCCGTTAATAGTCGCAGAGTGTACAATCTGGAATAAACTTATGTTTTATGGAAAGTATGAAGAATTTTTAAGATTTTTCAAGTTACAATTGTGCTCAGACATCGCATGTGACATTGCATAATCATGATAGGAATGCATAAAAGAATGATTTTCAAAATATTAGATCATGCATCATATCTTTACAATGATAAAGAAAAATGCGATTTTGAGCAACTCTTTGGTGATGAGAGATGTCATCACTCTGAGCTACAATTGTACTAATGATTTCAAACGATTTATGAAAAGTGATTTAAAAGAGCTGGCCAGCCAAAGAATGTCTTGAAATCTTTTGTTAGTAAGTGAACTCAGATGTGAAACTCTGCGACGGATAATAAAATGTTCTTAGCAAATAAGAATAAAATTTAAAAGCAAATCCCAATAACAGAATAAAGCCCTGTTAATCGCAATAATATTAAGGGAGCTACAGTAAAATGTGAACGAGGAGTTATTGCCGGAGAGCATACACAGGTAAAATGCGATGCACTGGCAATATTTAAGGATACAGTATTTATCCTTATGATGGAACAAAGGATGAAATGACAGAGAATCATGTTAGACGAAAGAAACGTACGAGTACGCAAGGATGAAGAATATAACGATTGTTCTTATGTTGAGATAGGTAGCATGACGATCGACAGTTATATTGGAAAAGAAAAATTGGAAGTATGAAGGACGAAAAGACGATAATATAAATGAGGAATATCGAGAGATATTTTAAGGATATGTAACCTTATGATGTCAGTAATAGAAAGTACAGAAGTAGAAAGAAAAAGGATACAGACGATAAAGAAGATAATCCAGTAAAAAGTGAAGGTTTAAGATTAGATAGACCAAGAGAGATAATGATGCTAATTAACTGATATTAAGTGAAGTCATTAATATCAGCATTAAGAGCTATAGATTGTATCAGCATAAAGGAGAAAAGCTAAGTTATGAAACTCTAGTATAAGGAAGAAAACACATGTATAGGCATACGTGTCAGTAAATCTAAGAATAATGGATAATATGAAAGAAAATATACTGAAGGAACTCATATACCCTTAACATTTAGTAAGATAAATAGAGAAGTGGAAGGTTCTAGAAATACGTCAGAAGGATTATCAGAGTGAAACAGCATTAATGGAGCTATTATAAATAAAGGAAGAACGTAATGAATACAGTAAGTAAAGGACAAGATGATACTTCATTACTATAGGACATATAGGAGTGAATTGTATCTAAGAAGCCACAATGTCATAAGAACGAGAGGTGGTATTAGTATAAAGAGATCAAGGTATTTAAAGACAGTTAGAACCATGTTATAAGTTCTAAAGAAGCATAAGGAGTGTAGAACAACAAAAATCGAAACTATTCCCTAATTTTGGAAGTTGCAAAGTCAAGTATGATCTAAATGCTAAGAGTGATCGAGAACACTTCAAGAAGAAGATAAAAGACAAAATAAGGACAAGCTAAGAAATGATCATGACTAGTACTAAGACGACACCTTGAAAAGTGAGAATAAAGTCGTAAAATTATTTGAAAGTAAGAAACAGAAATGTGAGACAAAAGAGAAAATTGATTATACAGTAAGAAGGATTCTTAAGAAATTTAAATATTTAAGAAACGTGTGAGATTCTTACGAGGTCATCATGAATAAGGAATTGTGACATAAAGGAAAAACAGCTTTGACTGACAAGTCAATAAGAAATTTGAGTACAAAAATATATAAAATATTAAAGGTCTGTTGAATCAGTCAGAGATTAAGGTGATGTAAAGGAAGAACTTCGTAAGCGGAAAAGTCAATAAGAGATTCGAGGCGAACCTCAAAGGAGTAACTAGAAAGTAGTGAAGAGGATAAGAATACGAATAGTACTAGTAAACAAGGACAACTGTATAAGCTATATAATCAAAGGTAACGTGAAATGCAAAGTTTAAGACAATGGTAAAGGATGAAGGATCACGACCAACAGAGCAACGTGAAATTCACGATTGCTTAAATAAGCAAAGAAAGGATAAATTGAAGATAGTAAAAGATGTATCAGACCCAACTACGTTAAGAAACAACATGTGTGATAAACAAGGTACAAGTTGAAAAAGATTAGCTAATAAGGAAGGAGATGTCAGATGACAGTAGAGAGAAGTAAGAAACGACGATAACCAGTTAAGGAAGAAAGGGGATATCGTCAGATGATAGCAAAGATTAAAAGTCGTAGATTGTGCTTATAAAAGTAAATACTCATAGAAGTACGAATGAAGTAAGTACGTCATTAAAGGTGTAATCGATACGTCGTGACTATTCACGTATAAAAGAGATAAATAGCGACCCGATGACGATTAAGAATGAGACAATAGAGTTGGAAAGTATCAAGTGAGGATTAATCGACGCTAATGATGATCAGGAAGATCACGACCAGTTGTAGATGACGAAAGGAGACGAGATGAGAGTAACAATAAGAAGATTCTCAGCTATGCTACGATAAGAGACTACTATGAGCAAGATAGATAATCGATTAGTGATAAGTGTAAGGTCACAGCTTTAGGCGAAAAGCTAAGAGTTAAAGTAAAAGAAAAAGTTGTGATTGACACATAGTAATGGACATCAAGGGAGATATAAGAATAATTTAAAAGTCCCAACAAGATTTATGAAAATTCGAGGACGAATTTTTATAAGGGGGGAAGAATGTAATACCCCAAAATATTTAATTAGCTAATTGGACCACGTGTCCAGTTTTGATTCGCCAGAGTGGTGATATCAGAATAATTTTGAAGAGATAAAGTAAATAAGTTTCAAGTAGGTCGGTTTTAGAAAAGATTATTACAAAGAAACTAATTTCATATTTCAATTCTAAAGTTAGAATTGGAATTAAAAGGAAAAATGGCAAGAAAAGCCCAAAATAGAGTACAGGGACCAAAGTGATAATTTAGCCACGTTGTGTCGGAAATAGAAATATTGAATTTTGACGGGAAAGTGTTAATATCGAGCTTCGTATTATTTATCGGATATAAATAATACGTAACAATAATAATTTAAGAGTTTATCGATTTAGTTATGGACTAAATCGTACGATTGAAAAGTTTAAACGTAAATGGTAAGAAACAAAAAGGACAAGGACTAAAATGGCACTTTAACCAAATGATATAAGAAAGAAAGAAATTGAATCAGAGAGCTGAGAGACTTCGAGAGAAATTGAGAAACTTTCGACGATACCGTCGTTTTGCCGCCGTTTCGCCGTTCGAAGTCCGATTCAAGTGATTTTCGCGGCGATTTCTTCAGAATCGAATTCTCTATCGATCCTAAGCCTCGTTTCAAGGTAAATTTCAAGAAATTTGGTTGAAAAGTGATATTAAAGGGCTGTTTTGTATTAGGATTGAGTATTGGTTTGAATTCGACGTTTTTGAAGTTATTATAGCGTTTTAATGAAAACCGAGATGCGGGTTTTGTTTAGTTGAATGTATAGCACGTCGGGATGGTTGAAAAACCCCGGAAAACGACTTTCCGGGGGGCTGTCATGAGTGTGCGTTCGCACACATTGAGTGTGCGTTCGCACACTCCCTGAGTTTGAGGGTGTGCGTTCGCACACTCACTGTGTGTGTTCGCACACTACCCTAAACTTGGCAGATTCAAAATTCCAACAGTCAGTTTATAGATTTGCCTCTTAGGAACGCGTCTGTCAAATTTCAGCTCGATCCAACGGTTCAATTGGGAGAGATCGTCGTTTTACTAAACAGTGTCAGTGTGCAGGCAGCACCTGCACATTGCCTTGAAAACTCCTTAATACTTCATCGAAATGAAACTAAACCCTAAAACTTAAAAGTATTATACATATAGGAATACGAGATTAACGTCTAATCATTAAACGTTAACTATTTATCAGACGTGCCAGCGAGCAGAGAGGTCAGTAGACATGGGATAGCAAGGGCATATCATTTCATCGACCATATTTGTGATTGGATTGCGGTCACTGTGAGTTGCACTTTACTTTCGTGTATTATACATATAAAGTCATTTTATATTGATATGTATACTGTTTTTACGCATCGCATGTTAGATGATTTGATTAAATATTATATGTTTCTATCAAATGTATATACGAGAACTAGTATGCGATCCGAAGAAACTAGCTACCTATTGGGTGTCAATAGGCTGTGTGATCACCAGTATCGAGTCAGTCTAGTATGTTTGCATTGAGAAATGACTTGACACAGCTGGGAGCTGTTGATGAATATGAAATTTACGATTGGGTATATGATTTCGATACGAGAGTGAACTCGGCTACGGTGTAGCCTGGAAGTCCCCGTATCTAGTGGCTGGGCCACCAGCGAGTTGGACTCGCAATTGATATTTACGATTGGATTGAATGATATATGATTATTCGAGAGATGTGTCGCATGCTAGGATATTAGTTTCATACGGATCAAATACATGTTTATATGTTTTATATTATTGTTTTATTGAGATGCGATGCTATGTTTTTATAATAATACCGTTAGTAAACTGCGAACTCACTCAGTATTTTCCCAAATACTGACCCCTCACCTTTGATGTTTTCAGGTGCTTAGTATGTGGACCTAGCTGGAGGCCAATTTTGAAGTCCACAAGTCAGCTGTGTAGGTTTAGTTTCTGACTTCTGTGAATGCTGCAGTAGTGGTCCCGCGTTGACAGAGTCGTAGCCTAGACAGCAGTACATTTTTGATTGTGCATTTCACTTGCTGTCCTGTGTATATGTTTTGATAGGCTACGTATAACATGATTGTTCATGGCACCAGATGCCGGTGATAAGCTTGAGACACTAACTGATGTATGTAGTACCGCGAGGCCAGTTCGTACAGGGTACGGTAACTAGAGCCCGCGAGGTTTTAAACAGTTAGTGTATATACTTGGTTATATGTTATATATGAGTATTTGCTTCCGTTGTTTGTTATTATTTATTTATTATTTGCAAAAAATTAATTGTGATTTTAGGCTTGCTACGGGTTCCGGAGCTACCACTCCCGTTCCCTAGCGCTGGTTGCGGCTCAATATTTTGGGTCGTGACAAACTTGATCTCTTTATACTAATACCGACTTTCGTCTTGTCTCTTACTTGTTATATCCTTTCTCGTTCTTATGACATCGTGGCTCCTTAGATACAGTTCACTCCTATCTATCCAATAGCGATGAAGTATCATCTTATCCTTTACCTACTGTATTCTTTACGTCTTTCCTCTGTTTATAACAGCTCCACTATTGCTATTCTATTCTGATAATCTCTCTGACGCATTTCTAAAGCTTTCCATTTCCCTAACCACCTTACCAAATTCAAGGGTATATGAGTTCCTTCATTATACTTTCTTTTATATTATCCATCATTCTTATATTTACTGGCACATATGCCTATACATGTGCCTTTCTCCTTATATTAGAATTTTACAGCTTAACTTTTCTCCTTTCTGTTACCGCAATTTTATAACTCTTATTGTTGATACTATTGACTTCACTTAATTCAGTCAATTAGTATCATTATCTCTCTTGATCTATCCAACTTCGAACCTTCACATCTTATAAAATCATTTTCTTCGTCGTTTCGTATCCGTTCTCTTTCTACCTCTGTATCTTCTAATGCTGACATCTATAAGGTTACATATCCTTAAAATGTTACTTATTTCCACATAAGGATAATCATTGTATTCTTCATCCTTGCGTAATCGTTACTTTTATTTTGTCTAACATGACTCTCTGTCATTTAATCCTTTATTTTACTATAAGGATAAATATTGTATCCTTAATTATTGCCAGCGCATAGCATCTTAACTGCGTATGCTCTCCGGCGATAACTCCTTATCCGCATTTTACTTTAGCCTCGTTAGCTTTGTTGCAATTAACCATTACATGGCTTTATTCTGTTATTGGGATTTATTTTACAAGTCTTATTTTTATTTATTTAGAATCTTTTATTATTCGTCGCAGAGTTTTACATCTGAGTTCACTTACTCAACAAATGACTTCAAAACATTCTTTGGCTAGCTAGCACTTTAAATCATTTTTCTAAAATCGTTTGAAATCGATAATACAATTGTAGCTCAGAGTGATGACACTTCTCATCACCAAAGAGTTGCTCGAAATTGCATTTTCTTCATCATTGCGAAAATATGATGCATGGTCTATGCTTTGAAAATCATTCTTTTATGCATTCCTATCGTGATTATGTGATGTCATATGCGATGGCTGAGCACAATTGTACTTTGAAAAATCTTTAAAATCTTTCATACTTTTCATAGAACGTAAGTTTACTCCAGACTGTATGCGACTATTAACGGCTTTCTTTATATTTATTGGGTATATTATAAATTTTTACATTGCTGTCACCTTCTGCCATTTCGTGACTATTCTTCTGTCACATCACTTCTTTCTCCATATTTTTGATAACCCAATTCATTCTGAAACTTCTTATAGCCGCAATTACTATTTTCACCTCTTTACTATGCTTGTATCATACCATGTACAAGTATAGGTATTGGCACACATCACTTATCAGTGTAGGTATCAGTTCTTTCATATCAAATCTCCTTTCCAGTATTCCATTTTTTCTTCCACGACTTCTAGAATGTAACACAGGAATTACATTCGCGATAAATGTATTGTTTATCGTTTATTATGTTATTGTTTTTGTAAGTTATGTTTATATATTCATTTCTTAAGCGCGTGTTTATCGATATCGCTTCCTATAGGCCCTACCTATTTGAGGTATTATCCTATAGGTATATTCTACTCATTATGCTCTATCATGCCATGCAGTAAACATATACACAACAATGCAATATATAAACACAAATACTCAAAGCATATTAATCATTTATACATGGGGGTGCCTGATGTGGAACGCTAGGTACCCTAATAACTATTCCAGTGTGTCAGCCCCTAATTCTTCTACTGGAGTTGCCTCCGCCTCTATGCATAAAGTAGGGGTTAGTCCTACTACCAGAGGATGGGTTGACGTAGTCCGGATGGAACTCACGCCTAAAATAGAAGGGTCGTACGGGATCACCCTCCCACTCACGGTCAGTCTCGATCCTACGGGCCATCATAGTGAGCGTCCTAAAATGTTCACCTACGTGCTCATATAGCTCTCCAAACTTGGGTCCTAAGCCCCGGACGTATCTGCGGTTGATTGTTCTATTGTCCTCATTAAGGTCTGAGACCGCTTCAACCATGCGCAAAAAGATCCAAACTTTTCACCTTTTTATCGATTTAAGTCAAATGTTTATAAACGTTAGAAAACCAATCCAAATGTTTAAAACGTTACGAAACAAATCCAATCGCTTCACCTTTTTAGAGATTTAAGCCAAACGTTCGTTATAAAACAAATCCAAACGTTTAACCTTTTTAGCGATTTAAGCCAAACGTTTCACCTTTTTAGCGATTTAGACCAAACATTTACAAACGTTCCAAAGCAAAACCAAACATTTCACCTTTTTAGCTATTTAAACCAAACATTTACAAACGTTACGAAACAAATCCAAACTCTTCACCTTTTTATCGATATAAGCCAAATGTTTACAAACGTTAGAAAACTAATTCAAACGTTTAAAACGATACGAAACAAATCCAATCGCTTCAACTTTTTAGAGATCTAAGCCAAATGTATACAAACGTTACGAAACAAATCCAATCGTTTCACCTTTTTAGCGATTTAATACAAATCTTTACAAACATTACGTAACAAATCCAAACATTTGACCTTTTTTGCGATTTAAGACAAACATTTAAAATGTTACAAAACCAATCCAAACATTGAAAACATTACGAAACATATTTAACCTTTTTTACTATTTAAGCCAAACGTTTAATACGTTACGAAACCAATCCAAACGTTTAAAACATTACTAAACAAATTCAAACGTTTCATCTTTTTAGCGATTTAAGCCAAACGTTACCAAACAAATCCAAACGTTTAAAATGTTACGAAACAAATCCTATCGTTTCACCTTATTAGCGATTTAAGCCAAACGTTTACAAATGTTACGAAACAAAACCAAATGTTTACAAACTTACGAAACCAACCCAAACGTTTAAAACGTTACGAAACAAATCCAAACGTTTCACCTTTTTAGCAATTTATGCTAAACATTTACAAACATTATGAAACAAAACCAAACGTTTCACCTTTTTAGCATTTTAAGCCAAACGTTTAGAAACATTACGAAACAAATCCAATCGTTTCACCTATTTAGCTATTTAAGCGAAACGTTAACAAACGTTACAAAAGCAATCCAAACGGTTAAAACGTTACGAAACAAATCCAAACGTTTCACCTTTTTAGCGATTTAAGCGAAAAGTTTAAAACGTTACGAAACAAATCCAAGCGTTTCACGTTTTTAGGATTTAAGCCAAACGCTTAAAAAGTTATGAAACAAAACCAAATGTTTCACCTTTTGAGAAATTTAAACTAAACGTTTACAAACGTTACGAAACAAATCCAAGTGCTTCACCTTTTTAGCAATTTAAGACAAACGTTTACAAACGATACGAAACAAAACCAAACGTTTCACCTTTTTAGCGATTTAGACCAAACGTTTACAAACGGTACGAAACAAAACCAAATGTTTAACCTTTTTAGCAGTTTAAGCCAAACGTTTACAAACGTTATGAAACAAATCCAAACGTTTCGCCTTTTTATCGATTTAAGCCAAACGTTTACAAACGTTACAAAACAAATCCAAATGTTTAAAACGTTACGAAACAAATCCAAACGCTTCCCCTTTTTAGAGATTTAAGCCAAACGTTTACAAACGTTACGATACAAATGCCAACGTTTAACCTTTTTAGCGATATAAGCCAAACGTTTAAAACATTACGAAACCAATTCAAACTTTTAAAACGTTACAAAATAAATCCAACGTTTCACCTATTTAGCTATTTAAGCAAAATATTGAAAACATTACAAACCTAATCCAAACGTTTAAAACGTTACTAAACAAATCCCAACGTTAAACTTTTTTAGCGATTTATGTCAAACGTTTAAAACGTTACGAAACAAATCCAAACCTTTCCCCTTTATAGCGATTTAAGCCAAACGTTTACAAATATTAAAAAACAAAACCAAACGTTTCACCTTTTTAGCGATTTATGCCAAACATTTACAAATGTTACAAAACAAAACCAAACGTTTCACCTTTTTAGCGATTTAAACAAACGTTACAAAACAAAACCAAATATTTCACCTTTTCAACAATTTAAGCCAAAACGTTTTCTAACGTTACAAAACAAATCCAACCGTTTCACCTTTTTAGCGATTTAAGCTAAACATTTACAAAGGTTATAAAACCAATCCAAACGTTTAAAATTTTATGAAACAAATCCAAACGTTTCACCTTTTTAGCGATTTAAGTCAAACGTTTACAAACGTTACGAAACAAAGCCAAACATTTCACCTTTTTAGCGATTTAAGCCAAACATTTAAAACGTTGCAAAACCAATCCAAACATTTAAAATGTTACAAAATAAATTTCACCTTTTTTGCGATTTAAGCCAAACGTTTAAAACATTACGAAACCAATCCAATTTTTAAAATATTTCTAAAAAAATCCAAACGTTTCACCTTTTTAGCGATTTAAGCCAAACATTTGAAAACGTTATGAAACCAATCTAAACGTTTTAAACGTTACGAAAAAAATCCTAACGTTTCACCTTTTTAGCGATTTAAGCCAAACGTTTACAAATATTACGAAAAAAACCAAATGTTTACAAATATTACGAAACCGATCCAAATGTTTAAAATGTTACGAAACAATTTCCGATTTGGATTTGCAAATTAGATTAGAAGACTCTCGTAATAATTTCTGATTTGGATTTGCAAATTTTTGGATTAAAGGTTTAGTTATGCTCCATGTAAGTGTTTACGCTATATTTTAAAAGAAGTTTGTTTTTACATAGTTGATTTTGTTTCAATGTTAGGTTAACAATTTTATAGAATTGCAACTTATTTAAGAGTAAGGTGTAAGTACGAATTGAAATTTAAAATGTTTTGAAAATTTTAATGTGGATTTTGTAATGGTAAGAGCATTTTGATTTTCAATAGAAAAGGAGGTATAAGATGTTAAAGTCTTTTAAAAAGAAGTAAAAAATATTAATATAAAGGTTTTGTGTTTTGGAAAATTTTATAAGTTTGTCTTTGAGCATAACCAATGATCCAGTTAATGGTGAATTTCATTTAAGTGGCTGGTTACGAGGTTATAGTTAGTTTGGTGGAATAATTCTGGAAATTTAATTTGGTTCTGATATTTGAGTTAAGCCGGTGTACTCTCTAGAGTGTTGGTCTGTGAATTTGTGATTCTTAGTTCGCAAAGTTTGTTGAATCTGTCGAGTTTAGTCTCTGTCGTTAGACTGTTAAACTCTTGTGATGTTTTATGTTGCCGTTGTTTGTCTTTTAGAGAGAATTTTATCTAGCTGATTTATTGGAGTAAATCATTCATTTTATATAACGAATTCTATTAAGTATTTTTAATATGGGTTGCTTGAAGTTTAGTTGACAAGAAATGAAGGATACGTATCAGTTAGTGATATCTAGTGTTTTCCATTTTGGAACGATAGACGTTGGTATCGTAAGAATTGCGTTTTGAGTTTCATGTCTTCTTTCCACCTTGTTAATGTTATTTGAGTTGTTGGTAAGACCCTGCCTTGTTTCTTTCCAATCACTTATGTAAGGTGTTGTTGATTTGGATCTTAATAGGGGTTAGCATTGAGGTTAGTGTGACCATAAGAGATAGTTAGAAGTATGTGAGCGGTGGTAAGAGATTCTTTGATCGAGGAGCAACCTGTTGAGATGGTGGTCACGTAAGTACATAGGTTGATAAGTAAGGAAACTTCTATGGTTAAGAGTTATGGTTTAATCACTCGTTTGAGGAGTGTACTTCGGAGACAGTCCGATATGCGGAATTATTATTTTTATTTTTTTCGTTGATGTATGTTGGGTTTGTTCATTTTGTATTTTTATATTATTTTTATGCGCACTGTGTTTACTTTTATGCTTGAGATGCTTTGAGTCAAATTCAAGGACGAATTTGTTTTTAAGTTGGGGAGAATGTAATACCCCGTATTTTCAAACTTCATTTGTCAGTTTGGTTATCCATTACAAATTGGTTGTTTTCTTGCATTCGTTGTTATTTTGCATTTCAACATTTCTATTGTTATGTTTCGAACTTTATTCTGAATGGCTATATGTTATAAATAACACTTATGATACCTTGGTAGTGTCTTTTTGAGTGTCTTACATGTATCCCATGATCTCGTATGTGTTTGATGTTTATTCGATTTATTTTCGGGTATTTATCAAAACAGTATTCGTATGTTTTTCAGAACTACCATGTTTTAGTAATACGTTGATATCTTTGTTCATAAGAGTATTTTCTAGCAGGAGTACCATTTTCGCATTGTTTGGATGCTTTTAACTCTCAAAATGATAATTAAACTGTGGCTTTTATCAATGCCCATGTAAAGCCCGCATAAGTCTATTAATAGACCCTTATTTTCATGTGAGCAGCCCCCTTTTCTTTCCCACAAACCCTAAAACGAATATCTTCATAAATGCACATTTGCTTTGTTCTAATAAGAGATAGTTAGAAGTATGTGATATGCTATGTTTAAGCTATTGATCTTATATGATTAAATGATGGGTTATACATATATAATCTGATTTTATAAGTTTTGGAAAGCGTTTGGCATGATTCAATAACGAATTGGTGTAATTAAACAATGATTAGGCGATTTCTAGACTTGTGCGAATTGGATTCGTTTAATGAATTATTTAAATGGTTGAATCAAAATTGATTGATCATTTAGTGTTCTTATATGAATATCTACTGATATGAAAAGTTTTTATTTGAAAAGTGAGAATTGGATTTGATTTATGTTGTAAAATCTCTAAGATTTGCGAAATGGACAATTTTATGAAAGATAAACGCTTCGATTGCAAAATGTTTTAGAGTGTTGTACCTACTGATGTTAGGGGTATATTAGGATGTTAATGTTTTAAATCAGTTGTTATGTATTTTGATTCATTGGATTTATGATTTGAACCTAATGGCATGTTTAGGCAATTTCTAGCGAAATTGCGATATTGGTTGTTTAAGTGAGTTTGGCTTATGTTCAGATCTGAACTGTTTTAGTATGAGGTATATAAGCATGATATATTATTTATCTAAGGTGTTAATTAATAGTTCATAATTTGTGTTTTGTTTGGGCATGCTTAGTGAATCTAAGGTTGGAATGTTGGCTTAAAATGCTTAATTATACATTAGTTTGTTGTTGTTATTGTTTGAGTTTATTGTTGCTGCCCATAACCATTTTTTGGGATGTTTGTATGACTTTGGTATGTTGGTATTGTTTAAACTTGTTGGGCAAACGTTTCATGTTTGATTATAAGATTGGAAATTCTATGCCAAGAATGATTGTTGGTTTGATTAATTGGTTCATATATGATCTTATGCTTTAGATATGTATACATGTTGTTGGAATCATTTTCAGTGTATTGGCACGCTGGTGTCTACTCTGGGTGGTTTGGCCAACTGTGGATAGTTTTGAGCATATTGTGTAAGTGTTCCCTTGTTGTTAAGCTATATTGAGTTTCATGGTTTTGAAATGAATAATGTTTTGGTTTATATGTTTTAGATTTAACATTGGTTTTACTTTGGCATATAATTGGGTCGGGTTAGACTTGGGTCGCCCGACATGTGAGATTAAGCTTGAAGGCAAATTCACAACTCTTGGATTTTCACTTGGTTTCAAAGTTTTAAACTAAGTTATATAAGTACTCCGGATTATATTTTCAACGAGAACTCAATTATGCTTAACGTATTGTTTGACTATGGTATTACTTTGAATATGGAATGTATTTGTATGGATGTTGTGCTTGGACTTATACCTTGGTTGTGGTTTGAGATGCTAGTCCTATGTGGTATCTAGTATTCTCAGAGTTAGGGGATGATTTGTTTAACTTAAGCTTTGCATCTAGACTCGTCGACTGTTCGTGCTTTGGAGTAAGAGCACGTATATGCTGTTTGCCAAGATTCACGTGGATACGCAAGCAGTGAGTTTGTAGTGTTATTTACCGCTTTATTAAGTACCGCAATTATTTTAGTATATAAACTGTTTTGAACTGTTTTAAGCGATTATGGATCTGGATTGGAACGAGCTACTCGACAGGCTTGTATCGAGACTGTGTGCACCGGTAAGTATTCTGGGATCGATAGACTAATGTCTTGCTTACGCTTGTATATGACGAGGATTTGCTCCCGTCCACTCTGGGTTCAGTATGATACGTCATACTTACGCTGGTATCATTTCAATACTGTATTTCCATAATCTTAAGTATATTAGTATAAAAGATTTGTTCTAAGGGTTTTAAACTTAATAAATGTAAATAGCATTATGAACTCATCTCAATATATCTGACCCCGTTGTTTTCCCAATTTTCTAGCCATATGATTTGAGTACGTTGGTCATCTCCGTTTCTTTGATTCCTCAGAGGCATTTACATCAATAAAGCTAGTTAACTGTTTTATCTCTTAGACCGCAGTAGAACTAGTTTATGATTTTGATTATCGTACTTGGATTGTCAGATTGGTCCGATTGTTTTATTATTACCTTTGGCATGTATACTTTGGATTTATCTTGTTATATATACAGCATACTGTTGAGACTCGGATTAGATGAGTATTTCAGATATTTAAGTTGTTCATATTAGAACTGTGATATAAACTGCTAGACTAAGGTTGGAGTCTCGGTTGCTCCCGAGCAGAGTTTTCTGCAGGTTTATTTATTTGATTGTTTTCCACGAGGCTTGCTACGGGTTTTGGTACGAACATACCAATACCCTAGCGCCGGTCATGATCCATGAAATTGGGTCGTGACACTTTTTAGATATTTAAGCCAACCGCTTAAAATGTTACGAAACCAATCCAAACGTTTAAAACATTACTAAACAAATCCAAACGTTTCACCTTTTTAGCGATTTAAGCCAAACATTTAAAACACTACGAAACAAATCCAAACGTTTAAAACGTTACGAAACAAATCCTAATGTTTCACCTTTTTAATGATTTAAGCCAAACATTTACAAATGTAACGAAACAAAACCAAATGTTTGCAAATGTTACGAAACCAATCCAAACGTTTAAAATGTTACAAAACAAATCCAAACGTTTCACCTTTTTAGCAATTTAAGCCAAAAATTTACAAACGTTACGATACAAAACTAAACGTTTCCCCTTTTTAGCACTATAAGCCAAACGTTTAGAAACGTTACGAAACAAATCCAAACATTTCACGTTTTTAGCGATTTAAACCAAACGTTTACAAACGTTATAAAACAACTCCAAACGTTTGAAACGTTATGAAACAAATCCAAACGTTTCATCTTTATAGCGATTTAAGCCAAACGTTTAAAACGTTACGAAAGAATACCAAACATTTCACCTTTTTAGCAATTTAAGCCAAACGTTTACAAACGTTACGAAACAAATCCAAACGTTTAACCTTTTTAGTGATTTAAGCCAAACGTTTACAATCGGTACGAAACAAAACCAAACGTTTCACCTTTTTAGCAATTTAGACCAAACCTTTACAAACGCTACGAAACAAAACCAAACGTTTCCCCTTTTTAGCAATTTAAGCCAAACGTATACAAACGTTACGAAACAAATACCAACGTTTCACCTTTTTATCGAATTAAACAATACGTTTACAAATGTTACAAAACCAATTAAAAAGTTTAAAACATACAAAAAAAATCCAAACGCTTCACCTTTTTAGCGATTTAATCCAAACGTTTACAAACGTTACGAGTTTAACCTTTTTAGCAAGTAAGCCAAACGTTTAAAATATTATGAAACCAATGCAAACGTTTAAAACGTTAAAAAAACAAATCCAAACGTTTCACCTATTTAGCGATTTATGCACGATATTGAAAACGTTACGAACCCAATCCAAACATTTAAAACGTTACGAAACAAATCCTAACGTTTCACCTTTTTAGCAATTTATGCCAAACGTTTAAAACGTTACGAAACAAATCCAAATGTTTCACCTTATTAGCGATTTAAGCCAAATGTTTACAAAAGTTTCACCTTTTTAGTGATTTAAGGCAAACATTTACAAACGTTACGAAATAAATCCAAACGTTTCCCCTTTTTAGCGATTTAAGGCAAAGGTTTACAAACGTTACGAAACAAAACCAAATGCTTCACCTTTTTAGCAATTTAAGCTAAACGTTTACAAAAGTTACGAAACCAATCCAAACATTTATAATGTTACGAAACAAATCCAAACGTTTCCCCTTTTTAGCGAGTTATGTCAAACGTTTACAAATGTTGTGAAACAAAACCAAACGTTTCACCTTTTTAGCTATTTAAGCCAAACTATTACAAACATTATGAAACAAATCCAAACGTTTCATTTTTTTAGTGATTTAAGCCAAACGTTTACAAACATTAATCAAATCCAAACGTTTTACCTTTTTAGGGATTCAATCCAACTGTTTAAAACTTTATGAAACCAATCCAAATGTTTCCCCTTATTAGCGATTTAAGCCAAACATTTAAAACGTTACAAAACCAATCCAAAATGTTCAAACGTTTCGGAACAAATCCAAACATTTCACCTTTTAAACGATTTAAGCCAAACGTTTACAAACACTACAAAACAAATCCAAACGTTTACAAACGTTACGAAACCAATCCAAACGTTAAAAATTTAAATTTAATATAATATTAGTATAATAAATAATTAATATATTTACATAATAATGACTATATTGAATATAATAGAATATAGTAATGAATATATTGAATATAATAGAATATAATAATTGATTAATATAATACTAATAAAATGAAAAATAGAAAATTAAAAAGAATTAAATAAAATAATAATAAAATAGTTTATTTATAACTTAGAAATAATATTCTTAGAAAGAATATTATTATCTAATTATTAGATAAGAGAATTATTAAATATTTAAAAAATTCGATTATTTTAAATTCGAATTCAATTCGAATTTAGAATAGAATTCAAAATTCATATATAATATAAACTAATATAAATTAGAATAAGTATATTCATAAGTATATTCTTATAAATAAATATAGGTAAGTATAGGAAGTAGATTCCGTTAAAAAACAAATCCAAACGTTTCACATTTTTTAGAGATTTAAGCCAAACATTTAAAACGTTATGAAACAAATCCAAATGTTTCACCTTTTTAGCGATTTAAGCCAAACATTTAAAATGTTACGAAATAAAACCAAACGTTTCGCCTTTTTAGCGAGTTAAGCTAAACGTTTACAAACGTTATCAAACAAACCAAAACGTTTCACCTTTTTAGCGATTTAAGCCAAACGTTTAAAAACGTTACGAAATAAAACCAAACGTTTCACCTTTTTAGCGATTCAGACCAAACGTTTACAAACCTTAAGAAACAAAACCAAATGTTTCACCTTTTTTGTCACGACCCAATTTCATGGATCACGACCGTCGCTAGGATATGGGTATGGTCGTACAAAAACCCGTAGCAAGCCTCGTGGATAACCTTATATACAAATGAATCTGCAAAAAAACCACTGCTCGGTGGCAACCGAGACTCCAACCTAAGTCTAGCAGCTTATACAACATTTCTAATATCATAACTTGATAATAATCTGAAACTTTGAATCATGCCTCAAATATAATAATCCAATATAACATGTCAAAGTATAATAATATAAAACTGGTACCACTACGAAAAAACAAACTATAATAATCAAACACTAACACTATATTTGTTCTACTGCGGTTTAAGAGAATTTAAAACAACAGATTAGTTTTATTGACATAAAAACCTCCAAGAATCAAGAATTGGAGATGACCAAGCTTTCAAATCATAAACCTGGAAAAATTGGGAAAAACAACTGTGTCAGATATACTGAGATGAGTTCGCAATACTATTTACATTTATTAGGTTTAAAACCCTTAAATCAAAACCTTTTATACTAATATAATATGATTATGGAATAACAGTATTGAAATGATCCCAGCGTAAGTATGACAGTATGACATAGCATACTGATAAACCCAGAGTGGACGAGAGTAAATCCTCGTCATATACCAGCGTAAGCAAGACATTAGTCTGCCGATCCCAGAGTACTTACCAGTGCACACAGTCTCGATACAAGCCTATCAAGCAGCTCGTTTCAATCCAGATCCATAATTGCTTAAAACAGTTCAAAACATTTATAATACTAAAATAAGATGCGGTACTTAATAAAGAGGTAAATAGCACTACAAACTCACTGCTTGCTTATTCACGTGAAATCTTGGCAAAAAGCTAACCCTGCGTAGACTCCAAAGCATGAGCAGTCGACGGGTCTAAAATAATGTATATGTTAAAAACCATACAACCCCTAACTCTAAGAATAATAGACAACCACATAGGACTAGTATCTCATCGATAAGCCAATGTATATGCCAAGGCATAACAATCAAACGTATACAATTCATAGCCAAAGTAATACCATAGTCAAATAATAAGTTAAGCCTAATTGAGTTCCCTTTTGAAGACATAATCCGGATAGCTTATATAACTTGAAAACCTTAAATCAAGTGAACTCCCAAAGTTGTGAATTAGCCAAGTTATACAACTACACGCTTAATCTCACATGTCGGGCGACTCAAGTCTAACCCGACCCAACGTTATGCCAGGGTAAAACCAAAGTAAAACAAAAGTATATAGATCCGGAACCTTTAAATCAAAACATTGCTCATTTGAAAATACGGAACTCAACCTAGCTTAACAACAAAGATACACATTTACAACAAACCCAAATCTAGCCCCAGTTGGCCAAAACACCCAAAGTAGACACAAGCGTGTCACAACAATTAAATAGGTTCTAAATATGCATTTGAGCTCACCAACTCAGATCTGAAAATAGAGAAGTCAAATCAACCATTTACATGGCATAGCATTGCCACCTTAGATATTAATAATATGAAATCAAACCAATGATTTTTAAACAATGCCAACATGTTACATACATCCAAAACATCCTTATAATCACTTATGGGCAGCCACATATGTCTTGAAAAACAATCAAGTCAAAAGAAGTTGAATACATGCATTACGAATCCAAAAACCAATCTTAAATCTATCAAATAAGCCAAATAACATCAAGTTGAATTCGTTAACCTACAACAGCCCTAAGTATGAATTTCCAGCAATATAATGTCACCCAAAAACAGTAATGAATCATGACAATATCAAATCAAAGTCCTAGCATTCAATTCCATCACTTTACATTGTAACTCTAGAGTGTAATTCAACCACAACACATATTAGAATCATCCTAACATACAGTTCAGATTTGACATGATGAAAACAGTAGGTAAAATCATAATAGCAACGCAACAACGAATCAGTAGAGCAATAACAAGTTTAAGGGAGAGAAACGGCACATACCGCGACAAGAATTATAAAACGAGTCGAGGAACAATCGATACAAAACCAATCCAAAAGTTTAAAATGTTACAAAACAAATCTAAATGCTTCATCTTTTTAGCGATTGAAGCCAAATGTTTACAAACGTTACGAAACAAATCCAAACGTTTAACCTTTTTAGTGATTTAAGCCAAACGTTTAAAAATATTACAAAACCAATTCAAACGTTTAAAATGTTCCAAAACAAATCAAAACGTTTCACCTATTTAGCGATTTAAGCCAGATATTGAAAAAGTTACGAACCCAATCCAAACGTTTAAAACATTATGAAACAAATCCCAACGTTTCCTCTTTTTAGCGATTTATGCCAAACATTTACAAACGTTACAAAACCAATCCAAAAGTTTAAAACGTTACGAAACAAATTTAAACGCTTCACCTTTTTAGCGATTTAAGCCAGACGTTTACAAACGTTACGAAACAATTCCAAACATTTAACATTTTTAGTGATTTAAGCCAAACGTTTAAAAACATTACGAAACCAATTCAAACGTCTAAAATGTTCCAAAACAAATCAAACGTTTCACCTATTTAGCGATTTAAGCCAGATATTAAAAACGTTACAAACTCAATCCAAACATTTAAAACGTTACGAAACAAATCCCAACGTTTCACCTTTTTTGCAATTTATGCCAAATATATTAAACGTTACAAAACAAATCCAAACGTTTCACCTTTTTAGCGATTTAAGCCAAATGTTAACAAACGTTATAAAACAAATCCAAACGTTTCACCGTTTTAGCGATTGAAGACAAACGTTTACAAATGTTACGATACAAATCTAAACGTTTCACCTTTTAGCGATTTAAGCCAAACGTATACAAACGTTACGAAACAAATCTAAACGTTTAACCCTTTTAGCGATTTATGCCAAACATTTACAAACGTTACGAAACAAAACGAAACTTTTCACATTTTTAGCGATTTAAGCCAAACGTTTACAAACGTTAAGAAACAAAACTAAATGCATCACCTTTTTAGTGATTTAAGCCAAACGTTTACACACATTACGAAAGAAAACCAAATGTTTCCCCTTTTAATCAATTGAAGCCAAACGTTTACAAAAGATACAAAACAAATCCAACGTTTCACCTTTTTACCGATTTAAGCCAAATGTTAACAAACATTAGAAAACCAATCCAAACGTTTAAAACATTATGAAAGAAATCCAAACGTTTCACCTTTTTAGCGATTTAAGCCAAACGTTTATAACGTTATGAAACCAATCCAAACGTTTACAAACGTTACAAAACCAATCCAAACGTTTAAAACATTATGAAACAAATCCAAACATTTCCCCTTTTTAGCGATTTAAGCAAACCGTTTACAAACGTTACGAAACAAAACCAAAGTTTTCACCTTTTTAGCGATTTGAGCCAAACGTTTACAAACGTTATGAAACAAAACTAAACGTATCGCCTTTTTAGAGATTTAAGCCAAACATTTACAAACATTACGAAACAAATCCAAACGATTCACCTTTTTAGCAATTTAAGCCAATTGTTTAAAACGTTTCAAAACCAATACAAACGTTTATTACATTAAGAAACAAATCCAATTGTTTAAAACGTTTGGAAACCAATCCTAACGTTTAAAACATTAAGAAACAAATCCAAACGTTTCACCTTTTTAGCGATTTAAGACAAACATTTAAAACGTTACGACACCAATTCAAACATTTAAAACATTACGAAACAAATCCTAATGTTTCACCTTTTTAGCCATTTATGCCAAATGTTTAAAACGTTACGAAACAAATCCAAACATTACACCTTTTTAGCGATTTAAGCCAAACGTTTACGAACTTGGCCAAACAAATCCAAACGTTTCACCTTTTTAGCGATTTAAGGCAAATGTTTACAAAGGATACGAAACAAATCCAAATATTTCTCCTTTTTTGCGATTAAAGCCAAACGTTTACAAACGTTACGAAACCAATCCAAACGTTGAAAATGTTACGAAACAAATCCAAATGTTTCACCTTATTAGCGATTGAAGCCAAACGTTTAAAAATGTTACGAAACAAATGCAAATGTTTCCCCTTTTTAGCGATTTAAGCCAAACCTGTATAAACGTTACGAAACAACACAGAACGTTTCACCTTTTTTGCTATTTAAGCCAAATGTTTACAAACGTTACGTAACCAATCCAAACGTTTAAAACGTTACGAAACAAATCCAAACGTTTCACCTTTTTACCGATTTAAGCCAAACGTTTAAAAATGTCAGGAAACAAAACCAAACGTTTACAAACGTTACAAAACAAATCCAAACGTTTCATTTTTTTAGCAATATAAGTCAAACGTTTACAACCGTTACGAAACAAAACCGAACGTTTCACCTTTTTAGCGATTTAAGCCAAACGTTTACAAACGTAACGAAACAAAACCCAACATATAAAACATTACGAAACAAATCAAAACATTTCACATTTTTAGCGATTTAAGCCAAACGTTTACCAACAAAACCAAGTGTTTACAAACGTTACGAAACAAATCCAAGCATTCCACCTTTTTAACAATTTAAGCCAAACGTATACAAACGTTACGAAACAAAACCAAACATTTCACATTTTTAGCGATTTAAGCCAAACGTTTACAAAGATTAGGAAAAAAATCCAAATGTTTCACATTTTTAGGAATTTAAGCCAAACGTTTACAAATGTTACGAAACAAATCCAAGCATTTCATCTTTTTAGAAATTTAAGCCAAACGTTTACAACCGTTACGAAACAAATCAAACATTTCACTCTTTTAGCGATTTAAGCCAAACTATTACAAACATTACAAAAAAACCAAACTTATAAAACTCTACGAAACAAATCCAAACGTTTCATATTTTTTGCGATTTAAGCCAAATGTTTACAAACGTTACGAAACAACACCAAGCGTTTCACCTTTTAATCAATTTAAGCCAAACATTTACACACTTTACCAAACAAATTCAAGCATTTCTCCCTTTTAGCAGTTTAAGCCAAACGTTTACAAACGTTACGAAACAAATCCAAACATTTCAGCTTTTTAGCAATTTAAGCCAAACGTATACAAAAGTTACGAAAGAAATCCAAAAGTTTCACCTTTTTAGTGATTTAAGCCAAACGTTTACAAACATTAAAAAACAAATCCGAACGTTTCACCTTTTAAGCGATTTAAGCCAAACATTTACAAAGGTTATGAAACAAATCAAAATATTTCACCTTTTTATCAATTTAAGCCAAACGTTTACAAACGTTGCGAAAATAATCCAAGCGTTTCACCTTTTTAGCAAATTAAGCCAAACGTTTACAAACGTTTTGAAACAAATCAAAGCGTTTCACCTTTTTAGCAATTTAAGCCAAACATTTACAAACTTTACAAAACAAATCCAAATGTTTCACTTTTTTAAAAATTTAAGCCAAATGTTTACAAACATTACGAAACAAATCCAAACATTTCACCTTTTTAGCGATATACGCCAAACGTTTACAAATAATACGAAACAAATCCAAACGTTTCACCTTTTCAGCAATTTGAGCCAAACGTTTACAAACGTTACAAAACAAATCCAAATGTTTCACATTTTTAGCGATTTAAGACAAACGTTTACAAATGTTACGAAACAAATCCAAACGTTTCACCTTTTTAGCTATTTAAGCCAAACGTTTACAACCGTTTCGAAACAAATCCAAACGTTTCGCCTTTTTAACAATTTAAGCCAAACGTTTACAAAGGTTACAAAACAAATCCAACCGTTTCCCATTTTTAGCGATTTAAGCCAAACGTTTACAAACGTTACGAAAAAAAACCAAACGTATAAAACATTACGAAACATATCCAAGCATTCCGTAACAAATCTAAGCATTTCACCTTTTAGCAATTTAGGCCAAACATTTACAAACCTTACGAAACAAATCCAAGCGTTTAACCTTTTTGGAAATTTAAGCCAAATGTTTACAAACGTTACGAAACAAATCAAAGCATTTCACCTTTTTAGCAATTTAAACCAAACGTTTACAAAAGTTACGAAACAAATCCAAACGTTTCACCCTTTCAGGGATGTAAGCCGAACGCTTACAAACGTTACAAAACAAAACCAAACATTTCACCTTATTAGCAATTTAAGCCAAACATTTACAAACATTGCGAAATAAATCCAAACATTTCACCTTTTTCGCAATTTATACCAAACGTTTACAAACATCACGAAACAAATCAAAATGTTTCACCTTTTTAGCGATTGAAGCTAAACGTTTACAAACATTACGAAACAAATAGAAACGAACCTTTTTAGCGATTTAAGCCAAACGTTTACAAACGCTTCAAATCCAAATGATTCCACATTTTAGTAATTTAAGCCAAACGTTTAAAACGTTACGAAAAAATCCAAATGTTTCACCTTATTAGCGATAGACGCCAAACGTTTACAAACTTTACAAAACAAATTCAAACGTTTCACATTTTTAGCGATTGAAGCAAAACGTTTACAAATGTTACAAAACAAATCTAAACGTATCCCATATTTAGCAATTTAAGCAAAACATTTACAAACGTTACGAAACAAAACCAAGCGATTCACTTTTTTAACAATTTAAACCAAATGTTTAGAAACGTAACGAAACAAATCCAAGCGTTTCACCTTTTTTGCAATTTAAGCCAAACGTTTACAAACAGTACGAAACAAATCCAAGCGTTTCACCTTTTTAGCAATTTAAGACAAACGTTTACAAACGCTACGAAACAAATCCAAACATTTCACCTTTTTAGCGATTTAAGCCAAACGTTTACAAATGGTACGAAACAAATCCAAACGTTTCACCTTTTTAGCGATTTAAACCAAATTTTATAAACGCTACGAAACAATTCCAAATGTTTCAATTTTTTAGCGATTAAAGCCAAACGTTGTCAAACGGTACGAAACAAATCCAAACGTTTCAACTTTTTAGCGATTTAGGCCAAACATTTACAAACGTTACGAAACAAATCCAAACGTTTCACCTTTTTAACGATTTAAGACAAACGTTTACAAACGTTATGAAACAAATCCAAATGTTTCACCTTTTTAGTGATTTACGCCAAACATTTACAAACTGTATGAAATTAATCCAAACGTTTCTCCTTTTTAATGATTTAAGCCAAACGTTTACAAGCGTTACGAAACAAAACCAAACGTTTAAAACGTTACGACACAAATTCAAATGTTTCACATTTTTAGCGATTTAAGCCAAACGTTTACAAACATTACAAAACAAAACCAAGCGTTTCACTTTTTAGCAATTTAAGCCAAACGTTTACAACCGTTTCAAAATAAATCCAAACGTGTAGCCTTTTTTAGCAATTTTAGCCAAACTTTTACAAAGGTTACGAAACAAATCCAAACGTTTCCCCTTTTTAGTGATTTAAGCCAAACGTTTACAAACGTTACGAAAAAAAACCAAACGTATAAAACGTTACGAAACAAATCCAAGCATTTCGTAACAAATCTAAGCATTTCACCTTTTAACAATTTAGGCCAAACATTTACAAACCTTACGATACAAATCCAAGCGTTTAACCTTTTTGGAAATTTAAGCCAAATGTTTACAAACGTTACGAAACAAATCAAAGCATTTCAACTTTTTAGCAACTTAAACCAAACGTTTACAAACGTTACGAAACAAATCCAAACGTTTCACCCTTTCAGGGATGTAAGCCGAACGCTTACAAACGTTACGAAACAAAACCAGACATTTCACCTTTTTAGCAATTTAAGCCAAACATTTACAAACATTACGAAATAAATCCAAACATTTCACATTTTTAGCAATTTATACCAAACGTTCAGAAACGTCACGAAACAAATCAAATGTTTCACCTTTTTAGCGATTGAAGCTAAACGTTTACAAACATTACGAAACAAATCGAAACGAACCTTTTTAGCGATTTAAGCCAAACGTTTACAAACGTGACAAATCCAAACGATTCCACATTTTAGTAATTTAAGCCAAACGTTTACAAACGTTACAAAACAAATTCAAACGTTTCACATTTTTAGTGATTAATGCCAAACGTTTACGCACGTTACAAAACAAAATCCAAATATATCACATATTTAGCAATTTAAGCAAAACGTTTACAAACGTTATGAAACAAAACCAAGCGATTCACTTTTTTAGCAATTTAAACCAAACGTTTAGAAACGTAACGAAACAAATCCAAGCGTTTCACCTTTTTTGCAATTTAAGCCAAACGTTTACAAACGGTACGAAACAAATCCAAGTGTTTCACCTTTTTAGCAACTTAAGACAAACGTTTACAAACGCTACAAAACAAATCGAAACGTTTCACCTTTTTAGCGATTTAAGCCAAACGTTTACAAATGGTACGAAACAAATCCAAACGTTTCACCTTTTTAGCAATTTAAGACAAAGTTTTGCAAACGCTACGAAACAATTCCAAAAGTTCCAATATTTTAGCAATTAAAGCCAAACGTTGGCAAACGGTACGAAACAAATCCAAACGTTTCAACTTTTTAGCGATTTAAGCCAAACGTTTGCAAACTTTACAAAACAAATCCAAACGTTTCACCTTTTTAGCGATTAAAGACAAACGTTTACAAACGTTACGAAACAAATGCAAACGTTTCACCTTTTTAGCGATTTACGCCAAACATTTACAAATGTTATGAAATTAATCCAAATGTTTCTCCTTTTTAACGATTTAAGCCAAACGTTTACAAGCGTTACGAAACAAAACCAAACGTTTAAAATGTCATGACAAAAATCCAAACGTTTCACATTTTTAGTGATATAATCCAAACATATACAAACGTAACGAAACAAAACCAAGCATTTCACATATTTAGCAATTTAAGCTAAACGTTTACAAACGTAACGAAACAAATCTAAGCGTTTTCCCTTTTTAGCGATTTAAGCCAACCCTTTACAAACGCTACGAAACAAATCCAAGCGTTTTGCATTTTAAGCCAAATGTTTACAAATGTTATGACACAAATCCAAACGTTTCACATTTTTAGCGATTTAAGCAAGACGTTTACAAACGGTACAAAAGAAATCCAAATGTTTCACCTTTCTAGCGATTTAAGCCAAACGTTTACAAATGTTACAAAACAAATCGAAACGTTTCCCCTTTTTAGCAATTTAAGACAAAAGTTACGAAACAAATCCAAATGTTTTACCTTTGTAGCGATTTAAGCCAAACATTACGAAATTAATCCAAATTTTTCACCTTTTTAGCGATTTAAGCCAAACTTTTACAAACGCTACAAAACAATTCCAAAAGTTTCGCCTTAATAGCGATTTAAGCCAAACGTTGACAAACGTTACGAAACGAATCCAACCGTTTCACCTTTTTAGCGATTTAAGCCAAACATTTACTACCGTTACGAAACAAATCCAAACGTTTCACCTTTTTAACGATTTAAGACAAACGTTTACAAACTTTACGAAACAAATCCAAATGTTTCCCCTTTTTAGCGATATACGGCAAACATTTACAAACTGTACGAAATTAATCCAAACGTTTCTCCTTTTTCACGATTTAAGCCAAACGTTTACAAGCGTTACGAAATAAAACCAGACGTTTAAAACGTTACGACAAAAATTCAAACGTTTCACATTTTTTGAGATTTATGCCAAACTTTTACAAACATTACGAAACAAAACTAAGCGTTTCACCTTTTTAGCAATTTAAGCCAAACGTTTACAACCGTTTCGAAACAAATCCAAACGTTTCGCCTTTTTAGCAATTTAAACCAAACGTTTACAAAGGTTACGAAACAAATCCAAACGGTTCCTCTTATTAGCGATTTAAGCCAAATGTTTACAAACGTTACGAAAAATAACCAAACGTATAAAACGTTACGAAACAAATCCAAGCATTCCGTAACAAATATAAGCATTTCACCGTTTAGCAATTTAGGCCAAACATTTACAAACCTTACGAAACAAATCCAAGCGTTTAACCTTTTTGGAAATTTAAGCCAAATGTTTACAAACGTTACGAAACAAATCAAAGCATTTCACCTTTTTAGCAATTTAAACCAAACGTTTACAAACGTTACGAAACAAATCCAAACGTTTCACCCTTTTTGGGATGTAATCTGAACGCTTACAAACGTTACGAAACAAAACCAAACATTTCACCTTTTTAGCAATTTAAACAAAACATTTACAAACATTACGAAATAAATCCAAACATTTCACCTTTTTAGCGATATATACCAAACGTTTACAAACGTCACGAAACAAATCAAAATGTTTCACATTTTTAGCGATTGAAGCTAAACGTTTACAAACATTACGAAACAAATCGAAACGAACCTTTTTAGCGATTTAAGCCAAACGTTTACAAACGTTACAAATCCAAACGATTCCACATTTTAGTAATTTAAGCCAAACGTTTAAAACGTTACGAAAAAAATCCAAATGTTTCACCTTATTAGAGATAGACGCCAAACGTTTACAAACGTTACAAAACAAATTCAAACGTTTCACATTTTTAGCGATTGAAGCCAAACATTTACAAACGTTACAAAACAAATCCAAACATATCACATATTTAGCAATTTAAGCAAAACGTTTACAAACGTTACGAAACAAAACCAGACATTTCACCTTTTTAGCAATTTAAGCCAAACATTTACAAACATTACGAAATAAATCCAAACATTTCACATTTTTAGCAATTTATACCAAACGTTCAGAAACGTCACGAAACAAATCAAATGTTTCACCTTTTTAGCGATTGAAGCTAAACGTTTACAAACATTACAAAACAAATCGAAACGAACCTTTTTAGCGGTTTAAGCCAAACGTTTACAAACGTGACAAATCCAAACGATTCCACATTTTAGTAATTTAAGCCAAACGTTTACAAACGTTACAAAACAAATTCAAACGTTTCACATTTTTAGTGATTAAAGCCAAACGTTTACGCACGTTACAAAACAAAATCCAAATATATCACATATTTAGCAATTTAAGCAAAACGTTTACAAACGTTATGAAACAAAACCAAGCGATTCACTTTTTTAGCAATTTAAACCAAACGTTAGAAACGTAACGAAACAAATCCAAGCGTTTTACCTTTTTTGCAATTTAAGCCAAACGTTTACAAACGGTACGAAACAAATCCAAGTGTTTCACCTTTTTAGCAACTTAAGACAAACGTTTACAAACGCTACAAAACAAATCGAAACGTTTCACCTTTTTAGCGATTTAAGCCAAACGTTTACAAATGGTACGAAACAAATCCAAACGTTTCACCTTTTTAGCGATTTAAGACAAAGTTTTGCAAACGCTACGAAACAATTCCAAAAGTTCCAATATTTTAGCAATTAAAGCCAAACGTTGTCAAACGGTACGAAACAAATCCAAACGTTTCAACTTTTTAGCGATTTAAGCCACACGTTTGCAAACTTTACAAAACAAATCCAAACGTTTCACCTTTTTAGCGATTAAAGACAAACGTTTACAAACGTTACGAAACAAATGCAAACGTTTCACCTTTTTAGCGATTTACGCCAAACATTTACAAATGTTATGAAATTAATCCAAATGTTTCTCCTTTTTAACGATTTAAGCCAAACGTTTACAAGCGTTACGAAACAAAACCAAACGTTTAAAATGTCATGACAAAAATCCAAACGTTTCACATTTTTAGTGATATAATCCAAACATATACAAACGTAACGAAACAAAACCAAGCATTTCACATATTTAGCAATTTAAGCTAAACGTTTACAAACGTAACGAAACAAATCTAAGCGTTTTCCCTTTTTAGCGATTTAAGCCAACCCTTTACAAACGTTACGAAACAAATCCAAGCGTTTTGCATTTTAAGCCAAATGTTTACAAATGTTATGACACAAATCCAAACGTTTCACATTTTTAGCGATTTAAGCAAGACGTTTACAAACGGTACAAAAGAAATCCAAACGTTTCACCTTTTTAGCGATTTAAGCCAAACGTTTACAAATGTTACAAAACAAATCGAAACGTTTCCCCTTTTTAGCAATTTAAGACAAAAGTTACGAAACAAATCCAAATATTTTACCTTTGTAGCGATTTAAGCCAAACATTACGAAATTAATCCAAATTTTTCACCTTTTTAGCGATTTAAGCCAAACTTTTACAAACGCTACAAAACAATTCCAAAAGTTTCGCCTTAATAGCGATTTAAGCCAAACGTTGACAAACGTTACGAAACGAATCCAACCGTTTCACCTTTTTAGCGATTTAAGCCAAACATTTACTACCGTTACGAAACAAATCCAAACGTTTCACCTTTTTAACGATTTAAGACAAACGTTTACAAACTTTACGAAACAAATCCAAATGTTTCCCCTTTTTAGCGATATACGGCAAACATTTACAAACTGTACGAAATTAATCCAAACGTTTCTCCTTTTTCACGATTTAAGCCAAACGTTTACAAGCTTTACGAAATAAAACCAGACGTTTAAAACGTTACGACAAAAATTCAAACGTTTTACATTTTTTGAGATTTATGCCAAACTTTTACAAACATTACGAAACAAAACTAAGCGTTTCACCTTTTTAGCAATTTAAGCCAAACGTTTACAACCGTTTCGAAACAAATCCAAACGTTTCGCCTTTTTAGCAATTTAAACCAAACGTTTACAAAGGTTACGAAACAAATCCAAACGGTTCCTCTTATTAGCGATTTAAGCCAAATGTTTACAAACGTTACGAAAAATAACCAAACGTATAAAACGTTACGAAACAAATCCAAGCATTCCGTAACAAATATAAGCATTTCACCGTTTAGCAATTTAGGCCAAACATTTACAAACCTTACGAAACAAATCCAAGCGTTTAACCTTTTTGGAAATTTAAGCCAAATGTTTACAAACGTTACGAAACAAATCAAAGCATTTCACCTTTTTAGCAATTTAAACCAAACGTTTACAAACGTTACGAAACAAATCCAAACGTTTCACCCTTTTAGGGATGTAATCTGAACGCTTACAAACGTTACGAAACAAAACCAAACATTTCACCTTTTTAGCAATTTAAACAAAACATTTACAAACATTACGAAATAAATCCAAACATTTCACCTTTTTAGCGATATATACCAAACGTTTACAAACGTCACGAAACAAATCAAAATGTTTCACATTTTTAGCGATTGAAGCTAAACGTTTACAAACATTACGAAACAAATCGAAACGAACCTTTTTAGCGATTTAAGCCAAACGTTTACAAACGTTACAAATCCAAACGATTCCACATTTTAGTAATTTAAGCCAAACGTTTAAAACGTTACGAAAAAAATCCAAATGTTTCACCTTATTAGAGATAGACGCCAAACGTTTACAAACGTTACAAAACAAATTCAAACGTTTCACATTTTTAGCGATTGAAGCCAAACATTTACAAACGTTACAAAACAAATCCAAACATATCATATATTTAGCAATTTAAGCAAAACGTTTACAAACGTTACGAAACAAAACCAGACATTTCACCTTTTTAGCAATTTAAGCCAAACATTTACAAACATTACGAAATAAATCCAAACATTTCACATTTTTAGCAATTTATACCAAACGTTCAGAAACGTCACGAAACAAATCAAATGTTTCACCTTTTTAGCGATTGAAGCTAAACGTTTACAAACATTACGAAACAAATCGAAACGAACCTTTTTAGCGATTTAAGCCAAACGTTTACAAACGTGACAAATCCAAACGATTCCACATTTTAGTAATTTAAGCCAAACGTTTACAAACGTTACAAAACAAATTCAAACGTTTCACATTTTTAGTGATTAATGCCAAACGTTTACGCACGTTACAAAACAAAATCCAAATATATCACATATTTAGCAATTTAAGCAAAACGTTTACAAACGTTATGAAACAAAACCAAGCGATTCACTTTTTTAGCAATTTAAACCAAACGTTAGAAACGTAACGAAACAAATCCAAGCGTTTCACCTTTTTTGCAATTTAAGCCAAACGTTTACAAACGGTACGAAACAAATCCAAGTGTTTCACCTTTTTAGCAACTTAAGACAAACGTTTACAAACGCTACAAAACAAATCGAAACGTTTCACCTTTTTAGCGATTTAAGCCAAATGTTTACAAATGGTACGAAACAAATCCAAACGTTTCACCTTTTTAGCGATTTAAGACAAAGTTTTGCAAACGCTACGAAACAATTCCAAAAGTTCCAATACTTTAGCAATTAAAGCCAAACGTTGTCAAACGGTACGAAACAAATCCAAACGTTTCAACTTTTTAGCGATTTAAGCCACACGTTTGCAAACTTTACAAAACAAATCCAAACGTTTCACCTTTTTAGCGATTAAAGACAAACGTTTACAAACGTTACGAAACAAATGCAAACGTTTCACCTTTTTAGCGATTTACGCCAAACATTTACAAATGTTATGAAATTAATCCAAATGTTTCTCCTTTTTAACGATTTAAGCCAAACGTTTACAAGCGTTACGAAACAAAACCAAACGTTTAAAATGTCATGACAAAAATCCAAACGTTTCACATTTTTAGTGATATAATCCAAACATATACAAACGTAACGAAACAAAACCAAGCATTTCACATATTTAGCAATTTAAGCTAAACGTTTACAAACGTAACGAAACAAATCTAAGCGTTTTCCCTTTTTAGCGATTTAAGCCAACCCTTTACAAACGTTACGAAACAAATCCAAGCGTTTTGCATTTTAAGCCAAATGTTTACAAATGTTATGACACAAATCCAAACGTTTCACCTTTTTAGCGATTTAAGCAAGACGTTTACAAATGGTACAAAAGAAATCCAAATGTTTCACCTTTTTAGCGATTTAAGCCAAACGTTTACAAATGTTACAAAACAAATCGAAACGTTTCCCCTTTTTAGCAATTTAAGACAAAAGTTACGAAACAAATCCAAATGTTTTACCTTTGTAGCGATTTAAGCCAAACATTACGAAATTAATCCAAATTTTTCACCTTTTTAGCGATTTAAGCCAAACTTTTACAAACGCTAAAAAACAATTCCAAAAGTTTCGCCTTAATAGCGATTTAAGCCAAACGTTGACAAATGTTACGAAACGAATCCAACCGTTTCACCTTTTTAGCGATTTAAGCCAAACATTTACTACCGTTACGAAACAAATCCAAACGTTTCACCTTTTTAACGATTTAAGACAAACGTTTACAAACGTTACGAAACAAATCCAAATGTTTCCCCTTTTTAGCGATATACGGCAAACATTTACAAACTGTACGAAATTAATCCAAACGTTTCTCCTTTTTCACGATTTAAGCCAAACGTTTACAAGCGTTACGAAATAAAACCAGACGTTTAAAACGTTACGACAAAAATTCAAACGTTTCACATTTTTTGAGATTTATGCCAAACTTTTACAAACATTACGAAACAAAACTAAGCGTTTCACCTTTTTAGCAATTTAAGCCAAACGTTTCCAACCGTTTCGAAACAAATCCAAACGTTTCGCCTTTTTAGCAATTTAAACCAAACGTTTGCAAAGGTTACGAAACAAATCCAAACGGTTCCTCTTATTAGCGATTTAAGCCAAATGTTTACAAACGTTACGAAAAATAACCAAACGTATAAAACGTTACGAAAGAAATCCATGCATTCCGTAACAAATATAAGCATTTCACCGTTTAGCAATTTAGGCCAAACATTTACAAACCTTACGAAACAAATCCAAGCGTTTAACCTTTTTGGAAATTTAAGCCAAATGTTTACAAATGTTACGAAACAAATCAAAGCATTTCACCTTTTTAGCAATTTAAACCAAACGTTTACAAATGTTACGAAACAAATCCAAACGTTTCACCCTTTTAGGGATGTAATCTGAACGCTTACAAACGTTACGAAACAAAACCAAACATTTCACCTTTTTAGCAATTTAAACAAAACATTTACAAACATTACGAAATAAATCCAAACATTTCACCTTTTTAGCGATATATACCAAACGTTTACAAACGTCACGAAACAAATCAAAATGTTTCACATTTTTAGCGATTGAAGCTAAACGTTTACAAACATTACGAAACAAATCGAAACGAACCTTTTTAGCGATTTAAGCCAAACGTTTACAAACGTTACAAATCCAAACGATTCCACATTTTAGTAATTTAAGCCAAACGTTTAAAACGTTACGAAAAAAATCCAAATGTTTCACCTTATTAGAGATAGACGCCAAACGTTTACAAACGTTACAAAACAAATTCAAACGTTTCACATTTTTAGCGATTGAAGCCAAACATTTACAAACGTTACAAAACAAATCCAAACATATCACATATTTAGCAATTTAAGCAAAACGTTTACAAACGTTACGAAACAAAACCAAGCAATTCACTTTTTTAGCAATATAAACCAAACGTTTAGAAACGTAACAAAACAAATCCAAGCGTTTCACCTCTTTTGCAATTTAAGCTAAACGTTTACAAACGTTACAAAACAAATCCAAGCGTTTCACCTTTTTAGCAATTTAAGACAAACGTCTACAAACGCTACGAAACAAATCCAAACGTTTCACCTTTTTAGCGATTAAAGCCAAACGTTTACAAATGGTAAGAAACAAATCCAAACGTTTCACCTTTTTAGCGATTTAAGCCAAACTTTTACAAACGCTACGAAACAATTCCAAAAGTTTCAATTAGTTAGCGATTAAAGCCAAACATTGTCAAACGGTACGAAACAAATCCAAACGTTTCAGCTTTTTAGCGATTTAAGCCAAACGTGTACAAACGTTACGAAACAAATCCAAACGTTTCACCTTTTTAGCGATTTAAGACAAACGTTTACAAACGTTACGAAACTAATCCAAACGTTTCACCTTTTTAACGATTTACGCCAAGCATTTACAAATGTTATGAAATTAATCCAAAAGTTTCACCTTTTTAACTGTAATACCCCAAAATATTTTAAGATAATTACGTCGTGCCACGTGTCAAGATTTCCGATAAATTAAATTAAGGAGAATTTAATTTAATTATATCGGGAATTTAGAATAAATTTTAATAAGTTAGTTAGCGGGATTTGAGGATTTAACTTCAGAAATTAATATAAAATATATTATAAATCCCGTGACGGAAATTATTTCGCCAAAGTCCGCGAAATAATTTATAGTATTAGTGGTAAAAGTTTCGAGTCAATCGGAGACCGTTTAAATTTTGGACGCGGGTAGGTTTTGGGCTAAATTGCAACATTTGAAAAGTTTCAAGGACCAAAGTGCAAGTTAGCCATTACATATGTAAACCTTCAGAAGAAGGAATGAAGCATCCAGAACCATTTCATTTCCTTTTTTCTTTCTCACGCCGTTCTCACCGTTCCTCTCGTACGATCTCCGTTTCTCGTCCGTTTTCGACGTTTAATAACTCGAATCGATCGTATTTCACAGGGAAATCACGGTAAGCAAGTCGTTTCTCCATTTGTTTGAGTTTATTTGATGGAAAAACGGTTTAAAACGATAGGTTACGGCGAAACCGAATCGCGATTACGTATTCGATTCGTTTTAAGCGTTTTTCTCGTGTTTCCGACTAGCTTGATTGATGTTTTGGTGATTTGGATGATTTGGGATTGATTTAGCACGTCGGGAGGGCCTGTTTCAGCGGCCAGGGCCGTGCCCACGAAGGTGCACGACGTGCACAACATCAGTGCACGTCGTGCAGGGGCACGACGTGCACCAGTGAGGTGCACGACGTGCACCCAAGGTGCACGACGTGCACTAGGGGGTGCACGACGTGCACCACCCCTCCGTTGAAGGGGAATGACCCTAAAAATCTAATTTGATGATTCTCCATCCCGATATCGACTCCCGGACTCCGAAAATGCGAGATTCGGACGTAAAACGAGTAAATTATGACTAGTTGTTTGGGATAAGTTAGTTTATGGATATCAATTGGTTTCATTGAGAAAACCTATATTCTCTATTGAGAATCAAATTGAAAAGTGTTAAGATCGGAAGAAGTATGAATCGCTTATCGAAAAAGATTACGTTTGAAGCACGACGGCTTATGTTTTGTGTCTTGTCGTGTCTCGAGTCTAGAGTCAATCTTAGAATAGGATTCTGATGTGAGTCAAATGTTTTGAAATTGTTTTAGATCCAGCGAGGCAAGAAGGAGCTGGACCAGGAGCTCGGGAAGCTTGACGTTTCTAAAGCCCCGACGTATTTTTGGATAAGCGTTTTCTGTGAGTTTATACGATTTGCTTTTAAAGTATTTATTTAAGCAATTATTTTATATTGCTTTATATTTGAATTGCATGTTTTATATGCGAATTCTTTTTATGAATTGCATAAGTTTGATTTGAAACCAGTATTGATCCGATGGAACGTGCTACCTATTGGGCGACAATAGGACTGTGTGATCACCAGTTTTGATATGCCTCAGCTGGGAGCTGATGATGAATATGAAATTTACGATTGGGCTATGATTTCGATACGAGAGTGAACTCGGCTACGGTGTAGCCTGGAAGTCCCCGTATCTAGTGGCTGGGCCACCAGCGAGTTGGACTCGCAATTGATATTTATGATTGGGTTGATCGATTGATTATTAGTATGTTTGAGGATTAAGGTTTCAATCGGATCCTGTACTTGGCTGTATATGATTGATTACGATTTTATGTTTTATTTGAATACTTATTAGTAAATGTATGAACTCACTCAGTATATCCCAATATACTGACCCCTCACAGATTTCCTTTCAGGATAAAGACGCTTTGAAGCAACGGACTTCTATCCTACTTCCAGAAGTCTGTATTTTTGAAAGTATGTAAAGAAACAATACTTTACTCTTAGAGCTGCAGTAGATAAGTATTTTGTCAGTCAGCTTGTATGTAAAGTTTTCTGTAAATATAACTTTAACGTTTTAAAGTTTTAAACGTTTTACACTTGCTGCGTTATATATATTGTGATTGCCAGAGGATATGTGTGCCTGGCATGTGTGTTTCTGCATGACACATGTCTATGTATGTCATGCATGACGTTTATGTTTTGCGAAAAATTATTTTACATTTTTAGGCTTGCTACGGGTTTCGGAGCAACCACTCCCATTCCCTAGCGCCGGTCTCGGCCCTGAGATTGGGTCGTGACATTAACGATTTAAGACAAACGTTTACAAACGTTACGAAACAAATCCAAATTTTTCACATTTGTAGCGATTTAAGCCAAACATTTACAAACATTACAAAATTAATCCAAATGTTTCACCTTTTTAGCGATTTATGCCAAACTTTTACAAACGCTACGACACTATTCCAAAAGTTTCGCCTTATTAGCGATTTAAGCCAAGCGTTGACAAATGTTACGAAACGAATCCAATCGTTTCACCTTTTTAGCGATTTAAGCCAAACATTTACAACCGTTACGAAACAAATCCAAACGTTTCACCTTTTTAACGATTTAAGACAAACGTTTACAAACGTTACGAAACAAATCCAAATATTTCACCTTTTTAGCGATTTACGCCAAACTTTTACAAACTGTACGAAATTAATCCAAACGTTTCTCCTTTTTTACGATTTAAGCCAAACGTTTACAAGCGTTACGAAACAAAACCAAACATTTAAAACGTTACGACACAAATTCAAACGTTTCACATTTTTAGCGATTTAAGCGAAACGTTTACAAAGATTACGAAACAAAACCAAGCGTTTCACCTTTTTAGCAATTTAAGCCAAATATTTACAAACATTACAAAACAAATCCAAGCGTTTCACCTTTTTTAGCAATTTAAGCCAAACGTTTACAAAGGTTATGAAACAAATCCTAATGTTTCACCGTTTTAGCAATTGGAGCTAAACGTTTACAAATGTTTCAAAACAAATCCAAGTGTTTCACCTCTTTAGCTATTTAATCCAAACGATTACAAACGTTTACAAACGTTACGAAACAAATCCAAGCGTATCACCTTTTTATCAATTTAAGCCAAATGTTTACAAACGTTACAAAACAAATCCAAACGTTTCACAGCGATTTAAGCCAAACGTTTACAAACGTCACGAAACAAATCCAAACGTTTCACCTTTTTAGCGATTTAAGCCAAACGTTTATAAACGTTACAAAACAAATCCAAATGTTTCACGTTTTTAGCGATTTAAGCCAAACGTTTACAAACGTTTCGAAACAAATCCAAGCGTTTTCAAACGTTACAAAACAAATCCAAACGTTACACCTTTTTAGATATTTAAGCCAAAAGTTTACAAACGTTACGAAACAAAACCAAACGTTTAAAATGTTACGAAACAAATCCAAATATTTCACATTTTTAGCGATGTAAGCTAAACCTTTACAAATGTTACGAAACAAAACCAAGCGTTTCACCTTTTTATTAATTTAAGCCAAACGTACATTACGAAAAAAATTCCAAGCGTTTCACCTTTATAGCAATTTAAGCAAAACGTTTACAAACATTCCGAAAAAAATCAAAGCGTTTCACCTTTTTAGTAATTTAAGCCAAACGTTACGAAATAAATCCAAGCGTTTCTCCTATTTAGCGATTTAAGCCAAATGTTTACAAACGTTATGAAACAAATCAAAACGTTTCACCTTTTTAGCAATTTAAGCCGAACGTTTACAAACATTATGAAACAAAACCAAACATTTCATATTTTTAGCAATTTAAGTCAAACGTTACGAAAGAAATCCAAACGTTTCACCTTTTTTGCGATTTAAGCCAAACGTTTCAACTTTTTAGCGATTTAAGCCAAACGTTTACAAACGTTACAAAAATCATTCGAATGTTTCACCTTTTTACAGATTTAAGCCAAACGTTTAAAAACGTTATGAAACAAATACAAACGTTTCACCTTTTTAGTGATTTAAGCCAACCGTTTACAAACGTTACGAAACTAATCCAAACTTTTAAAACGTTACGAAATCCTTTTTAGCAATTTAAGCAAAACGTTTACAAACGTTACGAAACAAATCCAAATGTTTTACCCTTTTAGTGTTTTAAAACAAACGTTTACAAACGTTACGAAACAAATCCAAACGTTTCACATTTTTAGTAATTGAAGCCAAACGTTTACAAACGTTAAGAAAAAAATCCAAACGTTTCACATATTTAGCAATTTAACCCAAATGTTTACAAACTTTACGAAACAAAACCATGCGTTTCACCTTTTTAGCAATTTAGCCAAACGTTTACAAACGTAACGAAACAAATCCAATGTCATGACCCAATTTCATGAATCGTCACCGGCGCTAGGGTATGGGTATGGTCGTACCAAAACCCGTAGCAAGCCTTGCGGAAAACAAATAAACATTTAAACCTGTAGAAAACTGCTCGGGGGCAACCGAGATCCAACCTAAGTCTAGCAATTTATATTACAGTTCTAATATAAATAACTTAAATATCTGAAATGCTCAAGAGCATGCCTTATATATAACGATAATGTAATCCAGAGTAAACATGCCAATAATAAATAATCGGTCAAATCGACAACCCCAAGTGTAATAATAAATGTAATATCTAAACTAGTTGTACTACGGTCTAAGAGTTCGAAAACAGTAAGTAGTTTACATAACATAAAAACCTCTGATGAATCAAAAGAATCGGAGTGGACCAGCTTTAAAATCACAAACCTGAAAAATTTGGGAAAACAACGAGGTCAGATATACTGAGATGAGTTCGCAATAGTATTTACATTTATTAAGTTTAAAACCCTTAAATCAAAATATTTTATACTTATATAATATGATAATGGAAAACAGTATTGAAATGATCCCAGCGTAAGTATGACATAGCATACTGATAAACCCAGAGTAGACGGGAACAAACCCTCTTCATATATATACCAGTGTAAGCAAGACTTTAGTCTGCCGATTCCCAGAGTACTTACCGGTGTACACAGTCTCGATACAAGTCTATCGAGCAGCTTGTTTCAATCCAGATCCATAATCCGTAAAAACAGTTCAAAAGCATTTATAATATTAAAATACGATGCTGTACTCAATAAAGCGGTAAATAGCACTACAAACTCACTGCTTGCTTATCCACGTTGTTAGTAGTATGTGCCCTAGGGCCATTTGATCATGCATATTTGTAGAACTAATCCCAATGGCAAAGATATATATGTTCTAATTGAACTAAGTGTCTCATCAACTAAGTGTTCATTTATTACGTATTGTCCTTATCACATTGTGATAGAATCTATTCTTAAGGTGCTAAGAATATGAGTTACAGATTTTATCATACACGTGATCTAAATAACAGTTCACGATCGATGGGGTCCTACGAATAAGGGCATCGTATTATCCCGGAAAGATTGTCACCTCTGTTTATTCTCCTGATTAGTAAGGAGTTACTAATTATAGGAAGTAGTGAGTCTCATACTACTTGATGGGGATCAGGATAAACATGTGGACACTCAAGATGTTGAGTGGGTCGAACAAGTGACGCTAGATGACTTATACATGGTATTTCATCAAAGTCAATTTAATGTCATCTAGTTCATAATTGTACATATGTCCTTTGACTTGCGGTGACACTATCTTGTATATAGGTGATTAGAGTTTGATACTCCTTATCCCTAGATCTTTCATGAGCTAGGGTCGCGGGATGTGTTGGCTCTAGTTAGTTGTATATGGAGATAGGGGTTTAACCAAGAGAGGATTTATCACTCCGGATGAACGGAGAATATATTCTATGCTATCTAAAATCGTTCTTGATGGATGATAAAACCTGCGCAGGTGTATATGACTTACTTAGAAAGTTGTTTCTAGTGGAAGTCATATTTATCAAGAATAAGAACTGAGATGAGGTCATATGATCAAGACAAACAGTGTTTGACTTAACCGTGACACTAGTCAAGATCGGAATCTTAGACGAAGGGAATTTTGAGTGTACGGTAATTATGAACATTGGTTCATAAAGAATGCATCGAAACATTCATATCTATTTGGGGGTCGTGATATGTTGCTAGACGTCACTCACGATCTACGAGAATTAATAATTAATGGGATTTAATTATTTAATATAAGAAAGACGTTTCTTATGACTCTCGTTGCCATATAGATGTGAACCTAGTTAGTCACACACAATAGGGTGTGCAACCGATTGAGTTTACAAGAGATCGATCTCATATAGATACTAGCATATCTAGGAAATTAATCTAAGATGAAAAAACAAATACAATTAGGGACTAATTTGTAAGAGTTATAAATTAGTAGGCACCTAATGTATTTTATCCAAGTTAATATGATGATGTCATGTGATGATGTCACGATAATGTCATGTGATGATGTCACGATGATGTCATGTGATGATGTCATGTGATGATGTCATGTGATGATGTCACGATGATGTCATGTGATGACGTCACGATGATGTCATGTGATGATGTCATGATGATGTCATGTGATGATGTCATGTATGTCTCTGTGTGTGACACCTAGCATCCGACGTGTCAGAAGGTGGCAACACCTATGCTTGATGTGTGAATCCTAGAATCTGATGTGTCAGATGGTGGCAGCACCTATGCTTGGTGTGTGACACCTAGCATGTGAGGTGTCGAATGGTGGCAACACCTTTGCTTGTTGTGTGACACCTAGCATGTGAGGTGTTGCATTCTTAAGCAAAGCTCTACCCTATAAATAGAGGTCGCCTTTGCTCATTCTACAGACACCACACTTAAGAGACCATATTTGAAGGAGTTCAAGTAGTCATCAATCACAGAAAAGCTTGGAGTAAGTTTTTCATACATCCTAGCAAAGACGTAATCGAGGCGAGAGTTTGAGATTAGGGTTGCTCGGCAAGAGGAACTCTTGCAGATTACTTCAATGCGAGGATTCAATCGGACGCATACTCCTGTGGACGAGCTTGAGGTCGCCGTACTATCGGGACTACAAGAATCGTTGGAGAATCGACATAGGTATTCTTCTTACGGTTTCTAGATGCGTGCTTTAATTACTAGATGATACGAAGATCCATTTGTTATTGATATGATCAATTTCTGAATCCGAATTATTGGAATTCCAATTTTGAATTGAAATATACGATTTGGGACGTCCCGCTGCACCAACTGTGGTATCGGAGCCACCGTATCATCGAGTATTAAAGCTTTACGATTGAATGCATGTACTAATAATCATGGACTTAGGAATTATTAATTGGCATGTAATTTATAATTCCGAATGCTTAAGTCTTGTTTGCAAAAACGAGCAAACGTTATTGTGACATTAATTACATTTGATTAAATTCTGTCTAGGAGATTGGTACTTAAGTGGTCCGCTCGAGACCCTCCAACCTATCCTGGGAATTTTTCTAATGTGATTATTTAACACAATACGTGACTCGCTTGTGCATTATATTGTCATCAATAAAACATGCGGAACAAGTAATAGTTTGCTCATTCTTTTGTGGCTAAAGAATGAGACCTAGGAAGTCCATAATCATACATATTTGATTGCATGATTCATTTTAGCTTTATTTTGTATGAGATGCATGCTAAAATGTGTTGTGTTCTTAGTGAGACCACAATAACTTAAAACCCTAAGAAATCTTCCTAAAAGTTAAAAGGTTAAGTGTATATTGATTAATCCCTAAATTGATTTATCAATGGCTCTCCACTGGAGCAATAAACTAATACTATTTGATTGTCGGCTATGGATACATAGGGGTGAGATGATATCATCAAGAGGCCGTTGTTTAGTTTATTGTTAAGCATGAGATGTTGCGGGTGTATCGATATAGTACACGGTAATAACGGCAATTAGGCGTACCTGAGTCGTGTATTATTCAGATTGATACATCTTAGTTGATTCAATGGGTTAAACTAAACTAATGCTGAACCCAATAACGACAATGGGTATCTGAGGGTGAAAACATTAGGAGCTGGAAATGATTGAACCTCATATGAGATATGATGACCAAGTGTTGTTCATTTGTAGTACATTGTGATCCCAATAACGGCAATTAGGCGTACCTGAGGGAAAGAACAATGACTACATGAATTCAATCACCCGCTTGAAATCTTTTCCAACAAAGATTCACGTTTCCTATTTTGGAAGTGTAGGATTCGAAAAACATAGTGGGAGGCCATTTTGATAAAGACCAAATCATTATGGTTAAATATACAAAACAACACGAATACTAATTAGAGATCTTTGTTGTCTAAGGGATAATAAGTTTAAATAGAATCCTTTAAAGTGACATTCACGATAGTAATCGGCTAGTGGTTTAAAATCATTTTTGTTTGATTAAGATATTTAGATGCCTCCAAGGCTATTGCGAAAAAGAAATGCACATCGGTTAACAAAGAAAAATGTTTTCATTTGTTAAGATGTAGGACAATATAAGTCATTGTCGGAAATATTTGGAATATTTGAAAGGCGGTTCGGTCAATAAAAGAAAGTGTTTCTTTTGTCAAACCGAAAGACATTGAAATGGAAATTGCATTAAGTATTGTGAATACTTAAAGGCAATGACGGGAGAAACGACAATTCCATCAAGAATGTGTCTATCTCATGTTCCAATGTCAATTGCTCATTTAAAAGCTTGGGTATTGAATACCGATGCTCAATCTCATATTTGTTTATCTTTTGCGGAATTAGTAAAAGTGAGAAAGAAAGGAAAAATATGAAGTAATCTTAAATCTCAGGAATGACGCAAGCGTTGCGACAAGAGCTATATGATCAACTTCAATTTTCTTAAATAAACATAAGTTGTACATAAACAAGATTTTTGTACTTACCCAATATATATAGGAATATCATGTCCGAATTTGTATGACAAATTTGGTAATTGATTTTCTATTTACAAAGGATGTTTGTGGTATTATGTTTGATACTACGGAGTTGGGTGTGGATATGTACAAAATGGTCTTTATTAAATATTTTTGATGCAAAAGATGTATTTAAAATTAATACCATAAGTAATCAAATCTCTAAACAATTTTGGCACTTATGATTAGGACATATTGCAAAAGATAGACTTAACAAGTTAGATAGGATGGGAATCTTGAGCAATCAAGATTTTGCATCGCTTCCGACTTATGAGTCGTATCTTAAAGGCAAAATGAGCTGATCATTCTTTGTGGTACAAAGTGGCAGAGCCAAGGCCGTTTAAGAGATCATACATAGTGATGTATGGTATGTTTATAGAAACGGACCAAGGTAGATACTTATACTTCATTTTCTACATCGATGATTTATCACGATATAGTTAAGTTTGTCTTATGAAGAACAAACATGAAAATTTTGAAATGTTCAAATGACTTCAAGAATGAAGTAGAAAACCAAATTGGAAAAAGTATTAAAACTTTACGATGTGATCGAAAAGGGAAGAATACTTGAATACAGAATTTGGTACGTTCCTAAAAGGAATGTGGTATTATTTTTCAACTCACTCCTTGGGAACACCATGGTTGAATGGTATTTTTGTCAAGAAGGAAATATCGTACAATTTGGAACATGATGCGATTAATAATGAGCTAATTACTGATTTATCCATCTCGTTATGGAGTCATGCAATTCTTACCACAAATAAAATTCTAAATTGAATTCCAACTAAATTCGCTCCATACATACCTTATGAGATAAGGTATGGAATCAAGTCTTAAGGAAGTTAAGATTTGTTCGGAAGATATCAGGAAACTGATATACGATAAATTTGGAATCAAAATCAATCATGGAAAGGTTATGTTGGATATCCTAAAGACAGATTAGGACGTTATTTCTATATTCTAACCGAACAAAAAATCGTTGTTTATCGGTGGTAGTCTTACTTGATAAAGCGTTTATTCAAGAGGGAGACTAAGAAAGGAATATAGAATTAGATGAGGAGTCATCTAGTTACCAACAAAAGAATGAATCAATAAAGATCGATCAAACCCACTAAGACCTAGAATTAGTAAAAGATGTATCTACATTAACATCTCGAAGATCAAGTAGAGTATCTCGTCAACCAGAGAGATATGGTTTTCCCGCATGATAAACAAAAGTCGTTTAGTCATGGACAAAAAGATCAAATGTTGATCCCTCTACTTATTTGGAAACTATATATGATATAGATTCTTAAAAAAAATGGTTTGAAGCAATAAAATCTGAAATAAAATCCATTTGTAGTAGCCAAATTTTGGGAGCTAGTCGATCCATCTGAAGGTATTATAGCAATAAGGATTAAATGGATCTTCAAGCGTAAAATTGGTGCTAATGGAAAGGTGGAGACCTTTAAAGCTAGGCTTGTTGCAAAAGTGTTTTGCTAGAGGCAAGAAGTTGTATTGTGAATACACTTTATCGCCGGTAACCATGCTTAAGTCCATCAAGATTTTTCTTACCAAGGCTACACATTTAGATTTTGTGGTTGGACATATGGATGTAAGAACCACATTCCTTAATGGAGTATATCTATATGGAACAAGTCGAGGATTTTGAATCCGAAGAAGGTTCCAAGGCGTGTAAGTTAAAATGATCCCTAGTGGATGGAAACAAAGCTTCGAGATTCGTCGTCTTGATAAAGCCGTAAGAAGTTACAAATTTATTAAAAACGATGATAAACCCAATGTTTACAATAAGGTTAGTGGGAGCAGACTCACTTTTGTGATCTTGTATCTAGATAACATATTAATAATGCATAATAATATTGGAATGTTAACTTTTGTAAAACTTTGGTTTATCTAATACGTACTCCATCAAAGTCCTCGGAGAAGTAGCTTATATTCTCAGTGTTGGAATCTATGGAGATAGATCTAAGAGAATAAGTGGTTTCTCCTACAGGCTCTTCTTAGAAAAGATATTGAAGTAGTTCAATATGGAAGTTCTAAGAGGATTGATACTAGTTAGCCATGAAATTCTTCTTTGAATAGGAATGTCTTCTGAGACTTCTGAAGAAACAAAGAATCTAGCAAAGATACCATAGGCTTCGGCAATCGGTCGTCTGACGTATGTGTTGTCACTTACAAAGCTAGAAATTTGTCTATGCGGTTAGTGGGACTAATCAGTTTCAATCAAATCCATGTTGAGAACATTGGATAGTCGTTAAGGATATCTTTAAGTACTTATGAAGAACTAAAGATATTGTCTTAACTAATGGAGAACAAGGTTTTTTAAGTAGACCGTTTTACAGATTCTGATTAATAAATCAGATATGAATGATAAAGAGTATATCTCCAGATTCATATTTATCTATAATGAAGGAGTAGTAAGCTAGAAGTGTTCTAAGCGAGAATCAACTCCAGGTTCCATTATATAAGCCGAGTATATTATGGCATGAGATGTTGTAATAGAAGGTGTTTGGATAAAATAGTTCTTACTATAACTAAGTACGGTTTTCTTCCATTAAGTCGACAATTCCTCTTTTCTGCAACCACAATGGTGCTACTGCCATAGCAAAGGAAACTGGGTCTCACAACTTATCCAAACATACGGAAAGGCATTATCATATTATCTAAAGAAATTGTTGGAAAGAGAAAATTGTTTCTCTAAAAGATAGCATCAGCCGATAACACGGCTGACCCACTGACAAAGCCCATGACTTAGAGTCATTAAGGTTTACATGACATAGAGTCATTAAGATTTACATCTTGTAAAGATGGGGGCTTAGATATAGTTGCCAATGGCACTAGTGCAAGTGGGAGATTGTTAGTAGTATGTGCCCTGGGGCCATTTGATCATGTATATTTGTAGAACTAATCCCAATGGCAAAGATATATATGTTCTAATTGAACTAAGTGTCTCATCAACTACGTGTTCATTTATTACGTATTATCCTTATCACATTGTGATATAATCTATTCTTAAGGTGTTAAGAATATGAGTTACAGATTTTATCATACACGTGATCTAAATAACAGTTCACGATCGATGGGGTCCTACGAATAAGGGCATCGTATTATCCCGGAAAGATTGTCACCTCTGTTTATTCTCCTGATCAGTAAGGAGTTACTAATTATAGGAAGTAGTGAGTCTCATACTACTTGATGGGGATCAGGATAAACATGTGGACACTCAAGATGTTGAGTGGGTCGAACAAGTGACGCTAGATGACTTATACATGGTATTTCATCAAAGTCAATTTAATGTCATCTAGTTCATAATTGTACATATGTCCTTTGACTTGCGGTGACACTATCTTGTATATAGGTGATTAGAGTTTGATACTCCTTATCCCTAGATCTTTCATGAGCTAGGGTCGCGGGATGTGTTGGCTCTAGTTAGTTGTATATGGAGATAGGGGTTTAACCAAGAGAGGATTTATCACTCCGGATGAATGGAGAAAAGATTCTATGCTATCTCAAATTGTTCTTGATGGATGATAAAACCTGCGCAGGTGTATATGACTTACTTAGAAAGTTGTTTCTAGTGGAAGTAATATTTATCAAGAATAAGAACTAAGATGAGGTCATATGATCAAGACAAACAGTGTTTGACTTAACCGTGACACTAGTCGAGATCAGAATCTTAGATGAAGGAAATTTTGAGTGTACGGTAATTATGAACATTGGTTCATAAAGAATGCATCGAAACATTCATATCTATTTGGGGGTCGTGATATGTTGCTAGACGTCACTCACGATATACGAGAATTAATAATTAATGGGATTTAATTAATTAATATAAGAAAGGCGTTTCTTATGACTCTCGTTGTCATATAGATGTGAACCTAGTTAGTCACACACAATAGGGTGTGCAACCGATTGAGTTTACAAGATATCGATTTTATATAGATACTAGCATATCTCGGAAATTAATCTAAGATGAAAAAACAAATACAATTAGGGACTAATATGTAAGAGTTATAAATTAGTAGGCACCTAATGTATTTTATCCAAATTAATATGATGATGTCATGTGATGATGTCACGATAATGTCATGTGATGATCTCACGATGATGTCATGATTATGTCATGTGATGATGTCACGATGATGTCATGTGATGATGTCACGATGATGTCATGTGATGATGTCATGTGATGATGTCATGTATGTCTCTGTGTGTGGCACCTAGCATCCGACGTGTCAGAAGGTGGCAACACCTATGCTTGATGTGTGACACCTAGCATCTGATGTGTCAGATGGTGGCAACACCTATGTTTGGTGTGTGACACCTAGCAAGTAAGGTGTCGAATGGTGGAAACACCTTTGCTTGTTGTGTGACACCTAGCATGTGAGGTGTTGCATTCTTAAGCAAAGCTCTACCCTATAAATAGAGGTTGCCTTTGCTCATTCTACAGACACCACACTTAAGAGACCATATTTTAAGGAGTTCAAGTAGTCATCAATCATAGAAAAGCTTGGAGAAAGTTTTTCATACATCCTAGCAAAGACGCAATCGAGGCGAGAGTTTGAGATTAGGGTTGCTCGGCAAGAGGAACTCTTGCAGATTACTTCAAGGCGAGGATTCAATCGGACGCATACTCGTGAGGACGAGCTTGAGGTCGCCGTACTATCGGGACTACAAGAATCGTTGGAGAATCGACATAGGTATTCTTCTTACCGTTTCTAGATGCGTGCTTTAATTACTAGATGATACGAAGATCCATTTGTTATTGATATGATCAATTTCTGGATCCGAATTGTTGGAATTCCAATTTTGAATTAAAATATACGATTCGGACCCTCACGTCCCGCTGCACCAACACACGTGACACTTGGCAAATAGCTAACCCTGCGTAGACTCCGAAGCACGAGCAGTCAACGGGTCTAAAATAATAATTAAGTTAATATCTGAACAACCCCTAAATCTAAGATTACTAGACACTACATAGGACTAGCATAATTAATAAGTCAGATAAAATCACAGAGAAACACAATTCTCAAATAAATTATAATGCCGTAATAATTCAAGACTATTGAGTTCGCACTTAAATCCAATCCGAAAATACTATTAAAATAACATTTAAATGATAAATAAAATCCATTCCTCAAATAGTGGATTAGCCGAGTTTCTCAAAACTACCAAGCTAAACCCACATGTCGGTGACCCAAGTCCAAATCGACCCAACTGATATCCCAGAATTATAAACCACAGTTTATAATATAATATTAAATAAAATGTTGATTAAATATTAAAATGAACTCAATAGCTTGAAACCCAAGTAATTATAATTATCGGCAAAAATATCTCAAATATTTAAATAACAAATTAAAGCTAAAATATAACTTTAGTCACAAAGGCATTCTAAGCCAAAAATTTCAATTATCGATTAAATAATAATTAATAATAATTATTAATTGAATTTTTTAATACTCAAATATTATTTTTAGGTCTTAAAAATAATATAATTAATTTGACAAACTTTCAAATTAAATAACAGTCCCAATTCTTATTTAGTATAGTCAATATATAAAATCACATATAAACTATAATAAAATTAATATTAATTTAAATTTAAAATGTTAATGTTAATGCCCAAAATAATTTCAAATTATAAATAATATTATTATTTAAATCGCTAATTAATAAGTTGAAACTAATTTCGTAAATTGAAATCAAAAATCAATTAGAACAGTTAAAAGATAAGTTTAAGAATCAAAAGTTTTAAGACACAAAAACTCATTGACCAAACTGACCATTAGCCAAAAACCATATCATAATAACCAATCAATCCATGACACGTCACTGTCTTCTTCATTATCACACAAAAATGACCAGTTTAGTATTGTTGCAGAAACAGAAAATCGAAACAACCTTCCAAATTATCAAAACCTCATAATCTCTTAATCATTCAAATTAAACACAAGAATCGGAATCAACAATTCAAGAAAAATCAACCAAAAGGGAAGCTGCATATTTCGATAATTAGAGTTCATTCTTTTGTTAATGAATAATATGGCAGAGAGACATGGTACGAAACCGAAATAACCAAAACCCTTAACAATGAAACCGTATAACAAGTCACAAACTGAGATTAGACGATAAATTACTAGCATAAACATTGACAGAAACTTAGCCAAATATACAAATGGAATTCGGCAGTAGATCATTTAGACATTCACAGTTTATAACTATCAAAAACGGTGAAACGACGGCGAATGAAACGAGATCATTTACGTACCGTTTAGCAAAATTCAAGATTGGGAATCCTAGAGGAACGAGTCTACTATCACGGGGAAGAAACGGAACTGAATTCGATCGAGAAACGGCTGCGAACGAATCAAAATAGTAAACTGTCGATATTGTTCAAAACAGAAATTAACAATAAACGGTGAGACGGCGGTTGCAAATACGAGAAATATAACTTACAGTTTTACGAAACAAAAGTTGGGATCTGTAGAGTATCGAGTCTACTATTGCTGGAAGAAAACGGAACTTAATTCGGTTCTGAAACGCACGTTGAATTTGATTAAAAACGGAAATAGTGCAAAAGAGCGAAACTGAAATTTAAGAACAATCTTTACCTATATTCAGCAAGGTTTTTGGAGGAGAATGGCAGCGTTTTTCTTCGGGGAAGGTTTCAGAAAAGTGACGGCTAGGGTTGTATGTAGTGTGATGAAGATTTTAGGTTTAGAAAGCGTTTTTAAATTGTGAATGAATCGCGAGAAATCAGGGAGCAAAACTGCCCCCTCACCTCAACGATAGCAGGTCTCGAATGAGACCTGCTGAAAGTGAACAGGTCTCGTACGAGACCTGTGGGTCTCGAACGAGACCTGCTTAAAAATGCAGGTATCAAACGAGACTTGCAGGTCTCGTCTGAGACCGAACGAGAACGGGTCTCGTTTGAACCTTGGTTCAAACGATACCTGGTTCAACCAATTTCTCGTTGAACCTAACCCAACCCACACTTAAATTTAAACATTTTAAAACCCGGACTTAGATTAACCCCCGGACTTATATTAACCCATTTCGATACCCGGACTAATATTAAACAATCTTTGAATCAAATCATCAAACGAACTTCTAAGCCGAAGACGACCCCAAATTAATACCGAGAAATTTATAATAAACTTCAAAAAAATTACGGGATATTACATCCAAGCATTTCACCTTTTTAGCAATTTAAGCTAAACTTTTACAAACGTTACGAAACAAATCCATGCGTTTTACATTTTTAGCAATTTAAGCCAAATGTTTGCAAACGTTATGAAACAAATCCAAACGTTTCACATTTTTAACGATTTAAACCAAACGTTTAAAAATGGTACGAAACAAATCCAAACGTTTCCCCTTTTTAGATATTTAAGCCAAACTTATACAAACGCTACGAAACAAATCCAAAAGTTTCACCTTTTTAGCGATTTAAGCGAAACGTTGACAAACTTTACAAAACAAATCAAATGTTTCCCCTTTTTAGCGATTTAAGCCAAACGTTTACAAACGTTACTAAACAAATCTAAACGCTTCACCTTTTAGCGATTTAAGAAAAATGTTTACAAACGTTACGAAACAAATCCAAACATTTCACCTTTTTACGATTTAAGCCAAACATTTACAAATGTTACAAAATAAATCCAAACGTGTCTCGTTTTTTACAATTTAAGCCAAACGTTTACAAGTGCTACGAAACAAAACAAAACGTTTAAAACGTTGCGACATAAATCCAAATGTTTCGTATTTTTATCGATTTAAGCCAAACGTTTACAAACGTTACGAAACAAAACCAAGCGTTTCACCATTTTAGCAATTTAATCCAAACATTTGCAAACGTATAGAAACAAATCCAAGCATTTCACCTTTAAAGAAATCTAAGCCAAGCGTTTACAAACGTTCCGAAACAAATCCGAGCGTTTTACATTTTTAACAATTTAAGCCAAATGTTTACAAACGTTATGAAACAAATCCAAACGTTTGAACTTTTTAGCGATTTAAGCCAAACGTTTACAAATGGTACGAAACAAATACAAATGTTTCACTTTTTTAGCGATTTAAGCCAAACTTTTACAAACGCTACGAAACAAATCCAAACATTTGGCCTTTTTAGCGATTTATGCCAAACGTTTACAAACATTACGAACAAATCCAAACGTTTCCCCTTTTTCGCGATTTATGCCAAACTTTGACAAACGTTACGAAACAAATCCAAACGTTTTCCCTTTTTAGCGACATAAGCAAAACATTTACAAACATATTGAAACAAATCCAAAAGTTTCCCCTTTTTAGCGATTTAAGCCAAACGTTTACAAACATTACGAAACAAATCCAAACGTTTCCCCATTTTAGCGGTTTAAGCCAAACGTTTACAAACATTACGACACAAATCCAAACATTTCACCTTTTTAGCGATTTAAGCTAAACGTTTACAAACCTAACGAAACAATTTAAAACGTTAAGAAACAAATGCAAATGTTTCATATTTTTTGTGATTTAAGCCAAACGTTTACAAATGTTGCGGAACAAAACCAAGCGTTTCACCTTTTTAGCAATTTAAGCCAAACGTTTACAAACATTACAAAACAAATCCAAGTATTTCCCCCTTTTAGCAATTTCAGCAAACGTTTCTACTTGTTACGAAATAAATCCAAGCGTTTCACCTTTTTAGCAATTTAAGCAAAACGTTTACAAACGTTACAGAACAAATCCAAACGTTTCACCTTTTTAGCGATTTAAGCCAAAGGTTTGCAAACATTACAAAACAAATCCAAACGTTTCACCTTTTTAGCGATTAAAGCCAGACATTTACAAAGGTTATGAAAAAAATCCAAATGTTACACCTTTTTAGCAATTTAAGCCAAACGTTTATAAACGCTACGAAACTAATCCAAGCGTTTTACCTTTTTGGAAAATGAAGCCAAACATTTAAAAACGTTACGAAACAAATTCAAGCGTTTCACCTTTTTAGCAATTTAAGCCAAACGTTACAAACTTTACGAAACAAATCCAAATGTTTCACCTTATTAGCGATTTAAGCCAAACGTTTCAAAACATTACGAAAGAAATCCAAACGTTTCCCCTTTTTAGCGATTTGAGCCAATTGTTTACAAACGTTACAAAACAAATCCAAACGTTTCACCTTTTTAGAAATTTAAGCCAGACGTTTACAAACGCTACGAAACAAATCCAAATGTTTCACCTTTTTCGCGATTTAAGCCAAACGTTTACAAACGGTACGAAACAAATTCAAACGTTTCGCCTTTTTAGCAATTTAATCCAAACATTTACAGACGTTCCGAAACAAATCCAAACGTTTCGCCTTTTTAGCAATTTAAGCCAATGGTTTACAAACGTTACGAAACAAAACCAAACGCTTAAAACGTTACGAAACAAATCCAAACGTTTAACATTTTTAGCGATTTATGCAAAACCTTAACAAATGTTACGAAACAAAACCAAGCGTTTCACCTTTTTAGCAATTTAAGCAAAATGTTTACAAACGTTACGAAACAAATCCAAGCGTTTCACCTTATTAGCAATTTAAGCCAAATGTTTACAAACGTTACGAAAAAAATCCAAGCATTTCACCTTTTAGCAATTTAAACCAAACGAAAAAAATCCAAAAGTTTCACCTTTTTAGCTATTTAAGCCGAACGCTAACATACGATATGAAACAAAACCAAACATTTCACTTTTTTAGCAATTTAAGCAAAATATTTACAAACGTTACAAAACAAATCCAAACGTTTCCCCATTTTAGCGATTTAAGCCAAAAGTTTAAAACGTTACGAAACAAATCCAAACATTTCCTTTTTAGGGATTTATGCCAAACGTTTACAAACGTCACGAAACAAATCCAAACGTTTCACCTTTTTAGCGATTGAAGCCAAACATTTACAAACGTTACGAAACAAATCCAAACGTTTCACCTTTTTAGCGATTTAAGCCGAACGTTTACAAACGTTATGAAAAAAAAACAAACGTTTCACCTTTTTAGCGATTTTAGCCAAACGTCACGTAACAATTCCAAACGTTCCACCTTTTTAAGCAATTTAAGCCAAACGTTTCACATATTTAGCAATTTAACCCAAACGTTTACAAACGTTATGAAACAATACCAAGTTTTTCACCGTTTTAGCAATTTAAACCAAACGTTTACAAACGTAACAAAACAAATCCAAGCATTTCACCTTTTTAGCAATTTAAGCTAAACTTTTACTAATGTTACGAAACAAATCCAAGCGTTTTACATTTTTCGCAATTTAAGCCAAATGTTTACAAACTTAATGAAACAAATCCAAACGTTTCACCTTTTTAGCGATTTAAGCCAAACATTTACAAACGTTACAAAACAAATCCAAACGTTTCACCTTTTTAGCGATTTAAGCCAAACGTTTACAAATGTTACTAAACAAATCCAAACGTTTAACCTTTTTAGCGATTTAAGACAAACGTTTACAAACGTTACGAAACAAATCCCAACGTTTCACCTTTTTAGCGATTTAAGCCAAAAATTTACAAATGTTACGAAATAAATCCCAATGTTTCTCGTTTTTAACAATTTAAGCCAAACGTTTACAAGCGTTATGAAACAAAACCAATTAAAACGTTGCGACACAATTCCAAACGTTTAACATTTTTATCGATTTAAGCCAAACATTTAACATTTTTATCGATTTAAGCCAAACGTTTAAAAACATTACGAAACAAAACCGAGCGTTTCACCTTTTTAGCAATTTAATCCAAACGTTTACAAACGTACCGAAACAAATCCAAGAGTTTCATGTTTAATGCAATCTAAGCCAAGCGTTTAAAAATGTTACGAAACAAATCCAAGCGTTATACATTTTTAGCAACATAAGCCAAAAGTTTACAAACATTACGAACAAATCCAAACGTTTCCCCTTTTTAGCAATTTAAGCCAAACGTTGACAAACGTTCTGAAACAAATCCAAACGTTTCACCTTTTTAGCGATATAAGCAAAACGTTTGCAAATGTTACGAAACAAAACCAAACGTTTCCCCTTTTTAGCGATTTAAGCCAAACGTTTACAAAAGTTACAAAACAAATCCAAACGTTTCCCCTTTTTAGCGATTTAAGCCAAACGTTTACAAACGTTACGTAACAAATCCAAACGTTTCCCCTTTTTAGCGATTTAAGGGAAACGTTTACAAACGTTACGACAGAAATCCAAACGTTTCACCTTTTTAGCGATTTAAGCCAAACGTTTACAAACCTGACGAAACAATTTAAAACGTTACAAAACAAATGCAAAAGTTTCACATTTTTAGTGATTTAAGCCAAACGTTAACAAACGTTACGAAACAAAACCAAGCGTTTCACCTTTTTTTAAGCCAGACGTTTACAAACATTACAAAATAAATCAAAGCGTTTCCCCGTTTTAGCAATTTAAGCCAAATGTTTACAAATGTTACGAAATAATTCCATGCGTTTCACCTTTTTAGCAATTTAAGCAAAACATTTACAAACGTCACGAAACAAATCCAAATGTTTCATCTTTTTAGCGATTTAAGCCAAACGTTTGCAAACATTGCAAAACAAATCCAAATGTTTCCCCTTTTTAGCTATTAAAGCCAAACATTTACAAAGGTTATTAAACAAATCCAAATGTTTCACCTTTTTATCAATTTAAGCTAAACATTTACAAACGTTACGAAACAAATTCAAGCGTTTCACCTTTTTAGCAATTGAAGCCAAAGGTTACAAACATTACAAAGCAAATCCAAATGTTTCACCTTTTTAGCGATTTAAGCCAAACGTGTACAAACATTACGAAAAAAATCCAAACGTTTCACCTTTTTAGCGATTTAAGCCAATTGTTGACAAACGTTTCAAAACAAATCCAAACGTTTCACCTTTTTAGCAATTTAAGCCAAACGTTTACAAACGCTACGAAACAAATCCTAACGTTTCTCCTTACTTTAGCGATAAGTGAAACGTTTACAAACGGTACGAAACAAATCCAAACGTTTCGCCTTTTTAGCAATTTAATCCAAACATTTACAAACTTTTCGAAACAAATCCAAACGTTTCGCCTTTTAAGCAATTTAGACCAAAGGTTTACAAACGTTACGAAACAAAACCAAACGATTAAAACGTTTCGCCTTTTTAGCAATTTAGGACAAAGGTTTACAAACGTCACAAAACAAAACCAAACGATTAAAAAGTTACGAAACAAATCCAAACGTTTTACATTTTTAGAGATTTATGCAAAACCTAAACAAATGTTACGAAACAAAACCAAGCGTTTCATCTTTTTAGCAATTAAAGCAAAACGTTTACAAACGTTACAAAACAAATCCAAGCGTTTCACCTTATTAGCAATTTAAGCCAAATGTTTATAAATGTTACGAAACAAATCCAAGCGTCACCTTTTTAGCAATTTAAACCAAACGTTTACAAATATTAAGAAACAAATCCAAAAGTTTCACCTTATTAGCGATTTAAGCCGAACCGTGACAAACGTTACGAAACAAAACCAAACATTTCACGTTTTTAGCAATTTAAGCAAAATATTTACAAACATTACAAAACAAATCCAAACTTTTCCCCATTTTAGCGATTTAAGCCAAATATTTAAAACGTTACGAAACAAATCCAAATATTTCCTTTTTAGGGATTTAAGCCAAACGTTTACAAACGTCACGAAACAAATCCAAACGTTTCACCTTTTTAGAGATTGAAGCCAAACGTTTCACTTTTTTAGCGATTGAAGCCAAACATTTACAATAGTTACGAAAAAAATCAAAACGTTTCACCTTTTTAGCGATTTAAGCCAAACGTTTACAAACGTTACGTAACAAATCCAAACGTTTCACCTTTTTAGCGATTTAAGCCAAACGTTTGTAAACATTACAAAACAAATCCAAACGTTTCACCTTTTTAGCGATTTAAGCCAAACGTTACGAAACAAATCCAAACATTTAACCTTTTTAGCGATTTAAGGCAAACGTTTACAAACGTTACGAAACAAGTCAAAACGTTTCACCTTTTTAGCGATTTAAGTAAAACTTTTACAATGGTTCGAAAACAAATCCAAATGTTTTACCTTTTTAGCAATTTAAACCAAACGTTTACAAACGTCACAAAACAAATCCAAGCATTTAATCTTTTTAGCCATCTAAGCCAAACGTTTACAAACGATACGAAACAAATCCACTCCTTTCACCTTTTTAGCGATTTAAGCCAACGTTTACACACGGTAAGAAACAAATCCAAACGTTTCAACTTGTTAGCGATTTAAGCCAAACGTTTACAAATGTTACGAAAAAAATCCAAACGTTTTTCCTTTTTAGCAATTTAAGCCAAATGTTTACAACGTTACGAAACAAATCCAAACGTTTCACCTTTTTAGCGATTTCAGCCAAACGTTGAAAAACGTTACGAAACAAATCCAAACGTTTCACCTTTTTAGCGATTTAAGCCAAACGTTTGTAATCATTACAAAACAAATCCAAACGTTTCCCCTATTTAGCGATTAAAGCCAAACATTTACAAAGGTTATGAAACAAATCCAAATATTTCCCCATAGCGATTAAAGCGAACCATTTAAAAACGTTACGAAACAAATCCAAGGGTTTCACCTTTTGAGCAATTAAAGCCAAACATTTACAAATGTTACGAAACAAATTCAAATGTTTCCCTTTTTCGCAATTTAAGCCAAACGTTACAAACTTTACGAAACAAATCCAAATGTTTCACCTTTTTAGCGATTTAAGCCAAACGTTTACAAACATTACGAAAGAAATCCAAACGTTTCACCTTTTTAGCGATTTAAGCCAATTGTTTGCAAACGTTAGAAAACAAATCCAAACGTTTCACCTTTTTTATCAATTTAAGCCAAACGTTTACAAACGCTACGAAACAAATCCAAACGTTTAACCTTTTTAGCGATTTAAGCCAAACGTTTACAAACGGTACGAATCAAATCCAAACGTTTCGCCTTTTTAGCAATTTAATCCAAACATTTACAAACGTTTCGAAACAAATTCAAACATTTAGCCTTTTTAGAAATTTAAGCCAAAGATATACAAACGTTACGAAAGAAAACCAAACGTTTAAAACGTTACGAAACAAATCTAAACGTTTCACATTTTTAGCGATTTATGCAAAACCTTGACAAACGTTACGAAATAAATCCAAGCATTTCAACTTATTAGCAATTTAAGCCAAATGTTTACAAATGGTACGAAACAAATCCAAGCGTTTCACCTTTTTAGAAATTTAAGGCAAATGTTTACAAACGCTACGAAACAAATCCAAGTGTTTCACCTTTTTAGCGATTTAAGCCGAAAGCTATCAAACATTACGAAACAAAACCAAACATTTCACGTTTTTAGCAATTTAAGCAAAACATTTACAATCGTTACAAAACAAATCCAAACGTTTCCCTATTTTAGCGATTTAAGCCAAATGTTTAAAACGTTACGAACAAATCCAAACATTTCGTTTTTAGGGATTTATGCCAAACTTTTAAAAATGTCACGAAACAAATCCAAACGTTTCACCTTTTTAGTGATTGAAGCCACACGTTTACAAACGTCACGAAACAAATCCTAACGTTTCACCTTTTTAGTGATTGAAGCCAAACATTTACAAACGTTACGAAACAAATCCAAACGTTTCACCTTTTTAGCGATTGAAGCCACACGTTTACAAATGTCACGAAACAAATCCTAACGTTTCACCTTTTTAGCGATTTAAGCCAAACCTTTACAAACGTTACGTAACAAATCCAAATGTTTCACCTTTTTAGCGATTTTAGCCAAGCGTTTACAAACGCTACAAAACAAATCCAAACGTTTCACCTTTTTCGCGATTTAAGCCAAACGTTTACAAACATTTAGAAACAAATCCAAACGTGTATCCTTTTTAGCGATTTAAGCCAAATGCTTACAAATGTTACGAAATAAATCCAAACATTTCACCTTTTTTACAATTTAAGTAATACGTTTACAAAGGTTAGGAAACAAATCCAAATGTTTTACCTTTTTAGAAATTTAAGCCAAACGTTTACAAACGTTGCGAAACAAATCCAAGCGTTTAACCTTTTTAGCAATTTAAGCCAAACGTTTACAAACGATACGAAACAAATCCAAACGTTTCACCTTTTTAGCGATTTAAGCCAAACGTTTACAAATGGTACGAAACAAATCCAAATGTTTCACCTTTTTAGCGATTTAAGCCAAACGTTTACAAACGCAAGGAAACAAATCCAAATGTTTTGCCTTTTTAGCAATTTAAGCCAAACGTTTACAAAAGTTATGTAACAAATACAAACGTTTCACCTTTTTAGCGATTTCAGCCAAACGTTGACAAACGTTACGAAACAAATCCAAACGTTTCACCTTTTTAGCTATTTAAGCCAAACGTTTGCAAACATTATAAAACAAATCTAAACGTTTCACCTATTTAGCGATTAAAGCCAAACATTTAAAAAGGTTATGAAACAAATCCAAATGTTTCACATTTTAGCGAATAAAGCGAAACATTTACAAACATTACGAAAAAAATCCAAGTGTTTCACCTTTTTAGCAATTGAAGCCAAACTTTACAAATGATACGAAACAAATTCAAGTGTTTCACCTTTTTAGCAAATTAACCCAAACGTTACAAATTATACGAAACAAATCAAAATGTTTCACCTTTTTAGCGATTTAAGCCAAACGTTTACGAACATTACAAAAGAAATCCAAACGTTTCACCTTTTTAGTGATTTAAGCCAATTGTTTACAAACGTTACAAAACAAATCCAAACGTTTCACCTTTTTAGCAATTTAAGCCAAACGTTTACAAACGCTACGAAACAAATCCAAACGTTTCACATTTTTAGCGATTTAAGCCAAACGTTTACAAACGGTACGAAACAAATCTAAACGTTTTGCCTTTTTAGCAATTTAATCCAAACATTTACAAACGTTTCGAAACAAATCCATACATTTCGCCTTTTTAGCAATTTAAGCCAAAGGTTTACAAACGTTACGAAATAAAACCAAACATTTAAAACGTTAAAAAACAAATCCAAACGTTTCAAATTTTTAGCGATTTATGCAAAACCTTAACAAATGTTACGAAACAAAACCAAGCGTTTCACCTTTTTAGCAATGTTTACAACCGTTACGAAACAAATCCAAGTGTTTCACCTTATTAGCAATTTAACCCAAATGTTTACAAACGTTACGAAACAAATCCAAGCGTTTCACCTTTTTTGCAATTGAAACCAAACGTTTACAAACGTTACGAAACAAATCCAAAAGTTTCACCTTTTTTGCGATTTAAGCCAAACGCTAACAAACGTTATGAAACAAAACCAAACATTTCATGTTTTTAGCAATTTAAGCAAAACATTTACAAACTTTACAAAACAAATCCAAACGTTTCCCCATTTTAGCGATTTAAGCCAAATGTTTAAAACGTTACGAAACAAATCTAAACATTTCCTTTTTAGGGATTTATGCCAAACGTTTACAAACGTCACGAATCAAATCCAAACGTTTCACCTTTTTAGCAATTGAAGCCAAACATTTACAAACATTACGAAAAAGATCCAAACGTTTCCCCTTTTTGCGATTTAAGCCAAACATTTACAAACGTTACGCAACAAATCCAAACGTTTCACCTTTTTAGCGATTCAAGCCGGATATTAAAAACCCTAGATCACTGAACTTATCTGTTATTAGAGAAAGGGTACTGAACTTCATTTTATAACAAAATGGTCACTAAGTTATATCGTTTATTACAACGGGAAGTCACTACGGCGGATTCGGTCAAATTTTGTTACAAAAAGGTCACTAAACTTATCGAGAATTATAAAAAGGTCACTAAACTTATCGAGAATTATAAAAAGGACACTGATTTATATTCCTATTTGTAATTCCGGCTTGCCGCATAAGTAAAAACAGTGCTTTTTAGTGGCAAAACTGTGCGTTTTATACGAGTGACATCTCGTTGTAACAAATGGTATAGTTTAGTGACTTTTTTTGTTACAAAATGAATTTTAGTACCTTTCTGTAATAACAAGTAAGTTTAGTGATTTGGAGTGTTTAATATCCGATTAAAGCCAAACGTTTATAAACATTACAAAACAAATCCAAACGTTTCCCCTTTTTAGCGATTTAAGCCAAACGTTTACAAACGTTACCAAACAAATCCAAACGTTTCACCTTTTTAGCGATTTAAGCGAAACGTTTACAAACGTTACAAAACAAATCCAAATATTTCACCTTTTTAGCGATTTAAGCAAAACGTTTACAAAGGTTACGAAACAAATCCAAGCGTTTTACCTTTTTAGAAATTTAAGCCAAACATTTACAAACGTTACGAAACAAATCCAAGCGTTTAACCTTTTTAGCAATTTAAGCCAAACGTTTACAAACGGTACGAAACAAATCCAAACGTTTCACCTTTTTAGCAATTTAAGCCAACCGTTTTCAAACGATACGAAACAAATCCAAACATTTCACCTTTTTAACGATTTAAGCAAAACGTTTACAAAGGTTACGAGACAAATCCAAACGTTTCCCTTTTTAGCGATTTAAGCAAAACATTTACAAATGTTTCGAAATAAATCCAAACGTTTCTCCTTTTTAACAATTTAAGCCAAACGTTTACAAGTGCTACGAAACAAAACCAAACGTTTAAAACATTACGACACAAAACCAAACATTTCACATTTTTAGCAATTTAAACCAAACATTTAAAAACGTTACGAAACAAATCCAAACGTTTCACCTTTTTAGCTATTTAAGCAAAACATTTACAACCGTTTCGAAACAAATCCAAACATTTTGCTTTTTTGCAATTTAAGCAAAACGTTTACAAACGTTTCGAAACAAATCCAAACGTTTCGCCTTTTTAGCAATTTAAGCCAAACGTTTACAAACGTTACGATACAAAACCAAACGTTTCAAACGTTACAAAACAAATCCAAACGTTTCACATTTTTAGCGAATTAAGCCAAACCTTTACAAATGTTACGAAACAAAACCAAGCGTTTCACATTTTTAGCAGTTTAAGCAAAACGTTTACAAACTATACGAAACAAATCCAAGCGTTTCATCTTTTGAGCAATTTAAGCCAAATGTTTACAAATGCTATGAAACAAATCCAAGAGTTTCACCTTTTTAGCAATATAAACCAAACGTTTACAAGCGTTACGAAACAATTCAAAAAGTTTCACCTTTTTAACGATTTAAGCCGAACGCTAACAAACGTTACGAAACAAAACCAAACATTTCACCTTTTTAGCAATTTAAGCCAAACATTTACAAACCTTACAAAACAAATCCAAACGTTTCCAATTTTAGCGATTTAAGCCAAAAGTTTAAAACGTTACGAAACAAATCCAAACATTTCACCTTTTTAGCGATTTAAGCCAAACGTTTACAAGCGTTACGAAACAAATCCAAGCGTTTCACCTTATTAGCAATTTAAGCCAAATGTATACGAAACAAATCCAAGCGTCACCTTTTTAGCAATTTAAACCAAACGTTTACAAATGTTAAGAAACAAATCCAAAAGTTTCACCTTATTAGCGATTTAAGCCGAACCGTGACAAACGTTACGAAACAAAACCAAACATTTCACGTTTTTAGCAATTTAAGCAAAATATTTACAAACGTTACAAAGCAAATCCAAACTTTTCCCCATTTTAGCGATTTAAGCCAAATATTTAAAACGTTACGAAACAAATCCAAATATTTCCTTTTTAGGGATTTAAGCCAAACGTTTACAAATGTCACGAAACAAATCCAAACGTTTCACCTTTTTAGAGATTGAAGCCAAATGTTTCACTTTTTTAGCGATTGAAGCCAAACATTTACAATCGCTACGAAAAATATCAAAACGTTTCACCTTTTTAGCGATTTAAGCCAAACGTTTACAAATGTTACGTAACAAATCCAAACGTTTCATCTTTTTAGCGATTTAAGCCAAACGTTTAGAAACATTACAAAACAAATCCAAACGTTTCCCCTTTTTAGCGATTTAAGCCAAACGTTACGAAACAAATCCAAACATTTCACCTTTTTAGCGATTTAAGGCAAACATTTACAAACGTTACAAAACAAGTCCAAACATTTCACCTTTTTAGCGATTTAAGTAAAACTTTTAGAATGGTTCGAAAACAAATCCAAATTTTTTACCTTTTTAGCAATTTAAGCCAAACGTTTACAAACGTCACGAAACAAATCCAAGCATTTAATCTTTTTAGCCATTTAAGTCAAACGTTTACAAACGATACGAAACAAATCCACTCCTTTTACCTTTTTAGCAATTTAAGCCAACTTTTACAAACGGTAAGAAACAAATCCAAACGTTTCAACTTTTTAGCGATTTAAGCCAAACGTTTAAAAACGCTACAAAACAAATCCAAACATTTTTCCTTTTTAGCGGTTTAAGCCAAACTTTTACAAACGGGATGAAACAAATCCAAACGTTTCACCTTTTTAGCGATTTCAGCCAAACGTTGAAAAACGTTACGAAACAAATCCAAACGTTTCACCTTTTTAGCGATTTAAGCCAAACGTTTGCAAACATTACAAAACAAATCCAAACGTTTCACCTATTTAGCGATTAAAGGCAAACATTTACAAAGGTTATGAAACAAATCCAAATGTTTCCCCTTAGCGATTAAAGCGAACCATATAAAAACGTTACGAAACAAATCCAAGCGTTTCACCTTTTTAGCAATTGAAGTCAAACATTTACAAATGTTACGAAACAAATTCAAATGTTTCCCTTTTTCGCAATTTAAGCCAAACGTTACAAACTTTACGAAACAAATCCAAATGTTTCACCTTTTTAGCGATTTAAGCCAGACGTTTACAAACATTACAAAAGAAATCCAAACGTTTCACCTTTTTAGCGATTTAAGCCAATTATTTACAAACGTTAGAAAACAAATCCAAACGTTTCACCTTTTTTTATCAATTTAAGCCAAACGTTTACAAACGCTACGAAACAAATCCAAACGTTTCACCTTTTTAGCGATTTAAGCCAAATGTTTACAAACGGTACGAAACAAATCCAAACGTTTCGCCTTTTTAGCAATTTAATCCAAACATTTATAAACGTTTCGAAACAAATCCAAACATTTAGCCTTTTTAGAAATTTATGCCAAAGGTTTACAAACGTTACGAAAGAAAACCAAACGTTTAAAACGTTACGAAACAAATCTAAACGTTTCACATTTTTAGCGATTTATGCAAAACCTTAACAAACGTTACTAAATAAATCCAAGCATTTCAACTTATTAGCAATTTAAGCCAAATGTTTACAAATGTTATGAAACAAATCCAAGAGTTTCACCTTTTTAGCAATTTAAGGCAAATGTTTACAAACGCTACGAAACAAATCCAAGTGTTTCACCTTTTTAGCGATTTAAGCCGAACGCTAACAAACATTACGAAACAAAACCAAACATTTCACAATTTTAGCAATTTAAGCAAAACATTTACAAACGTTACAAAACAAATCCAAACGTTTCCCTATTTTAGCGATTTAAGCCAAATGTTTAAAACGTTACGAACAAATCCAAACATTTCGTTTTTAGGGATTTATGCCAAACTTTTAAAAATGTCACGAAACAAATCCAAACGTTTCACCTTTTTAGCGATTGAAGCCACACGTTTACAAACGTCACGAAACAAATCCAAACGTTTCACCTTTTTAGTGATTGAAGCCAAACATTTACAAACGTTACGAAACAAATCCAAACGTTTCACCTTTTTAGCGATTTAAGCCAAACCTTTACAAACGTTACGTAACAAATCCAAACGTTTCACCTTTTTAGCGATTTAAGCCAAGAGTTTACAAATGCTACAAAACAAATCCAAACGTTTCACCTTTTTCGCGATTTAAGCCAAACGTTTACAAACATTTAGAAACAAATCCAAACGTGTATCCTTTTTATCGATTTAAGCCAAATGCTTACAAACGTTACGAAATAAATCGAAACATTTCACCTTTTTTACAATTTAAGTAAAACGTTTACAAAGGTTAGGAAACAAATCCAAATATTTTACCTTTTTAGAAATTTAAGCCAAACGTTTACAAACGTTGCGAAACAAATCCAAGCGTTTAACCTTTTTAGCAATTTAAGCCAAACATTTACAAACGATACGAAACAAATCCAAACATTTCACCTTTTTAGCGATTTAAGCCAAACGATTACAAACGGTACGAAACAAATCCAAATGTTTCACCTTTTTAGCGATTTAAACTAAACGTTTACAAACGCAAGGAAACAAATCCAAATGTTTTGCCTTTTTAGCAATTTAAGCCAAACGTTTACAAAGGTTATGTAACAAATACAAACGTTTCATCTTTTTAGCGATTTCAGCCAAACGTTGACAAACTTTACGAAACAAATCCAAACGTTTCACCTTTTTAGCGATTTAAGCCAAACGTTTGCAAACATTATAAAACTAATCTAAACGTTACACCTATTTAGCGATTAAAGCCAAACATTTACAAAGGTTATGAAACAAATCCAAATGTTTCACATTTTTAGCGATCAAAGCGAAACATTTACAAACATTACGAAAAAAATCCAAGTGTTTCACCTTTTTAGTAATTGAAGCCAAACTTTACAAATGATACGAAACAAATTCAAGTGTTTCACCTTTTTAGCAAATTAAGCCAAACATTACAAACGTTACGAAACAAATCCAAACGTTTCACCTTTTTAGCGATTTAAGCCAAACGTTTGCAAACATTACAAAACAAATCCAAACGTTTCACCTATTTAGCGATTAAAGCCAAACATTTACAAAGGTTATGAAACAAATCCAAATATTTCCCCTTAGCGATTAAAGCGAACCATTTAAAAACGTTACGAAACAAATCCAAGCGTTTCACCTTTTTAGCAATTGAAGCCAAACATTTACAAATGTTACGAAAAAAATTCAAATGTTTCCCTTTTTCGCAATTTAAGCCAAACGTTACAAACTTTACGAAACAAATCCAAATGTTTCACCTTTTTAGCGATTTAAGCCAGACGTTTACAAACATTACAAAAGAAATCCAAACGTTTCACCTTTTTAGCGATTTAAGCCAATTATTTACAAACGTTAGAAAACAAATCCAAACGTTTCACCTTTTTTATCAATTTAAGCCAAACGTTTACAAACGCTACGAAACAAATCCAAACGTTTCACCTTTTTAGCGATTTAAGCCAAACGTTTACAAACGGTACGAAACAAATCTAAACGTTTTGCCTTTTTAGCAATTTAATCCAAACATTTACAAACGTTTCGAAACAAATCCATACATTTCGCCTTTTTAGCAATTTAAGCCAAAGGTTTACAAACGTTACGAAATAAAACCAAACATTTAAAACGTTAAAAAACAAATCCAAACGTTTCACATTTTTAGCGATTTATGCAAAACCTTAACGAATGTTACGAAACAAAACCAAGCGTTTCATCTTTTTAGCAATGTTTACAACCGTTACGAAACAAATCCAAGCGTTTCACCTTATTAGCAATTTAAGCCACATGTTTACAAATGTTACGAAACAAATCCAAGCGTTTCACCTTTTTTGCAATTGAAACCAAACGTTTACAAACGTTACGAAACAAATCCAAAAGTTTCACCTTTTTTGCGATTTAAGCCAAACGCTAACAAACGTTACGAAACAAAACCAAACATTTCATGTTTTTAGCAATTTAAGCAAAACATTTACAAACTTTACAAAACAAATCCAAGCGTTTCCCCATTTTAGCGATTTAAGCCAAATGTTTAAAACGTTACGAAACAAATCCAAACAATTCCTTTTTAGGGATTTATGCCAAACGTTTACAAACGTCACGAAACAAATCCAAACGTTTCACCTTTTTAGCAATTGAAGCCAAACATTTACAAACGTTACGAAACAGATCCAAACGTTTCCCCTTTTTGCGATTTAAGCCAAACGTTTACAAACGTTACGCAACAAATCCAAACGTTTCACCTTTTTAGCGATTAAAGCCGGATATTAAAAACCCTAGATCACTGAACTTATCTGTTATTACAGAAAGGGTACTGAACTTCATTTTATAACAAAATGGTCACTGAGTTATATCTTTTATTACAACGGGAAGTCACGACGGCTGATTCGGTCAAATTTTGTTACAAAAAGGTCACTAACTTATCGAGAATTATAAAAAGGTCACTAAACTTATCGAGAATTATAAAAAGGACACTGATTTATATTCCTATTTGTAATTCCGGCTTGCCGCATAAGTAAAAACAGTGCTTTTTAGTGGCAAAACTGTGCGTTTTATACGAGTGACATCTCGTTGTAACAAATGGTATAGTTTAGTGACTTTTTTTGTAACAAAATGAATTTTAGTACCTTTCTGTAATAACAAGTAAGTTTAGTGATTTGGAGTGTTTAATATCCAATTAAAGCCAAACGTTTACAAACATTACAAAACAAATCCAAACGTTTCACCTTTTTGGCGATTTAAGCCAAACGTTTACAAACGTTACCAAACAAATCCAAACGTTTCGCCTTTTTAGCGATTTAAGCTAAACGTTTACAAACGTTACGAAACAAATCCAAACATTTCACCTTTTTAGCGATTTAAGCAAAACGTTTACAAAGGTTACGAAACAAATCCAAGCGTTTTACCTTTTTAGAAATTTAAGCCAAACATTTACAAACGTTACGAAACAAATCCAAGCGTTTAACCTTTTTAGCAATTTAATCCAAACGTTTACAAACGGTACGAAACAAATCCAAACGTTTTACCTTTTTAGAAATTTAAACCAACCGTTTTTAAACGATACGAAACAAATCCAAACATTTCACCTTTTTAGCGATTTAAGCAAAACGTTTAAAAAGGTTACGAAACAAATCCAAGCGTTTTACCTTTTTATTGAGTGTCCACGTGTTTATTCTGATCCCCATCAAGTAGTATGAGACTCACTACTTCCTATAATTTAGTAACTCTTTACTAATCAGGAGAATAAACAGAGGTGACGATCTTTCTGGGATAATGCAATGCCCTTATTCGCAGGACCCCATCGATCGTGAACGGTTATTTAGATCACTTGTATAATAGAATCTATCACTCATATTCTTAACACCTTAAGAATAGATTCTATCACAATGTGATAAGGACAATACGTAATAAATGAACACTTAGTTGATGAGACACTTAGTTCAAATAGAACATATATATCTTTGCCATTTGGGATTAATTCTACAAATATACACGATCAAATGGCCCTAGGGCACATACTACTAACAGGCTTAAATCGCTAAAAAGGTGAAACGTTTGGATTTGTTTCATATCGTGTGTAAACGTTTGGCTTAAATAGCTAAAGAGGTGAAACATTAAGATTTGTTTCGTAACGTTTGTAAATGTTTGGCTTAAATCATTAAAATAGGCAAAACGTTTGAATTTGTTTGGTAAAGTTCTAAACGTCTGGATTTGTTACGTCAAGTTTGTAAACGTTTGGCTTAAATCATTAAAAAGGTTAAACGTTTGGATTTGTTTCTTTACGTTTGTAAATGTTTGGCTTAAATCGCTAAAAATTTGAAACATTTGGTTTTGTTTCGTAACGTTTGTAAACGTTTGTCTAAAATCTCTAAAAATGTGAAACGTTTCGATTGGTTTCGTAACGTTTTAAATGTTTGGCTTAAATCGCTAAAAAGGATAAACGTTTGGATTTGTTCATAACGTTTGTAAATGTTTGGCTTAAATAGCTTTAAAGGTGAAACGTTAGGATTTGTTTCGTAACGTTTGTAAACGTTTGGCTTAAATTGCTAAAAAGGTGAAACATTTGGATATGTTTCTTAACGTTTGTAAACGTTAGCCTTAAATCGCTAAAAATGTGAAATGTTTGATTTTATTTCATAACGTTTGTAAACGTTTGGCATAAATCGCTAAAAATGTTAAAAGGTGAAACATTTAGATTCAAAGGTGAAACGTTTGGATTTCTTTCGTAATTTTTTAAACGTTTGGCTTAATTCGCTTAAAAGGTGAAGCATTTGGGTTTGTTTCATAATGTTTCTAAACATTTGGCTTAAATAGGTAAAAAGATAAAACGTTAGGATTTGTTTCGTATCGTTTGTAAACGTTTGGCTTAAATCGCTAAAAAGGTGAAACATTTGGATTTTTTTCGTAGCGTTTGTAAATATTTAGTTTATATCGTTAAAAAGGTGAAACGTATAGATTTGTTTTGTAGCGTTTGTAAATGTTTGGCTTAAATCGCTAAAAAGGGGAAACGTTTGGGTTTGTTTCATAACCTTTTAAATGTTTGGATTTGTTTCGTACGTTTGTAAACATTTGGCTTAAATCACTAAAAAGGTGAAACATTTTGTTTTGTCTCGTAACGTTTCTAAACGTTTGGCTTCAATCGCTAAAAAAGTGAAACGTTTGGATTTGTTTCGTAACGTTTGTAAAGGTTTCGCTTAAATCGCTAAAAATGTGAAAGTTTGGATTTGTTTCGTAATGTTTGTAAACGTTTGGCTTCAATCGCTAAAAAGGGGAAACATTTGGATTTGTTTAAATAGGTTTGTAATCATTTGGCTCAAATCGCTAAAAATGTGAAACCTATGGTTTTGTTTGGTAACGTTTGTAAACGTTTGGCATAAATCGCTAAAAATGTGAAATGTTTGGATTGGTTTCGTGACGTTTGTAAATGTTTAGTTTAAATCGCTAAAAAGGTGAAACGTTTGGATTGGTTTCGTAACGTTTTAAACGTTAGGATTTGTACGTTTTAAATGTGTGGCTCAAATTGATTCAAAGGGGAAACGTAACGTTTGTAAGCGATTGGCCTAAATCGCTAAAAAGGTGAAACGCTTGGTTTTGTTTAGTAACATTTGTAAAAAGTTTTGATTGGAATGTTTTAAACGTTTGGTTTAAATCGCAAAAAAGGTGAAACGTTTGGATTTGTTTCGTAACGTTTTAAATGTTTGGATTGGTTTTGAAACATTTTAAATGTTCGGTTTAAATCGCTGAAAAGGTGAAACGTTTGGATTTGTTTCGTAACATTTTAAACGTTTGGATTGGTTTTTCAACATTTTAAATGTTTGGCTTAAATCGCTTAAAAGGTGAAAGATTTGGATTTGCTTCTTAACGTTTTAAACGTTTGGCTTAAATCGCTAAAAAGGTTAAGCGTTTGGATTGGTTTCGTAGCGTTTTAAACGTTTGGATTAAATCTCTAAAAAGGGGAAACGTTTGGGTTTGTTTCGTAATGTTTTCAACGTTTGAATTTGTTTCGTAAAGTTTGTAAATGTTTGGCTTAAATCACTAAAAAGGTGAAACATTTGGTTTTGTTTTGTAACGTTTGTAAACGTTTGGCTTGAATCGCTAAAAAGGTGAAACATTTGGATTTGTTTCGTAACGTTTGTAAATGCTTGGCTGAATAGCTAAAAATATGAAACGTTTGGATTTGTTTCGTAATGTTTGTAAATGTTTGGCTTAAATTTCTAAAAAGGTGAACATTTAGATTTGTTTCGTAACGTTTTAAACGTTTGCATTTGTTTCGTAACGTTTGTAAACGTTTGGCTTAAATCTCTAAAATGGAGAAACGTTTGGTTTTGTTTGGTAACATGTGTAAACGTTTGGATTCAATCGCTAAAAAGGTGAAATATTTTGATTTGTTTCGATAAGTTTGTAAACGTTTGGCTTAAATCGCTAAAAATGTGAAATGTTTCGTTTTGTTTCGTAATGTTTGTAAACGTTTGGCATAAATCGCTAAAAATGTGAAACGTTTGGATTGGTTTCGTAACGTTTTAAACGTTTAGATTGGGTTCGTAACGTTTTAAACTTCTAGATTGGTTTTGTAACGTTTTAAACGTTTGTATTTAAAACGTTACGAAACCAATCTACACGTTCACCAATTTAGAGATTTAAGCCAAACATTTACAAACATTACGAAATAAATCCAAACGTTTCATATTTTTAGCTATTCAGCCAAACGTTTACAAACGCTGCGAAATAAATCCAAACGTTTCCCCTTTTTAGCGATTTAAGCCACAGGTTTAAAACGTTACAAAACCAATCCAAACGTTTAAAACGTTACTGATGGTTTTAAATGATCGTCTTTGTCACTAAGCTCCAACCTGTCAAGATGAACAAGTTGAAAGGATTTGAGCCGTGTTTGGCTCGAACACCCTCCGCTGCCTAAGTCAGTCTCAGTTGGAATCTTAATGAGAATGATAAAGAGTGAATATGAATATTACCCGACTTAGGTCTTCCTACATATATTCCTTAGTCTTTGTGCTATAGTATGATTGTTCTTCTAGCTATCTTTCCATTTAGATATTGTAAGATTCTCCTTAATCCCTGATTTCGTGGGATCACAGCGCTCTCTTGACTTATCAGGTATCAATTCGGTTTTAGCTATGTATTGGGTCGGGGACTTACTGAGGCTGGTCTCTGGGACTGCATCCAATGTCCTTATTGAGTGTCTTGTGCGTTGTTCTAGTTCCATATCCATCATTAGTCCCTCCCGAAAAACAAGTCTTCAAGTATTTATGCTTGTTCGTTTAGCTTCCTATTGGGCTTGATTTTCGACCCAATTGTTTCTGAGATGCTCTTTCTTGGGCCGAGCTGCAGTATTAACCTTATTTGTTAGTCTTTAATTTCTTCTTTAGTTTTTGAATTTTAAAAATTTGGTTTTTGAAATTCCCCAGACTTCCGAAATATGAATACGTTGATGTTTTCATTAAGTTGACCAGTGTGATGCGGGAACTAGTGGATTGTGTGATTTGATAAATTACAAGTAAGGAGTTTGAGAAGAAATTTGAGGTTATCGAGTGCACATCTCATAGAGTGTAACGTCTAGCAAATGTTTTATCGAGAAATTTATTTCAAATGAAACTTTGTGAAAGTATTTGAAATGTTTTTATCGCGTAATTGTGCCGAGACATATCATGAACATGCAATTAAATGTCACAGATAGAAAATTACATTGAGCACTGCGTATGTTAAATAAATAGAAGAGAAATTAATAATTGATACATGCATAATATTACATGCATCATGTGCATAGAAATGATTACAGTTGGATGTAACTTTTTTGGGATGAGAGATGTCATCACCCTGGTGCACAATTATGTAAAATGGATTTTATCGATAAAGTGTTTGAGAAATATATTTTGAAACGAGCTCGCGAGTCACATTGTAATAAACTTATTTATAAAGTTGTCGGATTTCAAATAATTTTGAAACTGTTACCGAAAGGTAGCTAGACAAATACTTTGTGATGATGGTGGTAAATTTTGGACGATTACGTTGTCAGAATCGTTGGTTTCATAGAAAGTAAAAACTAATTTTAGGTTGCACTCGTGAAATAATTGTGCCAAGTGCAGTGGGTGGTGAGATTCAGATTAGGAAGTTTTTGTGATAATTTCTGATTTGTGATAAGGATTTGTGGATTAAGGAAATTGGTTATGCTCCATGTATGTGTTTACACAACGTTTTAAAAAGAGATTTCATTTTCTTACAAATATGATTTTTGTCCAAGTACTTTGGGTATATTGGTATAAAGGTATTTTCGTAAACAAATAGATTTGAACTGCTAAATTTTATCTTTTGGAGGAAAGAAAGAAATGTCATCAAATTTGATTCAAAAGGAATAATAATTTTTTTCCTTCAGTTGAACGGTTTCTTAAAATTGTGTTTTTGTTGAAAACAAAAATTTGGAAGCGACTTAAATTTTGGATGTTTGGAACATCAATGTGTATTTTAATTATAGAGACTTTCGCCACTGCTTGATTTTATTATTTATTAGAAAAGTATATATTACTTACATAAGTTAGATTTAAAGATAACATAAGTTTTGTCAGTTGAATTGTTTCATATTTTGCAAATGTATTTAAAAATAAGGGGAAATTTGCAGATTCAAAATGCGAATATTTTGAAAATTTTCAGGGGTTTACAGAACTGATGGTTTTTCAACGGTAGAAGCACTTCGATTCTTAATATAAAAAGAGGCGTAAGACAAAAGTCTTTTAAAGAGAAGTGGAAAATTTTGAATATAAAACGTTTTGTGTATTGAGAGATTTTATACTCCCTTCAGTTTGGTTTGGAGCATAATTAACAGTCTGGTCAGGGTGAATTGGTCGTAGTGATCTCTCGTTGTATATGAGGTTATAGTCAATTGATTGAATAATTTTGAGAATTTAAATTGGTTAGGATATATGAACTAGCTGATTCGAAAATCGATGATAGTGGTTAGTGAGTTTCGACAACAATGTTGTTTGGTCGATATTGTTGTTGAGGGTTTAATTGTTGAAAGTCTGGTTACCTGTTGGTTTGAATATTAAACCTTTTGTGTGTGGAATAAGTTAAATCTGTGAAACATAGTTAGGGTGCAAGTTAATGGTTTAATTACCTTATGTTATTACGGGTTGTTTATTTTTACATCATTGGAGGAATAATTATGATTGAGATTGTCTGTCCCTAATTTGTGGATTCGGTTATCATGAGATAAGGTTCACGTATTCTTTTGAACGACGATATGAGTTTTGTGTTTTATGATTCGCGAAATTGATAGTATTATCGAACTTGGTATTGATCGTTGGACAAGGGAGGGAAGGGCAGAGGCCTTTGGTGTCCCCCCAGTCAAGAATTGGGGCCATTTGACCTCCTGCGAATTAAAGAAAAGAGGAGGTCAAAAAAAGCAAGGCGTTAATTAATATTAATTAAAGGTCCAACTGATCACCACGTCTATATTGTAAATATGCAGTTACGAATAATCCGGCCAAAGTAATAGGATCATCCTAGTAGTGTTTGCTTTTGGCTGAAATATTATTTAGTTATTATTGAGCATTGTTATCAATTATGTTTGGTGTCGTACTCGTTATAAATGGACAAGTGAACAAGTGTTGCGGAACGCAAGATTATAACAGTGTATTTTTCAATTTTCTTGATTGAAATGTTAGAGTTGATATTGTAAGAACTGTAGATTGAACTTCGAGATTGTTCTTGAACTTTAATGATATGGATTTCGTATTCGTTAAGATTCGAGCTAGTTTTGGAAGCCAACTTGTTAAAAAGTAATTGTGACTCCCAGTTGGATAATTTTTGTTTGTTCACTTTTGTGTTGATCGAGTAATCGTTAGAGTTCCGAGTTGTTAGATTAAATATTTTGCGCGTATATGCGTTGTCACCGTTCAAATAGCGAATCAGTTTTAGATTTAAAATTCGAGGTCGAATTTTTCTTAGGTTGGGGAGAATGTAATACCCCATATGTTTTCGGTGTGTTTCGTCTTGTGTTGACCTTCTCTAGGTAAATTTTTTTTTTAGAGTTATAATTGGAAGAGATTCGAGGTTTCGTTCTTGATTATCCTGTAATACCCCGTATTTTCTGATTTGTTTTGGTGATTTAGTTGTCCGTTTAAAGTTTGGTCTGTGATGGCCTTTGGTTGTGTTTTCGCTTCGTCATGTTCTCTTTGTGATTCCGACTTGTTTTCGGATTGATATATGTTCGGATTAGCATATGTGATACCTTGGTTGTGTTATGTTGGGTGACTTATGTGTACCCCTTGAAACTCTATGTATTTGATGTTGAATTGATTCATTTCCGGGTTGTTATCGAAACAGTGTTTACATGATTTTCAAATCTGCCATGCTGTAGTAAAACGTCCATATCTCATAATTGAACCGTCGGATCGAGCTGCATTTTTGATATGTGGTACCTAAGAGGATTATCTTTCATTCGACCGTTCAGATCGTCGTTTTGACCCTTTTGCGGGTCAACCGGACCTTTGAACCGGACGTGTTGGGTCGATCAAGCCGTAGGTCCGGTTCACTTCGTTTTTCGGGTTTCAGTGTGTAAAATGGTTCTATAACCGGTTCTACTGGGCAGAACCGGCCATAGAACCGGTTGGGTTCGTTTTGGAGGCTTTAAATAGACTTTTACTCGACCTAAACAGACTCTATTCAATTTTTAAAACCCTAATCTCATTCTAAACTATTTCTAGGCGATTTACCTTCAAATCTTTGGTTCCTCAATCAATTGGTAAGTGATTAATCCATCTCTTTTCATTCCAAATATTTGATTCATCATTTGATTCGATTAGTGTTTCATCTTGTCTTTTGGTTGTATGTTTAGTTGCTGATTTATTCTTGATCTAGAATTGATATATCATATTTGAATTGTCAAGGCATGTTGTGTTGTTAAAGGTGATCGATTATGCTTGGGTTGTTTTCGTTTTGTTTATGCGTGTTTATGGGTTTCAATCAAATTGAAATGCTAGGGCTGCCCATAATCAAATTTCTATGATATTATTGTTGGATTTCAATTATGTTAATTCATATTAGGAAGGTTAGGTTATATGACCATAGATGTGTTACTTTGTTATACCTTGTATCATTTGATTTGTACGCCTTTGGTTGATTATTGAATCCGAATTGAGTTATTCAATTGCTAGTGCATATGAGGTTTAGAATTATGGATTCATTTGGATATTATAAATTGTTTGGTTGCTTAGATTTGTCCAAGCATAATTATAGGGCTGATTTGCATGTATTTGCGATTCATAATTGTTGGGCTATCTATTGTTGTTTTGAATCCAAGTTTGATGATTGTTAAATGAGTTGGTATGTTGATGAATGCCTATAAACTGTTTTGGCTTAATTTAAATGTTTAGGACTGTTTTGTATAATGTTCTTAGGATAATATTATACATGGATTGTAGTGTTCATTTCATGTTGGTTTATGCCTAGACTAAACTAAGAAATGTTGTGCTTTTCCATGCTCCATTTTTAAGTATGAGATTGATGTTTAGTTGGTTATTGGAATTGCTTCGGCATGAAGAATACGCTTATCTTTAATTTGTTTGCTAAGGCATGTTTTGACTTGTGTTGTCTTTTAAAGCGTATTGGTTCATTATGGATTTTATCAAACACTTTGTTGCGTGTTGATTAGTTGGTTCGTTAAATGATATTGAGTTCCTTACTTTTCAAACTCGGGTTTTAAATTATTATTTGATTCCAGATTTTAATCATTGGTTTCCAACTTGGTTATGTTGGGTCGGGTTAGACTTGGATCGCCCGACATGCGAGTTAAGCTTGGAAGTCATGGTTGACTCGGCTAAGTACCATTTTGTGTATTGAAAGTTTTACCAAATGGTTTGAAAAGGTTTCCGGATTATATTTTCAAATGGAACTCAATAGGGCTTAACTTGTTGTATGGTTTTGGCTATAGTTTGAGTATATGTATTTACTATGTATTTGGCTTATGTGTTAACATTGATTTTTGTTTTGTGCTAGTCCTATGTGGTGTCTATTACTCTCTAGAGTTAGAGGATGATATTAATTACGATTTATGTTTTTTTAGACTCGTTGACAGCTCGTGCGTCGAAGTCAAATCAGGTTTAGTTGCTTGCCCGGTTTATCTCGTGGATTCGCAAGCAGTGAGTTTGTACTTACTATTTACCGCTTTATTAAGTAAATTGTTATTTTAATATATAAATATATACTGTATGTATATTTTGAACTGTTTTTCCACTATGGCTTTTAGTTGGAACATGCTACCTAATTGGCATCATTAGGACTCGTGCACACTGGTATTAATCTAAATAAGGTATGTGATATGTGGTGGTAACTCGGTCTGATCATAGCTCTCAGGACCAGTAGAGTAACTCGGTGTAGCTCAACTCTCGGGACTCTGGTTATGGGTTAAGAGTGATCGGTGGTAACTCGGTGTAGCTTAGCTCTCGGGACCAGGCCTATTGGATTATGGTTATTTTTAGTACTTTCGATTAGGGTTCCAACTATTATACGTAATGTATATATTAAATGTTTTAAAAGAGTTTTAAAGGTTTTCCACTTGATAAATGTAAATAGTGGTATGAACTCATCTCAGTATATCTGACCCCGTTTTTTACCCAATTTTTCCTGGGTTATGATAGGAGCGAGTCAGTTGCTCTCCGATTATTTATTTCCTCAGAGGTTTTACTTTATTTAATAAAGTTATTAAACTGATTTTATTCTTAGACCGCAGTAATAATTAGAAGACTTATATGTCTAATACTTGTTATAAACTTATTTAATGGATTATTACTGTATTGGCATTCTTTAATTAATTTGGGTTAATATGTACTCCTCCAATGTTTAAGACTCAAAGTTGGCGGAACATTTTATAATAAATGTTGTATATTATGAACTGCTAGAACAAGGCTGAATTCTCGGTTGCCCCGAGCATTGGTTTTCTTGCAGGTTTATGTATTTGTTGGTTATTCGCAAGGCTAGCTACGGTTTTTGGTACAACCATACCCATACCCTAGCGCCGGTCGCGATCCATGAAATTGGGTCGTGACAATATTTCAGACGAGCTTTATGTGGGAGAGTTTGTATTCCTTCGTTTGGTTTCACCTATAAATGGCGTTATCATTTTATGTTAAGTGGAAATTAGTGTTGATACTGTTTGTGATCATTTGAGATTGTTCGGTTTATGAAAGTGGTGGTTTGGAGTTATCGTTCGAGGAACAAACTTTTGAGTTTTTGCTTACGCAAGTTCTTAGGTCGTTAAGCACGGAATTCCTATGATTACAATTTGGGTTTGTTACTTGGTTGAGGAGTGTTCCCGCGAAACAAAGTTTGTTTTGCAGAGTTAAAAATTACTTTCCTTGATTATTTTGGGTGTCATGTTTATGTGTTTTTACGTTGGCTATATGCGTTTTCGTTGGGACAGCATATAGTTTTATGATATGTTATTACGCGGGTAGTGTTGTTTTAAATTCGAGGACAAATTTTATATAAGTTGGGGAGATTATAATATCTCGTGATTTTCCGCCATGGTTTTGTTGTGCTTCCGACTTAGTTTCGGATTGTTAATAGTGGACTTAGCAAGTGTAGCACTTTGTTTGGGGTTTGAGTTGTATCTTGTATGTGTCGCATGTGTCGTGTGAGTTTTCGATGGCGATTTAATTTGTATTCGGTTTATAATCTATGATTTATTCTTGTACCTTCTGAATCTTACATGTTTTGAGAAAACATTCATATCTCCCAATTTAATCGTTGGATCGGGCTCAGTTTTAGATTGTGCCCAAGAAAAAGTTGACCGTTGGAGCAAAAATTGAGGCGCGTTGGACGGCGTGATGGGCCATTGCACCTCACCTGTAATTTTATATCGGAGCATATAAATTGACCCCTTATTCGACCCATATCAGACACAACTCATTATATAAACCCTAGGCACTTAGAAACTCTCTGAAATACAAATTCCTTTGCTATCTCTCACGTCCTTGGCTTCGGTAAGTGATTCTAACACTCCGTTCTTCGTCTAATCAATTCCTTATTGCGTATGTCGATTATTAGTTGATTTAATCCCTTTTTCCAACGTGTTGTGGGTGTTGATTCACTGTTTTCATTCTGATCTTGTTTCTTAATGGTATGTGTTGCTATCCCTTAAATTTCTGAGTATGGATTCATGTGTTAGGTTGCTAGATTGCGTTCTAATGTGTTATACCTATGTTGTGGCTGATGTGATCTCTGAGTTGTTAAGTCAAATCTGTAGCAGGGCGTTTAACTTTATATTGGCTTGCTTATACCAATAGAATTGAAGTTTGATTGTCGGGTTTAAGTGCTAATTGATTTCGCATGCATATGGATTTTTAATTAGCTGTTTTAACATTGTTATAAAGGGCTAGAAATTCATGTTTATGGGTTGTTCATATGTGTTGGATCAGTGTTACATCTTTTTGCATGCTTCGTAAATCATAAGTTGATTGGTTTCCTTGTAAACGTATGATTTCACCTTGTTTATGTGTTAAGTACACTTCATCGATATAGTTGTTGCCCATAATCGTATTGGGGCTGTTTTGCATCGTTCTTGGCATGTTAACATTGCTTTGTTTGTGTTATACTCATTTGTGTTGATTATGCCTTAGTAGACAAGTTTATGCCATGATTTGGTTATCGTTTTAAGTCTGAGTTGAACGTTTAAATGTGTCACGACCCATTTTCATGAATCGTGACCGGCGCTAGGGTATGGATATGGTTGTACCAAAATACGTAGCTAGCCTTACAGATAACGAACTTATAACGTTTAAAACAATGTACCTACATAAAACCACATGCTCGGGGGCAACCGAGAATCCATCCTAGTCTAGCAATACATTTAAGCAACATATATTCAAAGTATACTTAATCTCAAATTAAATTCCAACAGCATGACAAATAATATATAATACCAAAATCACTGTAATCATGCCAAAGCTGATAAAATAATAGTTGAACCATGCCAACAAACAATAGTCTAAAAATATAAGTATAAGACTAAAACAATAATAATATTATACTACTACTGTGGTCTAAGAGTTTAAAACAGTTCGACTCTTTATTCTGAAAATAAAATAAAGAACCTCGGAGAATGAAGAAACGAAGATCGATCAATGCTCAAATCATAAACCTGGAAAATTTGGGAAAACAACGGGGTCAGATTTACTGAGTAGAGTTTATATAACCATTTACTTTTATTAAGTTGAAAACCTTTAAAAACGTTTAATAAAACATTTTCATTATGGATTAGCAATGAAACCATAAACCACAATTCTAAATCCATTGTCGTGTAGGTGAGACATATCTCAATAACCGATCCCTGACTACCACTTAATAAAATAGTGAGCCCAGGAGACGTATTTTCCGCTGGTACCCTCACAAAGGTGAGACGCATCTCAAACCCACCTCGATACCATAATAATCATTACCGGTGCGTACGCAGTCCTGATGATGCCCATCGAGTAGCACCTTCCAAATCAAATTCACAATGCCGAAAACAGTTCGAAAGCTATTTATACATATACATATACAAAATATAATATTTGCTTAATAAAGAGATAAATAGAGATATAAACTCACTGCTTATTATTCCACGTGAACCTGACAAGCAACCTAACTCTGATTTGCCTTTGAAGTACGAACAGTTGACGGGTCTAGACAAGGTATAAAATCATTATTAATAACATACCCTAACTCTAGAGAGTACTGGTCACCATATAGGACTAGTACAAACAATAAATCACGGTAATACAATCCAGAGAAGCACAAAATACCCAATATGTGATAATGTCCAATTAAATACAAGTCTATTGAGTTCTCGCTTTAAAATCTATTTCATAAAGATTATTTAAATAATCTTTAAATGATCAATTAAATAAATTTTCAACTAGTGGATTAGCCGAGTTACCGATAACTACCAAGCTAACCTCACATCACTACAACAAATTTGACTTTTTTGTGGAATTTACTTTTGCCGCAGAATGCTAAAATATTGCCACTAAACATGTTTGTGGCAAAAATAGAATTTGCCACTGGTTTACCACTGAAAATCCGTCACTAGATGTCTTAATGACAAATTCTGATTTTGTCACTAATAGAAAGTTTTAGTGGCATATTTTTGTTCTGCCACTGATGTCACCATCTATAGTGGTAATTACGTTTTGCCATAAAATATGATATATATTGCCACTAATTGGCATTACAATAGTGGCAATAATTATAATGCCACTAATTTTCTTAAATTTTGTTGCACTATTTTTTTGCCACTAATGAAAAAATTTACTGGCAAATCTTTTTGCCATTATTTATATACAATTAGTGAATTATAATAACCACTAATGAAAAAAAAAAGTAATCGAAGTTAAACAATCCAATTTGAAAAGTATGGTAATATATTAATCTTCAACTATAAATTTTATACTACTTTCTAGAATAACGGAACACGTAATTAAACAAATTAATATTAAATAAACATTCAATCTTCTCTCATAAGTTTACTTAACATTGAGGCCAAAATCAGTAATTAATATTATACACAAGTTATAATTTGTTTTGTTAATAAAAATATTGATTTCATATCACAAATTAATACTAATTTCATATCACAAATTAATACTAATTTCACTTTTGTCCAAAAGAAGAGCTGAAACTTGATGCAAAATATACAATCTTCATTCTCCATAGCTCTTTACAAAATTTGTATGCAAAAATTTTGACAACCTGCTAATTAAAAGAAATAAAAAAAGAAATAATTAGTTCATTTTTATATGAATAGAAGGTGCAAAATAATATTTATTATAACAGCATAAACCACACTTACACATAACAACAGCAACCGAATATCAATCTGTCACATATATTTCCATTGGGATACAGGTTCCATACTAAAGCGTCCTAAATATTCAAGGGTTAACACCAACACAACCTAATTTTAAAGAAGTTACCTTATCCTAGTCATATCGCACACAAACGAACAAACTAGAGATACACTTTATTTCACATAACGGTATGAAAACTAATCAAATTTTATGATCAGGTAAGCATGCTTAGGGACAGAAATACATTACTATCCTCTTGTTCAAGTTCAAAAAATTACACCAACAACAAACAAGTGATGAAGCTATTAAGTTTGTGATATACAAAACGATCACAAACTATATATCAAGTTGATATGCAAAACATTGCAGACCTCACACTTTATTATTGTAAACAAGCAGATCAAATTTTAACAAAATTGTTAAACAATTAACAAAGCGTAAATTGGAAGATAAAAAGTACAAAAATTAACTCACCTGTTAATAAAATTCAATATTAATCTAGAACTGATAAGAGATGGAGCACTTCATCTTTCTAATTTGATTTTTCTATAAAAAATATATTAAAAGTTGGCAATAACTATATTTAATAGTAAATATTAAAAAAAGGACATTTACAATAATGTCAAAATAAATAAAAAATATAATATGTGAAAGGATTAACAACCTTTCATTTGGTGGAATAATCGTTTTGTAGCTGCTTCTTTAGTATTTGAACTTCCAATTACAAGCCTTCGATCTAAAAATTAAGATAGCACTTCAGTATAATTTAATCAGTGTAATTAGCTACTCTAACGTAAATGGCACACTCACGTTGGTCTCCCCGAATGTGGGCCATATAAGCTGCTACATCCTTGACTGAAATCGCACAACTTTTACAATAGTATGTAGGCTGTAGAAAATGATTGCCAATTAGAAAAAATAAATAGCTCAAGAGGTCAATTTATGTTCAAGTCAACTAAGTTCATGAATACAAATGCACATTGATCATGCTAATAGATGAAATATAAATCATTTTGACGTACAACATTGTTTTGTGTTAGATTGGATCCCTTATTCAATATATTCTCAGCAAGTACTGAAGGTGGATGTGAATCCTATAAAATTTAAGATACATTATAGCTACAATGGAACAAGTATAGTTTAAATTATATATAACTGAAATAATTGAACAGAAACAAACTAAAACTTACAACAGTTTGAGGAGGTATCCTGTTGAAAAACTCTTTTTCAAACATTTAGCGCATTTGCTTTTGCATATCTTGTTGCAGCTTATTACGCAACTTACTTTCTAACTCCTCTTGAATTTTCTTCCGAAATTCCACTTTTTTTTCTTTAGAGTATGCATCTAATTCAGCTCGTAACCTTTTATCGAACTCAACTTCTTTTTTAGCTGAAAACTCGGCAATTTTTTGTTCAACTTGAGCCTCAATTAGAGAATTTATAGCATTTTCATCGACAATGTCACTGCACTGATATTTCCCACCAGCATTTACACCTCTAAAAGGTGGAGGTCCTTGGCCCATCCCTCTTTGATACCCTGATTTATGACCTAAAACGATTGTGTAAGCCTCTGGTGTTGAAAGGTTATCTACACAATGTTTTTCTAGTTGTTCGTTATGTAAATCCAAGAGCTTTGTATATGCTTCTTTAGCCTCATCATCTACCCAATTACCACTCTTTTTCTTTTTTTGTTTCTCAAAAAGTCTCACATATTCTGGTAGGATTAGTTCATCATTTTCATCTGGAGGTGGAATGCTTTGCTAAAAAGTGAGATGAAAGTTCCAAGTCAGTAGTTTACATAAAATGAAAAACAAAACATATATTCAGCCGCATAAAATAACAATTACTTATGTTGTCTAATGAAAAAAATTAAGATAGAAATAGAAAATATACCATTTCATGTGCGATTCTTGGAATAGACTTTGTTCCTACACATGCTAACATCTTCTTGTTTTCCCTATTTGCCATATGTGTCTCGCTTAAATTCTTCATTTGACAAACAAGAATGCTAATTAGTGGTATCATGAGTCATAAATACAAGTCATAAATACAATTTCTAATTAAGTTATGATATATGAAAGATACATAGAAATTACTGAACCTATTAATCATTTAACCATTTAGGACTGCACTAGATCTTCATTCAAATAATACAGTTATGAATTAAACTATTAACCTGACTTGAAATTCCTAATGCTATGTCATAAGATAATTCATGTGACAGTTTTAGAAACCAAGTGTTCTAGTGCATATGATGAGTAACTGATTGGACAAGCTACTAATGGAAAAAAATAACACCCAATTTTACATTTGAATAATATCAAAACTCCACAAGTTAAATATTACCTGAAACTTTTGAGTTCCCCAATGCTCCACTAGCCACTTCAATTCATTTGGGTCAACTTCAGAAGGACAGTGACTTAGTCTTTCTTTGTCATTCTTATACTTCCGATAGTAATTTTTTTTTAAATTATATCGCCATGTTCTCAAGCTTCTCATGAGTACACTCTGGACATCATGGTCAACATAAGCACCTTTTGGGAAGATAAACATTCCCTGAAGTAATCCAACAAAATGATAACAAGTTTATGTAAATATATAGATATTAAAAATAATTAAAATGCAAAATTGACCTTAACGGCATCCATGAGTTTTTTCTTCTTATCCTCGCTTATTGCAGCCCAATTCGGAACATTAAGCGGGCAATATTGCTTCACAATATAACTTGTCTCGGTAATGAAATGTTGCGCATTTGGTCCTACAACTCGCCGCAAGCATGGGGGTATCACTATTGGCACTCTTATTTTTTCTATGTCCCTCTTTTTCTTCCACTTTGCACCTCGAGTCTTTCCTCTTTTAGCTTTTACTACTAAAAAATAAACCATAATTATAAAATATAAATATGCTGATTTTTCTAATCTAAAACCACAAATAGAAAAAATAAAGATTAGCATCATACCTTGATTTTCCTCATTTGATCTTAAAGCATCATATAGTCCACTTGATGAGTTAACTTTAACAGCCATTTGAGCTGCATAATTTAAACAATTAAAGTTATAAAAATGAAAACTTCTATTAACTTTTTCGAGATGACAACGATGTTATTGAAACAATATTAAACTATTATTAAACTAACATTAGTAAGTGTAACCTAGATATCGATGAATTCATACATAAAGCAGGATCGACTAATCGTATTCAAAAGAAAGATAAAGCATCTATAAAGCTTAATTAACTCAAATATGAGTAGCACTAGCTGACTTTTGTTTTCCATTTTTGTCATTTGAAACTTACGTTTGACTCCTACAATACCAACATCTTAATAATACTAATAATAGCTAATTTTTATTTATTTGTTTTGTTTTTTTATAAAAACTAGATTAATACCCCGTTGTTTGTATGAAACTCAACCATTTTAATTATGTTTCTATAAACAGTAAAGGAAAATGCACATCACCTTAGTATTAAGTGTTGGATATGGCTCATTTTAGATTTGTCCCACATTGTTTAGAAAAGGGACTTGTGATTGTTGAGCTATATACATATAGTGTAGAATCCCACATTACTTAGGAGTGGAGGGGTGAGGACTTCCTTAGCTTATAAAAGGGAGTCTCCTCTACCCATTGAAACTCATCCCACAACAAGCCTTATCAACTCCTAAGGCTTAGTTGGTTCTCTCTCGAGTTTGTATTTTGTTACAAACAATTAGTGGAGTATTTTGGGCAGTGCCCGAGGATGTAAGCCGGTCATTTCTGGCTGAACCTCGTTAGGTTGGTGTTCTCTTTATTTTTTATTTATTAGCTAACGCTCAGGCTAGTCGAAGTTATGTATTGTGAAGTCATTTATATCGTGTGAAATTCTGTCTAACGAATTTGGTACTTAAGTGGTCCGCCTGTTACCCACCATTCTTTCCTGGGAATTTTCCGGTATAATTATTTAGCACAATATGTGACTTACTAGCGTAATAGATTGAGCTTCCGTAACAATTGGTATCGGAGCTAAGGTTCTATCCTTGGCATATCGGTTAGCTATTAAATAAAAGTTGGAGCAGAAATGTCTGGGAGCAAAAGTCTATCCATGTTGATAGCTTCTTCCTCGGGAAGAATGGCTATGTCGAATGCAAGAATTGTGGTGGGGATTTTTGATGGTACAGGACATTTCGGCATGTGGCAAAGTGAGCTTCTAGACGCTTTATTTCAGCAAGGTCTAGATGTCGCTATTGAAAAAGAGAAACCAGCAGATGTTGATGAGAGAGAATGGAGTAGCATCAATCGTTTAGCATGTGGTACCATTCGGTCATGTCTTTCCAGAGAGCAGAGATATCCTTTCTCAAAGGAAACATCTGCAAGTAGTTTGTGGAAAGCATTGGAGGAGAAATTCTTGAAAAAGAACAGTCAGAATAAGCTTCACATGAAGAAAAGGCTGTTTCGGTTCACGTATCTCCCAGGTACTACTATGAATGAGCACATCACAAATTTCAGCCAATTTGTAGCCGATTGGTTGAATTTGGATGTGACGTTTGATGATGAAGAATTGGCTTTGATGTTGTTGGGATCACTTCCTGAAGAGTTTGAGTTTCTTGAAACTACTCTACTTCATGGGAAGGTTGGTATGTCTCTTAGCAAAGTTTGCGCTGCATTATATAGTTATGAATTGAGAAGAAAAGATAAGAAAGAAAACACTAGTAGTGCAGCAGAAGCTTTGATTGTTAGAGGCCGTTTGAAAAGCCAAACAATTGGGAAGGAAGGGAGATCAAAGTCCCGACCAGAGAAAGATGAATGTGCCTTTTGTCGAGAGAAAGGGCATTGGAAAAGGGATTGTCCCAAATTGAAGAATAAAGGCAAGACTGATAAAGAAAAAGTTGAGTTTTCTTTGAATATAGCTGAGGGTGACGACGAAAAATCAGATCTTTCATTGGTTGTTGTGTCATCGGTAAATACTCCTATTGAATGGCTTCTAGATTCGGGTTGTTGTCATCATATGTGTCCCAATCGGGAATTGTTTGTTGACTTCAAAGAGCTAGAAGGTGGAGTTGTTTACACAGCAAGTGGCAATCCTTGTTTGACAAAAGGAATTGGTTCAATTCACTTGAGGAACCATGATGGGTCAATAAGGATTTTGGAAGATGTTCGTTATGTGCCAAGTTTGACGAAGAAGCTCATTTCTGTAGGAGTCCTAGAATCAAAGGGCTTTGTTGTTACTGCAGTTAATGGAGTTATGAAGGTATTCTCGGGTGCACAGGTTGTCATGAAAGGAATTCGGAAGAACAATAATTTGTATTACTATCAGGGTAATGCAATTCTTGGGTCAGTTATAGTTGCTTCTAGTGATGATAATGAGCTAGAAGAAATCAGTCTTTGGCATTGGCGTTTGGGGCATGATGGTGGAAAATTCTTGACGGTTCTTGCAACTCAAGGATTATTGGAGGGACTACGTCCCTATAATTGGATATATGAACAAGGATTTCCGAACAAGAATGATATTGGCTATAAGGCAAAGTTGGTAGCTAAAAGCTACGTTTGGACGGAAGGAATTGAGGCCATCTCTCGAGTTGTTAAACATTTTTCCATTAGAATTTTGTTGGCCTTAGTAGCATATTTGAATATGGAACTAGTTCAGTTGGACATAAAAACAGTGTTTTTACTTGGATTCTTGGATGGGGAAATCAATTCGACGCAGCCCGATGGACTTAAGGTGGCTGGAGATGAAAATTGGATTATACAGTATACTTTGAATACTGTGGATATTGGTCTAATATTTGGGCAGGACAAGAAAGATGGTCAATATGTAGTTGGGTACAATAATTCGGACTACGTTGATAAACGGCGATCGACTACGAGCTATGTGTTTACACAAGCAAAGGCGTCGTTTAGTTGGAAGTCTACCTTGCAGTCAATAGTTGCTTTGTCTACCACGGAGGTAGAGTACATGGAAAGTGCAGAAGCTGTTAAGGAAGCAATTTGGCTTCATGGGTTGCTTGGTAAATTGGAAATTGAAGAGAATGACCAAGTTTACCATGCAAGGACGAAGCACATTGATGTTCGATATCATTTGGTGCCAGAGGTTATTGAAGAAGGTGGAGTCCTACTTCGGAAGATTTTGACCATGGAAACTCCTGCTCATATGATGACAAAGATTGTGAAAGCAGTCAAGTTCAAACATTGTTTGAATTTGATTAGTGTTCTCAATATTTGAGATTTGAATGTGGCCCGGCCCACGCGATGCGTGAGGGGGGATTGGTTGCTCTGCTCGGTCATGCTATGCGTGAGGGAGAGTGTTGAAGTGGGATCATCCCACATTGGTACTTGACTGCTACAGTTGAGAGTTGGCGCTTTTGAAGCGCAATTGAAGGTACTATTGAAGATAGTCCGAGATGGTAGAGAGAAAATTCGCCAAGGTGGAGATTTGTTGGATATGGCTCATTTTAGATTTGTCCCACATTGTTTAGAAAAGGGACTTGTGATTGTTGAGCTATATACATATAGTGTAGAATCCCACATTGTTTAGGAGTGGAGGGGTGAGGACTTCCTTAGCTTATAAAAGGGAGTCTCCTCTACCCATTGAAACTCATCCCACAACAAGCCTTATCAACTCCTAAGGCTTAGTTGGTTCTCTCTCGAGCTTGTATTTTGTTACAAACAATTAGTGGAGTATTTTGGGCAGTGCCCGAGGATGTAAGCCGGTCATTTCTGGCTGAACCTCGTTAAAAGGTTGGTGTTCTCTTTATTGTTTATTTATTAGCTAACGCTCAGACTAGTCGAAGTTATATATTGTGAAGTCATTTATATCATGTGAAATTCTGTCTAAGGAGTTTGGTACTTAAGTGGTCCGCCTGTGACCCACCATTCTTTCCTAGGAATTTTCCGGTATAATTTTTTAGCACAATACGTGACTTGCTAGCGTAATCGATTGAGCTTCCGCAACATTAAGTTCAAAATTAGTATGCTTAAGTTCTTAATTAGGTTTTAGCAGAACTTTTAAACTACTCAAATTTAAGTTTATTGATTAAGTATCTTTTTTATTTTAGATTTAAAATAAATTTAATCATATTAGCGCACCTCGAGCACTAGAATAATTTTACGCCTCAGAACACTATCGTCTATAATAAATATGCATAAAACTACCTAAGTACTAGGTACTGAAAACAATTAAAAACCAATTCTCCATATTATCATTAACAGTACCTCAATGAAAAGGATATAAACAATTCATCTAATACAAAATCAAAAAAAGAAACAAATAAGTTGTTCTAAAACAGAATTTAACTTTCACTAATTCACAACTTGTACACTGATTAGCCTTATTTAGTTTTTGATTTTGTGAATGGTTATTATGATTAAGTCCTTAGAGAGTTCTTGCAAATCTACAGTATTACATAATTAGTAGGATATGGGTGGTTGAGTTTGGAAAGACAATGGATATCATTACTGAAATTTTGTTTGCTTTTCCACCAATGTAATCATAGTCAATAACCTAAAATTAGCTAATCTTTCTCAATTTTTTGTCTATGCCTATCAAATAAGGAACTCTTTTTACAACATAGGCAAGTCTAAGTTTTCTAAGACAATAAAAAAAGAGAGCCAATTTTTGCAGATCATTGCTTCTGTTTTTCTATCTCTTTGTCACTACTATTGCAATTAAATCTTAAAAAAAAAATAACTTTCACTAATTCATATTTGGGTGTAAATAGTTGAAATTCGTTCTTTGCTACCAATTACTGAAAAATCAATACATGTACAATTCTATAATCATTTTATAATTTTCAGATTTTGAAAAGGGTCCCAAACTCTAAAGTTCTTCTGAGTTAAATACAAAAATATAAAATAAAAATTCTTATCAGTGCATAAGCATAATTCCAACACTAGGAAATTAAGAATCTTGTGAAACCAAAATATAGAAAAGTGCAGTAATTAGAACCAGCTTGTCAAATACCCAAATTTCACATACATCACAATAATTAAAGTAACCACACAAGTCCTTAACCAAATTACATCTAAAAGGTGAATGAAAACTAAATAGACATCTATTTCATACCTACTGAAATCGGCAACAAGAAAACCACCAAAATTCGCACAATTGATGACAACAGCCAATATAGAGCGCCTCTTATGTAAATCGACAATGTTCGATTGAATCAGAAAATTGTGGAGTTTTTGTTACTTTAAACACTTTGGGGATTGTTGAAACAGAATCGTCTAATTTTTTAGGGTTAACTTCTCCTCATTTTTTTTACAAATGGTGTACCTCATCTTAAAACTAAAAAAATAATAAAATTAAATAGGATATTTTAATTTTCATTTCATTCTGCCGCCCTTTTCCAAATGTTAACGCTAAAATTTTAGAATTCTAATGGCAAACTCCTATATGTGCCACTAATACAAAGATAATAATGGAAATATTTAATTTTGCCGCTGTTTTTAATAATATAGTTGCAAACTAAGTCCTCGCCACAAATATATCCAAGTTTGATTGAATTAGTGGCAAAAAAATAATTCCTACTAAATTATTGCCACTAAAAACACATATTGTTGTAGTGCATGTCGGGTGACCCAAGTCTAACCCGACTTAAAACGTTTATCAAATATAAACCCGAGTTTATATTTATAAAATAATTTGGTAAAATAATAATTCACTTTAAAACAGAACTCAATGTCTTCAATTTCAAGTAACCCGAGTTACAAAAAAAAAACTGAACTAAATAAGTTTAGAAAATGTTCGAGGGCTAAACTGTAATTTAGCCAAATTGACATGCTTAGCCAATATTCATAAAATAAAATAATAACCCTAGTAATTATATGAATTTATGCTATAAAATAATTATAATTTTTAAAATGTAATAATAAAAAAACAATCTAAATTAAAATCGACAATATTAATATTTTTAGACTTAAATAATTTTATCGATTAAAATTTTAGAAATGAAAACGATAATTTAAAGTCCGCATTCAACTTAATATTAATTCAATTACCTTTGATTAAACAATTCCTAAGACCCCAATAGAAAAAGTTAAAACCCATTTGATTTCACGTAAATAAAAACGAAGTCAAATCAAGCAAAAAAAACAAACAAACAAGCCAATGATGTACTTCTAGTTGCAGCAACCATAACACATGCAGATTTTAATAATGAAAATCTATATAAAATAATAAAAAAATGGCCAAATAGTTAGTTAGAACAAGTTGCCGCCAAATACCACATAATTAACAACTTCAACATCCACCTTAAAACCATAACAATTCCTATTAAGCCTAACGATATAATCTCACAGTAACAAAATAAAGTCAGTGAGCAAGAATCAAATCGGTAGAATTACGGGTAACAATAATAAAGCTGCACACAATGAACGATTCACACAAACTAAAGGGAAACAAGGCCTAACGTTTCTAACCAACCAGTATGATAACATCTCATAATGATTTTCTGAAATCATCACACAATGGCAGCAAATAACGATAAGAAACGGCAGCAAATAAATCAAAGCGATGAACCGTCGTGACGCTTAAACGAATTAGATTTACATACCGTTTTCGATTTCAAGGTTCAATAATGATAGAGGGTGATGAATACTGATGTAACAAGCAAACCGCTTCAGTTTGAAACTAAAACGATGGAGATATGAGTTGGAAACGGAAAAAGCGATAACGAACGTAACAACGAGAAAAGTGATGTGAATCTTACCGGATTTGAAATGAAGGGACAAAATGATGAAGATGGTGTTTCAGAATATTTCAGAGCGTATGGCGGCTAGGATTTATTTTATAAATAGGGCTTTAATCAATGTTAAAAAGAACCTAAAATTTGAGGATCAAAAGGAAAGAAATGCAGCACTTCTTCTACTACTATTCAATTCAGATTATGCTTAAAAGGAATGATGGGCTTTGTAATATCTTTGGCTATCTACTAATTTGATGGGCTTCTACATGAAAGGTAAGACATATACATAAGTTTCATGCATGCTAAATATACACTCTTTTTTCTTTTTTTTCTTCTAAAATATTGATAATACAAACCAAACACAAATCGAATCAATGAACGACTAAATAAAAATTTAATAAAAATATATAATAATAATAATAATAATAATAATAATAATAATAATAATAATAATAATAAATTATCTAAAACTTGACGAAATGCAAAAATTATAATTAAAATTTAAAAATAAGGACAACAATAATAATAAGGACAACAATAATAATAAGGACAACAATAATAATAATTCTGCGTAACGAACTCCGTCTCTTAAGAACATCCCTCAACCAAGTAACCAATAAAACCAAAACCATATAGCAATTAAGCTCTATCGAGTTCCATTTGAAAATATAATCCGGAAACCTTTTCAAACCATTTGGTAAAACAACTTAAAAGAAAACAAAATGGTATTTAGCCGAGTCAACCAAGACTGCCAAGCTTAAATCACGTGTCGGGCGACCCAAGTCAAACCCGAACCAAAGAAAACCCAATATAATCAATGTTTAAAATCTGAAAATGCATTTGAATAAACAACATGAAGTTTGAAAAATAACGGAACTCAACATTACATAACAAGCCAACAATTAACAACGCGCACCGAGAATGTTTGATAAAATCCAAAATAACAAACATGCTTAAAATGACACCACAAACCACAACATAGTAATTCCGTGCTTAGCGACTTAAGTGCTTGCGTAAGTAAAACTCAACAGGTTGTTCCTCGAACAATAACTCAATACTACAACTCATACTCTAAACAATCACAAATGATCATAAAAAGTAATAACACTAACTTTCACATGACATAAACAATAACACCATATCTAGCTGACATCAACGAGGGAAAACAAACTCTCCCACTAAAGTTTTGACTGAAAACTTAAAATAATCTAGAACGAAACCTCAAATCTCTCGCAATGATAACTCCAAACAAAATTTCCACTCGGGAAGGTCAACACAAGACGAAACACGCCGAAAATATATGGGGTATTACATTCTCCCAACCTATGAAAAACTAGAACTCGAATTTTTAAATCTGAAACTGACTAGCAGTTTAAACGGTCACAACACACTTATGCGCAAAATTGTGATTCTAACAACTTAGTGCCCCAATGATGACTCGATCAACATAATGTGAATAATCAACAATTATCCAATTGAGAGTCACAAATACTCTTTAACAAGTTGTCTTCCAAAACTAACTTAAATCTATATGATTACTAACTCCACATTATCAAAGTGTAAGAGCAAGCCCTAAGCTCAACCATAGTTCTTACAATTCCAAACTTTATCGTTTCATACAGGGTATTGAAAACACAAGCTGGTAAAATCTTGCGTTCTACAACACCTACTCACTTATCCAGTTATAACGAGCTTGGCACCCAAAACAATCGATAACAATATTCCACAACAACTAAATAATAGTTTGGCAAAAAACAACCACTATTTGAATCATTTGGTCCAGCGATGAACACCAATTTCGATAATACCATTAACTTCCTGAATCATAAATACAAAACTCTTACCGTCATTCAAAAGAATACGTAAACTTACCTCATGATAGCAGAATCCTAGATTAGAAACCAAATCTCAATCCTAGTTACTCCTCCAATCATTCAAAAATAAAATAGGTCCTAATAATCTAAGTATCTAATCATCAACTTACATCTTAACTATGTCTCACAAACTTATCTTTATTCCAGACAAAAAAAAAATTAATATCGAATAAAATGATGTCAAAACTCTTAACAATTAAACCCTCAATCTACAGTGTCGACCAACCGACTTTGTTGTCGAAACTCACCAAACACAATCCTCAGATTGTTTTTCAAATCAACTTGTTCATATACCCAAATCAAATCTAAATTCACAAAACTATTTCATCGATTGACTATAACCTCATATACAACAAGAAATCAATACGACCAATTTACTCGACCGAATTGTTAGTTATGCTCAAAACCAACTTATGAAAGTATAAAATTTTCAAATACGCAAAATATTTTAAATTCAAAATTTTCCACTTTTTTTAAAAGACTTAACATTTTACACCTCCTTTTTATATATCAAAATCGAAGTACCTTTACCATTGGAAAACCATCGGTTTTTTAAACCCCTGAAAATTTTCAAAATATTTGCATTTTTAAATTCGCTAATTCCCCTTACTTTTTAATAAGTTTGCAAATTTGTGAAACCGTTCAACTGATAAAACTTATGTGATCTGTATATCAAACTTGCTAAATAATTCATCCTTTTCATGTAAATAATCAAAATGTGGAAAATTCCTCCGTATTCAAAATGCACATTGAAGTTTCAAAATATCCAAAATTTAAGTCGCTCTTAAGTCTTACTCTCAAACAAAAATACGATTTGAAGAATCGTTCAACCGAAAAAATTAATTATTCCTTTTGAATCAAAATTGACAAAATTCCTTTCTTTCCACCCGGCCATAAAATTTAGTAATGCATATCTCTTTATTTACGAAAAAAACCTCTATATCAATGTACCGAAAAAAAAATTCCAGTGTAAAAAAAACATAAGTAGAGCATAACCAAATCCCTTAATATAACAATCCTCTAATCAAAATCGTAAATTTTTCACAAATGTTTTCTAATCTACATATAACTATATACCTCACTTGGCCAAACTAAATTCTCGCACGCAACCTTAAAATATCCCATCAATTCCATGCTTACAATCTACTGAATCATACGATACCACCAAAACAAATCAGAACAATGTCTCCAATAAAACTCATAAGCGTAAAGTAATATCCAATAAAACTCCAAATAAACTGAAACTTAATTCAGAGAAAACAACAGATCACATACATTTCTACAAAACTTACCACCATTTCCCGCATCACACCGAATCAACTTAATGATAACACCAGCATATTAAATACACCAATTTATAATCTCGGGTCAGGATTTCCAATATCCTTTTTTAGTATAATCAGAAACCACCAACCGTTCCAAGGAAAAAAAAATTCCCTACACTTCCTCGATATTGAAACCCAAAGATTTCGACTCATAAATAAAACACCAAATCCATCAAAACTAAAAATGAAGACAAAGGCAATTGGGGTCTAAAAAAAGATCTTACTCACAAATTAAGACCATACAATAAGGTAAGCCATCCATGACTACGTGAATTAATTAATCTCACGTGTTACTCCAAACGAAGAGCCACAATAAAAACAATCAAAATAGTTAAATCAAACATGACATTCAGCAAAATCAGCCTAACCTACTTAAAAGACCAAAATCAAGACATGCTACAACAAGCTTGAATTTTCTTATCAAAATTAACTTGTAATTATATCATCTTATAAGAGTGCACTTTAAAATTCATTTTGAAATTTAAGGTCAATCATAAAACTTTTCAAGTCCAAGTTTGAGCCTCATGTTTTTTTTTTTAAATTTTATTTTCCGAAAAAACCTCATTTACAAGTTAATTGCTTTAAAAGTACCCAAGTATCTTAATTTGTAAAACCATCGAGTTAGTTGAGTCATTACAACTTCCAAACTCAACTCCTAAATTTTGGTAACCCAAGTCAAACCAAAAATAATCGTTTATAAAACGTATTCTAAATCTTTGTAAATCCGGAAAATGCACTTAAAACAAAATTTCAATTTTTTTAAATAGGAAGCTCGACATCACCCAAATAGCAATATAGGACTCACCACTTAAGTGAGGAAACAATTAATCTTTAACAAACTTTTCGGAAACACATACTACAGCCATAACTAGCAAATCGAGTATAAAACCAACAACAACAAGGTGTAGACAAACCACAACATGGTAAAATTACAAAAGTAATATTAAATTTTAAAAACGGTATCATCTTTCAAAATAATTTTATTACAAAACACACTCTTTTGAAATCATTAGTCAAAAGTAAGTTTTGAATACGAGAAAAAATTATTTTACTGGAAAAATAACTAAAATAACATTTTTAAAGTTTTATAACCATACTACTCAATGGCTCTTGTGCCAAAGTATAAATCAGTTCAAAAATATTTTCTCAATAATTAATATAAAAATTTACATGTGGCCAAACAATATATAACCACAAAAACATGTTTAAAGATTTAACACACTATTTCTTTAAAAGCAAAGTAAGGCCAATGCCTATCATATTATCGTTAAAACCCTCAATGATTAAGGCCAAAGCTAAAAGTGCTTACCAACAAGGCATAATCAATCCAATATCATTAAAATTATCCAAGCACAAAGCCAACAAAAAATCAGAAATGAAAACAATCATATAATAAACAATAAAACAATAAATTCATACGACTGACTCACAACATTCCTATAGGAGTAGGCAGAAAGTTCTGAAAACAATAGATGACGTTTCAAAGACAAGACTCGAATCTTAATTCCGCAGTAGTTCCTAGGAAAAGTTAACCACCTAACATGCCAAAACAATTAAACATTTAACACATAAAAGGCCTTGGTTTGAAACCAAAGCTCTGATACCAAGTTTGTCACGACCCATTTTCATGAATCGTGACCGGTGCTAGGGTATGGGTATGGTTGTACCAAAACTCGTAGCTAGCCTTGCGGATAACCAACTTATAACGTTTAAAACAATGTACCTCCATAAAACCACATGCTCGGGGGCAACCGAGACTCCATCCTAGTCTAGCAATACATTTAAGCAACATATATTCAAAGTATACTTAATCTCAAAATTAAATTCCAACAGCATGACAAATAATATATAATACCAAAATCACTGTAATCATGCCAAAGCTGATAAAATAATAGTTGAACCATGCCAACAAACAATAGTCTAAAAATATAAGTATAAGACTAAAACAATAATAATCTGATACTACTACAGCGGTCTAAGAGTTTAAAACAGTTCGACTCTTTATTCTGAAAATAAAATAAAGAACCTCCGAGAATGAAGAAACGAAGATCGACCAATGCTCAAATCATAAACCTGGAAAATTTGGGAAAACAACGGGGTCAGATTTACTGAGTAGAGTTTATATAACCATTTACTTTTATTAAGTTGAAAACCTTTAAAAACGTTTAATATTTTCATTATGGATTATCAATGAAACCTTAAACCACAATTTTAAATCCATTATCGTGTCGGTGAGACGTATCTCAATAATCGATCCCTGACTACCACTTAATAAAATAGTGAGCCCAGGAGACGTATCTTCCACTAGTGCCCTCACTAATGTGAGACGCATCTCAAACCTACCTCGATACCAAAATAATCATTACTGGTGCGCATGCAGTCCCGATGATGCCCATCGAGTAGCACGTTCCAAATCAAATCCACAATGCCGAAAACAGTTCGAAAGCTGTTTATACATATACATATACAAAATATAATATTTGCTTAATAAAGAGGTAAATAGAGATATAAACTCACTGCTTGCTATTCCACGTGAACCTGACAAGCAACCTAACTCTGGTTCGCCTTTGAAGTACGAACAGTTGACGAATCTAGACAAAGTATAAAATCATTATTAAAAACATACCCTAACTCTAGAGAGTACTGGACACCATATAGGACTAGTACAAGTAATAACTCATAGTAAAATAATCCAGAGCAACACAAAATACCCAATATGTGATAATGTCCAATTAAATACAAGTCTATTGAGTTCTCGATTTAAAATCCAATTCATAAAGATTATATAAATAATCTTTAAATAATCAATTAAATAAATTTCCAACTAGTGGGTTAGCCGAGTTACCGATAACTACCAAGCTAACCTCACATGTCGGGTGACCCAAGTCTAACCCGACTTAAAACGTTTATCAAATATAAACCCGAGTTTATATTTATAAAATAATTTGGTAAAATAATAATCCACTTTAAAACAGAACTCAATGTCTTCAATTTCAAGTAACCCGAGTTACAAACAAAAAAAAACTTAACTAAATAATTTTAGAAAACGTTCGAGGGCTAAACTGTAATTTAGCCAAATTGACATGCTTAGCCAATATTCATAAAATAAAATAATAACCCTAGTAATTATATGAATTTATGCTATAAAATAATTATAATTTTTCAAATGTAATAATAAAAAAACAATCTAAATTAAAATCGACACTAATAATATATTTAGACTTAAATAATTTTATCGATTAAAATTTTAGAAATGAAAACGATAATTTAAAGTCCGGATTCAACTCAATATTAATTCAATTACCTTTGATTAAACAATCCCTAAGACCCCAATAGAAAAAGTTAAAACCCATTTGATTTCACGTAAATAAAAACGAAGCCAAACCAAGCAAAAAAACAAACAAACAAGCCAATGATGTACTTCTAGTTGCAGTAACCATAACACATGCAGATTTTAATAATGAAAATCTATATAAAATAATAAAAAAATGGCCAAATAGTTTGTTAGAACAAGTTTCCGCCAAATACCACATAAGTAACAACTTCAACATCCACCTTAAAACCATAACAATTCCTATTAAGCCTAACCATATAATCTCACAGTAACAAAATAAAGTCAGTGAGCAATAATCAAATCGGCAGAATTATGGGTAACAATAACAAAGCTGCAGACAATGAACGATTCACGCAAACTAAAGGGAAACCAAGCCTAACGTTTCTAACCAACCAGTATGATAACATCTCATAATGATCTTCTGAAATCATCAAACAATGGCAACAAATAACGATAAGAAACGGCAGCAAATAAATCAAAGCGACGTCGTGATGCTTAAACGAATTAGATTTACATACCGTTTTCGATTACAAGGTTCAATAATGATAGAGGGTGATGAATACTGATATAACAAGCAAACCGCTTCAGTTTGAAACTAAAACGATGGAGATATGAGTTGGAAACGGAAAAAGCGATAACTAACGTAACAACGAGAAAAGTGACGTGAATCTTACCGGATTTGAAAAGAAGGAACGGAATGATGAAGATGGTGTTTCAGAATATTTCAGAGCGTATGGCGGCTAGGGTTTATTTTATAAATTGGGCTTTAATCAATGTTTAAAACGAACCTAAAATTTCAGGATCAAAAGGAAAGAAACGCAGCACTTCTTCTACTACTATTCAATTCAGATTATGCTTAAAAGGAATGATGGGCTTTGTAATATCTTTGGCTATCTACTAATTTGATGGGCTTTTACATGAAAGGTAAGACATATACATAAGTTTCATGCAAGCTAAATATACACTTTTTTTTCTTTTCTTTTCTCTTTTAAAATATTAATAATACAAACCAAACACAAATCAAATCAACGAACGGCTAAATACAAATTTAATAAAAATTTATAATAATTATAATAATAATAATAATAATAATAATAATAATAATAATAATAATAATAATAATAATAAATTATCTAAAACTTGACGGAATGCAAAAATTATAATTAAAATTTAAAAATAATAATTTGAAAAAATACGGGATATTACAAAATGGATGATTTAATCCCTTTTGTTTCATTTAAAAGAAGTTTAACATACTTGAGTTAGTATGGAGAGATTTTCCAATTGTTAGCGAAACAATGGATTGTGTTCCTACTTTTAAATAGCTAAATTTTTCATTCAAGTATTTTGAAATGTAAACTTGGATTTACTTGGTTTAACTTTGGGTTGGGTTAGAATTTGGTCGCCCACAAAGTGAGAAGATGCTTGGTAGTTTTAAATAACTCGGCTGAGTCACTGGCATGGATTTAAACTTTGTTTATTTTAAGCTGTTTTCTAAATTATTCAGATTGTATATTAAAATGGAAACTCATGTAGTTTTGTATTTCTATATAACTCTGGTAATGGTTTGAGTATATATGATTACTCCACCTTTATTTATGCTTTGGCATTTTTGGTATATATGTGTTGTGATACTATGATAATGTGTACTTTGGATTGATAAATATCTGTGTTATTCCTATGTGGTGTCTAGTACTCTCTAGAGTTAGGGGATGATATTAATTATGTTTTATGCCATGTTTTTAGACCCGTCGAGTGCTCGTGCTCCGGAGTCGAATCAGGTTTAGTTGCTTGCCGATTTTAACGTGGATTCGCAAGCAGTGAGTTTGTACTTACTATTTACCGCTTTATTAAATAAATTGTTATTTTGTTATATATATGTTGTATATGTATATTTCGAACTGTTTTCATCATTATGGCTTTTAATTGGAACATGCTACCTAATGTCATTAGGACTGTGTGCGCGCCGATATTGATCTAGACAAGGTATGTGATATGTGGTGGTAACTCGGTGTGAGCATAGCTCTCGGGATCAGTAGAGTAACTCGGTGTAGCTCAGCTCTCGGGACTCTGGATATGGATTACGTGCGGTCGGTGGTAACTCGGTGTAGCTTAACTCTCAAGACCAACCCTATTAAATTAAAGATATATTTAGTATTGTCGATTAGGGCCCAAACTATTATACGTAATGTTTATATTACATGTTTTAAATAGGTTTTAATGGTTTTCCGCTTGATAAATGTAAATAGTGGTATGAACACATCTCAATATATCTTACCCCGTTGTTTTCCCAATTTTTCGAGGGTTATGATTTGAGCAAGTCAGCCGCTCTCCGATTCTTTATTTCCTTGGATGTTTTACTTTATTCAATAAATTTATTGAAACTGATTTTATTCTTAGACCGCAGTAGTAATTAGAAGTCCTATATGTCTAATACTTGTTATAAACTTATTCAATGGATTATTGATGTATTGACATTCTTTAATTGATTTGGGTTAATATGTACTTTTGCCATGTTTAAGACTCAGAGTTGGCTGAGCACTTATCAATAAATGTTGTGTATTATGAACTGCTAGAACTAGGGTGAAGTCTCGGTTGCCCCCGAGCATTGGTTTTCTTGCATGTTTATGTATTTGTTGGTTATTCGCAAGGCTAGCTACGAGTTTTGGGTACAACCATACTCATACCCTAGCGCCAGTTGCGACTGATGAAAATGGATCGTGTTAAACTTGGTATCAGAGCTTTGGTTTAAAACCAAGGCCTTATTGGATTTTATATGTTTAAATGTTTTGGCATGATAAGTTTATGTCGTGTCTTAGGAACTACTGCGGAATTAGGATTCGAGTCATGTCTTTGAAACGTCATCTTTTGATTTTAAGAAAAATTCTGACTACACTTATAGGATGGTGTCGAGTCAGTCGTGTCATATTTGATCTTTACGCTAAGATTTTATGTGATAACTGTTATTTCACTTAAGTGATTCTTTTTAATTGCTTCTGATTTCTTGTGAAATCTTATGATTGGTAATTTGCCTAAATTCATACTTGGGTATGATGTTGTTTGTCTTATCATGTTGATGTGGCGTTTCATTGGATAATAAACTTTGATTTTTATGCCTTAAACAGTTTTAATAACGCTGGCTTATTTGGTGAGTAGCTTCAGCTTTGGCCGAGAACATGGTTTATTTGAAATGATATTTCTTTAGGCTTTGGCCTTATTTTCTGATATAAATGATTTTGACTGTAAATCTTTTAAAATGTTTTGTGACTTTGCGTTGCTGACCACATATTGGTTTTGTAATTTTTTAAGAAAAATTATTTTTGGTCGAACTGGTGTTTTAACATAAAAGTTGGTTGGATAGTCCGAGCATGATACCCTAAAAGGTGATTTTCATTACGTTGCTAGTAAAATAATTTTTCTCGTATTTCAAAACTTACTTTTGTAATTTTACCATACTGTGAGTTGTCTACGCATTGGGGTTTTTAGTTTTAATTGTCTGGTTACTATTTTGGCCAATGTATGTGTTTTGAAAAGGTTATTTAACTTTTGCTGATGTCTTACTTGGGCGATTATTTGATGTTGTTACTTTGGTGTTGTTGAGTTCCCTAGTTGAAAAAATTGAGATATTGTTTTTATAAATGCGTTTTTCAGGATTTAAAAATGAGAAAATGGTTACTGCAGGTTTGACTTGGGTCACCCAATTTTAGAGTTGAGCTTGAAAGTAGTAATTACTCAGCTAACCCTATGGTTTATAAATTGAGGCATTTGTGAAATTTTACCATGATTTTTATAAAAGAGGGTTTCCAGAAACTGACTTTTAAAACTGTGAGGGCTCGACACGGACTCAAAATTTATTTTGTTGACTTTAAATTTCAAAATGAATTTTGAAGCGTATTCTTGAAAGATGATCTATTACAGGTTGATTTTGTTTTAGAAATTCAAAATATTGTTGTAGCATGTCCTGATTTTATCTTTTAAGTATGTTTGGGTTAATTGTGCTTAATGGCAATACTTAGGTGATTTATGGTAGTAGAATTCATAATATTTTTGGTTTTAATTTGCGTTGTGTATTTTGCAAGTTTGGTTGGAATACGTTTATTGTTTTGTTTTATCTCTTCGTGCGGAGTAGCACGTGAGATGTTTTATTTCATGCAATTATGGTTGGTTTACCTTGATGCATTGCTTTGATTTACGAGTAGGATCTTTATTTAGACCATGTTTGCCTTTGTTTCGAGTATTAGTTACATTGGGCTTGGTGTATTGCTTTGTGGATCGAAATATTTGGGTTTCGATATCGAGGATGTTGAGGGAAGTATTTTTCCCTTGAAACTATTGGTGATTTTTGATTATCCTGGAAAAGAATATTGCAAATTCTGACTAGAGAAGTTGGATTGGTGTATTTAATACGCTGGTGTTTTCATTAAGTTGATCAGTGTGATGCGAGAACTAGTGGATTGTGTGATTTGATAAATTACAAGTAAGGAGTTTGAGAAGAAATTTGTGGTTATCGAGTGCACATCTCACAGAGTGTAACGTCTAGCAAATGTTTTATCGAGAAATTGATTTCAAATGAAACTTTGTGAAAGTATTTGAAATGTTTTTATCACGTAATTGTGCCCAGACATATCATGAACATGCATTTTAAATGTCACGGATAGGAAATTGCATTGAGCACTGCGTATGTTCACAAAATAAAAGAGAAATTAATAATTAATACATGCATAATATTACATGCATCATGTGCATAGAAATGATTAAGGTTGGATGCAACTCTTTGGGGATGAGAGATGTCATCACCCTGGCGCACAATTATGTAAAATGGATTTTATCGATAAAGTTTTTGATAAAGATATTTTAAACGAGCTCGCGAGTCACATTGTGATAAACTTATTTATAAAGTTATCGGATTTTAAATAATTTTGAAACTGTTATCGAAAGGTAGCTAGACGAATACTATGTGATGATGATGGTAAATTTTGGAAGATTACGTTGTAATAGATCAGTCTGAATTGTCATAATCGTGGGTTTCATAGAAAGTAAAAACGAATTTTAGGTTAGGTTGCACTCGAGAAATAATTGTGCCAAGTGCAGTGGGTGGTGAGATTCAGATTAGGAAGTTTTTGTGATAATTTCTGATTTGTGATTTAAGAATTTGTGGATTAAGGAAATTGGTTATATATGCCCCATGTATGTGTATACATAGCGTTTTAAAAAGATATTTAAATATCTTACAAATATGATTTTTGTCCAAGTACTTTGGGTATATTGGTATAAAGGTATTTTGATAAACAAAGACATTTGAACTGCTAAATTTTATCTTTCGGAGGAATGAAAAAAATTTCATCAAATTTGATTCAAAAGGAATAATAATTTTTTTTTCGGTTGAACGATTTCTTCAAATTTTGTTTTTATTGAAAACAAAAATTTGGAAGCGACTTAAATTTTGGATGTTTGAAACATCAATGTGTATTTTAAATATGGAGACTTTTGCCACAGTTTGATTATTTATGAGAAAAGTAATATTACTAACATAAGTTTGATTTAAAGATAACATAAGTTTTGTCAGTTGAACTGTTTCATATTTATCAAACGTATTTAAAAATAAGGGGAAATTTGCGGATTCAAAATGCGAATATTTTGAAAATTTTCAGGGGTTTACGGAACTGATGGTTTTTCAACGGTGGAAGCACTTCGATTCTTAATATAAAAAGAGGTGTAAGACGAAAGTCTTTTAAAGAGAAGTGGAAAATTTTGAATATAAAACGTTTTGTGTATTGAGAGATTTTATATTCCCTTGGGTTTGGTTTTGAGCATAACTAACAGTGTGGTCAGGGTGAATTGGTCGTAGTGATCTCTCATTGTATATGAGGTTATAGTCAATTGATTGAATAATTTTGAGAATTTAAATTGGTTAGGATATATGAACTAGCTGATTCGAAAACCAATGGTCGTGGTTAGTGAGTTTCGAAAACAATGTTGTTTGGTTGATACTGTTATTGAGGGTTTAATTGTTGAAAGTCTGGTTACCGGTTGGTTCAAATATTAAACCTTTTCTGTGTGGAATAAGTTAAATCTGTGAAACATAGTTAGGGTGTAAGTTGATGGTTTATTACCTTATGTTATTACGGGTTGTTTATTTTTGCATCATTGGAGGAATAATTATGATTGAGATTGTTTGTCCCTAATCTGGGGATTCTGTTATCATGAGATAAGGTTCACGTATTCTTTTGAACGACGATATGAGTTTTGCGTTTTATGATTCGCGAAATTGATGGTATTATCGAACTTGGTATTGATCGTTGGAATAGATCATCCTAGTAGTGTTGGATTTTGGCAGAAATGTTATTTAGTTATTATTGAGCATTGTTATCAATTATGTTTGGTGTCGAACTCGTTATAAGTGGACAAGTGAACAAGTGTTGCGGAACGCAAGATTATATCAGTGTATTTTTCAATGTTCTTGATTGAAACATTAGAGTTGATATTGTAAGAACTATAGTTTGAACTTCGAGATTGTTCTTGAACTTTGATGATATGGATTTCTTATTCGTTAAGATTCGATATAGTTTTGGAAGCCACCTTATTAAAAAGTAATTGTGACTCCCAGTTGGATAATTTTTGTTTGTTCACTTATGTGTTGATCGAGTAATCGTTAGAGCTCCAAGTTGTTAGATTAAATATTTTGCGCGTATATGCGCTTTCACCGTTCAAATTGCGAATCAGGTTTAGATTTAAAATTCGAGGTCGAATTTTTCTTAGGTTGGGGAGAATGTAATACCCCATATGTTTTCGGCGTATTTCGTCTTGTGTTGACCTTCTCTGGGTGGAAATTTTGTTTAGAGTTATAATTGAAAGAGATTCGAGGTTTCGTTCTTTATTATCCTAAGTATTTCAGTCGAGCTTTATGTGTATGAGTTTGTATTCCTTCGTTTGGTTTCACCTATAAATGGTGTTATCATTTCATGTTAAGTGAAAATTAGTGTTGATACTGTTTGTGATCATTTGAGATTGTTCGGTTTATGAAAGTGGTGGTTTGGAGTTATCGTTCGAGGAACAACCTTTTGAGTTTTTGCTTACGCAAGTTCTTAGGTCATTAAGCACGGAATTCCTATGATTACAATTTGGGTTGGTTACTTGGCTGAGGAGTGTTCCCGCGAAATAAAGTTTGTTTTTCAGAGTTGTTAAAAATTACATTCCTTGATTACTTTGGGTGTCATGTTTATGTGTTTTTACGTTGGCTATATGCATTTTTGTTCGGACAACATATAGTTTTATGATATGTTATTACGCGGGTTGTGTTGTTTTAAATTCGAGGACGAATTTTATATAAGTTGGGGAGATTATGATATCCCGTTTTTTTCCGTCATGGTTTTGTTGTGTTTCCGACTTAGTTTTAGATTGTTAATAGTGGACTTAGCAAGTGTAACACTTTGTTTAAGGTTTGAGTTGTATCTTGTGTGTGTCGCATGTGTCGTGTGAGTTTTCGATGGCGATTTGATTTGTATTCGAATTATAATCGATGATTTATTCTTGTACCGTCTGAACCTGACATGTTTTGAGAAAACATTCATATCTCCCCATTTAACCGTTGGATCGGGCTCATTGTTATAAAGGGTTGGAAATTCATGTTTAGGGGTTGTTCATATGTGTTGGATCAGTGTTGCATCTTTTGGCATGCTTAGTAAATCATAGGTTGATTGGTTGGCTTTTAATCACATGATTTCACCTTGTTTATGTGTTAAGTAAACTTCATCTATATAGTTGTTGCCCATAATCGTATTGGGGCTTTTTTGCATCGTTCTTGGCATGTTAACATTGATTTATTTGTGTTATACTCATTTGTGTTGATTATGCCTTAGCAGACTAGTTTATGCCATGATTTGATTATCGTTTCAAGTCTGAGTTGAACGTTTAAATGGATGATTTAATCCCTTTTGTTTCATTTAAAAGAAGTTTAACATACTTGAGTTAGTAAGGAGAGATTTGCCAATTGTTGGCTAAACAATGGATTGTGTTCTTGCTTTTAAATAGCTAAACTTTTCATTCTAAGTATTTTGAAATGTAAACGTTGGTTTACTTGGTTTAACTTTTGGGTTGGGTTAGACTTTGGTCGCCCAACAAGTGAGAAGAAGCTTGTTAGTTTTAAATAACTCGGCTAACAAACTGGCATGGGTTTAAACTTGGTTTATTTTAAGTTGTTTTCTGAATTATTCAGATTGTAATTTAAAATGGAAACTCATGTGGTTTTGTATTCCTATATAACTCTGGTTATGGTTTGAGTATATATGATTATTCCACCTTGATTTATGCTTTCACATTTTGGGTATATATGTTTTGTGACATTATGATAATGTGTACTTTGGATTGATTAAAATATGTGCTAGTCCTATGTTGTGTCTAGTACTCTCTAGAGTTAGGGGATGATATTAATTATGTTTTATGCCATGTTCTTAGACTCGTCGAGTGCTCGTGCTTCAGAGTCGAATAAGGTTTAGTTGCTTGCTGGTTTTCCCGTGGATTCGCAAGCAGTGAGTTTGTACTTACTATTTACCGCTTTATTAAATAAATATTATTTTGTTATATATATGTTGTATACGCATATTTCTAACTGTTTTTATCATTATGACTTTTAGTTGGAACATGCTACCTAATGGGAATCATTAGGTGTGCGTGCGCACCAGTATTGATCTAGACAAGGTATGTGATATGTGATGGTAACTCAGGGTGAGCATAGCTCTCGGGACCAGTAGAGTAATTCGGTGTAGCTCAGCTCTCGGGACTCTAGAAATGGATTAAGTGCGGTCGATGGTAACTCGGTGTAGCATAGCTCTCGGGATCAGGCCTATTGAATTAAGGATATATTTTGTATTGTGGATTAAGGTTCCAACTATTATACGTAATGTTTATATTAAATGTTTTAAAAGGGTTTTAAAGGTTTTCCACTTGATAAATGTAAATAGTGGTATGAACTCATCTCAGTATATCTGACCCCGTTGTTTTTCCAATTTTTTCAGGATTATGATTTAAGTAAATCAGCCGCTCTCCGAATTTTTATTTCCTCGGAGGTTTTACTTTATTTAATAATGTTATTAAAAGTGATTTTATTCTTAGACCGCAGTAGTAATTAAAAGTCTTATATGTTTAATACTTGTTATAAACTTCTTCAATGGATTATTGATGTATTGGTATTCTTTAATTGACTTAGGTTAATATGTACTTTTGCCATGTTTAAGACTCAGAGTTGGCTGAGCACTTATTAATAAATGTTGTGTATTATGAACTGCTAGAATTAGGTTGAAGTCTCGGTTGCTCCCGAGCATTGGTTTTCTTACAGGTTTATGTATTTTTTGGTTATCCGCAAGGCTAGCTACGAGTTTTGGTACAACGATACACATACCCTAGCCCCGGTCGCGATTCATGAAAATGGGTCGTGACAGACGTGGACCCGTAGGGTAGGCATTCCAATTTCTACTGGGAGAACTGCCTCTGTCCCTTATGTGAGACGAAACGGTGTCTCCCCTGTTTCTTTTTTAGGGGTGGTCCGATAGGCCCAAATCACGTGATAGAGCTCATCAATCCATCTTCCTTTTAAGTCTTCTAGCATCTTCTTTATTCTGGACAGGATGGTGCGATTTGTGACTTCTGTAAGTCCATTGGTTTGCGGGTGTGCGACAGAAGAGAATTTCAGGATGATTCCCAATTCTGTGTAAAATTCTCTGAAGTTCGCGCAGTCAAATTGTTTTCCGTTATCTGTAACTAAGGCATGTGGAGTGCACCACCTGCTCATGACTTCATTAGATAACCAACTCTGGATTTTTCGGCTTGTTATGGTGCTCATTGGTTATACTTCTATCCATTTGGTGAAGTGATCCACTGCGACTACTATGAACTTTACTTGCCCTCTAGCTGGGGTAAAAGGTCCCAATATGTCCACTCCCCATATCATATAAGGCCAAGGACTTCCAATGGTTGATTGGTAGGCGGCTGGGGTTCTGGTGAGTGACCCAAACATCAGACACTTGTCGCACTTCTTAACCATTTCTTCTGCATCTTTCTTCATGTCGGTCAATAGAAGCCTTGTAGCATTGCCTTCCTATATAAGGTGACTGCGCCTTCATGAGTTCCACATTTTCCTTCGTGAATTTCTTTAAGGACGTAGCTTCCTTCTTCCAGTGATATACATTTGGACCATGGGTGTGAGACTGCGGTCCGGTACTATACCCTTTCTATCAAAGAATATATTGAGGAGATTCGAACCAGTTTAGCAGCCTCTGTGCGTCCCTTAGGTAGCACTCCATCTTCCAGGTATGCTACTATGGGCTGCATCTATGGATCGAGTACTGCGACGGGTAACATCTGCTTCTCCTCCACTACGGGTGTTGCTCTGTCTTCCTTCATTTGGAGCGACGCATATAGCTTGCTCTTTAATGCTGTGGCCTTAGCTATTGCGTATGTTCTGGTATTCTCCTCCCTAGGGATGGAACTATCTCCCATTGCCCTCCATTCTTCTCTATGTTTCTGAGCTTTTCCTTTTCTTTCGCCATGTATCTTGCCATGTTTGTATCCTTTGTCTAGAATTGTCCCAAAACTTGGCTGGTGACCAACTGAGAGTCGTTGTGGATTCTCAATTTTTTTGCTTTCACCTCTATTTCTATTTCAAGTCCTGTTAAGAGGGCCTCATATTCTGCTGCACTGTTAGGAGAAAAATACTGGCTATGCTACTATAAGTGATAAAAGGACATATTTGATACCTGCTACATTGTTGGTAGCCTTGAAGTTCAGGGCACTGCATATTCTGTGACAATTTTGTTCGGTCCTAGTAGGACTATGCCTACTCCTGCACCTTGCTCGATGGAGGCTCCGTCTACGAAAAGGTTCCAAGTCAGCTCCTCAGTGATTAAGTTTCATGGCTTCTCTGTCATTTCAGCCACAAATTTTTCCAGTCCTTGGGTCATATCTAATGTCATGTTCTCCCAACTGTACTGACCAGCTGACTAATTGTCCTGACGTCTCCGGTCAATGAAGTGCTTTCTTCAAGGGCTGGTTTGTGCGTACTATGACTATGTGTCTTTGGAAGTACGACTTTAACTTTTTGGTTGTTACTACTACTGCTAGTGCAAGCTTGTCGATGGTTGGGTAGTTATGCTCTGCCCCTTTCAGCGTTCTACTTATGTAATTGATTGGCCTCTGCTCTTCCTCTTCTTCTCGTACCAATACTGAGGCGATAGTCTCTCTTCCCACCGATAAGTATAGGTACAACGTTTCTCCTGCTATGGGTCTGTTCTTTGTTCAGATCCACGAAGTCAACACACATTTTGTATTTCCCATTCGGCTTCTTTACTAGAACCACATTTGCCACCAATTCTGGGTAATAGACCTCTCAGATGAACCCTGCTGCTTCTAGTACATCTACTTCTTCTGCAATTATTTTCTGTCTCTCCTCTGTGAATCTCCTCTTCTTCTAGGTTATGGGTGTACTCCCTGGATTCATGTTCAGTTTGTGCGACGCTATCTTGGAGTCAATTCCCACAATCTCTCTTGGTTCTGTAGCAAAGCACACTACGTTCTTCTTTAGTATCTTTGTTATCTCCTGGACTACCTCTTTCGACACGTCCATGCCTATTTTAACTGTCTTAGTCTCTGTCAAGCGAAGTTCCTGCATATCTCCTACTGGTTCCACTCCCTGTGACTCTTCCTCCTCTACTACATTCCCTGGGAATGTCTCAAAATGCAAACTTTTGTCTTCCTTTGTTGTCACCATGCAACATTATTTGGCCATCTCCTGGTTTCCTATAACGACTACTGCTCCTTCTGAAGTAGGCATCTTCAGGATCAGAAGTCTGATACTGGTTAATGCGCCAGATTGGTACAAAAACGGTCTGCCCAATAAGTCATTGTATGATCGGCTAATTCTGTAAGTGCACAGAATTATTTATAGCAAGTAATACTCCGAGTATTCCGAGGTCGAATCCACAAGGGACGAACTCTTTAAAATGTTATTTAATTTAACTTTTGTAAAGTAACTGTTATGTTAAGTTGATTTAGTTTTGAAAACAAATAATTAAATAAAGAGAAGTAGACGAATATTTTTGGTAAAATATCAAGATTTAAAGCAACTAGGATTTCGGGGTTCACCATAGTCGAGGGGAAATTCTATCATAATTAATAATACATCTTAAAAGCTCTTTCATGACAATTATTTCTAAAATATATTTGTTCTCTTCCAAGATACAAATGTGTGTTTAGTTAATTCTAGATATTTTCCAATAACCATGTTAATTAATTAAACCCATTAAAAATAATAATTAACGCCATCACAATTCCTTAGACATATTCCTATTTTAAATAAATTATGTTTAATCTCTAGATCTGAATTCATGCTAGATGGTCAAGTACTTCACATGAATTCTAGGATAAAAACATTAAGGTTATCAATCTTAATATTCATGATTATCTCAAGAAGATTAAAGAAAAATCTTGTTTAAAACATTAATGAGAAGTAATAATAAATAATCAAGAATTCCCCTCTAACTAGACTACATCCCTAATCCTAGTTTAAGGGTTTAACAATAAAAGTAGAATAATGGTTGAGAGAATTGTATTATAGAAAATGTCTACACAAATGTATGTGTGAAAGAATGACTATCTCTATACAAAAGTGCTCTATTTATGGGCATAAAAATGAGTGATGGCTAAGACAAGAATATCTTCCTTCCATAGTGAGCTTGAGTGATAATCAAGTTTGACATATCTTCTTGCCAAACGTTTTTAGCGATTGAAGCCAAACGTCAACAAACGTTACGAAACAAAACCAAACATTTCACCTTTTTAGCGATTTAAGCCAAACGTTTACAAACGTTACGAAACAAATCCAAACGTTTCACCTTTTTAGTGATTTAAGCCAGACGTTTACAAACCTTACGAAACAAATCCAAATGTTTGTTGGCGCAGCGGGACGCGAGGGTCCGAATCGTATATCTCAATTCAAAGTCGAAATTCCAACAATCCAAATCCTAAAATTGATCAATTATCAACAACAAATGGGATTGTCGTATTATTTAGTAATTAAAGAACGCATCTAGGAATCGTAAGAAGAATACCTATGTTGATTCTCCAACAATTCTTATAGTCCCAAAAATACGGAAACCTCAAGCTGGTCCACACGAGTATGCGTCCGATTGAATCCTCGCTTTGAAGTAATCTGCAAGAGTTCCTCTTGCCGAGAAGCCCTAATCTCAAACTCTCGCCGCAATTACGTCCTTGTTTGGATGTATGAAAAACGTCGCCAAGCTTTTCCCGTGATTGATGACTGCTTGAACTCCTTCAAGTGATTTCTCTTTTTACAACTTTTTAGTGAGATGTGGGTTGTTTGATCTTATGAAATGAGCAAGGACAAGCTCTATTTACTGGCTAGAGCATGTCTTAAGAATCCAACACCTTGCATGCTAGGTGTCACACACTAAGTAAAGGTGTTGCCACCACATGACACCTTTCATGTGGTGACATCACATAGGTGACATCACATAGGTGATATCATTTTTGAAATCTTTGAATTTTTCAAAAAATTCACTATTGTTCTTCATAAGAACAACATATCCATACCGTGATAAATCATCGGTGAAGGTAATGAAGTATAAATAACCACCTCGTGCCATTTCTTTAAATGGTCAACATACATCACTATGTATGATCTCCAAAACATCTTTGGCTCTACCACTTTGTCCAACAAAGGGTGATCGGGTCATCTTGCCTTTAAGACATGACTCACAAGTCGAAATTGATGCAGAATCAAGATTGCTCAATATTCCCATCTTATCTAACTTGTTAAGTCTATCTTCCGCAATATGTCCTAATCGTAAGTGACAAAGTTATTTCGAGGTTTGATTACTTATAGTATTTATTTCTAAAACATTATTTGTATTACGAACATCTTCATTTATACAATAAAGACCATTGTACATAACCATATCCAACAATTTCATTATTATAGATAATTTTACAAACATCTTTTGTAAATAGAAAATCATATCCTAATCTTGTCATACAAGAAATAGACATGATATTTCTATAATTGTTTGGTAAGTACAAAACATTGTTCAAATACAAAACATGCTCATACAAAAAAATAGAAGACGATCCTATAGCTTTAGCCGCAACACTTGCGTTATTTCCAAGCTTCAAGATCACTTCATGCTTGTCCAACTTCCTCTCATTTGCTAGATCCTGTAAGGATGAACAAATATGAGAACTAGCTCCGGTATCTAATACTCAAGCTTTGGACGAGCTATCGTTATTGGAATTGAAAGAACCAGAAATAGACATAGCCTCTCCGGGATTTTCATTCTTCTTGTTCTTGCCTTTAAATTCCTTATATTTGGGGCAATTTCGTTTCCAATGTCCCTCACCCTCGCAAAAGAAACACTTTCCTTTATTCTCTGAGGTGCTCTTCCTCTTTGCAATGGCCTTTTGGGCCTTCAAAATATTATTGTTAGTTTTCTTCTTCTTAGTCTTACTAGAAGAAGCAACCACAAGAGAAACTTCCTTCCCTTAACATTATTCTTTTGAGCGGTTATCAACATGCTTGATAACTCGGCAAGTGTACATTCTATCTGATTCATATAGTAATTCGTCATGAAATTACCATACGAATCCGGAAGGGATTGGAAGATCATATCCGTTTGGAGATTGAAGTCCATGATGAAATCTAGACCCTCTAGACGTTCGATACATCGAATCATCATGTTCACATGTTCTCCAACATCCTTTTCCTCAGAGAGCTTCGCTCAAAATAATTGCTTAGATATCTCATATATAGCAGAACGACTTGATTTACCTTACAACTCTTGTAAGTGAAACAATATTTCGCGGGCTCGCAGACATTTCTCGTGTTGCTTTTGCAACTCGTTATTCATAGATGCCAACATGCAGCACTTGGCTTGTTCATCATCTAACTTCCACTTGCGCAATGCCTCATGTTCTTCAGGAGGTGCCTCAATCGGCAATGGTCACAGAGCATTTGCCTCAAGAACATATGCTATGTTTTCACTTGCAAGAACAATTTTGAGATTTCTTAACCAATCAACAAAGTTAGGACCCACTAGTAGATTATTGTCGAGAATGCTACTTAACGGATTCGATTTCATCTTATCTTATCAACCTATGGATAGCAAAGATCTCCAATTAGTATTATTGTCTTGTATATTTAACCATAATGATTTGGTCTTTATCAAAATGGTCTCCCACTATCTTTTTCGAATCCTACACTTAAAAAATAGGAAACGTAAATCTTTGTTGGAAAAGATTTCAAGTGGGTGATTGAGTTCTTATAGTCATTGATCTTTACCTCAGATACGCCTTCGTTATTGGGATCACAATGTACTACAAGTGAACAACAGTTGTTCATCATATCTCATATTAGGTTCAATCATTTTCGGCTCCTAATGCTTATACTCTCAGATACCCATAGTCGTTATTGGGTTTCCACATTAGTTAAGTTTAACCCATTGAATCAACTAAGATGAATCAATTTGAATAATACACGACTCAGGTACGCCTAATTGCCGTTATTGCCGTGTACTAAAATTATACACCTGTAACATCTCATGCTTAATAATAAACTCAGCAACAGCCTCTTGACGATATCATCTCACCCCTATGTATCCATAGCCGACAAGATGATAACTCAAAATGTGTTAGTTTATTGCTCCAATATAGAGCCATTGATAAATCAATTTAATGATTAATCAATATAAACTTAATCTTTCAACTTTTAAGGAAGATTTATTAGGGTTTTAAATTATTCTAGTCTCACTAAGCACACAACATATTTTAGCATGCATCTCGTACATATTAAAGCTAAAATCAAATGCAATCACACATGTATGATCAGGACTTCCTAGGTATCATTCTTTATCCACAAAAGAATGAGCAAACTGTTACATATCTCGAAAATGATTTCCTAATCATTCACTATGTAATATCTGCTTTCTTCAGGTATCGAGGAATCATCCTAGAACCTCCGAAAACTTCAGCCGATTGTTGATCCTCAAAAGTTTTTTTTTACGTTTTTTTTACGGGTTTTTTTCGAGCCGAAAACTTTTTCCAGGGTGTAAAACCCGTTTTTCAACATTTTTGGTTTTTATGAAAAAAAAATATTTTTTTTTCGGGTTTCGCTTTTTCCACACATCCCGTTGATGACAACATAATGCACAAGCGAATCACGTATTGTATTAAATGATCACATTAGAAAAATTTCCATGATAGATTGGAGGGTCACGAGCGGACCACTTAAGTACCAATCTCCTAGACAGAATTTAATCAAATGTAATTAATATCACAATAACGTTTGTTCGTTTTCGAAAAACTTAAGCCCTCGAAATTATAAATTACATGCCCAATAATAATTCCTAAGTCCATGATTATTTATACATGTATTCAATCGTAAAGCGTTAATACTCGATGATACGGTGGCTCTGATACCACTGTTGGCGCAGCGGGACGCGAGGGTCCGGATCGTATATTTCAATTCAAAATAGAAATTCCAACAATCCGAATCCTAAAATTGATCATATTAACAACAAATGGATCTTCGTATCATTTAGTTATTAAAGCACGCATCTAAAAATTGTAAGAAGAATACCTATGTCGATTCTCCAACGATTCTTGTTGTCCCGAAAATACGGCAACCTCAAGCTCGTCCACACGAGTATGCGTCCGATTGAATCCTCGCCTTTAAGTAATCTGCAAGAGTTCCTCTTGCCGAGCAGCCCAAAGCTCAAACTCTCGCCGCGATTACGTCCTTACTCGGATGTATGAAAAACATCGCCAAACGTTTCCCATGATTGATGACTACTTGAACTCCTTCAAGTGCTTTCTCTCTCTACAACTTTGTAGTGAGGTGTGTGTTGTGTGATCTTATGAAATGAGCAAGGACATGCTCTATTTATAGGCTAGAGCATGTCTTAAGAATGCAACACCTTGCATGCTAGGTGTCACACACTAAGCAAAGGTGTTGCCACCACATGACACTTTTCATGTGGTGACATCACATAGGTGACATCATATATGTGATGTCATCATATGACATCACATATATGACATAAGATTATCACATTACATCATCACCATGACATCATCATTCCATTAGCTTATGATTAGTGATATAAGTATCATTAATTACACTAATTAATTACTTATGCCTTTTAATCATAAAATTTGGTTAAAATATAATTAGGTTCCTATTAATTTATAACTTTTAAAAGTAGTCCATCTTTAACATGGACATAGTACAATTAGGTTCCTACTAAGTTATAACTCTTACAAATTAGTCCCTAATTTGTACTTGCTTTTCATATTAGATTAATTTCCGAGATATGCTAGTATCTATATGAAATCGATCTTTTGTAAACTCAATCGGTTGCACACTCTATTGTTTGTGACTAACTAGGTTCACATCTGTATGGCAACGAGAGTCATAAGAAACGTCTTTCTTATATTAAGTAATTAAATCCCATTTAATTATTAATTCTCGTAGATCGAGAGTGACGTCTAGCAACATATCACGACCCCCAAAAAGAGATTAATGTTTCGATGCATTCTTTATGAACTAATGTTCATAATTACCGTACTCTCAAAATTCCCTTCATCAAAGATTCCAATCACGACCAGTGTCGCGGTTAAGTCAAACACAGTTTGTCTTGAGCATATGGCCTCATCTCTCAATTCTAACTCTTGATAAATATGACATCCATTAGTAACAATTTTCTAAGTCATATACACCTGCGCAGGTTTTATCATCAATCAAGAACAATTCAAGATAGCATACAATCTTGTCTCCGTTCATCTAGAGTGATGAATCCTTTCTAGGTTAAACCCCTATCTCCATATACAACTAGTTAGAGCCAACACATCTCGCGGCCCTAGCTCATGAAAGATCTAGGGTTAAGGAGTATCAAACTCTAATCACCTATATACAAGATAGTGCGACCGCAAGTCAAAGGACATATGTACAATTATGAACTGGATGACATTAATTTGACTTTGATGAAGTACCATGTATAAGTCATCTAGCGTCACTTGTTCGACTCGCTCAACACCTTGAGTATCCACATGTTTATTCTGATCCCCATCAAGTAGTATGAGACTCACAACTTTCTATAATTCGTAACTCTTTTCATCATGAGAATAAACAGAGGTGACGATCATCGTGGGAACGATGCCCTTACTAGTAGGACCCCATCGATCGTGAACGATTATTTAGATCACTTGTATAATATAATAAATACAAAATGGCCCTAGGGCACATACTACTAACAATGTTTCATCTTTTTAACAATTTGAGCCAAACGTTTAAATCGTTACGAAACAAATCCAAACGTTTCACATTATTAGCGATTTAAGCGAAACGTTTACGAAAGTAACAAAACAAAACCAATTTTTAGCGATTTAAGCCAAACGTTTACAAACCTTACGAAACAAATCCAAACGTTTAACCCTTTTAGCAATTGAAGCCAAACATTTACAAACATTTCGAAACAAAATCAAACGTTTCACCTTTTTAGCGATTTAAGCCAAACGTTTACAAACGTTATGAAACAAATCCAAAGATTTAAAATGTTAAAGAACAAATCCAAACGTTTCCCCTTTTTAGCGATTTAAGCTAAACGTTACCAAACAAATCCAAACGTTTCACATTTTTGCGATTTAATCCAAACATTTACAAACGTTACGACACAAATCCAAACGTTTCACCTTTTTAGCGATATAAGCCAAACGTTTACAAATGTTACGAAATGAATCCAAATGTTTCACCTTTTTAGCAATTTAAGCCAAACCTTTAAAACGTTACGAAATAAATCCAAACGTTTAAAACGTTCTGAAGCAAATCCAAAGGTTTCACCTTTTTAGCAATTTAAGCAAAACGTTTACAAACGTTACGAAACAAAACAAAACGTTTCACCTTTTTAGAAATTTAAGCAAAACGTTTACAAACATTACAAAACCAATCCAAACGTTTAAAACGTTACGAAACAAATCGAAACGTTTAACCTTTATAGTGATTTAAGCTAAACGTTTCCAAACGTTACGAAACAAAACTAAACGTTTCACATTTTTAGCGATTTGAGCCAAACGTTTACAATTGTTACGAAATAAATCCAACCCCTTTTAGAAATTTAAGCCAAACGTTGACAAACATTACAAAACCAATCAAAATGTTTCCCCTTTTTAGCGATTGAAGCCAAACGTTTAAAACGTTACGAAACAAATCCAAACGTTTCACATTTTTAGCGATTTAAGCCAAACGTTTAGAAACGTTACGAAACCAAAAATGTTACGGAACCAATCCAAACGTTGTCACGAAACAAATCCAAACATTTCACCTTTGTAGCGATTTAAACCAAAAGTTTAAAACGCTACGAAATAAATCCTAACGTTTAAAACATTACAAAACAAATCTTAAAACGTTTCACCTTTTTAGCGATTTAAGCCAAACGTTTAAAATGTTATGAAACCAATCCAAACATTTATTTTGAAACGTTTTAAGCGTTTGGCTTAAATTTCTAAAAAGGTCAAACGCTAGGATTTGTTTGGAAACGTTTTAAACGCTTGGCTTAATCGCTGAAAAGGTGAAACGCTAGGATTTGTTTCGTAACGTTTTAAACGTTTGGCTTAAATTTCTAAAAAACTGAAACGTTAGAATTTGTTTCGTAACATTTTAAATGTTTAGCTTAACTAGCTAAAAAGGTGAAACATTAGGATTTTTTCGTTACGTTTTAAACGTTTGGATTGGTTTCGTAACGTTATAAACGTTTGCCTTAAATCGCTAAAAAGGTGAAACGTTTGGATTTGTTTCGTAACGTTTGTAAACGTTTGGCTTAAATTGCTAAAAAAGTGAAACATTTTGATTTGTTTCTTAACGTTTTATACGTTTTGCTTAAATCGCTCAAAAGGTGAAACGTTTGGATTTATTTCATAACGTTTTAAACGTTTGATTTGGTTAAGTAACGTTTTAAATGTTTGGCTTGAATCGCTAAAAGGGTGAAACGTTTGGATTTGTTTCGTAATGTTTGTAATTGTTTGGCTTATATCGCTAAAATGGTTAAACATTTGGATTTTTTGCGTATCATTTTATACGATTTGCTTAATTCGCTAAAAAGGGGAAACGTTAGGATTTGTTTCGTAACATTTTAAATGTTTAGCTTAAATTGTTAAAATTGGGAAACGTTAGGATTTGTTTCGTTACGTTTTAAATGTTTGTCTTATATTTATAAAAAGCGGAAACGTTAGGATTTGTTTCGTAACATTTTAAACGTTTGGTTGGTTTCTTAATATTTTAAACGTTTGGCTTATATCGCTAAAAAGTTGAATCGTTTGGATTTGTTTTGTAATGTTTGTAAACATTTGAATTAAATTGCTAAAAAGGTGGAATGTAAGGATTTGTTTTGAAATGTTTTAAACATTTGGCTTAAATCGCCAGAAAGGGGAATAGTTAGGATTTGATGCATAACGTCTTAAATGTTTGGCTTAAATTGCTAAAAGGCAAAAAACATTAGGATTTGTATCAAACCGTTTTAAACGTTTGGCTTAAATTGTTAAAAAGGTGAAACGTTATGATTTGTTTCGTAACGTTTTAAACGTTTGGATTGGTTTCCTAATGATTTAAACATTTGGCTTAAATTGCTAAAAAGGTGAAACATTTGCATTTGTTTCGTGGCGGTTGTAAACCTTTGGCTTAAATCCCAAAAAAGGAGAAACGTTTGGATTGGTTTCGTAGCGTTTTATATGTTTGGCTTAAATCGCCAAAAAGGTGAAAAGTTTGGATTGGTTAAGTAACGTTTTAAATATTTGGCTAAAATTGATAAAAAGGTGGAACTTTTTGATTTGTTATTGTTTGTCTTAAATCGCTACAAAGGAGAAACGTTTGGATTTGTTTCGTATTGTTTGTTAACGTTTGGCTAAAATAGCTAAAAAGGTGAAACGTTAGGATTTTTTTCGTAGCGTTTAAAACGTTTGGATTGGTTTCATAACGTTTTAAACTTTTGGCTTAAATCGCTAAAAAGGGGAAACGTTTGGATTTTTTTCATAACGTTTGTAAACGTTTTATCTTATATTGTTAAAAAGATGAAACGTTTGGATTTGTTTCGCAACGTTATAAATGTTTGGATCTGTTTCGCAACGTTTTAAACCTTTGGCTTAAATCGCTGAAAAGGTGAAACATTTGGATTTGTTTTAAAAAAATTTAAACGTTTGGCTTAAATCGCTAAAAAGGTGAAACGTTTAGATTTGTTTCGTAATATTTGTAAACATTTGGCATAAATCGCTAAAAAGGTGCAACGTTTTGATTTGTTTTGTAACGTTTTAAACGTTCGGATTGGTTTCGTAACATTTTGAATATTTGGTTTAAATTGATAAAAGAAGGTGAAACGTTTGGATTTGTTTCGTAAGGTTTGTAAACATTTGCCTTAAATTGCTAAAAAAGTGAAACATTTGGATTTGTTTCGTAACTTTTAAAGGTTTGGATTGGTTTCCTAACGTTTTTAATATTTGGCTTAAAAAGCTAAAATGGTAAAACGTTTGGATTGGTTTCGTAATGTTTGTAAACCATAAGGTTAAATCGCTAAAAAGGTGAAACTGCTGGATTTGTTTCGTAACGTTTGTAAACGTTTGGCTTTAATCGCTAAAAAGGTGAAACGTTAAGATTTGTTTCGTAACGTTTTGAACTTTTGGATTTCTTTCATAACATTTTAAACGTTTCGTTTAAATCGCTAAAAGAAATGTTTGGATCTGGGTCATAACGTTTTAAACGTTTGGCTTAAATCACTAAAAAGGTGAAACATTAGGATTTGTTTCGTTTTAAACGTTTGGATTTGTTTCGTAATATTTTAAAAATTCACTGAAATCACTACAAAGGTGAAACATTTGGATTTGTTTTGTAACATTTCAAACATTTATCCTTAAATCGCTAAAAAGGTTCAACGTTAGGACTTGTTTCGTAACGTTTTAAACGTTTGGATTTGTTTCGTAACATCTTAAATATTTCGCTTAAATCGCTAAAAAGGTAAAAGGCTTGGTTTTATTTTGTAACGTTTTAAACGTTTTGCTTCAATCGCTAAAAAGGTGGAACGTTAGGATTTATTTCGTAATGTTTTAAATGTTTGAATTTGTTTTGTAACGTTTTAAACGTTTGGCTTAAATTGCTAAAAAGGTGAAACGTTAGTATTTGTTTTGTAATATTTTAAACATTTGGTTTAAATCTCAGAAAAGGTGAAATGTTAGGATTTGTTTTGTAACGTTTTAAACGTTTAGCTTAAATGGCTAAAAAGGCGAACGTTTGGATTTGTTTCGTAACGTTATAAACGTTTGGATTGGTTTTGTAACGTTTTAAACGTTTGACTTTAATCGCTAAAAAGGTGAAACATTTGGATTTGTTCCGAAATGTTTTAAACGTTTAGTTTAAGTTGCTAAAAAGGCGAAACGTTAGGATTTGTTTTGTAACTTTTTAAACGTTTGGCTTTACTCGCTAAAAAGGTGAAATGTTAGGATTTATTTCGTTACGTTTTGAACGTTTGGATTTGTATTGTAACGGTTTAAACGCTTTGGCTTAAATTGCAAAAAAGATGAACACTAGTATTTGTTTCGTAATGTTTCAAACATTTGGCTTAAATCTCTCAAAAGGTGAAATATTAGCATTTGTTTGGTAACGTTTTAAACGTTTGGCTTAAATCGCTAAAAAGGTGAAATTTTTGGATTTGTTTCGTAACGTTTTAAACGTTTGGATTGGTTTCATAACATTTTAAACGTTTGGCTTAAATCGCTAAAAACGTGAAACGTTTGGATTTGTTCCGAATGTTTAAAATGTTTGGCTTAAATTGCTAAAAAGGTGAAACGTTAGGATTTGTTTTGTAACGTTTTAAACGTTTGGCTTAAATCGCTAGATAGTGAAACGTTAGGATTTGTTTCATAACGTTTTAAACGTTTGCCTTAAATCGCTAAAAAAGTGAAACATTATGATTTTTTCGTAACGCTTTAAACGTTACGATTGGTTTCATAACGTTTTAAATGTTTGGCTCAAATCGCTAAAAAGGTAAAATGTTTGGATTTGTTTCGTAACGTTTGTAAATGTTTGGCTTAAATTGATAAAAGGGTGAAACATTTGGATTTGATTCGTAAAGTTTTAAACGTTTGGCTTAAATCGCTAAAAAGGTGAAACGTTTGCATTTGTTTCGTTACGTTTCAAACGTTTGTCTTAAATTGCTAAAAAGGGGAAAGGTTAGGATTTGTTTCGAAACGTTTTAAATGTTTGGCTTAAACCGTTAAAAAGGCGAAACGTTAGGATTTCTTTCGTTACGTTTTAAACGTTCGACTTTAATAACTAAAAAGGTGAAACGTTGGGATTTCTTTTGTAAAGTTTTAAACGTTTAGATTGATTTTGTAACGTTTTAAACGTCTGGTTTAAATTGCTAAAAAGGTGAAAGTTTGGATTTGTTTCGTAACGTTTGTACACGTTTAGCTTAAATCGCTAAAAAAGGTGAAACGTTTGGATTGATTTCATAATGTTTTAAATGTTTGGATTGGTTTCGTGGCGTTTTAAACTTTTTCCTTAAATCACTAAAAAGGGGACATGTTTGGATTTGTTTCGAAACGTTTTAAACATTAGGCTTTAATCGTTAAAAAGGGAATAGTTAGGATTTGTTGCATAATGTTTCAAATATTTAGCTAAAATCGCTAAAAAGGCAAAACGTTAGGATTTGTTTCGTAACGTTTTAAACGTTTGGCATAAATCGCGAAAAAGGGGAAACATTAGGATTTTTTTCGTAATGTTTTAAACGTTTGGATTGGTTTCGTAACGTTTTGAACGTTTGGCTTAAATCACTAAAACGGTGAAATGTTAGGAATTATTTCGTAACGCTTTAAATGTATGGATTGGATTTCTAACGTTTTAAACGTTTGACTTATATCACTAAAAAGGTAAAATGTTTGGATTTGTTTCGTAACGTTTGTTAACGTTTGGCTTAAACTGCTAAAAAGATGAAACGTTTGGATTTATTTCGTAACGTTTTAAACGTTTGGATTGGCTTGTAACGATTTAAATATTCGGCTTATATTGATAAAAAGGTGAAATGTTTGGATTTGTTTCGTAACGTTTGTAAACATTTGCCTTAAATTGCTAAAAAGGTGAAACGTTTGGAATGTTTGGCTAAATCGCTAAAAAAGTGAAACGTTTGAATTTGTTTCGTTACGTTTGTTAATGTTTGGCTTAAATCGCTAAAATGGTGAAAGGTTTGGATTTGTTTCGTAACGTTTTTACACGTTTGGCTCTAATCGCTAAAAAGGTGAAATGTTAGGATTTGTTTCATAACGTTTTAACCGTTTCGATGTGTTTTGCAACATTTTAAACGTTTCGCTTAAATCGATAAAAGGTGAAATGCTAGGATTTTTTTCGTAACATTTTACACGTTTCTCTTAAATCGGTAAAAGGTGAAACGTTAGGATTTGATTCGTAAAGTTTTAAACGTTTGGCTTAAATCGCTAAAAAGGTGAAACGTTAGGATTTTTTTCGTTTTAAACGTTTGGATTTCTTTTGTAATAATTTAAACGTTTGTCTTAAATCGCCAAAAAGGTGAGACATTTGGATTTGTTTTGTAACATCTTAATCGTTTGGCTTAAATTGCTAAAGAGGTGAAACATTAGGATTTATTTTGTAACATTTTGAACGTTCGGATTTGTTTCTTAACATTTTAAACGTTTCGCTTAAATCACTAATAAGGTAAAAGGTTTAAATTTGTTTTGCAACGTTTTAAACGTTTGGCTGAATCGCTAAAAAGGTGAAACGTTAGGATTTGTATCGTAACATTTTAAACGTTTGGATTTGTGTCGTAACGTTTTAAACGTTAGGCTTAAATTTCTAAAAAGGTGAAACGTTAGGATTTGTTTCATAAAGTTTTAAACGTTTGGCTTAAATCGCTAAAAATGTGGAATGTTTTGATTTTTGTTCTGTATCTTTTTAAACGTTTGGCTTAAATCGCTAAAAAGGTGTAAAGTTAGGATTTGTTTTGTAACGTTTTAGACATTTGGATTGGTTTCCTTACGTTTTAAACATTTGGCTTAAATCGCTAAAAAGGTAAAACGTTTCGATTTGTTCCGAAACGTTTTATACGTTTTGTTTAAATCGCAAAAAAGTTGAAACGTTAGGATTTGTTTCGTAACGTTTTAAGCGTTTGGCTTAAATCGCTAAAAAAGTGTGTAATATCCCGTAAAAATCTTTAAAAATTTCTGATGAGTTTCCGTTTGCGTTATGAGTCGTTCGTGGTTCGATTCGTATCCGGTTTGTTTGATTATTATAGCCCATGTATTTTTAGCAATTAAGAATCATGCATGCTTTATTAATTACCCATACATGCTTTAATTCTTTAGGCCCATGATAACTTGGCCATGCAAATTAGTATTATAAAAGGCCCACAAACGTTGTTATTATGAAAAACCCATCAAGCTAACTGCAACTTCCGTGAACCATCTCCATTCTTTTATCTATACGTTCTTATAAACCTAATTTTCTTTCTCTCATTCACTCAACCCTAGCCGTTACTTTTACTGTCAAAATATTCTAAAAATCTCAAGCTCCTCATTCCTCTTATTCTCTGGAATTCAGTAAGTTTCCTCCTTTCGTTTTTCTATTTTATTTCAATAATCGTCATGTTCCGTTCTTAATCGATGTCTCGTTCGTATTAGCATCGAATTGGATTCTGTTTCTTTGTGGTTGCTGCTCTAATCGTCATGTATAATCTTTAAGGTGTTAAACTTCTATGCGGTACGTAAAAATCTATCTGTTTAATCGATGTTACGGTTCACCGTTTTATTGATTTTTATCATGTTCTTCTGTTCATATTGCTGTTGGTTTTGTTCATTGTGAGATGATGATTTTTATATGCCCGAAAGGGCTGTTTTTAACTAAATGGTAGTTGTTGTATGGTCTCTGTGTTCGTTGGTGATATTCGTGATGGTCTCGCTTTTATTATTTGGAACGGGTTATGGCAGCTGCTTCTATTCCCTATTTACTGTGAATTCTCTTATTTTCATCATGTGGATGCTTAGTTGTTAAGTGGGTCAAATTATGAAGTTAGTAGGGCTGCCATGCATATTTGTACGTGAATGTTGGTTACTAGTTATTGATTGATCATGGGTAATTGAATATGACTTTCATATCATTTATTTTGCATGATAATAATAATGATTTGATTAAAAAAATTGGTTTATTGATTCTATTTTGCCATACGTTTTGATTGCCGATTCGATTATTATTTGGTAAATTATTAACATTATTTTACAATATTTTAATCGAATAATTACTTGGGTAATTATCATTTAATAATATTAATTCTAACTATAATTTTAATTGTTTTGGTCATTATAATTAGATAATTATTTATACTCTTTTAATCAGATAATTATAGTTTTCGAGAATATTGGCTTTGTGTGTCAATTTGGTTAAAATTTCAAATTAGCTTTTAATTATTATTATTTTCTTAACTTATTTTAGTTAAGTAATTATTTGTGAATATTGGTTACTCATGTTTACAGTTATTGAGCTCCGTTTTAATATTTAATTATTATATTATCAATAAATATTAATTTGGAATTATAAACTATGCTTTATAATTTTTTATTAAATATTTGGGTCGGGTTAGACTTGGGTCACCCGACAAGTGAGGTTAGCTTGGTAGTTATCGATAACTCGGCTAACTCACTATTTGGAAAATTACTTATTATTTAAAGTTTATTAAATAATATATATAAATTGGATTTTAAAACAAGAACTCAATAGACTTGTATTAATTGAGCGTTTTTACCTACTTAATAATTTTGTGTTGTTCTGGATTGTTTTATTCCGACGTGTTAATTGTGTTAGTTCTATGTGGTGTCTAGTACTCTCTAGAGTTCGGGCTGTTTTTAATAATTATTTTATTTATCTAGACTCGTCTACTGTTCGTGGTTCAGAGGCGAACCAAGATTAGTTGCTTGCTAGTTATCACGTGGATTAGCAAGTAGTGAGTTTGTACTTACTATTTAACGCTTTTATTAAGTAAATTGTTATTTTAATATTAAATATACATACTGTACGTATATTTTGAACTGTTTTTATATTATGGCTCTTAGTTGGAACATGCTACCTAATGGGCATCATTAGGACTGCGTGCATATCGGTATTGATTTGGGTAAGGTATATATGGAAATGTGGCAACTCGGTGTGATCATAGCTCTCGGGACCAAATAGAGTAACTCGGTGTAGCACAACTCTCGGGACTCTGGATATGGTATAAGTGCGGTCAGTGGTAACTCGATGTAGCTCAGCTCTCGTGACCAGGCCTATTGGATTATGTTTTTAATTAGAATTATGGATTAGGGTTCCAACTATTATTCGTAATATCGTTATTAAATGTTTTAAACAGTTTTAAAGGTTTTCCACTTGATAAATGTAAATAGTGGTATAAACTCATCTCAGTATATCTGACCCTGTTGTTTTACAAATTTTTCCCAGGGTTATGATCTGAGAGAGTCTGATGATCTCCGTCTTTACTTTTCTCGGAGGTTTTATTTATTTTAATAAAACTATCAAACTTTTTATTCTTAGACTGCAGTAGTCGAGTAGACGTCTTTATTTTATTCTAGTTGTTGTCGGATTGGTCCGTCTGGATTATTATTGCTTTGACATGTTATATAATTATTCAGAATTATTTATGTTACGCCTATTTATAACTCAGTATATTTTAAGCATGTTATATTCGAATGTTGAAAACTATAACTGCTAGAATTAGGCTGAAGTCTCGGTTGCCCCCGAGCATTGGTTTTCTGAAGGTTTAATTGAATTGTATGTTATAAGTAAGGCTAGCTACGGGTGTTGGTACTACATTACCCCTGCCCTAGCGTCGGTCACGATTCATGAAAATGGGTCGTGACACACTTGTAACACTAGGATTTGTTTCGTAACGTTTTAAACGTTTGGCTTAAATCGCTAAAAAGGTGAAACATTACAATTTTTTTCGTAACGTTTTAAACGTTTGGATTGGTTTCGTAACGTTGTAAACATTTGGCATAAATCGCTAGAAAGGTGAAACGTTTGGATTTGTTTTTAAGCATTTTAAACGTTTGGCTTAAATCGCTAAAAAGGCGAAACGTTAGGAATTTTTCGTAACGTTTTAAATGTTTGGCTTAAATAATTAAAACGGTGAAACGATAAGATTTGTTTCATAACGTTTTAAACTGTTGGATTGGGTTGTAACGGTTTAAAGGTTTGGCTTAAATCGGTAAAAAGGTGAAACGTTGGATTTGTTTCGTAAGGTTTGTAAACGTTTGGCTTAAATCACTAAAAAGCTGAAATGTTTGGATTTCTTTATTACCGTTTTAAACATTTGACTTAATTCTTTAAAAACAGGAAACGTTTCGATTTGTTACGAAAGGTTTTAAACGTTTGGCTTAAAACATTAAAAAGGGGAAACGTTTGGATTTGTTTCGAAATGTTTTAAACGTTTGGCTTAAATCGCAAAAAAGGAGAAACTGTTGGATTTGTTTCGTAACATTTTAAACGTTTGTCTTAAATCGTTTAAAAGGTAAAACGTTTGGATTTGTTTCGTAACGTTTGTAAATGTTTGGCTTAAATCGCTAAAAAGGTGAAATGTTTAGCTTAAATCTCTAAAAAGGTGAAACGTTAGAATTTGTTTTGTAACGTTTTTAAAGTTTGGATTGGTTTTGTAATATTTTGAACGTTTTGCTTAAATCGTTAAAAAGGTGAAAGTTTGGATTTGTAAACGTTTGGCTTAAAGCGCTAAAAAGGTGAAACGTTAGGATTTATTTCATAATGTTTTTTTACGTTGGTGATCCGAAGAGGAAAGACATTGAGTTTCATGTTGGTGATTTCGTGTTTCTTCGGGTTTTGCCTATGAAAGGCGTGGTTTGTTTTGGTGTCAAGGGAAAGTTGACACCGAGGTATATTGGTCCTTATGAGATTTCAGAGAGGATTGGAGCTGTGGCTTACCGTCTGGTTCTGCCGCCAGACATGTCGTTAGTACATCCTGTGTTTCATGTTTCTATGTTGAGAAAGTGCATTTCTGATCCTTCGCTCGTGATTGTGCCTCAGAGTGTTGAGATTGACCAAGAGATGTCCTATGAGGAACAGCCAGTTGAGATTGTTGATACGCAAGTACGTAAATTGCGGAACAAGGAGATTCCGATTGTCAAAGTTCTCTGGCGCAATTATTCTATAGAGGAGTGTAATTGGGAGACCGAGTCAGATATGCGGAATCGCTATCCTTTCCTTTTTCCGTGAGGTTCGATATCTTGATTTTTTTTTGTGATTTTTATGAAATTTTTATTTGTGTACGTGTTATCTGGTGTTAACTGCTTATCGTGTTAAATTCGAGGACGAATTTTTAATTAGTTGGGGAGAATGTAATAACCCGTAATTTTTTTTATTATTTCCGACGAACTTCCGGTGATGTTTCAATGCTAAATTAAGATTTAGTAGTTCGTTTCGTGTTGTTTTGAGGTTGGGTTAGTTGTGTTTGGGCCCAATTAAACCAAACCAACAAGTTCGGCCCAAGGGAATTGGCTCAAGCCAATTCCCGTTCGATAATACTTTAGTTCTCGTTCGAGAATTCAGATTCTCGAACGAGAACCAAGTTAATTTGGCCAAGGGCCATTCGTTCAACACAGGTCTCGAACGAGACCTGTGTTGAATAGCCCAGTTCCCGTTCGAGAACTTGGTTCTCGAACGGGAACCAAGGCTTTTTGCTAGTCTCGTTTGAGACCGGCTTTAAGCCTACTGAGGGGGGCACTTTCGGGCTTCATTATTTTCATTTTCGAAGCCTTTAAAAACCTAACTTTTAACCTAATCTCTTCTTCATGCTACAAACAAACCCTAGCCGCCATTCCCTTGTCCATTCTCTGAAAAACGAAGCTGCAATCATCATCCAAAGGTCGCTGTCCGGTAAGCTTCCATAACTTCATTGTTTTCATCTTTAACTTTAAATGTCACTTCCGTAATTTGAGTCGTTCTCTCTCGTTTCTAGATCAAAATTGATTCCGTTCGATCTCAGGCGTTGTGGACTCAATTCTCTACGTTTCTACTCCTTAATTTCACAAAACGGTGTGCTGCCGATCTCGTTTCAATCGCCGCCGTTTCACCGCATTGGTACGCTTGAATTATGTTCTTGTTTAAGTTTGGTTCTGCCGATTATTTACATCCTTCTTTTGGCTTTGATTTTGCTTGTATATGGTGTTTAATCTCTTGGGTTGTTAGTAGATTACACTTTCAATGAGTATCGATCCATCGTATCGATATTTGTTCCATCGATTCCAGTCAATAGCTCGTTAATATCAATTCTGTTTTCATGTTACTGTGTTATGGTTTATGAATTTGTTTGATGTTGATTTATGTTGTTAGCTTAAGATCTTTGTAAGTTCTTATTAGGTGGTTAAAGATTTGGGTTCTTAGGTTGTTGAATTAATGTTTCTGCAACTCACATAGGGTTAGAGGGAATTCAGTTTTTGAATTCTTAGAGATGGACAAAAGGCTATTATAATCACCAATGTGTTTGATTTAATCAAATAAATCCTTAAAGTTAAACTTTACTTAATAACTTAGATTTTATCTTAATTTATAAATTAAATATTTAAAATGATAGTTATTTATAAATTAAGCTAATATAATTACTCGGGTAATTCTATTTAATTAAGAATATCAATTTAGCACGAAATTGGCTAAATAACAATTTAGCCCCTGAACTTATTTTATAATTTAATTAAGTGGATCGTTGGTTGGTTATTTTATATTTTGATTTAAATATAAATAAAAGCAATTAAATTGATTTTGGATATCAAAATTGGCTAAAGTACAATTTAGTCCCTAATTGGCAAAAGTACAGTTTAGTCCCTAATTGGCTAAAGTACAATTTAGTCCCTAAACTTTTATAAACTTAAAATGGTTAGATTTTTGGGTTGTAACTTAGGTTACTTGAAATTGAAGTTATTGAGTTCCGCTTTTAAAATGGTTTATTATTTTATGGAATTATTTTATAAATATAGACTCGGGTTTATATTTGATAAACGTTTTGAGTCGGGTTAGACTTGGGTCACCCGACAAGTGAGGTTAGCTTGGTAGTTAATGATAACTCGGCTAACCCACTATTTGGAAAATTATTTATTATTTAAAGATTATTAAATAATATTTATAAATTGGATTTTAAGCGAGAACTCAATAGACTTGTATTAATTGGCTTTATTACCTATTGGGTATTTTTGTGTTAATTTGGTTTGTTTTATTCCGTCGTGTTATCTGTGCTAGTCCTATGTGGTGTCTAGTACTCTCTAGAGTTAGGGTCTGTTTTTAATAATTATTTTATTTGTCTAGACCCGTCTATTGTTCGTGCTCCAGAGGCGAACCAGGATTAGTTGCTTGCCGGTATTCACGTGGATTAGCAAGCTGTGAGTTTGTACTTACTATTTACCGCTATATTAAGTAAATTGTTATTTTCATATTAAATATATATACTGTACGTATATTTCGAACAGTTTTTATATTATGACTTCTAGTTGGAACATGCTACCTAATGGGCATCATTAGGACTGCGTGCGCACCGGTATTGATCTGGGTATGGTATATATGGAAATGTGGTAACTCGGTGTGAGCTTAGCTCTCGAGACCTGGTAGAGTAACTCGGTGTAGCTCAACTCTCGGGACTCTGGTATAAGTGTGGTCAGTGGTAACTCGGTGTAGCTCAGCTCTCGGGACCAGACCTATTGGATTATGTTTATATTTAGAATTGTGGATTAGGGTTCCAACTATTATTTGTAATATCGTATTTAAATGTTTTAAACGGTTTTAAAGGTTTTCCACTTAATAAATGTAAATAGTGGTATAAACTCATGTCAGTATATTTGACCCCGTTGTTTTCCCAATTTTTCCCAGGGTTATGATCTGAGAGAGTCTGGTGATCTCCGCATTAACTTTTCCTCGGAGGTTCCATTTATTTTAGTAGAACTATCAAACTATTTTATTCTTAGACCGCAGTAGTTGACTAGACGTCTTTATTATTATTACAGTTGTTTGTCGGATTGGTCTGACTAGTTATATTGCTCTGGCATGTTATATGATTATTTCGGATAATTTATGTTATGCCTATTTTTAGACTCAGAATTGGATAAGCATGTTATATTAATTTTTGAATATTATAACTGCTAGACTTAGGCTGAAGTCTCGGTTGCCCCCGAGCATTGGTTTTCTGCAGGTTTAATTAAATTGTATGTTATAAGAAAGGCTAGCTACGGGTATTGGTACTACATTACCCATGCCCTAGCGCCGGTCACGATTCATGAAAATGGGTCGTGATAAGCTTGGTATCAGAGCTTTGGTTTCAAACCAAGGCCAATTGCTTGTTATGTGTTTAGTCTGTTAAGTAATGTTGTGTCTTAGGAACTACTGCGGATATAGGTTTTTGTCATGTCTTTAAAAACGTCATCTTATGATTTTAAAACATTCTGCCTACACCAATAGGATTGCGTCGAGTCAGTCATTATATGTTGATTTGATTCTGTTAAATGTTAATTTTATTTCACTTGGGTGAATATCTTATTGCTGTTGATTTATTGGGAAATCCTATATGGTGCTTCTTTTGTTCATACTTGGGTATGAAATATCTGTTATTTAAATTGTTTTTGTTCAATCCTTAGGATATGGACAATGTTGTTCGTACTCGTGCTCGTGTTGTGGCAGAGCAAGAAGCTGTGGCTGATGATGCGATTTCCATGGAAGTCGATCAGAACGTACCACCAGTTCCGGCCAATGCTGGACGTGGTAGAGGTAGAGGTGCTGGCAGAGGTAGAGGTAGAGGCAGAGGAGCTGGTGCTGGTAGAGGTGGCGCTAGAGGACGTGGTGCAGCAGGTGTTCAGGCACCGGATGTGCAGCAGGCACCGAATGTGCAGCAGGCACCAAATGTGCAGCAGGCACCAAATGTGCAGCAGGCACCGAATGTGCAGGCGTTCGACTTCACTACTTTCTTGGTTGGGATTGTCGAGATGCAGGACAACCAGGCTCTTTTGCACAATCAGTGTACTGTACTAGGTCAGTTAGCGCAGCAACAGCAACCTCAGGCTGGTGCTGCAGCTGGTATGGGTGGACTTGCTGGCGTTGGTCACGTTCCGACAGACAGAGAGATGGTGATGACCTACACGAAGTTGAATCCGACTTCTTTTAATGGTACTGGGGATGCTCTTGACTTTTTGGAAGAGTTTGAGTACAATAGTCAGAGAATTCAAGCTACTGAGCATCAATCAGTGATGCTTGTGGAGATGTCGCTGAAGGGTCCAGCCAAGGACTGGTTTCGCGATAACATCAGACCAGATATGGCTACATTGTCTTGGGCTGATTTTGTGATCAGGTTCAGATGATACTATCTACCTTTCTCTGTTACTGAGAATTTCAGAGGTAAGTTGCTAAGTTTGAAGAAAGGGGATAGGTCAGTGACAGACTACACTACAGAGTTTGTCCGTTTGGGGCGGTTTGCTACAGATCTACAGGTTGATCGTGGGCGAGTGAACGACCGCTATATCAGGGGTTTAGGCTCGGAGTTTCTTCCTTTGCTGATAGGGGCAGACATGGAGTTTGCTCGGGTAGTGGACAATGTTCGACGAATGGAGAATTCGTTGATTCAGTTTGGGATGATCTATGACCCTTCCCAGACCAGAAGGGAAAGAGTAATGTTCCTAGTGGGGGGCAACAGGCCCCAGTGCAGCATGGTAGTGGAAACTACTACAGTGGCTCTTCTCAGGCAAATAAGGGGAGTCGTCGTACTCACAACAAAGGGAGGCATAGTGCTAGGAGTGCTCCGTACAACTACAGTAGCAGTGGGAGTAACCGTGGTTCAGGACGCGGGTACAGTGGTGGATCCAACATTCCGTTCTGCCAGAATTACAGATGCAGGCACTATGGTCAGTGTCAGTTAGCTCCTGGAGGTTGTTTTTCTTGTGGCCAGCCGGGTCATTTTTCCAGGGAGTTTCCGACATCTGGGCAGCAGATGTCTAACTCCAGTGTGGCGCAGTCATCTTACCAGCAACAGAGACCTGCGTTTACACAGTCTGTAGGGTACTCTCAACCTGCAGCATCCTTTGGTGGCCAGTGGGGTCGTGGTTCCGGTGGAAGAGGTTTTGGTGGCCGTGGTAACGGCGGTAGAGGTTCCAACAGTTATGGTACTGGGCAGAGTTCGCAGCAGCTGCCGCAGGGTCTGGCCAGAGTGTTTGCTCTTACTCCTCAGGATGCGCGTGCATCAAATGCTGTGGTGCAAGGTACCATTCCGATTTCATTTACTGATGCATTGGTATTATTTGATGCGGGTGCAACCCATTCGTTTGTGTCTACATATTTTGCTGGGAAATTGGGTATAGCACCATCTGTGTTGAGTGAACCTCTAGCTGTGTCTACACCTATGTCTGAAGGTGTAGTAGTGGACGTCGTTTATCCTTCTTGTCCAGTGGTTATTCAGGGTAGAGATTTATGTGCTGATTTGATTGTGCTTGACGTTCTTTCTTTTGATGTCATCTTGGGGATGGATTGGCTGTCGCGTCATTATGCTTCTATTGACTGTTGAGGGAAGTTAGTCGAGTTTCGAATTCCGGGTGATCTACCTTTTTCCTTTCAGGGAGAAAAGGCGGAGACACCTAAGAATCTGATTTCCGCCATCAAGGCGAAGAGGATGTTAGGCAAGGGTTGCCAGGGTTTCCTTGCTGTGGTTCGTGATTTGGAGGTTGATAGTGGTGATATGCATAGTGTTCAGATAGTGAATGAGTTCACTGATGTGTTTCCAGAGGAATTGCCTGGATTACCACCTGATCGTGATATTGAGTTTTGCATTGATGTGGTTTCTGGTACAGCTCCGATTTCGATACTGCCATATCGGATGGCTCCTGTAGAGCTGAAGGAGTTGAAGGACCAGTTACAAGAGTTGTTGGATAGCGGGTTTATCAGACCGAGTACTTCTCCGTGGGGTGCTCCAGTCCTGTTTGTGAAGAAGAAAGACGGTTCCTTTCGACTGTGTATCGACTACAGACAGTTGAACAAGGCTACTGTCAAGAACAGATATCCTCTTCCTCGCATCGATGATTTGTTTGACCAGTTGCAGGGTGCGAAGTGTTTTTCCAAGATTGATTTTAGGTCTGGGTATCATCAGCTTCGGATCCGTGATGCAGATGTGCCTAAGACTGCTTTTTGGACTCGTTATGGACATTTTGAGTTTCTGGTTATGTCCTTTGGCCTGACAAACGCACCAGCAGCGTTTATGGATATGATGAACAAAGTGTTCAAGCTGTTTTTGGATCAGTTTGTTATCGTTTTCATTGATGACAATTTGATCTATTCTCGGAGTGAGGAGGAGCATGCTTACCATTTGAGGACTATACTACAGACGTTGCGTGAGCATCAGTTGTATGCTAAGTTCTCAAAATGTGAGTTCTAGTTGGATCAGGTTACCTTTCTAGGACACGTGGTGTCGAAAGATGGGATCAAGGTTGATCCGAAGAAGATTGAGGCGGTTATGGATTGGCAGAGGCCAAGGTCAGTTACCGAGATCAGAAGTTTTATGGGTTTAGCTGGCTATTATCGTCGGTTCGTGCAAGATTTCTCCAGAATATTCGCATCGTTGACTAAACTAACACAGAAGGGTGTTAAGTTTGAGTGGACTGACAAGTGCGAAGCGAGCTTTGAGAAGCTCAAGGAGATTTTGACTACAGCTCCAGCTTTGGCATTGCCTTCTGGCATTGACGGTTTCACAGTATATTGTGATGCGTCTCGGATTGGTTTGGGTTGCGTTCTGATGCAACATGGACAAGTGATTGCCTATGCTTCCAGACAGTTGAAGAAGCATGAGGTGAATTACCCTACTCATGATTTAGAGTCGGCAGCTGTGGTTTTTGCGCTGAAAATCTGTAGGCATTATTTGTATGGTGCTACTTGTGAGATTTTCACGGATCATAAGAGTCTGAAGTATATCTTTGATCAGAGAGAATTGAACTTGAGACAGAGGAGGTGGTTAGAGTTGCTGAAAGACTACGACTGTACTAATCAGTACCATCCTGGTAAGGCTAATGTGGTAGCCGATGCGCTGAGTCGCAAGTCTTCGGGCAGCTTGGCTCATATTTCTGAGATTGGGCGTAGACCCATGGTTAGAGAGTGGCACAGTTTGATAGCTTCAGGCTATGGTTTTCAGATTTCTCAGACTGGTTGTTTGTTAGCACAATTACAAGTGCAACCCGTTTTGATTGATCGGATCAAAGCTTTACAAACTGAGGATCCACAGTTGAAACAGATTACTGAGGAGATTCAGCAGGACAGTAATTCTGAGTTTACTTTTGTGGATGGTGTTCTGAGACATGGTTCGAGACTGTGTGTTCCGGATTCAGATGGTTTGAGGGTCCAGATTCTGGAGGAAGCGCACAAGTCTGCTTACAGTGTTCATCCGAGTTCTACTAAGATGTACCATGATCTTAAGGGTACCTACTGGTGGAGCGGGATGAAGAAGGATGTCGCTGAGTATGTTTCTAAGTGTCTGACGTGCCAGCAGGTGAAGTTGGAGCATCAGAGACCTTTTGGCTATCTCCAGCCACTACCTATTCCAGAGTGGAAGTGGGAGCGGATTGCCATGGATTTTGTGGTTGGTTTACCACGTACTCGACAGGGATACGATTCCATCTGGGTTATAGTTGACCGTATGACCAAGTCAGCTCATTTCCTTCCGATTAAGGCTTCGTATACTGTTTCGAGGTTGGCTCACTTGTACATCGACAGGATTATCAGTTTGCATGGTGTACCGATTTCTATTGTTTCAGACAGAGGATCTGTGTTTACTTCGAGGTTCTAGAAAGCGTTACAGGAATCTTTGGGTTCTCGGTTAGATTTCAGTACAGCTTTTCATCCTCAGATTGACTGTCAGTCTGAGAGGGCTATTCAGACGTTGGAGGATATGCTCAGGATGTGTGTTCTCGATTTTAATGGTAGCTGGGATACTCATCTGCCGTTGATTGAGTTTTCTTACAGCAACAGTTATCACGCAAGTATCGAGATGGCGCCGTATGAGGCTTTGTACGGGCGCAAGTGTAGATCTCCTATATGTTGGGAGGAGGTCGGAGAGCGTAAACTCTCGGGAGCAGAGATTATTCAGATTACCTCAGAGAAGGTACCGTTGATTAAGCGGAGGTTAGAGACTGCTTTTAGTCGGCATAAGAGTTATGCTGATCCGAAGAGGAAAGACATTGAGTTTCACGTTGGTGATTTCGTGTTTCTTCGAGTTTCGCCTATGAAAGGCGTGGTCCGTTTTGGTGTCAAGGGAAAGTTGGCACCGAGGTATATTGGTCCTTATGAGATTTCAGAGAGGATTGGAGCTGTGGCTTGTCGTCTGGTTCTGCCACCAGACATGTCGTTAGTACATCCTGTGTTCCATGTTTCTATGTTGAGAAAGTGCATTTCTGATCCTTCGCACGTGATTGTGCCTCAGAGTATTGAGATTGACCAAGAGCTGTACAGTCCTATGAGGAACAGCCAGTTGAGATTGTTGATACGCAAGTACGTAAATTGCGGAACAAGGAGATTCTGATGGTCAAAGTTCTCTGGCGCAATCATTCAATAGAGGAGTGTACTTGGGAGACCGAGTCAGATATGCGGAATCGCTATCCTTTCCTTTTTCCGTGAGGTTCGATATCTTGATTTTTTTTTGTGATTTTTATGAAATTTTTATTTGTGTACGTGTTATCTGGTGTTAACTGCTTATCGTGTTAAATTCGAGGACGAATTTTTCAATAGTTGGGGAGAATGTAATAACCCGTAATTTTTTTTATTATTTCCGATGAACTTCCGGTGATGTTTCGATGCTAATTTAAGATTTAGTAGTTCGTTTCGTGTTGTTTTGAGGTTGGGTTAGTTATGTTTGGGCCCAATTAAACCAAACCAACAAGTTCGGCCCAAGGGAATTGGCTCAAGCCAATTCCCGTTCGATAAAACTTTAGTTCTCGTTCGAGAATTCAGATTCTCGAACGAAAACCAAGTTAATTTGGCCAAGGGCCATTCGTTCAACACAGGTCTCGAACGAGACCTGTGTTGAATAGCCCAGTTCTCGTTCGAGAACTTGGTTCTCGAACGGGAACCAAGGCTTTTTGCTGGTCTCGTTTAAGACCGGCTTTAAGCCGACGGAGGGGGGCACTTTCGGGCTTCATTATTTTCATTTTCGAAGCCTTTAAAAACCTAACTTTTAACCTAATTTCTTCTCCATTCTACAAACAAACCCTAGCCCCAATTCCCTTGCTCATTCTCTGAAAAACGAAGCTGCAATCATCATCCAAAGGTCGCTGTCCGGTAAACTTCCATAACTTCATTGTTTTCAGCTTTAACTTTAAACGACACTTCCGTAATTTGAGTCGTTCTCTCTCGTTTCTAGATCGAAATTGATTCCGTTCGATCTCAGGCATTGTGGACTCAATTCTCTACGTTTCTACTCCTTAATTACACAAAACGGTGCGCCGCCGATCTCGTTTCAATCGCCGCCGTTTCACCGCATTGGTACGCTTAAATTCTGTTCTTGTTTAAGTTTGGTTCTGCCGATTATTTACATCCTTCTTTTGGCTTTGATTTTGCTTATATATGGTGTTTAATCTCTTGGGTTGTTAGTAGATTAAACTTTTAATGAGTATCGATCCATCGCTTCGATATTTGTTCCATCGATTCCAGACAATAGCTCGTTAATATCAATTATGTTTTCATGTTACTGTGCTATGGTTTATGAATTTGTTTGATGTTGATTTATGTTGTTAGCTTAAGATCTTTGTAAGTTCTTATTAGGTGGTTAAAGATTTGGGTTCTTAGGTTGTTGAATTAATGTTTCTACGACTCACGTAGGGTTAGAGGGAATTCAGTTTTTGAATTCTTAGAGATGGACAAAAGGCTATTATAATCACCAATGTGTTTGATTTAATCAAATAAATCCTTAAAGTTAAACTTTACTTAATAACTTAGATTTTATCTTAATTTATAAATTAAATATTTAAAACGATAGTTATTTATAAATTAAGCTAATATAATTACTCGGGTAATTCTATTTAATTAAGAATATCAATTTAGCACGAAATTGGCTAAATTATAATTTAGCCCCTGAACTTATTTTATAACTTAATTAAGTGGATCGTTGGTTGGTTATTTTATATTTTGATTTAAATATAAATAAAAGCAATTAAATTGATTTTGGATATCAAAATTGGCTAAAGTACAATTTAGTTCCTAATTGGCAAAAGTACAGTTTAGTCCCTAATTAGCAAAAGTACAATTTAGTCCCTAAACTTTTATAAACTTAAAATGGTTAGATTTTTGGGTTGTAACTTGGGTTACTTGAAATTGAAGTTATTGAGTTCCGCTTTTAAAATGGTTTATTATTTTATTGAATTATTTTTATAAATATAGACTCGGGTTTATATTTGATAAACGTTTTGAGTCGGGTTAGACTTGGGTCACCCGACAAGTGAGGTTAGCTTGGTAGTTAATGATAACTCGGCTAACCCACTATTTAGAAAATTATTTATTATTTAAAGATTATTAAATAATATTTATAAATTGGATTTTAAGCGAGAACTCAATAGACTTGTATTAATTGGGCTTTATTACCTATTGGGTATTTTTGTGTTAATTTGGTTTGTTTTATTCCGTCGTGTTATCTGTGCTAGTCCTATGTGGTGTCTAGTACTCTCTAGAGTTAGGGTCTGTTTTTAATAATTATTTTATTTGTCTAGACCCGTCTATTGTTCGTGCTCTAGAGGCGAACCAGGATTAGTTGCTTGCCGGTATTCACGTGGATTAGCAAGCTGTGAGTTTGTACTTACTATTTACCGCTTTATTAAGTAAATTGTTATTTTCATATTAAATATATATACTGTACGTATATTTCGAACTGTTTATATATTATGGCTTCTAGTTGGAACATGCTACCTAATGGGCATCATTAGGACTGCGTGCGCACCGGTATTAATCTGGGTAAGGTATATATGGAAATGTGGTAACTCGGTGTGAGCGTAGCTCTCGGGACCAGGTAGAGTAACTCGGTGTAGCTCAGCTCTCGGGACTCTGGTATAAGTGTGGTCAGTGGTAACTCGGTGTAGCTCAGCTCTCGGGACCAGACCTATTGGATTATGTTTATATTTAGAATTGTGGATTAGGGTTCCAACTATTATTCGTAATATCGTATTTAAATGTTTAAAACGGTTTTAAAGGTTTTCGACTTAATAAATGTAGATAGTGGTATAAACTCATCTCAGTATATCTGACCCCGTTGTTTTCCCATTTTTTCCCAGGGTTATGATCTAAGAGAGTCTGGTGATCTCCGCATTTACTTTTCCTCTGAGGTTCCATTTATTTTAGTAGAACTATCAAACTATTTTATTCTTAGACCGCAGTAGTTGACTAGACGTCTTTATTATTATTACAGTTGTTTGTCGGATTGGTCTGACTAGTTATATTTCTCTGGCATGTTATATGATTATTTCGTATTATTTATGTTATGCCTATTTTTAGACTCAGAATTGGATAAGCATGTCATATTAATTTTTGAATATTATAACTGCTAGATTTAGGCTGAAGTCTGGTTGCCCCCGAGCATTGGTTTTCTGCAGGTTTAATTAAATTGTATGTTATAAGAAAGGCTAGCTACGGGTGTTGGTACTACATTACCCATGCCCTAGCGCCGGTCACGATTCATGAAAATGGGTCGTGACATAACGTTTAAAACGTTTGGATTAAATCGGTAAGAAGGTGAAACATTTGGAATTGTTTCGTAACATTTGTAAACGTTTGGCTTAAATCGCTAAAAAGGTGAAATGTTTTGATTTGTTTATTAATGTTTTAAACGATTGGCTTAGTTCGTTAAAAAGGACAAGTGTTTGGATTTGTTTCAAAATGTTTTAAACGTTTGGATTAAATCACTAAAAATGGGAAATGTTTCGATTTGTTTCGAAATATTTTAAACGTTTGGCTCAAATCGCTAAAAACGAGAAACCGTAGGATTTGTTTAAAAGTTAAAACGTTTGGATTTGTTTTGTAACGTTTGTAAATGTTTTGCTTAAATCGCTAAAAAGGTGAAACATTTAAATTTCATTTGTAAAGTTTTAAACATTTGGCTTAAATCGCTAAAAAGGTGAAACGATTCGATTAGTTTCATAACGTTTTAAACGTTTGGATTGGATAAGTAACATTTTAAATGTTTGGCTTAAATCGATAAAAAGGGGAAACGTTTAGATTTTTTCGTAACGTTTGTAATTGTCTGGCTTAAATCACTAAAAATGTGAAATGTTTAGATTTTTTTCGTAACGTTTCAAACGTTTGGCTTAAATTGCTAAAAAGGGGAAACGTTAAGATTGGTTTCGAAACATTTTAAATGTTTGGCTTAAATCGTTAAAAAGGCGAAACATTAAGATTTGTTTTGTTACGGTTTAAACGTTCGGCTTTAATAAATAAAAACGTGAAACGTTAGGATTTATTTCATAATGTTTCAAATATTTGGATTGGTTTCATAGCGTTTTAAATGTTTCCCTTAAATCACTAAAAATGGTTCACGTTTGGATTTGTTTCGAAACATTTTAATCATTTGGCTTTAATCGCTAAAAAAGGAAATAATTAGAATTTGTTTCTTAACGTTTTAAATGTTTGGCTTAAATCGCTAAAAAGGCGTAACGTTAGGATTTTTTTCATAATGTTTGAAACGTTTGGCTTAAATCGCTAAAAAGGTGAAACGTTAGGATTTGTTTCGTAATGTTTTAAATGTTTGAATTGGTTTCGTAACGTTTTGAACATTTGGCTTAAATCACAAAAAGGTGAAACGTTAGGATTGGTTTCGTAACGTTTTAAACGTTTTGCTTAAATCACTAAAAAGGTGAAACGTTTGGATTTGTTTCAAAACTTTTGTAAACGTTTGGTTTAGATTGCTAAAAAGGTGAAACGTTTGGATTTGTTTCGTAACGTTTTCAACGTTCGGATTGGTTTTGTAATAATTTAAATATTCGGCTTAAACTAATAAAAAGATGAAACGTTTGGATTTGTTTCGTAGCGTTTGTAAACGTTTGGCTTAAATTGTTCAAAAAGTAAAACATTTGGATATGTTTCGTAACGTTTGTAGACGTTTGGCTTCAATCCCTAAAAAGGTAAAATGTTAGGATTTGTTTCGTAACGTTTTAAACGTTTGGATTTGTTGTGTAGCATTTTAAACGTTTCGCTTAAATTGCCAAAATATGAAACATTAGGATTTGTTTCGTAACATTTTACACGTTTCGCCTAAATCGCTAAAATGTGAAACGTTTGGATTTGTTTCGTATCGTTTGGCTTAAATCGCTAAAAAGGTGAAATGTTAGGATTTGTTTCGTTTTAAACGTTTGGATTTGTTTTGTAATATTTTAAACGTTTGGCTCAAATCGCTAAAAAGGTGAAACGTTAGGATTTGTTTTGTAACGTTTTAAACGTTTGAATTTGTTTCATAACATTTTAAACGTTTCGCTTAAATCATTAATAAGGTAAAAGGTTTGGATTTGTTTTGTAACATTTTAAACGTTTAACTTGAATCACTAAAAAGGTGAAACGTTAGGATTATTTTCCTAACATTTTAAACGTTAGGATTTGTGTCGTAGCATTTTAAACGTTTGGCTTAAATTTCTAAGAAGGTGAAAAGTTAGGATTTGTTTCGTAAACTTTTACACATTTGGCTTAAATCGCTAAAAAGGTAATGTTAGGATTTTTTGTAACGTTTTAATTGTCTGGCTTAAATCGCTAAAAAGGTGAAACATTACGATTTGTTTTGTAACGTTGTAAATGTTTGGATTGGTTCCGTAACATTTTAAACATTTGGCCTAAATCGCTTAAAAGGTTAAACGTTTGGATTTGTTCCGAAAAGTTTTAAGCGTTTGGCTTAAATCGTTAAAAAGGGGAAAAGTTAGGATTTGTTTCGTAACATTTTAAGCGTTTGGCTTAAATCGCGAAAAAAGTGAAATGCTAGGATTTGTTTCGTAATTTTTTAAACGTTTGGCTTAAATCGCTAAAAAGGTGAAACGTTAGGATTTGTTTCGTAAAGTCTTAAAAGTTTGGATTGGTTTCGTAACGTTTTAAACGTTTTGCTTAAATCGCTAAAAAGGTAAAATGTTTGGATTTGTTTTGAAATTTTCTAAACGTTTGGCTTAAATCGCTAAAAAAGAAACAATAGGATTGGTTCCGTAATATTTTTAACGTTTGGCTTAATTCATTAAAAAGGCGAAACGTTAGGATTTTTTCGTAACGTTTTAAATGTTTGGCTTAAATAATTAAAACGGTGAAACGTTAGGATTTGTTTTGTAATGCTTTAAACTTTTGGTTGGTTTCGTAACGCTTAAAACGTTTGGCTTAAATCCGTAAAAAGGTGAAACCTTTGGATTTGTTTCGTAACGTTTGTAAACGTTTGGCGTAAATCCCTAAAAAGGTGAAATGTTTGGATTTGTTTATTAACGTTTTAGACGTTTGGATTAATTCATTATAACGGGGAAACATTTGGATTTGTTTCGAAACGTTTTAAACGTTTGACTTAAATCACTAAAAAGGGGAAACGCTTAAAATTTATTTCGAAATGTTTTAAACGTTTGGTTTAATTTGCTAAAAAGGGGAAACGTATGGATTTGTGTCGTAACATTTTAAACGTTTGGCTTAAATTGCTAAAAACCTGAAACGTTAGGATTTGTCTCGTAACATTATAAACGTTTGGCTTATATCGCTAAAAAGGTGAAATGTTAGAATTTTTTTGTAACGTTTTAAACGTTTAGCTTAAATCGCTAAAAAGGTGAAATGTTAGGATTTGTTTCGTAACGTTTTAAACATTTGGCTTTAATTAGTAAAAAGGTGAAGTGTTGGGATTTGATTCGTAACATTTTAAACGTTTGGATTGGTTTCGTAATGTTTTAAACGTGTTTCTAAAATCGCAAAAAAGGCGAAACGTTTGGATTTGTTTCGTAACATTTGTAAATGTTTCGCTTAAATTGCTAAAAAGATGAAATGTTTGCATTTGTTTCGTTATATTTTAAATGTTTTGCTTAATTCGCTAAAGTGGTGAATTATTTGGATTTGTTTCATTACATTTGAAACGTTCGGATTGGTTAAATAATGTTTAAAATGTTTGGCTTAATTCGCTAAAAAAGTGAAACTTTTGGATTTCTTTCATAACGTTTTTAATCGTTTGTCTTAAATCGTTAGAAAAATGAAACATTTGGATTTGTTTCGTAACGTTTTAAACGTGTGGCTTAAATCGCTAAAAAGGAGAAACGTTAGGATTTGTTTCGTAATATTTTAAATGTTTGGCTTAAATAGTTAAAAAGACGAAACGTTAGGATTTGTTTCATTCCGTTTTAATGTTTGGCTTAAATCGCTAAAAAGGTGAAACGTTAGGATTTGTTTCGTAACGTTTGTAAACGTTTGGCTTAAATCTCTAAAAAGGTGAAACATTAGGATTTGTTTCGTAAGGTTTTAAACGTTTGGAATTGTTAGTAGCGTTTTAAATGTTTGCCTTAAATCACTAAACGGGGACACGTTTGGATTTGTTTCAAAACATTTTTAAAACTTTGGCTTTAATCGCTAAAAAGAAGAATAGTTAGGATTTGTTTCGTAACGTTTTAAACGTTTGGCTTAAATCACTAAAAAAGCGAAACGTTAGGATTTGTTTCGAACCATTTTAAACGTTTGGCTTTAATCGCTAATAAGGTTAAACGTTAGGATTTGTTTCGTACCGTTTTAAACGTTTGGATTGGTTTCGTAACGTTTTAAACGTTTGGCTTAAATCGCTAAAAAGGTGAAAGGTTTGGATTTGTTTCGTAATGTTTATAAACGTTTGCCTTAAATCGCAAAAAAAGGTGAAACCTTTGGATTTTTTTCGTAATGTTATAAAAGTTTGGATTGGTTTCGTAGCATTTCAAACGTTTGGCTTAAATCTCTAAAAAGGTGAAATATTTGGATTGGTTAAGTAACGTTTTAAATGTTTATCTTAAATAACTAAAAAGGTGGAACGTTTGGATTTTTTTCTTAACGTTTGTAATCGTTTGGCTTAAATCGCTACAAAGGAGAAACATTTTGATTTGTTTCGTAACGTTTGGCTTAAATAGCTAAAAAGGTGAAACATTAGGATTTGTTTCGTAACGTTTTAAATGTTTGGATTTGTTTCTTAAGGTTTTAAACGTTTGGCTTAAATCGCTAAAAAGGGGAAACGTTTGGATTTGTTTTGTAACGATTGTAAACGTTTGGCTTAAATCGTTAAAAAGATGAAACGTTAGGATTTGTTTCGTAACGTTTTAAACATTTGGATTTTTTTCGTAACGTTTTATACGTTTGGCTTAAATCGCAAAAAAGGTGAAACCTTTGGATTTATTCTGAAACATTTTAAAGGTTTGGCTTAAATCACTAAAAAGGGGAAACATTTGGATTTGTTTCGTAACGTTTGTAAACGTTTGGCTTAAATCACTAAAAAGGTGAAACATTTGGATTTATTTCGTAACATTTTTAACGTTTGGATTGGTTTCTTAACGTTTTTAGTATTTCGCTTAAATTGATAAAAAGGTTTAACGTTTGGATTTGTTTCGTAACGTTTGTACACGTTTGGCTGAAATCACTAAAAATGGGGAAACGTTTGCATTTGTTTCGTAACGTTTTAAACATTTGGATTGGTTTTGAAACGTTTTAAATGTTTGGCTTAAATTGCTAAAACGGTGAAATGTTTGGATTTGTTTCATAACGTTTGTAAACGTTCAACTTAAATAGCTAAAAAGGTGAAACGTTTGGATTTGTTTTATAACGTTTGTAAATGTTTGGCTTCAATTGCTAAAAAGGTGAAATGTTAGGATTTGTTTCATAACATTTTCCATGTTTGGATTTGTTTCGTAACAGTTTAAACGTTTCGCTTAAATCGCTAAAAGGTACAACTTTAGGATTTGTTTCGTAACGTTATAAACGTTTGAGTTAAATAGCTAAAAAGGAGAAACGTTCTGATTTGTTTTGTTTTAAACGTTTGGATTTGTTCTGTAATATTTTAAAAGTTTCGCTTAAATCGCTAGAAAGCTTAAACCATTGGATTTTTTTTGAAACATTTTAAACGTTTATGCTTAAATCGCTAAAAATGTGGAACATTAGGATTTGTTTCGTAACGGTTTAATCTTTTGGAATTGTTTCGTAATATTTAAAACGTTTCGTTTAAATTGCTAAAAAGGTAAAAAGTTTGGATTTGTATTGTAACGTTTTAAACGTTTGGTTTAAATCGCTAAAAAAGTGAAACGTTAGGATTTATTTTGTAAAGTTTTAAAAGTTTGGATTTTTGTCGTACCACATTAAACGTTCGGCTTAAATTGCAAAAAAGGTGAAATGTTAGGATTTGTTTTGTAACGTTTTTAACGTTTAGCTTAAATCGTAAAAAAGTGAAACGTTATGATTTGTTTCGTAACGTTTTAAACTTTTGGATTGGTTTCGAAACGTTTTAAACTTTTGGATTAAATCACTAAAAAGGCGAAACATTTGATTTGTTCTAAAACGTTTTAAACGTTTGTCTTAAATTGCTAAAATATGAAACGTTAGGATTTGTTTCGTAAGGTTTTAAACGTTTGGCATAAATTTCTAAAACGTGAAACGTTAGGATTTGTGTTTTAACGATATAAACGTTTGGTTTAAATTGCTAAAAAGGTGAAATGTTTGTTTCGTAATGTTTGTAAACGTTTAGTTTATATTTCTGAAAAGGTGAAACGTTTGAATTTATTGCTTAACGTTTTAAACGTTTTTCTTTAATCGATAAAAAGGTGACACGTTTGGATTTATTTCATGACGTTTTAAACGTTTGTATTGGTTAAGTAACGTTTTAAAAGTTTGGGTTAAATCGCTAAAAAGGTGAAACGTTTGGATTTGTTTCGTAACTTTTGTAATTGATTTGCTTAAATCGCTAAAATGGTGAAACGTTTGGATTTCTTTCGTAACATTTTCAACATTTGGCTTAATTCGCTAAAAAGGGAAACGTTTGTATTTGTTTCATAACTTTTTTAATGTTTGGCTTAAATTATTAAAAAGGCAAAACACTAGGATTTGTTTCGTTACGTTTTAAACGTTTGGCTTAAATCACTAAAATGAAGAAACGTTAGTATTTGTTTCGTAACGTTTCAAACGTTTGCTTGGTTTCGTAAGGTTTTAAATGTTTGGCTTAAATCGCTAAAAAAGTGAAACATTTTGATTTGTTTCGTAATATTTCTAAACGTTTGACTTAAGTCACTAAAAAGGTGAAACGTTAGGATTTCTTTCGTAATGTTTTAAATGTTTGGATTTGTTTGGTAGCGTTTTTAACGTTTGCTTGAAATCACTAAAAAAAGGGACATGTTTGGATTTGTTTTGAAACGTTTTAAACATTTGGCCTAAATCGCTAAAAAGGGAAATAGTTGAGATTTGCTTCATAACGTTTTAAACGTTTGGCTTAAATAGCTAAAAAGGCGAAATGTTAGGAGTTGTATCGTACCGTTTTAAACGTTTGGCTTAAATTGTTAAAAATGTGAAATATTAGAATTTGCTTCGTAACGTTTTAAACGTTTGGATTGGTTTCGTAACGTTTTAAACGTTTGGCTTAAATTGCTAAAAAGGTGAGACATTTGGATTAGTTTTGTAACGTTTGTAAACATTTGGCTTAAATCGCAAAAAAGGTGAAACATTTGGATTGGTTTCATAGCGTTTTATATGTTTGGCTTAAATCGCTAAAAAGGTGAAACGTTTGGACGTTTGAAATATTTGGCTTAAATCGCTAAAAAGGTGGAACGTTTTGATTTGTTATCGTTTGAATGAAATTGCCACAAAGGAGAAACGCTTGGAGTTGTTTCGTAACGTTTGTTAACGTTTGGCATAAATAGCTAAAAAGGGGAAACGTTAGGAATTGTTTCGTAATATTTGTAAACGTTTTATCTTTAATCGCTAAAAAGGTGAAACGTTTGGATTTGTTTCGTAACGCTTTAAACGTTTCGATTTGTTTCGCAACGTTTTAAATGTTTGGCTTAAATCGCTAAAAAGGTGAATCATTTGGATTTGTTCCGAAACGTTTTAAACGTTCGGCATAAATCACTAAAAAGGTGTGACGTTTGGATTTGTTTCGGAACGTTTGTAAACATTTGGAATAAATCGCTAAAAAGGTGAAATGTTTGGATTTGTTTCGTAACGTTTTAAATGTTTGGACTGGTTTCCTAATATTTTAAATGTTTGGCTTAAATCGCAAAAATGCTAAAACGTTTGGATTTGTTTCGTATCATTTGTAAACGATTGGCTCAAATCGCTAAAATGGTGAAACATTTGGATTTGTTTCGTCATATTTTAAACATTTGGCTTAATTCGCTAAAAGGGGAAACGTTAAGATTTATTTCTAACGTTTTAAATGTTTGGCTTAAATTGTTAAAAAGGCAAAACGCTAGGATTTGTTTCGTTACGTTTAACACGTTTGGCTTAAATCACTAAAAAGGAGAAACGTTAGGATTTGTTTTGAAACTCTTTAAACGTTCGGCTAGTTTCGTAACGTTTTAAACTTTTAGCTTAAATCGCTAAAAAGGTTAAACATTTGGATTTGTTTCGTAATGTTTGTAAATGTTTTACTTAAATTGCTAAAAAGGAGAAACGTTAGGATTTTTTTGTGATGTTTTAAACGTCTGGATTGGTTTCGTAGCGTATTAAACGTTTGCCTGAAATCACTAAAAAGGGGACACTTTTGGATTTTTTTTGAAATGTTTTAAACATTTGGCTTAAATCGCTAAAAAGGGGAATAGTTAGGATTTGTTTCATAACGTTTTAAACGTTTGGCTTAAATTGCTAAAAAGGCCAAACGTTAGGATTTCTATCTTACCGTTTTAAACGTTTGGCTTAAATTTTTAAAAAGGTGAAACGTTAGGATTCGTTTGGTAACGTTTTAAACATTTGGATTAGTTTCGTAACATTTTAAACGTTTGGATTGGTTTCATAACGTTTTAAACGTTTGGCTTAAATCGCTAAAAAGGTGAAACATTTGGATTTGTTTCGTAACGTTTGTAAACGTTTGGCTTAAATTGCAGAAAAGGTGAAATGTGGGGATTGGTTTCGTAGCGTTTTATATGTTTGGCTTAAATCGCTAAAAAGGTGAAACGCTTGGATTGGTTAAGTAACGTTTTAAATATTTGGCTTAAATCGCTAAAAAGGTGACACGTTTTTATTTCTTATCGTTTGGCTTAAATCTCTGCAAAGGAGAAACGTTTGGATTCGTTTCGTAACGTTTGTTTACGTTTGGCTTAAAAAGATAAAAAGGTGAAACGTTAGGATTTGTTTCGCATCGTTTAAAACGTTTGTATTAGTTTCGTAACGTTTTAAACGTTTGGCTAAATCGCTAAAAAGGTGAAACGTTTGGATTTATTTCGTAACGTTTGTAATCGTTTTATCTTAAATCATTAAAAAGGTGAAAAGTTTGGATTTGTTTCGTAATGTTTCAAACTTTGGATTTGTTTCGCAACATTTTAAACGCTTGGCTTAAATCGATAAAAAGGTGAAACATTTGGATTTGTTCCGAAACATTTTAAACGTTTGGCTTAAATCACTAAAAAGGTGAAACGTTTGGATTTGTTTCGTAATGTTTGTAAACATTTGGCTTAAATCGCGAAAAAGGTGAATCTTTTTGATTTGTTTTGTAATGTTTTAAACGTTTGGATTGGTTTTGTAACATTTTGAATATTTGGCTTTAATTGATAAAACGGTGAAACGTTTGGATTTGTTTCGTAAGGTTTATAAACATTTGGCTTAAATCGCTAAAAAGGTTAAACGTTTGGATTTGTTTCGTAACTTTTTAAACGTTTGGATTGGTTTCATAACGTTTTAAATGTTTGGCTTAAATCGCAAAAATGGTAAAAGGTTTGGATTTGTTTTGTAACGTTTGTAAACGATTGGCTTAAATCGCTGAAAAGGTGAAACGTTTGGATTTGTTTCGTAATGTTTGTAAACGTTTGGCTTCAACCGCTAAAAAGGCGAAACGTTAAGATTTCTTTCGTAACGTTTTAAACTTTTGGATTTGTTTCATAACATTTTAAACGTTTCGCTTAAATCGCTAAAAGCTAAAATGTTAGGATCTGTTTCGTAAAGTTTTACACGTTTGGCTGAAATCGCTAAAAAGGGGAAACGTTTGGATTTGTTTTATTGTAAACGTTTGAATTTTTTTCGTAATATTTTACTAATTCGCTTAAATCGCTAAAAAGGTGAAACATTTGGATTTGTTTTGTAACATATTAAACGTTTATCCTTTAATCGCTAAAAAGGTTAAACGTTAGGACTTGTTATATGACGTTTTAAACGTTATTATTTGTTTCGTAACATTTTAAACGTTTCGCGTAAACCACTAAAAAGGTAAAAAGTTTGGATTTGTTGGTAACGTTTTAAACGTTTGGCTTAAATCGCTAAAAAGGTGAAACGTTAGGATTTATTTCCTAACGTTTTAAACGGTTGTCTTAAATTACAAAAAAGGTGAAACATTAGTATTTGTTTCATAATATTTTAAACATTTGGCTTAAATCTCTTAAAAGATGAAAAGGATTTGTTTTGTAACGTTTTAAACATTTGAATTCAATCGCTAAAAAGGTGAAATGTTTGAATTTATTTCGTAACATTTTAAATGTTTGGATTGGTTTCATAATGTTTTAAACGTTTGGCTTAAATCACTAAAAAGGTAAAACGTTTGGATTTGTTCGGGAACGTTTTAAACGTTTGGCTTAAATCGCTAAAAAGGGGGAAACGTTAGGATTTGTTTTGTAACATTTTAAACGTTTGACTTAAATCGCTAAAAAGTGAAACGTTAGGATTTGTTTCGTAGCGTTTTAAACGTTTGGCTTAAATCGCTAAAAAGGTGAAACGTTAGGACTTTTTTCGTAACGTTTTAAACGTTTTGATTGGTTTCTTAATGATTTAAATGTTTGGCTTAACTCGCTAAAAAGGTAAAACGTTTGAATTTGTTTTATTACGTTTGTAAATGTTTGGCTTAAATCGCTAAAAAGGTGAAACATTTGGATTTGATTCGTAAAGTTTTAAACGTTATGCTTAAATCGCTAAAAAGGTGAAACATTTCGATTAGTTTCATAACGTACTAAACGTTTGGATTGGTTAAGTAACATTTTAAATGTTTGGCTTAAATCGCTAAAAAGGGGAATCGTTTGGATTTGTTTCGTAACGTTTCAAACGTTTGGCTTAAATTGCTAAAAAGGGGAAACGTTAGGAGTTGTTTCGAAATATATTAAATGTTTGGCTTAAATCGTTAAAAAGGCGAAACGTTAGGATTTGTTTCTTTACGTTTTAAACGTTTGGCTTCAATAACTAAAAAGGTGAAACGTTTGGGATTTGTTTTGTAACGTTTTAAACTTTTGGATTCGTTTTGTAAAGTTTTAAACGTTTGGCTTAAATCGCTAAAACGGTGAAAATTTGGATTTGTTTCGTAACGTTTGTAACAGTTTGGCTTAAATCACTAAAAAGGTGAAACATTTGGGTTTGATTCGTAAAGTTTTAAACGTTTGGCTTAAATCGCTAAAAAGGTGAAACGTTTGGTTTTTTTTCATAACGTTTGTAATTGTTTGGACTAAATCGCTAAAAAGGTGAAACGTTTGGATTTGTTTCGTAACGTTTCAAAAGTTTGGCTTAAATTGCTAAAAAGGGGAAACGTTAGGATTTGTTTCGAAACGTTTTAAATGTTTGGCTTAAATCGTTAAAAATGCGAAACGTTCGGCTTTAATAACTTAAAAGGTGAAACGTTAGAATTTATTTCATAATATTTTAAACGTTGGATTGGTTTCGTAGCGTTTTAAACGTTTGCCTTAGATCACTAAAAATGGGACACATTTGAATTTGTTTCGAAACGTTTTAAACATATGGCTATAATCGCTAAAAAAGGGAATAGTTAGGATTTCTTTCGTAATGATTTAAATGTTTGCTTTAAATCGCTAAAAAGGCAAAACGTTAGGATTTTTTCGTAACGTTTGAAACTTTTGCCTTAAATCGCTAAAAAGGTGAAACGTCAGGATTTGTTTCGTAATGTTTTAAACGTTTTGACAGGTTTCGTAATGTTTTAAACGTTTGGCTTAAATCACTAAAAAGGTGAAAATTTAGGATATGTTTCGTAATGCTTTAAATGTTTGGATGGGTTTCATAACGTTTTAAACATTTGGCTTAAATCACTAAAACGGAGAAACGTTTGGATTTGTTTTGTAACATTCGTAAACGTTTCGCTTAAACCGCTAAAAAGTGACACGTTTGGATTTGTTTCATATTTTTTAAACGTTTTGATTGGTTTCGTAACAATTTAAATATTCGGCTTAAACTGATAAAAATGTGAAACGTTTGGATTTGTTTCGTAACGTTTGTAAACGTTTGGCTTAAATTGCTAAAAAGGTGAAACGATTGGATTTGTTTCGTAACGTTTTAAACGTTTGGATTGGTTTCGTAACGTTTAAATATTTTGGCTTAAATAGTTTAAAAAGTGAAACGTTTGGATTTCTTTCGTAACGTTTGTTAACGTTTGGCTTAAATCGCTAAAATGGTGAAAGGTTTGGATTTGTTTCGTAACGGTTGTAAACATTTGGCTTCAATCGCTAAAAAGCTGAAATGTTAGGATTTGTTTCGTAACGTTTTAAACGTTTGGATTTATTTCGTAACATTTTAAACTTTTCTCTTGAATTGAAAAAAGGGGAAACGTTAGAATTTGTTTGGTAACATTTTACACGTTTCGCTTAAATCGCTACCATGTGAAACGTTAGGATATGTTTCATAACGTTTTAAAAGTTTGGCTTAAATCGCTAAAAAGGTGAAACGTTAGGATTTGTTTTGTAACGTTTTAAACGTTTGGATTTGTTTCGTAACATTTTAAACGTTCGCTTAAATCACTAATAAGGTAAAAGGTTTGAATTTGTTTTGAAACGTTTTAAATGTTTGGCTTGAATCGCTAAAAAGGTGAAACATTACGATTTGTTTCGTAACATTTTAAAAGTTTGGTTTTGTGTCGTTAAGTTTTAAACGTTTACCTTAAATTTCTAAAAAGGTGAAATGTTAAGATTTGTTTGGTAAAGCTTTACACGTTTGGCTTAAATCGGTAATAAGGTGAAAGGTTAGGATTTGTTTTGTAACGTTTTAATCGTTTGGCTTAAATCGCTAAAAAGGTGAAACGTTTGGATTTATTTTATAACGTTTTAAATGTCTGGATTGGTTTCATAACGTTTTAAGCGTTTGTCTTAAATCGATAAAAAGATAAAATGTTTGGATTTGTTCCGAAACGTTTTAAACATTTGGCTTAAATCGCTAAAAAGGGGAAACATTAGGATTTGTTTCGTAACATATTAAGCGTTTGGCTTAAATCGCTAAAAAAGTGAAACGCTAGGATTTGTTTCGTAATGTTTTAAGCGTTTGGCTTTATTCGCTAAAGAGGTGAAACGTTAGGATTTGTGTTGTAACGTTTTAAATGTTTGGATTGGTTTTGTAACATTTTAAACGTTTGGCTTAAATCGCTAGAAAGGTGAAACGTTTGGATTTGTTTTGAAACGTATAAAACGTTTGGCTTTAATCGCAAAAAAAACAAACATTAGGATTTGTTTCGTAACGTTTTAAACTTTTGGATTGGTTTTTTAACGTTTAAAACGTTTGCCTTAAATCGGTATAAAAGTAAACCTTTTGGATTTGTTTCGTGACGTTTGTAAACGTTTGGTTTAAATCGCTAAAAAGGTGAAATGTTTGAATTTGTTTATTAACGTTTTAAATGTTTTGCTTAATTCGTTAAAAAGGGAAAATGTTTGGATTTGGTTCGAAACGTTTTAAACATTTTACTTAAATCACTAAAAAGGAGAAACATTTGGATTTGTTTCGAAATGTTTTAAACGTTTGGCTTAAATCTCTAAAAAGAAGAAACGTTTGGATTTGTTTCGTAACGTTTGTAAACATTTGGATTTGTTTCCTAACGTTTTAAATGTTTGGCTTAATTCGTTAAAAAGGGGAAACGTTTGGATTTGTTTCGAAACGTTTTAAACGTTTGGCTTAAATCACTAAAAAGGAGAAACGTTAGGATTTGTTTCGTAACGTTTTAAATGATTGGCTTAAATCGCTAAAAAGGTAAAACGCTTGGATTTTTTCGTAACGTTTGTAACGTTAAAAAGGTGAAACGTTTGAATTTATTTCTTAATGTTTGTAATTGTTTGGCTTAAATCGCTAAAAAGGGGAAACGTTTGGATTTGTTTCGTAATGTTTCAAACGTTGAGCTTAAATTGCTAAAAGGGGAAACGCTAGGATTTGTTTCTGTAATACCTCGTAAATTTTTGAAATTTATTTTTTGAGTTTTCGGTAATATTTTAGGTCGTTTACGTATTTGCAATTCTTTTGGGGGTTCTATTTAAAATTTTTGTTTGAATTGGAATTGGGTTCGACAAGTTGTGGTCCAACCAAAATTTAGGTTGAACCAATTGGCCAGGTCTCGTTTGAAACGAGACCCTTAGCTATTTGGTGTTGGTCTCGTTCGAGACCAACAGGTTTCGAACGAGACCTATTTCATTTGGTGTTGGTCTCGTTCGCGACCAACAGGTCTCGAACGAGACCTGAGGCATTTCTTGCTGGTCTCGTTCGAGACCAGCAAGGCCTCACCGAGAACTTGTTGCCAAATTTGGCACGTATCAAATCCCCTATTTCTAGCTCGATTCTATCTACTTTCCTTTCCTATTTAAATTGTTTTTCTAAACCTCATCCTTCCTCATATATGCATCAAAACCTAGCCGTAAATTGTGCTCCAAATTCCTCTGATTTTCATCAACAAAATCCATCTCTTTCTCGCTCAAACTTTGGTAAGTTAAATTCTTTTTTCAGTTTTGGTTTTTGAAACGACTTTCGTTCTTAATCAATTTTCACGTGCGTTTCAGAACCGAAGTGAGTTCTGATTCTTCTCAGCGATTGTAGACTCATTTACCTTCGAGACCGAGCTTCGTTTTCGTACAACGGTACGTTATCTTTTCCGTTATACCCGCCGCCGTTTATCGTTTTCAATGTATTTCACTGTTTTGATTTCTAAAATGATATCCTATTTTTTTTGATTCGTTCGTAGCCGTTTTTAGATCGAATTCAGTTCCGTCTCATCCCCGTGGAAGTAGACACATTCTTCTACAACTTTGCTTTTCGTATTTCGCAAAACGGTACGTAAATAATCCCGTTACATTCGCTGCCGTCTCACCGTTTTCAATTGTTCTTAACTGTGAGTCTTTGAATTCTTACTGTTGATGGGTTGTTCCCTTTTCGGCTATGATTTTGACATCTTAATGATTATAGTCTCTCGGATTACGAATTGTTAATCATTTAGCTCTTAACTTGCGAATTTCTCATCGTTTTTGTGTTCATCGTTTTGTTTTAAATTCAGTTTCATTGTTCTTGTTACTGCCATGTATGAAGATTGTCTTGGGAATGATTTTCTTGCCAAACTTTGATTGCAGTAGCTTCTCATAATTACTTAAATTTTGGTTCATGATTCCTTGTTTGGAGTTACTATGTTCATGGCAGAAACGTGGAATTTGTTATTTGATTTCAAAGTGATGGCTAATTGTATACAAAGGTCACTAAGTGTTTATATTAAATGAATTAAATTCCTTATGTTAATTTTTAACCATTTCACATTTTACTTATTAATTAATTGTTTTAATTTTAACTTGGGTAATATATTTTAAATTGAAATATAGCTACTCGACAATATTATTTTAAAATTTGAAAATAATATATAAATTCAGTTATCAATAAATTGCCTATTATTACTATAAATGGGAATTTGATATTTATATGGGACGATGACAAAAGTACCTAAAATTTTAAAAACATTTACACAAGTACCTGTAAACTAGACTTTCTAGAGGAGGTTGAGCAGAATGTTCAGAAATTACACGTTGTAAACGTTTGCCTTAAATCACTAAAAAGAGGACACGTTTGGATTTATTTCGAAAGGTTTTGAACATTTGGCTTTAATCGCTAAAAAGGGAATAGTTAGGATTTGTTTCGTAATGTTTTAATTGTTTGGCTTAAATCGCTAAAAAGGCGAAACGTTAGGATTTTTTCGTGACATTTTAAACGTTTGGCTAAAATCGCTAAAAAGGTGAAACGTTAGGATTTGTTTCGTAATATTTTAAACGTTTGGATTGGTTTCGTAACGTTTTGAACGTTTGGCTTAAATAAGTAAAAAGGTGAAACGCTAGGATTTGTTTCGTAACGCTATAAATGTTTGGATTGGTTTCATAACGTTTTAAACGTTTGGCTTAAATCACTAAAAGCGTGAAACGTTTGGATTTGTTTCGTAACGTTTATAAACGTTTGGATTAAACCTCTAAAAAGGAGAAATGTTTGGATTTATTTCATAACGTTTTAAACATTTGGATTGGTTACGTAACGATTTTAATATTCGGCTTAAACTGATAAAAAGGTGAAATGTTTGGATTTGTTTCGTAACGTTTGTGAACGTGTGGCTTAAATCGCTAAAAAAGTGAAACGCTTTGATTTGTTTTGTAACGTTTTAGACGTTTGGATTGGTTTCGTAACATTTTAAATGTTTGGCTTAAATCGCAAAAAAAGTGAAACGTTTGGATTTGTTTCGTAAAGTTTGTTAACGTTTGGCTTAAATCGCTAAAATGGTGAAAGGTTTGGATTTGTTTCGTAACGTTTATAAATGTTTGGCTTCAATCGCTAAAAAGGTGAAATGTTAGGATTTGTTTCGTAACGTTTTGGATTTGTTTCGTAATTTAAATGTTTTGCTTAATTCGCCAAAAGGTGAAACGTTGGGATTTGTTTCGTAACATTTTACACGTTTCACTTAAATCGCTAAAACGTGATATGTTAGGATTTGTTTCATAACGTTTTAAGTGTTTGGCTTAAATCACTAAAAAGGTAAAACATTAGGATCTGTTTCATTTTGAACGTTTTGATTTGTTTTGTAATATTTTAAACGTTTGGCTTAAATCGCCAAAAAGGTTAGACGTTTGGATTTGTTTTGTAACATTTAAAAAGTTTTGGCTTAAATCGCTAAAAAGGTTAAACGTTAGGATTTGTTTTGTAACGTTTTAAACTTTTGGATTTGTTTCGTAACATTTTAAACGTTTCACTTAAATCACCAATAACGTAAAAGGTTTGGATTTGTTTTGTAATGTTTTAAACGTTTGACTTGAATTGCTAAAAAGTTGGAACGTTAGGATTTGTTTTGTAACATTTTAAACGTTTGGATTTCTTTGGCTTAAATTTCTAAAAAGGTGAAACGTTAGGATTTGTTTCATAAAGTTTTAAACATTTGGTTTAAATTGCTAAAAAGGTGAAATGTTAGGATTTGTTTTTAACGTTTGAAAGGTTTGGCTTAAACTGCTAAAAAGGTGAAACGTTAGGATTTGTTTTGTAACGTTTTAAACATTTGGATTGGTTTCAAAACATTTTAAACGTTTGGCTTAAATCGCTAAAGAGGTGAAACGTTTGGATTTGTTTCGTAACATTTTAAGAGTTTTGCTTAAATCGCTAAAAACGTGAAACGCTAGGATTTGTTTTGTAACGTTTTAAACGTTTGGCTTAAATCGCTAATAGGGTGAAACGTTAGTATTTGTTCGTAACATTTTAAACGTTTGAATTGGTTTCGTAAAGTTTTAAACGTTTGGCTTAAATCGCTAGAAAGGGAAAACGTTTGGATTTATTAATGTTTTAAATGCTTTGCTTAAATAATTAAAACGTTGAAACGTTAGGATTTGTTTCCTAACATTTTAAACTTTTTGATTGGTTTGAAATGTTTAAAATGTTTGGCTTAAATTGGTAACAAGGTGAAACATTTGGATTTGTTTCGTAACGTTTGTAAATGTTTGGCTTAAATTGCTAAAAAGGTGAAATGTTTGGATTATTTTATTAACATTTTAAACGTTTGGCTTAATTCGTTAAAAAGGGGAATCGTTTGGATTTTTTCGAAACGTTTTAAACGTTTGGCTTAAATCACTAAAAGGGGAAACAGTTGGATTTCGTTCGAATTTGTTTTAAACGTTTGGCTTAAATTGCTAAAAAGGGGAAACATTTGGATTTGTTTTGTAACTTTATTACTCCGTATTTTTCCGGCTTGTTCCGATGTTTTTTCAATGTGCTTTCGTTTGGACTTTGGCAGGTCAGTTCCTTGAAACTATGGTTTGTTTTGTATAACTTTTGGTGTGTTGTTTTGATAGGTTATGAGCTTAATCGAATAAGTGTTTATGTGTTTTTCAGATGTCATATGCTTTAGAAAAATGTCTATATCTCCCTAATGCACTGTTGGCTCGGGATCCCCTTTGGATATGGCTTTCCTGAGAGAATGTTCTATAATCTGGTTGGTCTGATCGTGTTTTTGCTGAGTTCGCGGGCGCGAAATATACTTAGCGGGCACGAACTTACACTGTTCAGTTCGCTATTTTTCTTTTTAAAGACCCTTTATTCGATCTAATCTCTTTTCCTTCGACTCTTAAAATCCTAAAATGGCTGGAGTCATATTCTAACTCATTCCTATCAAATTTCCTCTCAATTTTAATCGTTGGTAAGTGTTTGCATCATTCCTTTGTGGTTTTATCTTTAGTTCTTCAATTCTAGCTATTCTAACCCCTCTATACCTCATTGTATATTGTTGTTGGTTGAGTTGGATTATATATTTTTGGATTTTCTTTTTTTGATCATTCAAGAGGTATGTATCACCTATTACATTGGTTTTATGATAGTTATATGTGTTGTATTGTTGGATTGTTTTGTTACTTCTATTTGTAGGGTGTTGTGATTTATTTTCTGTTTTGCTTTAAATGTTAAATCTGGAAATATGGATTTGGTATTGTAATTGGCATATGGATGTAAATAATACTTCAGGTGGATTAGATTGGTTATTTTAATTGAATGGTTTATCAAATGGCTATGTTCTTTGGTTTTAAATTCTGTTTTTGGACATTGATAGAAATCTGGAAATCTTAGTGAGATTTGTAATAGGTCGCTAGTCAAACAACCATATATTGGATGGCTTGAGATCTTTGGCTAGTTATGAATGCTAAGCGAAATTGTGGTTTTATTTAAGTAATTCGTTTTTTAGAACACGTATATGCATTGCTAGAAATACTTCCAAAAGATTGTTTTAAAGAGTTTATATGAGTACTTTGGGTGTTCTTTTGATTGGCTGTTTAATCGATGTTTTTGGCTAAGGTTATGTTGCCTAATTAGGGTTGTTTTTAATCTAAATGTAAAGAGCTGGAATTATGTTTTATAAAACTATTGTGGACATGTACAAGATGTTAGTTTACTTTGGGTTGCTTGAATAATCAATGGTTTACATGGTATATAAATGTGGTGGATTTTTCCAAAGGTTGTATGGCTATCTAAGTTATATTTCGGATTTGAGTTAAGTTTGTAAAAGGCATTTAAATCATGTTGATTTCATTTAAGGTGGCTTATTGAGCAGTGTATACTTTGGGTTTTACTTGCCAAGTGTTGGCAAAGCTATATGGTTTTTGCTTCATATTGTGGTGGTATTGTTAGGCTACGGATTGAGTTTTTATTTCAAATTACTTTGGGTCGGGTTAGACTTGTGTCGCTCGACATGTTGTGTTGAGCTCTACTGCAGTTAAGGCTAACACACTACTTTAGGAAACTCTTTGGTTTAAAAGAACCATTTAAGTTATGAAAAGGACTTTGGTTTTTTTAAGGATAAGAACTCATCTAAGCTAACTTGCCTAAATTGTTTAATGTGAATGGTATGAATTCTTTCGTTTGTTTAGTACATGGACATTTACCTTACTTGGGTTGTACTTTGGTTGTGTTCAAGATGCTAGTCCTATGTGGTGTCTAGTATTCTTAGAGTTAGGTGTTGATCAGATTTTAACTTATATATTATTTTAGACCCGTCAACTGCTCGTGCTTTGGAGTCTACGCATGGTTAACTGTTTGCCAAGATTATCACGTGGATCCGCAAGCAGTGAGTTTATAGTGTTATTTACCGCTTTATTAAGTATTGCAATTATTTTAGTTTATAAACTGTTTTCGAAGTGTTTTAAGCGATTATGGATCTGGATTGGAACGAGCTACTCGATAGGCTTGTATCGAGACTGTGTGCACCGGTAAGTACTCTAGGATCGGATGATTAATGTCTTGCTTACGCAGGTATATGACGAGGATTTGTTCCTGTCCACTCTGGGTTTAGTATGATAGGTAATACTTACGCTGGTATCATTTCAATACTATATTTCCATAATCTTAAGTATAATAATATAAAAAAGAGTTGTTTTAAGGGTTTTAACATAATAAATATTAATAGCATTATGAACTCATCTCAGTATATCTGACCCTGTTGCTTTCCCATTTTTCCAGGCTTATGATTGGAGAGCGTTGGTCATCTCCGCTTCTTTATTTTCCTCGAAGGTTTTTATGTCAATAAAGCTAGTCAACAATTTTATCTCTTAGACCACAGTAGAACTAGTTTATCATTTTGATTATCGTACTTTGGATTGTCGGATTGGTCCGATTGTTTTATTCTTATCTTTGGCATGTATACTTTGGAATTATCTCGTTCGATATAAGGCATGTTGTTGAGACTCGGTTTAACTGAGCATTTCAGATATTTAAGTTGTTTATATTGGAACTGTGATATAAACTGATAGACTTAGGTTAGAGTATCGGTTGCCCCCGAGCAGTGTTTTCTGCAAGTTTATATGTTTGATTGTTTTCCGCGAGGCTTGCTACGGATTTTGGTACGATCATACCCATACCCTAGCGCCGGTCACGATCCATGAAACTGGGTCGTGATAGTAACGTTTTAAACGTTTGGATTAGTTTCGTAACGTTTTAAATGTTTGGGTTAAATTGCTAGGAAGGTGAAATGTTTGGATTTCTTTCGTAACGTTTGTAAACGTTTGGCTTAAATCGCTAAAAATGGGAAACGTTTGCATTTGTTTCGTAACGTTTTAAACGTTTGGATTGATTTTGTAAGGTTTTAAATTTTTGTTAAATCGCTAAAAAGGTGAATTGTTAAGATTTGTTTCGTAAAGTTTGTAAATGTTTGGCTTAAATCTCAAAAATGGAGAAACGTTTGGTTTTTTTCCGTAACGTTTTAAACGTTTGAATTGGTTTTGTAACATTTTAAGTGTTTAGCTTAAATAGCAAAAAAGGTGAAACGTTTGGATTTGTTTCGTAACTTTTTAAATGTTTGGCTTAAATCGCTAAAAAGGTGAAACATTAGCATTTGTTTCGTAATGTGTTCAACGTTTGGCTTAAATCGCTAAAAAGGTGAAACGTTATGATTTTTTTCGTAACGTTTTAAAAGTTTGCATTTGTTTCATAACAATTTAAACATTTGGCTGCAATCACTAATAAGCTTAAACGTTTGGATATGTTTCGTAACGTTTTAAATGTTTGGCTTAAATTGCTAAAAAGGGGAAACGTTAGGATTTATTTCGTAACGTTTTAAATGTTTGGCTTAAATCGTTAAAAAGGCGAAACGTTAGGATTTGTTTGGTTACGTTGTAAATGTTTGGCTTAAATCATTAAAAATGTGAAACTTTAGGATTTATTTCGTATCGTTTTTAATGTTTGGATTGGTTTCATAACGTTTTAAATGTTAGGATTAAATCGCTAAAAGGGTGACACGTTTGGATTTGTTTCGTAACGTTTGTAAACGTTTGGCTTAAATCGCTCAAAAGGGGAAACGTTTGAAATTTTTTTGTAACGTTTTAAACGTTTGGATTGGTTTCATAGCGTTTTAAACGTTTGGCTTAAATCGCTAAAAGGTGAAACGTTTGGATTGGTTAAGTAACATCTTAAATGTTTGGCTTAAATCGCTAAAATGATGAAACATTTGGATTTGTTTCGTTACGTTTGTAATCATTTCGCTTAAATGGCTAAAAAGGTGAAACGTTTGTATTTGTTTTGTAAGGTTTGTTAACGTTTGACTTAAATGGCTAAAAATGTGAAATGTTAGGATTTGTTTGTAACTTTTTAAACGTTTGGATTAGTTTCGTAACATTTTAAATGTTTGGCTTAAATCGCTAAAAAGGTGAAACATTTTGATTTATTTCGTATCGTTTGTAAACGTTTGGCTAAAATCGCTAAAAAGGTTAAACATTTGGATTTATTTCGTAATGTTTGTAAACTTTCGGCTTAAATCGCTAAAAAGGACAAACGTTTAGATTTTTTTCGTAAGATTTGGATTGGTTTCGTAAAGTTTTAAACGTTTGGCTTAAATCACTAAAAAGGTGAAACATTTGGATTTGTTTCGTAACTTTTTAAACGTTTGACTTAAATCGCTAAAAAACTGAAACGTTATGATTTGTTTCTTAACATTTTAAACGTTTGGCTTAAATCGCTAAAAAGGGGAAACGTTCGGATTTTTTTCGTAACGTTTAAAACTTTTAGATTGGTTTCTTATCGTTTTAAACATTTAGCTTAAATCGCTGAAAAGGTGAAATGTTTGGATTTTTTTCGTAACTTTCATAAACGTTTGGCTTAAATCTTTAAAAAGGTGAAAGGTTTGGATTTTTTTCACAACGTGTTAAACGTTTGGATTGGTTAACTTATTTTTTAAATGTTTGGCTTAAATTGCTAAAGAGGTGAAACGTTAGGATTTGTGTCGTAACGTTTGTTATCGTTTGGTTTAAATCGCTAAAAAGGTGAAACGTTTGGATTTGTTTCGCAACGTTTGTTTACGTTTGGCTTAAATCGCTAAAAAGATGAAACGTTTGGATTCGTTTTGTAACGTTTTTAATGTTTGGATTGGTTTAGTAACGTTTTAATCGTTTGGCTTAAATCGCTAAAAGGGTGAAACATTTGGATTTGTTTCGTAACGCTTTTTAAAACGTTGGTTAAGCCGCTAAAAAGGTGAAATGTTTGGATTTATTTCGTAATGTTTTAAAAGTTTAGATTGGTTCCGTAACGTTTTAAACATTTGGCATAAATTGATAAAAAGGGGAAACGTTTGGATTTGTTTCGTAATGTTTGTAAATCTTTGGCTTAAATCGCTAAAAAGGTGAAACGTTAGGTTTTTTTTCGTAACTTTTTAAATGTTTGGATTGGTTTCGTAACGTTTTAAACGTTTGGCTTGAATCACTAAAAAGGTAAAAAATTTAGATTTGTTTTGTAAAATATTAAATGTTTGTATTGGTTTAGTAACGTTTTAAACATTTGGCTTAAATCGCTAAAAAGGTGAAACATTTGGATCAGTTTCGTAATGTTTGTAAACTTTTGTCTTAAATCGCTAAAAGGAGAAACGTTTGGATTTTTTTCGTTACGTTTTAAACGTTTGGATTGGTTTTGTAACGTTTTAAATGTTTGGCTTCAATAGCTAAAAAGGTTAAACGTTTGGATTGGTTAAGTAATGTTTTAAATGTTTGGCTTAAATCGCTAAAACGATGAAACGTTTGGATTTGTTTTATAACGTTTGTAATAGTTTCGCTTAAATCTCTAATAAGGTGAAACGTTTGGATTTGTTTCGAAACGTTTGTTAACGTTTAACTTAAATGGCTAAAAAGGTGAAACATTTGGATTTGTTTCTTAACGTTTTAAATGTTTGGATTGGTTTCGTAACGTTTTAAATGTTTGGCATAAATCACTAAAAACGTGAAACATTTGGATTTGTTTCATAACCTTTGTAAATGTTTGGCTAAAATCGCTAAAAAGGTGAAACGTTTGGATTTGTTTCCTAATGATTGTAAACTTTCGGCTTAAATCGCTAAAAATGTCAAACGTTTGGATTTTTTTCGTAACGTTTGGATTTGCTTCGTAACTTTTTTAACATTTAACTTAAATCGCAAAAAAGCTGAAACGTTACGATTTGTTTCTTAACGTTTTAAACGTTTGGCTTAAATCGCTAAAAAGTTGAATCATTAAGATTTTTTGTAACGCTTTAAACGTTTTGTTTGGTTTCGTAACGTTTTAAACGTTTACCTTAAATCGCTAAAAAGGTGAACCTTTTGGATTATTTTTGTATCTTTTGCAAACGTTTGGCTTAAATCGCTAAAAAGGTGAAAAGTCTTGATTTGATTTGTAACGTTTTAAACATTTGGCTTAAATTGTTAAAAAGGTGAAACGTTTGGATTTTTTTCATAACTTTTTAAACGTTGGGATTGGTTAAGTAACTTTTGAAATAATTGGCTTAAATTGCTAAAGAGGTGAAACGTTTGGATTTGTTTAGTAGTGTTTGTTAATGTTTGGCTTAAATCGCTAAAAAGATGAAACATTTGTATTTGTTTCGTAACGTCTTAAAGGTTTGGATTGGTTTAGTAACGTTTTTAACGTTTGGCTTATATCGCTCAAAGGGTAAAACATTTGGATTTGTTTCTTAACATTTGTAAATGTTGGTTAAATCGCTAAAAAGGTGAAACGTTTGGATTTATTTCGTAACGTTCTAAACATTTGGATTGGCTTTCAAACATTTTAAACGTTAGGCATAAAGTGATAAAAATGTGAAACCTTTGGATTTGTTTCGTAATGTTTGTAAATCTTTGGCTTAAATCGCTAAAAAGGTGAAACGTTATGATTTTTTTCGTAACTTTTAATACGTTTGGATTGGTTTCATTATGTTTTAAACGTTTGGCTTAAATCGCTAAAAAGGTGAAACGTTTAGATTTATTTTGTAATGTTTTAAACGTTTGGATTGGTTTAGTAACGTTTTAAACGTTTGACTTAAATCGCTAAAAAGATGAAACATTTGGAATTGTTTCGTAATATTTGTAAACTTTTGGCTTAAATAGCTAAAAAGAAGAAATGTCTGGATTTTTCTCGTAACGTTTAACCGTTTTGTTTGGTTTTGTAACGTTTTGAATGTGTGGCTTAAATCGCTAAAAAGGTGAAACGTTTGGATTGTTTAAGTAACGGTTTAAATGTTTGGCTTAATTCGTTAAAAAGATGAAACGTTTGGATTTGTTTCGTAATATTTGTAATCGTTTCGCTTAAATCGCTAAAAAGGTGAAATGTTTGGATTTGTTTCGCAACGTTTGTTAACGTTTGACTTAAATGGCAAAAAAGGTGAAACGTTAGGATTTGTTTCTTAACGTTTTAAAAGTTTGGCATAAATTGCTAAAAACGTAAAACGTTAGGATTAATTTCGTAACTTTTGTAAACGTTTGGCTTCAATCGCTAAAAAGGTGAAAAGTTTGGATTTGTTCCATACTGTTTTAAACATTCGGCTCAAATCGCTAAAAAGGTGAAACATTTGGATTTGTTTCTTAATGTTTTAAACGTTTGGATTGGTTATGTAACTTTTGAAATGTTTGGCTTAAATTGCTAAAGAGGTGAAACGTTTGGATTTGTTTCGTAACGTTTGTAATCGTTTCGCCTAATAAAAAGGTTAAATGTTTTGATTTGTTTCATAACGTTTGTTAACGTTTGGCTTAAATAGCTAAAAAAATGAAACGTTTGGATTTTTTCGTAACGTTTTAAATGTTTGGATTGGTTTGGTAACGTTTTAAACATTTGGCTTAAATCGCTAAAAGGGTAAAACATTTGGATTTATTTAGTAACATTTTAAACGTTTGGATTAGTTACGTAGAGTTTTAAACTTTGGCATAAAATAATAAAAAGGGGAAACTTTTGGATTTGTTTCTTAATGTTTGTAATCCTTTGGCTTAAATCGCTAAAAAGGTGAAACGTTAAGATTTTGTTCGTAACTTTTAAATGTTTTGATTGATTTTGTAACGTCTTAAACATTTGCTTTAAATCGCTAAAAATGATAAACCTTTAGATTTGTTTTCTAACGTTTTAAATATTTGGATTGGTTTATCAATGTTATAAATGTTGGCTTAAATCGCTAAAAAGGTGAAACATTTGGATTTGTTTCGTAATGTTTGTAAACTTTTGTCTTAAATCGCTAAAAAGGAGAAACATTTGGATTTTTCTCCTAACGTTTTAAACGTTTGGCTTAAATCGCTAAAAAGGTGAAACGTTTGGATTTGTTTCGTAACTTTTTAAACGTTTGGCTTAAATCGCTAAAACGTTGAAACGTTAGGATTGGTTTCGCAACGTTTTAAACGTTTGGCTTAAATCACTGAAACGGTGAAGTGTTTGGACTTGTTTCGAAACTTTTTAAACGTTTAGTTTAAATTGCTAAAAAGGAAAAACATTTGGATTTATTTTGTAACGTTTTAAACGTTTGGCTTAAATCACTAAAAAGGCAAAACGTTAGGATTTTTGTCGTAACGTTTTATACGTTTGGCTTAAATACCAAAAAAGGTGAAACGTTAGGATTTGATTCATAACGTTTTAAACTTTTGGATTGGTTTCAAAACGTTTTAAACGTTTGGCTTATATCTCTAAAAAGGTGAAACGTTTGGCTTTGTTTCGTAACGTTTTAAACGTTTGCAATGGTTTCATAAAATTTTAAACGTTTAGCTTAAATTGATAAAAATGTGAAACGTTTGGAATTGTTTCGTAACGTTTATAAATGTTTGCCTTATATCGCTAAAAAGGTGAAACGATAGGATTTTTTCGTAACTTTTTAAATGTTTGGATTGGTTTCATAATGTTTTAAACGTTTAGCTTAAATCGCTAAAAACTTGAAACGTTAGGATTTGTTTTGTAACGTTTTAAACGTTTGGATTGGTTTCGTAACGTTTGAAACGACTGGCTTAAATCGCTAAAAGGGTGATACATTTGGAATTGTCTTGTAAGCTAAAAAGGAGAACTGTTTGGATTTTTTCATAACGTTTTATACGTTTGGATTGGTTTCGTAACGTTTTAAACGTTTCGCTTAAATCGCTTAAAAGGTGAAAGGTTTGGATTTGTTACGTAACTTTTTAGACGTTTTGCTTAAAACGTTAAAAAGCTGAAACGTTAGGATTTGTTTCCTAATGTTTGTAAACATTTGGCCTAAATATCTAATAGGTGAAATATTAGGATTTGTTTCGTAACGTTTTAGACGTTTGGATTAGTTTTGTAACGCTTTCAATATTTGGCTTAAATCCCTGAAAAGGTTAAATGGTTGGATTTGTTTTGTAGCTATTATAAACGTTTGGCTTAAATTGCTAAAAAGGTGAAACGTTTGGATTTTTTTTGTAACGTTTTAGATGTTTGGATTTGTTTCGTAACATTTTAAATTATTTGGCTTAAATTGATAAAAAAAGTTAAAAATTTGGCTTAGAATGGTTTTGTAACGTTTTAAAGATTTGGCTTAAATTGCTGAAAAGGTGAAACGCTTGGATTTGTTTCGTAGCGTTTGTAAACGTATGGCTTAAATCAAAACGTTTGGATTTGTTTCGTAACGTTTTACACGTTTGGATTGGTTTTGTAACGTTTTAAAATTTGGCTTATATTGATGAAAAATGGATACGTTTGGATTTGTTTCGTAACGTTTGTAAACGTTTGGCTTAAATGGATAAAAAGGTAAAAAGTTTTGATTTGTTTCGTAACGTTTTAAAAGTTTGTATTGGTTTCGTAACCTTTTAAATGTTTTGCTTATATCTCTAAAAATGTGAAACGTTTGGATTTGTTTCGTAACGTTTGTAAACGTTTAGCTTAAATCGCTAAAAAGGTTAAACGTTTTGATTTATTTCGTAACGTTTGTATACTTTTTTCTTCAATCGCTAAAAAGGTGAAATGTTAAGACTTGTTTTGCAACGTTTTAAACGTTTGGATCTGTTTCTTAACATTTTAATCGTTTGGCATAAATCGCTAAAAGGTGAACTATTAGGATTTTTTGGTAACGTTTTAAACGTTTGCGATGGTTTCATAAAATATAAACGTTTAGCTTAAATTGATAAAAATGTGAAACGTTTGGATTTGTTTCGTAACGTTTGTAAACGTTTTCCTTAAATCGCTAAAAAGGTGAAACGATAGGATTTTTTTCGTAACTTTTTAAACGTTTGGATTGGTTTCATAATGTTTTAAACGTTTAGCTTAAATCGCTAAAAAGGTGAAATGTTAGGATTTGATTTGTAACATTTTAAACGTTTGGATTGGTTTCGTAACGTTTTAAATGTTTGGCTTAAATCGCTAAAAAGGTGAAACATTTGGATTTGTCTCGTAAGCTAAAAAGGAGAAATGTTTGGATTTTTTAATAACGTTTTATTCGTTTGGATTGGTTTCGTAACGTTTTAAACATTTGGCTTAAATCGAAAGGTGAAAGGTTTGGATTTGTTTCGTAATTTTTTAAATGTTTTGCTTTAAACGCCAAAAAGCTGAAACGTTAGGATTTGTTTCATAACGTTTGTAAACGTTTGGCCTAAATCTCTAAAAAAGGTTAAATATTAGGATTTGTTTCGTAACGTTTTAGACGTTTGGATTAGTTTTGTAACTCTTTCAACGTTTGGCTTAAATCCTTGAAAAGGTTAAATGTTTGGATTGGTTTCGTAGCTTTTGTAAACGTTTGGCTTAAATTGCTAAAAAGGTGAAATGTTTGTATTTTCGTCATAACGTTTAAAATGTTTGGATTTGTTTCGTAACATTTTAAATTATTTGGCGTAAATTGATAAAAAGGTTAAACGTTTGGATTTGTTTCTTACCGTTTGTAAATGTTTGGCTTGAATCGCTAAAACGGTGAAACGTTTGGTTTTATTTCGCAATGTTTTAATCTTTTGGATTGGTTTCGTAACGTTTGAAATGTTTTGCTTAAATAACTAAAAAGGTGAAACGTTTGGATTTGTTTCGTAACGTTTGTAAACATTTGCCTTAAATCGCTAAAAAGGTGAAACGTTTTAATTTGTTTACTAACGTTTGTAAACGTTTGGCTTCAATCACTAAAAAGGTGAAATGTTAGGATTTTTTTCGTCACATTTTAAACGTATGGATTTGTTTTGTAACATTTTAAACGTTTGGCTTAAATCGCCAAAAGGTGAAACGTTAGGTTTCGTAACGTTTAAAACGTTTGGCTTAAATCGCTAAAAAGGGGAAACGTTCAGCTTAAATCGTTTAAAACGTTTGGCTTAACGTTTTAAAGGTTTGGATTTGTTTCGTAGCGTTTGTAAACGTATGGCTTAAATGAAAACGTTTGGATTTGTTTCGTAACGTTTTAAACGTTTGGATTGGTTTTGTAACGTTTTAAAAATTTGCCTTATATTGATGAAAAATGGATACGTTTGGATTTGTTTCGTAACGTTTGGCTTAAATGGCTAAAAAGGTAAAAATTTTTGATTTAATTCGTAACGTTTTAAAAATTTGTATTGGTTTCGTAACCTTTTAAATGTTTTGCTTACATCTCTAAAAATGTGAAACGTTTGGATTTGCTTTGTAACGTTTGTAAACGTTTAGCTTAAATCGCTAATGAGGTTAAATGTTTGGATTTATTTGTAACATTTGTATACTTTTTGCTTCAATCGCTAAAAAGGTGAAATGTTAGGACTTGTTTCGTAACGTTTTAAACGTTTGGATCTGTTTCTTAACATTTTAAACTTTTGGCTTAAATCGCTAAAAGGTGAACCATTAGGATTTTTTTCGTAACGTTTTAAACGTTTGGCTTAAATCTCTAAAAAAGTGAAACGTTAGGATTTACTTCGTTTTGAACGTTTTGATTTGTTTCGTAACATTTTAAGCGTTTGGCTTAAATCACTAAAAAGGTGAAACGTTTAGATTTATTTTGTCACATTTTAACCGTTTTGGCTTACATCTATAAAAAGTTGAAACGTTAGGATTTGTTTCATAACGTTTTAAACATTTGGATTTGTTGGTACAAAATTGAATTTTAAAAAGATAAGGAAACAAAAATTGCAAAGTGAGAGTAAAGAGAGCATTGTGGAAATCCCACATTACTTAGGAGAGTTCACTTAATTGAGCTTATAAGGATGATCTCTCACACTTGGATTTATTTCGTAACGTTTTAAACGTTTGGATTTGTGTCTTAACGTTATAAACGTTTGGCTTAAATTGCTAAAAAGGTGAAACGTGAGGATTTGTTTCGTAATGTTTTAAACGTTTTGCTTCAATCGCTAAAAAGGTGAAATGTTAGGATTTGTTTTGTAACGTTTTAAACGTTTGGCTTAAATCGTTAAAAAGGTGAAACGTTAAGATTTGTTTCGTAACATTTTAAACGTTTGGATTGATTTCATAACTTTTTAAACGTTTGGCTTAAATCGGGAAAAAGGTGAAACATTTGGATTTGATTCCGAAACGTTTTAAAAATTTGGCTTGAATAGCTAAAATGGTGAAACACTTTGATTTGTTTCGTAACATTTTAAACGTTTGGATTCGTTTTGTAACGTTTTAAACGTTTGATTTAAATTGATAAAAAGGTGAAACATTTGGATTTGTTTTGTAACGTTTGTAAACGTTTGGCTTAAATCGATAAAAAGGTGAAACGTTAGGATTTTTTTCGTAACTTTTTAAACGTTTGGATTGGTTTCGTAACGTTTTAAACGTTTGGCTTAGGTCACTTAAAAGGCAAAACGTTTTGATTTGTTTTGTAATATTTTAAACGTTTGGATTGGTTTCACAATGTTTTAAACAATTGGCTTAAATCGCAAAAAAGGTGAAATATTTTGATTTGTTTCGTAAGGTAAAAAGGAGAAACGTTTTGATTGTTTATAATGTTTTAAACCTTAGGATTGGTTTCCTAACTTTTTAAACGTTTGGCTTAAATCGCTAAAAAGCTTAAACGTTAGGATTTGTTACGTATTGTTTGTAAACGTTTAGCTTAAATCACTAAAGAGGTAAAATTTTAGGATTTGTTTAGTAACGTTTTAAACGTTTGGATTGATTTTGTAATCGTTTGGCTTAAATCTCTAAAAAGGTAAACTTTTCATAGCTGTATGAATTTCTTTCGCAACATTTTATATATTTGGCTTAAATTGATAAAAAGTGGAAACGTTTGGATTTGTTTCTTACTGTTTGTAAACGTTTGGCTTAAATCGCTAAAAAGGTGAAACATTTGGATTTTTTTCGTAACGTTTTAAACGTTTGGATTGGTTTCATAACGTTTTAAATGTTATGCTTAAATCGCTAAAAAGATGAAACGTTTGGATTTGTTTCGTAAAGTTTGTAAATGTTTGGCTTAAATCGCTAAAAAGGTGTACCATTTGGATTTGTTTCGTAACGTTTGTAAACGTTTGGTGTAATACCCCGTACTTTTGAAAACATTAACAACAGTGCCACGAGGCATAAGTATAAGGATTTCATATTAAGAACGTCATAATTAAGTTCAAGAAATAAGAATTAGACCTAAGCTGTTTAATAAAATTATCGCAATATAATAATTTAATTATTACGCGATAAACACGAATTTAGCGGAACTTAATTATCGGAATAAGAAAAAAAACTAATAATTAATTTGATCCGAGTAAATAAATAATGCGGAGTCCATTATTTATCAATTAATAAATTATCGTCACGTTTTCATAAATTTACGAAACTGTTTTATAAATTAAACGCGACGATTGTAATTTAACCAAATAGAATCAAAAGTGAATTTTAACCAAAACTTACAAGAGAAGTGGAGTGAGTTATTTGATAAGCTAATAGCAAGTTGATTCACCTCGCCAACCTCTCTTCTCTCGCGCTTGATGGACGACGACATCGATAACTCCGCGATCCGACTTCCATTTTTTATGATTCAAATTTCTATGGATAGCTAACTAAATAAGGATTAAGGTAACCTCAGAATTTTGGTATTTTCTTGTGGTTTTGATGGTGTTATTTTGAGTTAAAATATGAATTAGTTGCTGCCCTGTTTTTAATTAACTCTAGGATGAGTTTTTAGGCTATGTTTTGAGTTGTTTGTGATTGATTAATGAAGTTTAAGGTTCGGTTATGGAAGGGATCTGTGTTAGGCACATCGGGGTAGGTTTAAAAGGGCTGAACAGCAGCGTTTGACTACTATAATGGCAGCGTGTTACTCCTGCCAAATTGCAGCAACACCGCAGCAAAACTGATGCAACCCGCAGCACTTTTGGCTGCCCAAGGGGACTGTTTGGGCAGTCCCCGACATGTATAGGACGTCGATTTCGAAAATACATCGAGTCTAAAGCATGACGTGTTGATTTGGAGTTAAATATCATGGTTTAAGTGGTTTAAAACTGAAATTAAATAATGCAGAAAATTGAATTTAAAAACAGTATATGACAGTAAGTTTAGGCCACGATTTGATGGTCATCGAGCGATAGTTTTTGAGAAAGGTTGAGTAGTATATCGTAAGGAATATACGGAGAATGATACGTGATAGTCGGATTAGAAATTAGATGACTGAATAGGGCTGTGGTGATTTAAATAGGTGAGGTGTTGAAAATATAAAATTATGGAAATTTATGAATCAAGTTGCGAAGGCTACTTTGTCTATAAAAACGGATCTCAATCCGTAATAATATTAACCCAAAAATGAGTAGAATAAATAAATGATTTTTCATAGATGGGATTTAAGAAAAATAAACGTGGTGTTGTTAAGTCAGACTAAAAGTTATCGAGGTTGGAAGTTAAGTCAAAACAAGGAATATAAGTTAGAAAAATAAACTAAGTGTTAAAACATAATAAAAAGGGCAACTTTGGAATTAAATTGTGAACAAATGGTAAGTCAGAATTAGTTGAAATCTTCACGGATATCGTAGAGGGAAATGTGACGTTTATGAATGTCAAATTGTTTTTCGAAAATATCCGCTGTAATTACCCTATTCCGCTTTATGACAGCAGCGTTAGAAGGCTGTTTTTAACTGCTTTAATTTCCAGATTTGAGGTACCAGCTTCATGACTAATTTCCGACACCTTCGGGGTACTAGTTTCAGTCTGAGATCTCAATTAAAGTTTTAGACGATATTCCAAACTTTAGGAATGCCAATTTTATTTTGAGTTTGGGCCACTGTAAGTCACAGTATTAATAGCTCAACAGTGGTCCAAAAACATGAAATAAATAGGAAAAAGTTAAGAAGTTAACTTCGAGCAGTATTTTGGAGACCTTAAGGACATTGAATAAAGTCCGAGTCTAAATAAAAATTGTAAGTGGGATTGCGGACTATGGAAATGTAAAATTTATTTGGTACACGGGCGGTTTTCAACAAACGTTTTTAATAGCGTAGTGGGCTAGTAAAGTGATTTGAAACAAGTTAAAGTTAACTTAAAAAGTTAAGTTACCTAAAGTAAATTGCCTTGATTAATCAAATATGATTTTGATTAACACATGGACTAGTAAGAAAAACGTTTTATGATTTTATCAAAAATAATTCGATACGAGAACGGCGAGTTACGTTTATATATTAAACATTAAACTCTAATCAATGTAATTAATTATAAAATAGGAATTTCTATTAAATATTCTAACGATAGAATTATATGTTAGATACGACGGAATATTGAGATACGAACTTGGAAAATCAAGGGAGCTTGACGGGGATCGAGATTATCCTATTTATGTTGGATTTGATAGCGGTCACTTTGAGTTTCATTTTACTTCCGTGTATTATTTTATTAAAGCTATTTTATATATTATGAATATTATTATCAAATAGATCGCATTTATATGATTTGATTGTATGATGTATTGTTTCATTGATTGTTTGAATATATGAATGTAGTGTGCGATCCGAAGAAACTAACTACCTATTGGGTGTCAATAGGATTTGTGATCACTAGTATTCGAGTCAGTCTAGCGTGTCTCGATTGTTATTGATGATATGAATGCGCATAATACGAATATGAAAGATGGAATATGAATGAGAGATACGAGGTTTAACTCGGTGGAACTATCCCGGGACCCGTATCTAGTGGGTTGAACTCGGTTGAACTATCTTGGGACCCACGACTTAGGATGAAGTGATTGGTCGCGGTTGAACTCGATTGAATTATCTCGGGATCAGACCATTTGGATTGAAATGATTCGATAAGAATACGATATAGTAAGATGAGTTAGGAGCTTAGGATCAGGGTTTCGATATCGCTTGAGTACGTTGCATTATTTTCTTATGTTATGTGTCAATATTTATACATTTTAAGCATGCGATGTTATATTTTTATAATGCCATTAGTAATTTGCAAACTCACTCAATATTTCCCAAAATACTGACCCCCTCACAGTGTTGCCTATCAGGTGATCAAAGTCGGATCAGACAGACCATTTCCATGTACTGGAAGTCGCTTGACTTGCACAAAGTACAAATCCCTATAGAGCTGCAGTAGTCCGTAGGTGTAAGTATATGATTAAATTTTTGGATTCATACGGTATTTTAAAATTGTAAATTCTGCTACAAGATAAATAAGTTAATTATATTATTTAAGAAGTTTTTCCGGAACACTTTATGAATGATAATATATTTTAATTGCGAAACATTTATAGTAGTTTTAGGCTTGCTGCGGGTTTTAGAGCTAACACTCCCATTCCCTAGTGCCGGTCACGGCTAAATAATTTGGGTCGTGACAAAGTTGCTATCAGGGCAGTTGGTCCAGTTACCTCTGCTAATATGTGTTTTGTTTGTTAAGTGTAGTTCCTAAGTTTATCACTTTCTAAAGATATTTGTTTAAACGATTTTGAAAGCATAATTGTGCCTAGTCCCGATATAGAAATGTATGATTGCCACGACATTGATAGAAATGATCGATTGTAATGTTTTAAACATTTGTCATAATTCAAAAAAAGGTGAAACGTTTGGATTTGTTTTGGAACGTTATAAACGTTTGGATTTGTGTCGTAACGTTTTAAACGTTTGCGTTAAAGTGCACAAAAGGTGAAACGTTAGAATTTGTTTCCAAATGTTTTAAACTTTTGGCTTAAATCGCTAAAAAGGTGAAATGTTAGGATTTGTTTTGTAACGTTTTAAACGTTTGTCTTAAATCGCTAAAAAGGTGAAATTTTAGGATTTGTTTCGTAACGTTTTAAATGTTTAGATTGGTTTCGTAACATTTTAAACGTTTCACATAAATCGGTAAAAAGGTGAAACATTTGGATTTCTTCCAAAATGTTTTAACGTTTGGCTGAAATAGCTTAAAAGGTGAAACGTTATGATTTATTATGTAACTTTTGAAACGTTTGGCTTAAATCGCTTAAAAAGTGAAACGTTAGGATTTGTTTCGTAATGTTTAAACATTTGGATTAAATCGCTAAAAAGGTGAAACGTAAGAATTTTTTTCGTAACGTTTTAAACGTTTGACTTAAATCGCTAAATAGGTTAAACGTTTGGAATAGTTTCGTAACGTTTGTAAACGTTTGGCTTAAATCGCCAAAAAGGTGAAACAATTGTATTTGTTTCGTAACGTTATAAAAGTTTGGCTTAAATCGCTAAAAAGGAAAAACGTTTGGATTTGTTTTGTAACGTTTTAAACATTTTGATTGGTTTCGTAACATATTAAACGAGTGGCTTAAATCGCTAAAAAGGTGAAACATTTGGATTTGTTTCGTAAGCTAAAAAGGAGAACAGTTTAGATTTTTTTCGTAACGTTTTAAACATTTGGATCGGTTTCTGTCACGATCCATTTTCATAGATCGCGATCGGCGCTAGGGTATGGATATTGTTGTACCAAAACCCGTAGGTAGCCTTTCTGATAACAAACATTTAACATTTTACCTGCATGAAACCACATGCTCGAGGGCAACCGAGACTTCAGACTAGTCTAGCAGTATATAGAAACAACATATATTCAAAGTGTACTTGGCTCAATTCATTAACTCCAACAATATGGAAATACATATAAATACCATAAACAATATAGACATGCCAATAGCAATAAATAAACAGTTGGACCACTCAAATAAAGTGTAAGTCTGGACCATAAACATAAGTCTAAAACATAAGACATATAGTACTACTGTGGTCTAAGAGTTTAAAATAATTGACCCTTTGTTCTGAAAATAACAAGAACCTCCGAAGAATGAAGAAATCGGACATCAATCAAACGCTCAAATCATAAACCTGGAAAATTGGGAAAATAACGGGGTCAGATATACTGAGATGAGTTCATACAACTATTTACATTTATTAAGTGAAAACCTTTAGAAACCTTAAAACATTCGTAAAGCAATTTATTATTTTTGATAAGCATTGAAACCCTAAACCACAAATAATCTAAATCCAGTTGTCATGTCGGTGAGACGTATCTCCATAACCGATCCCCGACTGTCACTCAAATAAACACGTGAGTCCCAGGAGACGTATCTTCCACCGGCGCCCTCACTAAGGCGAAACGTATCTCGGACCTACCTCAATACCATATGATCATATACCGGTGCGCACGCAGTCTCGATGATGCCCATCGAGTAGCCCGTTCCAATTCAGATCCATAATGTTGAAAAGAGTTCAAAATCAGTATATACAATATATATATATATATGCAAAAATACAATATACTTAATAAAGCGGAAAATAGCGATATAAACTCACTGCTTGCTAATCCACGTGATAACCAGGCAAGCAATCTAATCTCGGTTCGTCTCCGAAGCACGAATGGTCGACGAGTCTAGACAAGGTACAAATAATAATTAAAAACATACCCTAACTCTAGGGAGTACTAGACACCATGTAGGACTAGGACATACAATAACAAGCCAACGTATAACCGAATACATAAGCTTCATGCGCATCCAAACCATAACCCAAGTTATAGAATACAAACCATATAAGTTTTCATTTCAAAACACTATTTGAATAATTCAGAAAACAGTTTTAAATAACCTAAGTTTAAATCCATATCAGTGAGTCAGCCGAGTTATCAAAACAACCAAGCTTCTTCCCACTTATTGGGCGACCAAAGTCTAACCCAACCCAAAGTTAAACCAAAATAAAACTCAAGTTTACATTCTGAATAACTTGAATGAAAAGTATAGTCTTTTAAAAACAAAAACACAATCCATTGTTTAGCCAAAAATCGGCAAATTACACTATACTAACATAAGTATGTTAAACTTCTTTTAAATGAACCAAAAAGGATTAAATCATCCATTTAAACATTAAACTCAGATTTGAAACATGATTCAAACCACAACTTAACAACCACATGAACTTGACTGCTAAAGTGAAACAACACAAATAAAGTATTTCACAACCTAGCAATGCCAACAAGCCAATAATGATACAAAACAGCCCCAACACAACCATAGACAGCAACTCTAACATCATAGAGTAAACAATCCACAAACTTAATGAAATCATGCATTAAAAGCCAACCCATCAACCTATTATTTACCAAACAAGACATAAGATGTAACATCGATTCGAACACAATAAACAGCCCTGTTGGACTATTGTCCTTTCAAACTCCTTTATTTTGACTTTGACAATCAACTATGAGTGATCTAATCTTGTTTATTATTTCATAGGAACTCATAGGAACAATCGGAAGTCAATTCGGAGCTCTCTACCAAAAATCGAGTTTTTGAGTAGAAAGCTATCCAGTAGCATATCTCGCCCGTGATGGATTTCCATCTCGGGGGAGATATATATCTTGAGGGAGATACACATATCACGGGGGAGATATTCGAGCTGACAAAACCCTAGTCGACCGTTGGAACAAATCACGGGCGCGACGAATGCATCTCGGGCGCGATAAATTAGACCGTTGAAGATCCAACGAATATATTTTTGAAGACCCAATGAAGCATTGGCACGTGGCACTAGCCGTTGAAGGTTTTTGGCATATTCAAATATCTCGCCCGTGATCCATCCATCTCGGGGGAGATATTTTTGCTGAGAGCACAAATTGTTTTGTTTGTTAGTGCTTTGTTTGGGGATTGCTTTGGGTATAAATATAAACCCATTTGCAATGTTTCAAGGTTAATGATTTACACACCTTGAAACAACAAACACACATTTTCAAATCACTTAGCTTTGTTGTAGTTTTGGAGTAATATTGGAATCTCCTAATCATTGCGAGTTAGAGTTTAGCTTTGGAAAAACTCAACCCTTGTAGGAACTTGATTATCCTTGAAAAATCAATTGTGAGTTTGAGATTATCTCTAAGAAATCTCTTTGTAAAGTTGGTGCTTATCTATAAAGCACAATCTCATTTAGTGGATTCTAAAATCTCAATCTTAGATTGAGTAGTGGATTAGGATCGTTTTGTGATCCAAACCACTCTAAATCTCTTGTGTCTTTTAAATTCTCTTTTCCGCTTTAAAAAATTTAAATTTCCGATTCATAACTCAAAATCCGGTTTGCCTTATAAACCATAGAGTATTTCAATTGGTATCAAAGCAAGGTGCTATTCTTTTTGGCTTAATTTCTAGAGGTTTCGATCAAAAATGGCAACCGAAATTTTTTTCATCACTCTCAAACCTTTTCTTGATGGTTCAAATTACAAAGTTTGGAAATATATGATGGAAAATTATCTTGATATGCAAGGGGTTGATCTATTGAGTGTATTCCTAAGGGGATGGACACCTCCATGTGACAAGAATGGAGTTCTTTTGAAGAGCGTAGAATGGTCTAAAGAGCAAGAGAAGGAAAATGGCATGAGTAGAAAAGACATCACTACTCTTCTCTCCTCAATTGCTAGAGAAGAACAAGGTAGAATTCAACACTTGAATTGTGCCAAGCAAATGTGGGAGACTCTAGAGAGCTACTATGAAGGTACTCATCAAGTTAAGGGTAAGAAGCTTGAGTTTCTTCTTGGAGAGTATGAAGGCTTCAAAGGCTTGTCTAATGAAGATGTTTCTTCTATGACTTCAAGGCTTCTAAAGATTGTTCATAGTCTCGAGCAACTTGGGAAATTCTTCAAGCTCAATGAAATCAATGGTAAAATCCTTAGATCCCTTCCTATTCTTCTATGGCAACCTAAGACCACCGCCATCATTGAAACTCATGACTTGTCCACCTTAAGGACGGATGAGTTTATTGGGAAGCTTCTTCTTCATGATATGTCTTACATCAAGCTCATTCAAGCCGAAATGGAAAAGGAGAAGAGTGGTATTGTTGCTTTCAAGGCTTCAACAGGTGCTCTTTTAAAAGAGAATAAGAAGGAAAGCAATGAGGAAGAACTCTTGAGGCTCACAAAGAGAGTGAATGAGCTCAAGATGAAGGGAAATGGCAATCATGGTAGATCCTCCTCTTCAAGGAAGAGTTCAAAGGGGGGTTCCAAGACTTTTTGGGATGGTGATTCTCAATCGGATGGTGATAGCCACCATGATGTCAACTTATGCCTCATGTCTTTTGAGGAGGAATCAACACTAGAGGTAAACCCCCAATCTTTTCTATCTTGGGATGGTATTGGTGTTGAATCGCATGATGCATGCATTAATGTTAAAAATGATATTGTTGATGATATTGTTGATGATGATGCTCAAGATGGTGATGATGATATTGATAGCATGCTTGATGAACTAGTAATTAAATGTGGCGATTATAAAGCCAAGATGTTATTTTTCAAAAATGAAGCTTCAAAAGCTAAAGATGAAATGCTCGTTTTAACAAAAGAATTTCATGAGCCTAAATTTTCTAATGAAGTTCTCAAGTCATCATTAGAATCTATCCCTAAGCAAGGTTTAAATGTTGATAACTTGCTTAAGGAAAATGATCAACTAAAGAATGAAATTCTTGAATTAAAAGATTCACTTTCAAGATTTCAAAAAGGGAAGGCAACCTTGGACACAATTCTTGTATCTCAAAGATGCCCAACCATAAAACATGGACTTGGCTATAATCAAAATTCTTCTAGTTCTAATAGGACTATATTTGTGAAGTCCACTTTGCCTCAAACTTCTTCTATAGAAGCTCCTCCTAAATTGGTCAAACCAATTGGGGCAAAGAAGGTGCATGTTCAAGCTCTTAGGCCTAAGCCATTCTTGGCTCAAAAGGCTAAGAGCAACAAGGGTACAAAACCCTCTAGACATGGCAATGCTTCTCAATATAGTCACAAATGGAAAAAGAAGACTAGAAAGAACTCACATGTTCATGCATTCTTAAATGTCAATTCTTGTTCACATGTTTGTGCTTGTTCATATGAGACCTCTAGAGCCAAGCCACCTCAAATGCAATCAAATGTGAACTATATAACTCAATGTTTTAATTGCATGAAATATGGTCACACTAATGTTTATTGCTATGTGGGAAAAGTTCAATTAAGGCTAATCCCTTTGAACTATTCAAGCATTAACTTTCAAGGACCCAAAGTTGTTTGGCTACCTAAGTGATTTGCTTTGTAGGTACAATTGATGTCCACTAAACCAATCTCAAATCATAAGGTGGATGATCAATGGAAGCTTTTGGAAAATGGCAATATAGGTAAAACTTGTATCAATTTCTATGCCATGTTTTCCAAAATTGTTGTTTTGAGGGGGAGAATCAATTTTTCAAATCTTATTCTCCTAAAAAGTTTTGATATGTTTTAAAACCGTTTTAATGATTGGACTTTGCCTTGGTATAATTCAATTAATGAATTATTACCCATTTTTTATCATTTAAATCAAATTAGTTCAATCAATTGAGTTTTTAGGCTTGATGAATATCAAATTAGTGCCTTGCGCCTCAATTGAAGGAGAAACTTAGATTTGCTTCAATTTGATTTCAAAATCTCTTTCAATTAGCTCCTTTGTCCATGTTTTAAACATGTTTTGATTCTTTTTATGCTTGATAAAGGGGGAGAAGTTTCTATGCTCAAATTGCTAAGTATTTTCAATAATTTCTTGCTTATGTCTTACATATTGCTTTTATCTTATGTGCATAAAGTGAGGGGAAGCCAAAATCAATTTGACTCTTACTTAACATAGCCATTTTAGCATGTTGATTGTCAAACTTAAAAAGGGGGAGATTGTTGGACTATTGTCCTTTTAAGCTCCTTTATTTTGACTTTGACAATCAACTATGAGTGATATAATCTTGTTTATTAGTGTATAAGAACTCATAGGAACAATCGGAAGTCCATTCAGAGCTCTCTAGCAAAAATCGAGTTTTTGAGTAAAAAGATGTCCAGTAGCATATCTCGCCCGTGATGGATTTCCATCTCGGGGGAGATACACATATCACGGGGGAGATATTCGAGCTGACAAAACCCTAGTCGACCGTTGGAACGAATCACGGGCGCGACGAATACATCTCGGGCGCGATAAATCAGACCGTTAAAGATCCAACGAATATATTTTTGAAGACCTAATGAAGCATTGACACGTGGCACTAGCCGTTGAAGGTTTTTGGCATATTCAAATATCTCGCCCGTGATCCATCTATCTCGGGGGAGATATTTTTGTTGAGAGCAAAAATTGTTTTGTTTGTTAGTGCTTTGTTTGGGGATTGCTTTGGGTATAAAATAAACCCATTTGCAATGTTTCAAGGTTAATGATTTACACACCTGGAAACAACAAACACACATTTTCAAATCACTTAGCTTTGTTGTAGTTTTGGAGTAATCTTGGAAACTCCTAATCATTGTGAGTTAGAGTTTAGCTCTGGAAAAACTCAACCCTTGTAGGTTCTTGATTATCCTTGAAAAATCAATTGTGAGTTTGAGATTATCTCTAAGAAATCTCTTTGTAAAGTTGATGCTTATCTATAAAGCACAATCCCATTTAGTGGATTCTAAAATCTCAATCTTAGATTGAGTAGTGGAGTAGGATCGTTTTGTGATCCGAACCACTTTAAATCTCTTGTGTTTTTTAAATTCTCTTTTCCGCTTTAAAAAATTTAAATTTTCGATTCATAACTCAAAATTCGGTTTGCCTTATAACCCATAGAGTATTTCAAGCCCCAAATATAAATTTCCAGCCCTTCTATACCTGATGGATTCCGGCATCTCGACGGCGTTAATCCTGCAAAACAGTGTAGATGGCTAATCGGACAGTTTGTCCGATTAGCTCTCCGATGCTTAAGTCAGTTTAGGCTTAAGTGAGAATAATTGTATTTTTTGTGTGTTTAGGCATACCTCAAGCTCCTTTTATAGTAGTTGAATGTATACCTTGTAGATAAGGAATAGGAGAGTGATTCCTATTTAGTAGAGTTTGACACTGATTAGAAGTGTCCTTCCTTATCCAGACAGGAGTCTTATTGAGGAAGATATTCCTAAATAGTCTCGTCTTCCTAAGTTGGAGGCTATCTTCCTAAGTTGGAATTTGTTTCCAAATAGGACAGATACTTCGAATATGCGTAGATCTTGGTGATCTTATCCGAATCCCGGGGTCGACGTGCTTTGTCCGAGTCCTCAGGGATTCGGTTTTTATGATGTCGAATGATGTATTCCAGTCAAGGCGGATCCGGTGGATTCGGCCCTTTAGACGGGAGTCTGGTGTCGTCTGAGAATAGATCTCCTGCGACTCGACTCCATTGTAAGTAGAATAGGATTTGGTATCCATCATTAGCCCCCCCGCAAGTGAGCTGAAGTCATGGTATTTTATGCCTTGGAGTATTTCCGCTCTATTTGAGGCGAGTCGTTTTGTATTTCGGCGTTCTTTTTTGCTTCTCGAGCAAGATTCCAGTTTTTCTCCTTTTTCGCCATGTGTCGTTCATCTATTCGTTATTTTTTAAAGGTAGGACATGTGTCCATTCGTTCTATCTTCCTTTGTCTTTAGACTGTTGTATTTGTTTCATTTTTCATCTTTTACTCTTGGTTGTTCGAAAGTAGCTTTGCCTCATCTTCAATCTTTAATTCTCGTGTTTGATTTCTTCTTTTGGCGAGACTCTTGGTGAATCTCGTTGATTTATTTTGATGCCTTATCTCTAGGTATTCCTTTGTTCATGTTTTGATTGTTTTATGTTTTCTTGAAATTTCTTCAATTGTCTTCTAATTTCCAATCAATTTTATGATTCGATCCATCGGCCTTTTAAATTTTATTTGTTTATCCTTTTCCTCTTTATTGAGATCTTTCTCGGCGATTCTTTATGGCGAAGCTCATTCTCTTTGCGAGACTTATTGTCTTCTTTTAAATTATTTTATAGGCAAAATTCATGTGGCGACCCCTCATCATTTGGTGAACCTTTTATACTATATGAATCTTCATTAGTGGGCGAAGCCCTTGTATTGGACGAAGCCCTTGTACTGGGCGACCTTATCTTTGGGTGTTCCCTCAACTTAGGAGAACCTTCTTTTGTGCGCAAAACCTTATTCTTTTTATTTCAGGATTTTGAACCTTTTTTGTTTAGTACTCGGCCGACTCTTCTTTACTGCCGCATTACTCCTTATTTTCCATTTTCTATGTTTGATCTTCGTTGGTTGTGATTTTAAGTTTCTTGTTTATTCCTCCTTATTCTTGATCTTCATTCTTCCTTTCTTGGTTTTCATATTTCAACATTCCTGTGTTCTTTGTGCTTGTCTTTATCTTCATTAATTGAAGTCTTTTATTCCAGCTTTCTTTTATTTAGGCGATGCCATTATATTTGGCGAAATTAACTTCTTAGGGGTGAAACCTTTATCTTGGTGTTATCTTTGAATGTCAGTTGATGTTTACTCTTTTAATGAGTAGTTGTTTCTTTGAAGTGACTCTTCTTGTTTTCCTTTATGCAATTCTTTTTCATTTTGAGAGTTTTACTTTCTTCTTTGGAAAGATATGAGTTCTTTGACCTCCTCCAGAAGTACACTGATCTCAAAGGGTATTTATGCCCGTTTTTGAGATCATGTCTTCAATTTATTTCGTCGATTTTCCTTGATTTTAATTCTTTTCGAGCGGACTGCCTTTCTTTTTAATATTTGTTCCTCTAATTTGGGCGAGTTGCTTGTGATTCATTGATTTGGGTCTGTAGCCTTATTTCTTTTAGTTTGAGCGAGTCTCCTTATTTTGGTACTTGGCCTTATTTTTACCCGAATCATTTTAGACTCGGTCTTCTGTTTTGAGATCTTTCGCATTCCTTTTGATTGGCGTTTTTCCTTTCTTTCGCATTTCTCTTATTTTTCGGCGTTTCTCTTTCTTTTGCATTCCTCTATTTCTTGGCGGTTCGTCTTTCGCTTTATTTTGCTTTATTTAGTTGATTCGCCTTTCGTTTTATTTTGCTTTATTTAGTTGATTCTGATCTTTGATATTTCGCCTTTAGAGTTAATCTAAACTCTGTTTTTGGCATTTTGCTTGTATTTTTTGAGTAAATATATACTCTGATTTTTGGGCGTTTCTCCTTTATTTTAGAGTAAATCTATACTCTGGTTTTTTGGGCGTTTCGTCTTTATTTTAGAGTAAATCTATACTCTGGTTTTTTGGCGTTTCGCCTTTATTTATTCCGATTCCTTTCTGCTTTGCTGCGTTGTATAAATTAAAGATAGTTCGCACCATTGGGTATGACAACGTCTATACTTGACAATGGGCGATTGGCACCGTCGGGTATGACAAAAAGTCTATACTTGACGACGGGCGATTGGCACCAACGGGTATGACAAAAAGTCTATACTTGATGATGGGCCTTTTGACTTCTACCTTATTCATCCTTCTTTCTCTTAGGGGTTTTATTCAGGAATCGGTCAGATCTATCTCTTCTTTCCCTCTTGAGGTTTTCTTCAGGATTCGGCCAGATCTATTTCTTCTTTCCCTTTTGGGGTTTTCTTCAAGGCTCAAACGAATCTATCTTCTTCGTCCCTCTTGGGGGTTTTCTTTGGATGAGTTTTCTTTGCATGATTCATCTTTGTCAAGCTTTATTTTCTTTTTTGTTGTTTTCTTGGTTTATTCTTTTTGACCGAGCCTTATTAAGGCGAGTCTCTTCTTGGTTAAGCCTTGGCTGATTCTTCTTTGGCGAAGTCTGTTTGGTTATTCATTCATTTTGCCCAATGTCTTTTCCTTTATTTTTACATCGCTTCGTTCTTCATTATCTCAAGTGGTGCTCTCTTTATTGATTTATTTCTCCATCTTCAATATTGTTTTGGGTAAAATTCATTTGATTTCGTGTTTCTTCTCTTCTTTCAGTCTTTATGTTTTCTTTTTTTTTCTTTTCTTGACACTGATTTTTGTTATGCTTTCTATATTCTTTTACTCCTTGTTCTGTTGGCACCATCTCTCGCTTTATTTTCTTTTTCTGGATTTTTTCTTGTTTGTTTTTTTTATATATAATTATTAGATCTGAGTTATTTGCTTCCGCTAATTGTTTGTCTTTTTTTTTCTTTTCTTGATCGTATTCTTCGTGGAATTTGTATCTCTTCCTTCAAGCTCCCCCACAAATACATCGGATCTCAAAGGGTATTTATTCCCGTTTTTTAGATCATGTCTTCGGTTTTCGCCTTTTGGGTTGTTTTCATTCTTCCTTTTATTGCGTTGATAGGGGTGAGCACTTCAGTTTCACGTCGTCCAGGTCGAGTTCTTCAATCTTGATTTTCTTTAGCACCTTGATTATATTTTCTTCTTATCTTCTTCCGCTACATATGTGGTTTTATTCCGATGTGCAAATTCACAAGATTCGCCTTTTTCTTTCTAATATTTCTTTTTGGATTGGTTTTGTGGGGATCTTTTTACTTTTGCTCTAATTTTCTGTTTTTTGTTTTTGTTGGAGCATTTTCCCTTCGTTCTTCTCTTCTTGAATTTGGTCCACTTATGACTTCGTTTTGGTTTTCACCTTTTCGGGTGGTATCTTTTTGTTTTCTTTATTCCTTCCATCTTTCTTGTTTCTCGTTGTCTCTAGGGGCGTTATGCCCTTCTTCGTTATTTTCGGGTAGTATTCACTTTATTTTATTGATTTATTCTTTTCTTTTAGCTTCTTGAGACATCTTGTCCTTTGCTCTTTAGATCGTTTCTTCAAGTTTTATTTCGACTTCAGGGCGATTTCTTCCTTCAGCTTTCTAGGATATCTTGACCTTCAGTCTTTGGACCGTTTTTGCTCCTGATCAAAACTTTCTCTTCATCTATATGTTTGTTTCGCCTTCGGTTTGCTTTCGAACCATCTCTCTCTCTGCCTCTTGGGTCGCTTCACTTTTCGCCTCTCGATCTATTTCGTTCTTTATTTTTTTGTTGGGCGTTGTTCGCCTAATTTTCTGGTATTTAAGACATAATTTACAGTATCTGTATGGACTTCACGGTATAATAAAAATTTATCATTTAGAGTTGTGTTCAAGATAGCAAGCGATCTTATATAAATTATGTAGGATATAGTTCATTCTCACGTTATAAATTTTTATTAAACTGTTTTCTTATTCATAAAGATATTGTATATTCAAGTAGTAAATCTATTACTTGATAAAGGAAACTAATGATTCCATATGCTACATTTGATTATTTCTTTCTTAGCTAATTAATCTTTTGTAGTCATGCAATATATTCTTTTTGACCGAGACTTTTTAGGCCCAATACCTTCTTGATTAGGCCATATTTGGCTTCTTATTCCTTATATATATATATATATATATATTATAATATATTTATTGAATTTCAATTTAAAGGCATAATATTTTGCAAAGCTCAAAGAGCGTGAATGAAATTTAAAAATAAGGTGTTTTAGAACTGAACCAATAGTTGGACCGTTAAGATCACCGATTTTCAAGTTTAACAGATTTAACCGTTTAGACCGCCGGTTGAAACATTTTAATATATAACTCACAATCAATCTATTGTTTTTGAATTTAAAATAATAATTTGGTGCTCAATGTTTAAAACACTAGCAGTCTATATATTTAATAGAGTCGAAGTACGTTCACAAATTCAACAATAATCAAAATGTTTTGAATAAACATTCAATATGAATGCATGGGTGCAATTCATAAACAATAATGATTATGCTTAGCTGAAATTGTATTAACAAAAAGTCAATTTCTACCATTCCAGAATTATATATATATTGACACTGAAATTGAATTTAGGTGAGAAATAAGATACTCATCTTTGGTTTGCAGCTAGCTTTTTATGGGCAACGATTGGTGCTTCCATTTTGTGCTTTCACTTTACATTAGTGCTTAGTGAAATTCGTGCCCAGCTACTTGTTATTCCATCTCCACGCCGCTTGTCGCTTTTCATAGATCATGTTGTGCTTCAATTGAGCAGTTTATTGTTGGCCAATTTTGCGGCTCCCGTTTGCTTTCCTGTTTTTTATCTCCTCGCTGTTCCTTGCTTAATTTTGTTATTACTGTTATCGCTTGCTTCTCCCTCTCTTATTCTTGATGACGATCGTTTTGTTTATTCTTAATTCTTCATATTTATCAGATCCGTTAAATCTATCGGTTTTTTTTAGATTAGTCCCGTCAGATGCCATCCTTCAATGAGAATTTATTTGAGTTCAGAAAAGCTCCTTCAAGTTCGAAGTTTTCAAGCTTTTCCCATAGACGGCGCCAATTGATGGATTCCGGCATCTCGACGGCGTTAATCCTGCAAAACAGTGTAGATGGCTAATCGGACAGTTTGTCCGATTAGCTCTCCGATGCTTAAGTCAGTTTAGGCTTAAGGGAGAATAATTGTATTTGTTATCAGTTGTGTGTTTAGGCATACCTCAAGCTCCTTTTATAGTAGTTGAATGTATACCTTGTAGATATGGAATAGGAGAGTGATTCCTATTTAGTAGAGTTTGACACTGATTAAGAGTGTCCTTCCTTATTCAGACAGGAGTCCTATTTAGGAAGATATTCCTAAATAGTCTCGTCTTCCTAAGTTGGAGGCTATCTTCCTAAGTTGGAATTTGTATCCAAATATGACAGATACTCCGAATATGCGTAGATCTTGGTGATCTTATACGAATCCCGGGGTCGACGTGCTTTGTCCGAGTCCCCAGGGATTCGGTTTTTATGATGTCGAATGATGTATTCCAGTCAAGGCGGATTCGGTGGATTCGGCCCTTTAGACGGTAGTCTGGTGTCGTCTGAGAATAGATCTCCTGCGACTGGACTCCATTGTAAGTAGAATAGGATTCGGTATCCATCAATACCATACAAAAACAGCGAACTAGCAAGCCAATATGATACAAAATCATATAGCATTTAAACCCAACAATTGACATGAGTTCTAATGATTAAATCAAGTCAATCTAATGCTAAACACCCTATTAGATATTTGACATGAACATCAGAGATCGAATCAACCATAACATGGGTAAATCATATTAGAACACAAACTAGCAACCTAGCACATGAATCCCTACTCATAAATCAAGGGATAGCAACACATACCGCTAAGAAGCAAGATCAGCAAAAGAACCGAATGAAAACAATGAATCAACACCCACAACACGCTGGTAAATTATCCGAATAAGTTAACAATTGATATACGCGATAAGGAATTGATTTAACAAAGAACGGAGTGTTAAAATCGCTTACCGAATCCAAGAACGTGAGATATAGCAAGGGAATTCATATTTCAGAGAGTTTTTAAGTGCCTAGGGTTTATAAAATAAGTGGGGCCTGATATGGGTCGAATAAGAGGTCTATTTATAGGCCCCGACACAAAATTACAGGTGAGGCGCGATGGGAGGCGCGTTCGTCCCATCGCGCCTTCACTAGGCATATAAAACCTATGGGGCGCGTTGCGAGGCGCAGTTGCCCATTGCGCACTCCGACGCGCCTCAATTTTTGATCCAACGGTCAACGTTTCCTTGGTCACAATATATAAAAAAATGAGCCCGATCCAACGGTTAAATTGGGAGATATGCATGTTTTATCAAAACATGTCAGATTTAGAAGGTAGACGAATACATCATCGATTATAAACCGAATACAAATTAAATCGCCATCAAAAACTCACACGACACATGCGAAACATACAAGATACAACTCAAACCCCAAACAAAGTGTCACACTTGCTAAGTCCACCATTAACAATCCAAAACTAAGTCGGAAAGACAACGAAACTATGACGGAAAAACACGGGATATTACATTTTCATGATGTTTTAACCATTTGGGTTAAATAGCTAAAAAGGTGAAACGTTTGGATTTATTTCGTAACTTTTTAAATGTTTGGTTTAAATCGCTAAAAAGCGGAAACGTTAGGATTTGTTTCGTAACATTTGTAAATGTTTAGCAGAAAACGCTAAAAAGGTGAAACGTTAGGATTTGTTTCGTAACGTTTTAAACTTTTGGATTGGTTTTGTAACGCTTTAAACGTTTGGCTTGAATCCCTAAAAGGGTGAAATGTTTGGATTTGTTTCGTAACTTTTGTAAATGTTTGGCGTAAATCGCTAAAAAGGTGAAACGTTTGAAATTTTTTCGTAACAATAAATGTTTGTTTCGTAACATTTAAAATATTTGGCTTTAAGTGATAAAAAGATGAAACGTTTGGATTTGTTTCTTACCGTTTGCAAACGTTTGGCTTAAATCGCTATAAAGGTTAAACGTTTGAATTTGTTTCGTAACGTTTGTAAACGTTTGGCTTAAACCGATAAAATGATGAAACGTTTGGGTTTGTTTCGTAACGTTTGTAAACGTTTGGCTTCAATCGCTAAAAAGATGAAATGTAAGGATTTGTTTCGTAACATTTTAAAAGTCCGGATTTGTTTTGTATCATTTTAACGTCTGGCTTAAATCGCTAAAAGGGAAAACATTAGGTTTCGTAATGTTTTTAACGTTTGGATTGGTTTCGTAACATTTTAAACGTTTGGCTTAAATCGCTAAAAAGGTGAAATGTTTGAATTTATTTCGTAACGTTTGTAAACGTTTGCTTAAATCAGTAAAAAGGTAAAACGTTTGGATTTCTTTCGTAACGTTTTAAACGTTTGGATTGGTTTTGTAACGTTTTAAAAATTTGGCTTAAATTGATAAAAAAAATGGAAACTTTTGGATTTGTTTTGTAACATTTGTAAACGTTTGACTAGAATCCCTAAAAAGGTGACAAGTTTGGATTTGTTTCGTAACGTTTTAAACTTTTGGATTGGTTTCGTAACATATTAAATGTTTGGCTTAAATCTCTAAAACAGTGAAATGTTTGGATTTGTTTTGTAACGTTTTTAAATGTTTGGCTTAAATCCCTAAAAAGGTGAAACTTTTAATTTATTTCGTAACCTTTGTAAACGTTTGACTTCAATTGCTAAAAAGGTTTTGTTAGGATTTTTTTCGTCACAATTTAAACGTTTGGATTTTTTTTGTAACATTTTAAAAGTTTGGCTTAAATCGCTAAAAGCTGAAACGTTAGGATTTGTTTCTTAACGTTTTAAATGTTTGGCTTAAATCGCTAAAAAGTTGTCACGTTAGGATTTGTTTCGTAACATTTTAAATGTTGGGCTTAAATCGCTAAAAAGGTGAAAAATGACACATATATAACTGACGTTGTCTTTTTGTTTCACCTCTACACTCGAGGTATTAAATTGACCTTTTTCTATTAAAAAAGTGTAAAATAATCCGTCATTTTCAACATATATTCTAATTACAAGTTAATTTTATTAATTATACCAAAACACCTTCTTCTTCAAAAAAATTCACCTCATGCTTTTTAATTAATTTATATTAATTATTAATAATTTAAAAAATTTAAAACCGTTAAAAAATTAAAAAAATAATTCAATTCCGACCTACCACCATACTCCGATTTAAAAACCCGCTATTCAATAAAACAAAATAAATTAAAAAAAAATTCAATTATCGAACGACCGCCTCCGCTGCTCCTCCTTCCACCGGAAGGAGGCTGTTCCTCCTTCACGGAAGGAGGAACAGATCGAAGGAGGAATAGATCTGTTCCTCCTTCAGGAGGAGGAACAGACGATCTGTTCCCCCTCTTGAAGGAGGAACAGACGATCCGTTCCTCCTTCAGGAGGAACAGACGATCCGTTCCTCCTTCAGGAGGAGGAACAGACGATCCGTTCCTCCTTCAGGAGGAGGAACAGACGATCTGTTCCCCCTCTTGAAGGAGGAACAGATCGTTCCTCCTTCAATTTCCTCCTTCCGTGGAAGGAGGACGGCGGCGGCGGGTTTTAAAAAATTCCGGCGGCAGGTTTCAAAAATTCGGGTGGCGGAGGAAGTCAGATGGCGGTTCGATGTTTTTTTTAAATAAAAAAATTAATTAAATTTTTGGACTTATTTAAACGTTTTTAAAGATGAAGGATTTGTTTGTATTTTTATTAATTGAAAAAAGTATGAAATAATCCTTATATTTAGATGTTTTGAATAAATCATCTTTTTTTTTTGAATTTTGGGGTAGAGGTGAAACAAAAACACAACGTCAATAGTATATGTGTCATTTTTCCTAAGTCAGGGTATAAACAAAATAAAGATTAAAGGTGGAGGTTTTTTTAAGTAATTAAGCCTTTCTATTGTAACATTTTAAACGTTTTGGATTAAATCGCTGAAAAGAAGAAACGTTTGGATTTGTTTAAATTGTTTAAAAGGTATTCTAAACGCTTTGGATTAAATCGCTTAAATTGTTTAAAAGGTATTCTAAACGTTTCGCTTAAATTATTTAAATGGTAAAAGGTTTGGATTTGTTTTGTAACGTTTTAAACGTTTGGCTTAAATCGAAAAACGGTTAGGATTTGTTTGGAAACATTTTAAAGGTTTGGATTTGTGTCGTAACGTGTTAAACGTTTAACTTAAATTGCTAAAAAGGTGAAACATTAGGATTTGTTTCGTAATGTTTTAAATGTTCGGCTTAAATCGATAAAAAAGGGAAATGTTAGGATTTGTTTTGTAACATTTTAATTATTGCCTTAAATCTCTAATAAGGTGAAACGTTTGCAATTGTTTTGTAACGTTTTAAACTTTTGGATTGGTTTCATAACGTTTTAAACGTTTGGCATAAATCGGTAAAAAGGTGAAACATTTGGATATGTTATGAAACGTTTTAACATTCGACTTAAATCGTTAAAAAGGTGAAATGTTAGAATTAGTTTCGTAACGTTTTAAAAGTTTGGCTTAAATCGCTATAAAAGAGAAACATAAGGATTTATTTCGTAACATTTTAAACATTTGGCTTAAATCGCTAAAAGGTGAAACGTAAGAATTTTTTTCGTAACGTTTTAAACGTTTGGATAGGTTTCGTAACGTTTTAAACGTTTGGTTTAAATTGCTAAAAAGGTAAAACGTTTGGATTTGTTTCATAACATTTGGAAACTTTTGGCTTAAATCGGTAAAAAGATGAAACATTTGGATTTGTTTCGTAACGTTATAAAAGTTTGGCTTAAATCACTAAAAAGGTGAAACGTTTGGATTTGTTTTTTAACATTTTAAACGTTTGGATTCGTTTCGTAACGTTTTAAAAGATTGGCTTAAATAGCTAAAAAGGTGAAACATTTGGATTTATTTCGTAAGCTAACAAGGAGAAACGTTTCGATTTTTTTCGTAACGTTTAAAAAGTTTGAATTGGTTTCGTAACATTTTAAATGTTTGACTTAAATCGCTAAAAAGGCGAAACGTTTGAATTTGTTTCGTAGCTTCTTAAACGTTTGGCTTAAATCACTAAAAAATGGAAACGTTAAACGCTTAGCTTAAATCGCTGAAAAGGTGAAACGTTATGATTTATTTCGTAACGTTTTAAATGTTTGGATTGTTTTGTAACACTTTATTTGGATTTGTTTCGTAGCTTTTGTAAACGTTTGGCTTAAATCGCTAAAAAGGTGAAACGTTTGGATTTTTTTCGTAAAGTTTTAAACGTTTGGATTTATTTTGTAACGTTTTAAATATTTGACTTAAATTGATAAAAAGGTGAAAATTGTGGATTTGTTTAGTAATGTTTGTAAACTTTGCTTAAATCGCTCAAAAGGCGAAACCTCTGGATTCATTTCGTAATGTTGTTAAATATTTGGCTTAAATCGCTCAAAAGGTGAAACGTCTTGATTTGTTTTGTAATATTTTAAATGTTTTGATTGGTTTCGTAACGTTTTAAACGTTTGACTTAAATCGCCAAAAAGGTGAAACGTTTGGAATTGCTTCATAAGGTTTTTAAAGTTTGGATTGGTTTCGTAACGTTTTAAATGCTTGGCTTAAATCGCTAAAAACATGAAACGTTTGGATTTGTTTCGTAATGTTTGTAAATGTTTGGCTTAAATCGCTCAAAAGGTGAAGCGTCTGGATTTGTTTCATAACATTTTAAAGGTTTGAATTCGTTTCGTAACGTTTAAACGTTTGGATTTTTTTGTAACGTTTTAAGCGTTTGGATTTGTTTCATAATACTTATACATTTGGCTTGAATCACTAAAAAGGTGGAGGGTTTGGATTTGTTTCTGAACGATTGTAAATGTTTGGCTTAAATCGCTAAAAAGGTGAAACATTTGGATTTGTTTCGCAACGTTTGTCAACGTTTGGCTAAAATCGCTAAAAAGGTGAAACGTTTGGATTTGTTTCGTAAGGTTTTAAACGTTTGGATTAGTTTCGTAACGTTTTAAACGTTTGGATTGGTTTCGCATAGTTTTAAATGTTTGGCTTAAATCGCTAAAAAGGTTGAGGATTTGTTTCGTAACGTTTTAAACGTTTGACTTAAATCGCTAAAAAGTTAAACGGTTTTAACGTTTGTCTTAAATCGCTAAAATGGTGAAACGTTAGGATTTGTATCGTAACATTTTAAACGTTTTGATTGGTTTCGTAATGTTTTAAACGTCTGGCTTAAATCGCTGAAAAGGTAAAACGTTTGAATTTGTTTCTGTAATACCCCAAAATGTTTAATTATCCAATTGGACCACGTGTCCAGTTTTGAGTCGCAGGAGTGACGATATCGGGAATTTTTCCGATAAATAAGTTTTAGCAGGTCGGTTTTAGAAAAGGTTACTATGGAGAAAATTTATATTATATTTCAATTCTAAAGTTAGAATTGGAATTTAAAAGGAAAAATGTCAAGAAAAGTCTAAAATGAAGTGCAGGGGCCAAAGTGGTAATTTAGCCACTTTGTGACGAAAATAGAAATATTGGATTTTGACGGAAAAGTGTTATTATCGGGTTTTGTATTATTTTTAGGATATAAATATACGTATAAGTCGTAATAAAAGAGTTTAACGATTTAGCTATGGACTAAATCGTACGATTGAAAAGTTTAAAAGATAAATAATAAGAAACAAAAAGAACAAGGACCAAAGTGAACCTTTAACCAAGAAATATAAGAAAACCAAATTCAAAGAAGAAGATCAGAGAAGGATCGAGAGGAAACAGAAGCCATCGCCGATTTTCGTCGTTTCGCCGCCGTTTCGCCGTTCGACGTCCGATTCAAGCGATTCAAGCGGCAATCTCTTCAGAATCTTGTTCTCTACAGATATTAAGCTTCGTTTTAAGGTAAAGTTCTTGAAATATGGTGCTAAATTCGAAATAATGGGCTGTTTTGGGTTAGGATTGAGTTTAGGTTGTAATTTGATGATTTTGAGTTTATTATGGCGTTTTTGAAGAAACCATGATATGGGTATAGAGTGCGGGTGGATGAAGCATGTCGGAATGGAGGAAAAACCACGGAAAACGCATTTTCCGGGGCTGTGCACGTGGTACACGACCGTGTACTACGGGTGCACGAACGTGTACTGATGTACACGAACGTGTACCTAGCGAGGTACACGATCGTGTACTGAAGTACACGAGCGTGTACTTCTCATGGTACACGAACGTGTACAATGAGTACACGAACGTGTACCCCTGAGGTGCACGAACGTGTACTCAGTTGCACGATCGTGCACCCACCAAAACGCACACCCGTGCACCCCAACTCGCCCTCACGCGTATACAAACTGTAATTGACCTAGGTGTTTGACGTTTTGAGTAATTTGACTCTAAAAGACGGGTTTCGGACTTTGGGGATCATTAATCTCGAGATTTGCTCGACGTTTTAAATAAATTATAATAATGGAAAACGTCAAGGACGTTAAGCGATTCTCAATTATGAGAAATTGTATTCGCTAAGTCGTTTATACGACTAAAGATATTAAATACGTAAATAAGTGTAAAACAAAACTAAAACCTAAAACTCAAAAGTATTATACGTATAAGAATGCGAGAATCACGTCTAACTATTAACGATTTATCAGACGTGTCAGCGAGTAGTGGAATCAGTAGAGGCGGACTAGCGAGAGCGTACTATCAGATCGATCATATCATTTCTTGGATTGCGGTCACTGTGAGTTGCATTTTACTTTCTTGTATTATCAATTGATACTATTTTGGTATTACTATCTATATGCTGTTATTATGCATCGCATTATATATATTTGAATTACTGATATATTATATGTTTTGAATAAGTTTTTACGTACAAGGACCTAGTATACGATCCAACGAAACTAGCTACCTATTGGGTGTCAATAGGCTGTGTGATCACCAGTAATGTGTCAGTCTAGCGTGTCTGACTATGAGGTACGATCTGATATACACGGATGATATGATTATGAAAGTTAAAATATGAATTTGATACGAGAGTGAACTCGGTTAGAGTAACCTGAGCCCCGTATCTAGTGCCACTTTGGGATTAAGAGATATGTTCTGACTGACGTGGTTGAACGTGAACGCTCCCGGGTCAGACTATTGGAATCAGTATGATTTGAATAATAGTGAGTTACGTTATGTTTCAGGATCTTAGTTTCGAAAGGATCGAGTACTTGTTCATATATATTTTTGTATCAATGTGATTTAAAATGCGATGCTATGTTTTTATATTAATACTGTTAGTAAATGTCAACTCACTCAGTATTTCCCCAAATACTGATCCCTCACCTTTGATGTCTTTCAGGTGCTTAGCTTGTGGACTTAGCTAGAGACCAATTTTGAAGTCCAGAAGTCAGCTGTATATGTTAGTTTCTGACTTCTGTGGGTGCTGCAGTAGTGGTCCTGTGTCAACAGAATAGTAGCCTAGTCAGCAGTTTATTTTGATTGTATATATCAACTGCTGTATTTGTCTATATGCTTTTTGATAGGCTATGCACGTTGTATATGATCCACGGCCCCAGATGCCGGTGAGATGTTTGAAACACTAACTGATGTATATAGTACCGCGAGGCCAGTTCGTACAGGGTACGGTATCTAGAGCCCGCGAGGTTTTGAAAAAGTTAGTGTATATATTTGGTTATATGTTATATATGTATATTTGCTTCCGTTGTTTGTTGTTATTTGTTTATTTTTTTGCGAAAAATAAATTGTGATTTTAGGCTTGCTACGGGTTCCGGAGCTACCACTCCCGTTCCCTAGCGCCGGTTGCGGCTCAATAGTTTTGGGTCGTGACAATGTTGGTATCAGAGCAGTTTGGTCCAGTTACCACTGCAAGTTGTTTCAGTGTTTGTTTGAGAGCAGTTTGGTCCAGTTACCACTGCAAGTTGTTTCAGTGTTTGTTTGAGAGCAGTTTGGTCCAGTTACCACTGCAAGTTGTTTCAGTGTTTGTTTGAGAGCAGTTTGGTCCAGTTACCACTGTTAAATTTGTCTGATTGTTTGTTTGACTGGAAATATTTGTCAGTAAGTATACCTAGGAACTACTGCAGCAAGAGTCAGACCGTGGTTATCTGTAATTGTGTTATGTGTGCATTAGTAGTACGTGGCATTACGCGCGCGAACCATGACTATTAAATTAGTAAGTGAATAGTATCTGTTTATACGGACGACGAACACAGCTGAGTATTTATTGCTTTTACTAGAAGATAGAAAGTGGTTATGTGGTTGCAAATTATGAATGATTGAGATGGTAAAGTATTTATTACTTGCGCTGAGGTTATTAAAATAAATATTTGCTTGCGAATTACGTGCGACTGGATTAAATGCTAAATGGTTACAGCATTTATAAGCTGATTTTGGAATTGCGTGTAAAATGGGCTCAGATGGTCGCTTACGTTCGAAATTGTTTCTTTTCTGCATGTCTGGGCAAAACGGAGCTCAGTCGCATGCTGATGAAGAACGGGAGGAAGCGCCTCCTATATTTCAAAACGGGTTTCATAATGAAGTGGGCGAACCATCTGGGGTCCATCAGAATGGATTCCACGCAGAAACTAGAGCATCGCCAGAAATATATCAAAATGGTTTTATGTCTGTGTCGGAGATAGGTAGTTCTTCCAGAAACAGAGTTAGAGAACATTCGCCGGAGATTGAATACAGCGAAGAAGAGGAAGAGGAACCGGAGGAAGATCCGGAAGAGGATCTTGAAGAAGATCCTGAGGAAGACCCTGAGGAGGATCCTGAGGAGGATCCAGAAGAAGAATTAGAAGAAGAAGCAGAAGAGGAAAATCCTCAGGAAGAAGAGTTTGAAGAAGAAGAAGAGTTAGATGAATTAGATGTTGAGGAATACAGAGGTGACTATTTCTGGTCAAGTGTGCGGAGATACCGCAATTTGAGGGAAGATGCGGACATAGCTAACGGTCAGGCGCAGATAGCCCTAAATCAGGTTAGAAGGCAGATGCGTTCTTTTTCTAGAGGGATGTTAACTGTAGGAGCGTATTCTACTGACTTTCTGCGGATGGCAGAGGGAGTTCCTAATCTGAACGAAGACAATAGGACCATTAATCGTAGATATGTCAGGGGTTTAGGACCTCAGTTTGATGAGCTGTATGAGCATGTGGACGAACATTTCAGCACGCTTACTACAATGGCCCGTAGGATTGAAACCGAGCATGAGTGGTCGGGTGATCCGATACGACCCTATTACTTTAGACGTGAGTACCACCCAGATTACGTCAGTACGTCCTCCAGAACTACAACTAACCCTTATTTCGTGCAAAGAGGTGGACGAAACTCAGGTAGAACAGTTAGGGGCCGACATACGGGCATAGTTATTAGGGAACCTAACGTTCCGCGTCAGGCACCTCCAGGTATTAGTAATTTATATGCTCTAAGTATTGTGTTTATGTGTTTGCATTATTGCGTTTATATAATTGCTGCATTGCATAGTGGAATGTCAGTAATAGGTTTTGCCTTTAGGATAATACCTCGGAAAGCGAGAACCTATAGGAAGCGTTGTAGTTAAACACGCGCCTAATAAGAGAACATATAAACATAACTCACGAAAACAATAATATAATATATACTACATAATACATTTGTAGTGAACGTAATTCCTATGTTACGTTTTAGAATTTGAAGAAAGAAATGGATTGCTTACAGGAAGTCGATGTGAAACATCGGTATCTGCGTCTGTATATGACGTAGAATAGAATATTGCAGAAGTGGATATGATGATAGCAGCAATAGAAAATTTTGAATTTAATTGAGTTATCGGAGATATGGAGAGAGAAGAAATGTAACAGAAGAACAGTCTGTAAATGACAGCAATATAAAAATTTGAATTATACCCAATAAGTATAAAGAAAGCCGTTAATAGTCGCAGAGCGTATAATCTAGAGTAAGACTTACGATTTTATGAAAATTTCGAAAGTTTTTATGATTTTTCAAAGTACAGTTGTGCTCAGACATCGCATATAACATTGCATAATCACAATAGGAATGCATAAGAAACTGATTTTCAAAAAGTAGATCATGCATCATATCTTTACAATGATAAAGAAAATGCGATTTTGAGCAACTCCTTGGTGATGAGAGATGTCATCACTCTGAGCAACGATTGTACTAAGGATTTTAAATGATTTATGAAAAGTGGTTTAGAAAGAGCTGCGCAGCCAAAAGAAGTTTTAAAATCGTGTTGTCCAGTAAGTAAACTCGGATGTAAAGCCCTGCGACAAATAATAAAAGATTCTTAACAAATAAGAATAAAAAAAATTGTGAAAGAAACTCCAATAGAAGAACAAAGCCATGTTAATAATTATTGCCATAAGGCTAATGAAGCCAAGGAAGAATATGAACAAGGAATTATCGTCGGGAAACATACGCAGCTGAGTTGCGATACACTGGCAATACTTAAGGATACAATATTGATCCTTATGATTGAACAAAGGATGAAATGACAGAGAGTCGTGTTATAAGAGGAAATATAACGAATACATAAGAGTTATATGTGTAATGATTACTCTTATGATTGAGATAAACGAAGGAAAGACGTAACGAATATAACAAGTAAAAGACAAGACAAGAGTTGGTACTAATACAAAGAGATCAAGTTATTTGGAGACAATTAGAATCCTGATATAAGTATTACGGAAACATTTCGAGAAGGAGAAGAATGACAGATAAGGAAATGACTAAATTATTAAGGATCTAATGATTCTGTTAATGTTGAAAGTTAAAGATGAAGTTAGTTAAAGGTTAGAGATAAGAAAGAAGTTAAGCAAAAGCTAATTAACGAGAAAAGTTCTCGAAATAGCTAAATGTTAAAGAAATATAGGAAAGTCTTGTGAAGTTATTATAAATAGGGAATTGTAACATAAAGGAGAGACATTTTTGACTGACAAGTCAATTAATGACTCGAGAAGATTTTTAAGGACTAACTACAGAAAGTCAAGGGAGATAAGAATACGAATAGTATCGGTCAAAGAGAACGGCTGTACAAGTTACACGATTAAAGGTATCGTGAAGTGGAACGTTTAGGGTAACGGAAAAAGGAATGAAAGATCATAGTCAATAAGTGACATGGAATTCACGGTAAATCAGAAAAGCAAAGGATGGAGATATGGTAGATAGAAAAAGGGTGCAACCGGCTTAGCTATGTGAAAAGACAGTAAATGTGTTAGATGTAAAGTTAACTGAAGAAAATTGATTGATAAGGAACGAGGTGTCAGACAATGATAGAAAGGAGTGAGAAATAACAAGAACCAGCTAAAAAAAAAGAAAGTGATGATTACAGACGATAGAGAGATCATAACTGCAAGTTATAATTACAAGAGAAAATATTCATAGGAATATGTATAAAGTAAGTACGTTATTAAAGATGGAGTTGACACGTCGTAACCATTCACGTATAAAGGAGACGAGTAGCAACCTTATGGCTACTAAAGATGAAAGTGATGAAACGGGAAAACATTAAATTATGATTAGTGCCAACTAGGCAGCGATGATGCAAGGACTATAATATCAAGACTACGTCCAAGGATCATGCTATTTCGGGAAAGATAATAGATACGGCGAAGGTACCAGTAAGAGAATTCTCGACGAGGTGATAGCAAGTAATTATATCAAAACAGAAAGTTATGAGAAGTGAAACAAAAGTTAAAGTACAAAAAGAGATACAACTAATATGTATTAATGGACGCTAAGGAGGCAATAAGGATAAGTTAAGGTCCCAACAAAATTTATGAAAATTCGAGGACGAATTTTTATAAGGAGGGAAGAATGTAATACCCCAAAATGTTTAATTATCCAATTGGACCACGTGTCCAGTTTTGAGTCGCAGGAGTGACGATATCGGGAATTTTTCCGATAAATAAGTTTTAGCAGGTCGGTTTTAGAAAAGGTTACTATGGAGAAAATTTATATTATATTTCAATTCTAAAGTTAGAATTGGAATTTAAAAGGAAAAATGTCAAGAAAAGTCTAAAATGAAGTGCAGGGGCCAAAGTGGTAATTTAGCCACTTTGTGACGAAAATAGAAATATTGGATTTTGACGGAAAAGTGTTATTATCGGGTTTTGTATTATTTTTAGGATATAAATATACGTATAAGTCGTAACAAAAGAGTTTAACGATTTAGCTATGGACTAAATCGTACGATTGAAAAGTTTAAAAGATAAATAATAAGAAACAAAAAGAACAAGGACCAAAGTGAACCTTTAACCAAGAAATATAAGAAAACCAAATTCAAAGAAGAAGATCAGAGAAGGATCGAGAGGAAACAGAAGCCATCGCCGATTTTCGTCGTTTCGCCGCCGTTTCGCCGTTCGACGTCCGATTCAAGCGATTCAAGCGGCAATCTCTTCAGAATCTTGTTCTCTACAGATATTAAGCTTCGTTTTAAGGTAAAGTTCTTGAACTATGGTGCTAAATTCGAAATAATGGGCTGTTTTGGGTTAGGATTGAGTTTAGGTTGTAATTTGATGATTTTGAGTTTATTATGGCGTTTTTGAAGAAACCATGATATGGGTATAGAGTGCGGGTGGATGAAGCATGTCGGAATGGAGGAAAAACCACGGAAAACGCATTTTCCGGGGCTGTGCACGTGGTACACGACCGTGTACTACGGGTGCACGAACGTGTACTGATGTACACGAACGTGTACCTAGCGAGGTACACGATCGTGTACTGAAGTACACGAGCGTGTACTTCTCATGGTACACGAACGTGTACAATGAGTACACGAACGTGTACCCCTGAGGTGCACGAACGTGTACTCAGTTGCACGATCGTGCACCCACCAAAACGCACACCCGTGCACCCCAACTCGCCCTCACGCGTATACAAACTGTAATTGACCTAGGTGTTTGACGTTTTGAGTAATTTGACTCTAAAAGACGGGTTTCGGACTTTGGGGATCATTAATCTCGAGATTTGCTCGACGTTTTAAATAAATTATAATAATGGAAAACGTCAAGGACGTTAAGCGATTCTCAATTATGAGAAATTGTATTCGCTAAGTCGTTTATACGACTAAAGATATTAAATACGTAAATAAGTGTAAAACAAAACTAAAACCTAAAACTCAAAAGTATTATACGTATAAGAATGCGAGAATCACGTCTAACTATTAACGATTTATCAGACGTGTCAGCGAGTAGTGGAATCAGTAGAGGCGGACTAGCGAGAGCGTACTATCAGATCGATCATATCATTTCTTGGATTGCGGTCACTGTGAGTTGCATTTTACTTTCTTGTATTATCAATTGATACTATTTTGGTATTACTATCTATATGCTGTTATTATGCATCGCATTATATATATTTGAATTACTGATATATTATATGTTTTGAATAAGTTTTTACGTACAAGGACCTAGTATACGATCCAACGAAACTAGCTACCTATTGGGTGTCAATAGGCTGTGTGATCACCAGTAATGTGTCAGTCTAGCGTGTCTGACTATGAGGTACGATCTGATATACACGGATGATATGATTATGAAAGTTAAAATATGAATTTGATACGAGAGTGAACTCGGTTAGAGTAACCTGAGCCCCGTATCTAGTGCCACTTTGGGATTAAGAGATATGTTCTGACTGACGTGGTTGAACGTGAACGCTCCCGGGTCAGACTATTGGAATCAGTATGATTTGAATAATAGTGAGTTACGTTATGTTTCAGGATCTTAGTTTCGAAAGGATCGAGTACTTGTTCATATATATTTTTGTATCAATGTGATTTAAAATGCGATGCTATGTTTTTATATTAATACTGTTAGTAAATGTCAACTCACTCAGTATTTCCCCAAATACTGATCCCTCACCTTTGATGTCTTTCAGGTGCTTAGCTTGTGGACTTAGCTAGAGACCAATTTTGAAGTCCAGAAGTCAGCTGTATATGTTAGTTTCTGACTTCTGTGGGTGCTGCAGTAGTGGTCCTGTGTCAACAGAATAGTAGCCTAGTCAGCAGTTTATTTTGATTGTATATATCAACTGCTGTATTTGTCTATATGCTTTTTAATAGGCTATGCACGTTGTATATGATCCACGGCCCCAGATGCCGGTGAGATGTTTGAAACACTAACTGATGTATATAGTACCGCGAGGCCAGTTCGTACAGGGTACGGTATCTAGAGCCCGCGAGGTTTTGAAAAAGTTAGTGTATATATTTGGTTATATGTTATATATGTATATTTGCTTCCGTTGTTTGTTGTTATTTGTTTATTTTTTTGCGAAAAATAAATTGTGATTTTAGGCTTGCTACGGGTTCCGGAGCTACCACTCCCGTTCCCTAGCGCCGGTTGCGGCTCAATAGTTTTGGGTCGTGACAATTTCATAATGTTTTTTTAAATGTTTGGATTTGTTTCGTAACGTTTTAAATATTTTGATTTGTTTCGTAACGTTTTAAACGTTTGGATTTTTTTATAACGTTTTAAGAGTTTGGATTTGTTTCATAATGTTTATATGTTTGGCTTAAATCGCTAAAAGGGTGAAACGTTTGGATTTGTTTCGTAACGTTTTAAATGTTGTGATTAATTTCGTAACGTTTTAAACAGTTGGATTGGTTTCGTAACGTTTTAAACGTTTGGCTTAAATCGCTAAAAAGGTTTAGGATTTGCTTTGTAACGATTTAAACATTTAGCTTAAATCGTTAAAAAGGTGAAACGTTAGGATTTGTTTCGTAACGTTTTAGACATTTGGCTTAAATCGCCAAAAAGGTGAAACTTTAGGATTTATTTCCTAACGTTTTAAACATTTTGCAACGTTTTAAATTTTTGGCTTCAATCGCTATAAAGGTGAAACGTATGGATTTATTTCGTAATGTTTGTAAACGTTTGTATTGGTTTCATTTCGTAATGTTTGTAAACGTTCGCTTAAATCACTAAAACGATAAAACGTATGGATTTATTTCCTAACATTATAAACGTTTGTATTGGTTTCATAAAGTTTTAAATATTTGGCTTAAACCGCTAAAAACTTGAAACGTTAGGATTTATTTCGAAACGTTTTAAACATTTGGCTTAAATCACTATATTGGTAAAACGTTAGGATTTGTTTCATAATGTTTTAAATGTTTGGGTTGGTTTCGTAATATTTTAAATGTCTGACTTAAATCGCTAAAAAGGTGAAACGTTTGTATTTGTTTTGTTCGTTTGTAAACTTTTGGCTTAAATCGCTAAAAAGTTTTAGGATTTGTTTAGTAATGTTTGTAAACGTTTGCTTAAATCGCTAAAAAGGCAAAACGCCGGGATTCATTTTGTAATGTTTGTAAATATTTGGCTTAAATCGCTCAAAAGGTGAAACGTCTGGATTCATTTCGTAATGTTTGTAAATATTTGGCTTAAATCGTTCAAAAGGTGAAACGTCTGTATTTGTTTTGTAATATTTTAAATATTTGGATTGGTTTCGTAACGTTTTTGACGTTTGACTTAAATCGCCAAAAAGGTGAAACGTTAGGAATTGTTTCGTAAGGTTTTTAACGTTTGGATTGGTTTTCTAACGTTTTAAATGCTTGGCCTATCGCTAAAAAGGTGAAACGTTTGGATTTGTTTGTAAACGTTTGGCTTAAATCGCTCAAAAGATGAAACGTTTGGATTTGTTTCGTAAAGTTTGTAAACGTTTGGCTTCAATCGCTAAAAAGGTGATACATTTGGATTTTTTTATAACGTTTGTAAATGTTTTGCTTCAATCGCAAAAAAGGTGAAACGTTTGGATTTGTTTCGTAACATTTGTAAACGATTGGATTAAATCGCTATAAAGGTGAAACATGTGGATTTGTTTATTAATATTTTTAAACGTTTGGACTAAATCGCTCAAAAGGTGAAACATCTGGATTCGTTTCGTAATGTTTGTAAATGTTTGGCTTAAATCGCTCAAAAGGTGAAACGACTGGATTTGTTTTGTAATGTTTTAAATGTTTAGATTGGTTTCGTAACGTTTTAAACGTTTGACATAAATCGCCAAAAAGGTGAAGCGTTAGGATTTGTTTCGTAAGGATTTAAACGTTTGGATTGGTTTCGTAACGTTTTAAATGCTTGGCTTAAATCGCTAAGAAGGTAAAACGTTTGGATTTGTTTCGTAATGTTTGTAAATGTTTGGCTTAAATCTCTCAAAAGGTGAAACGACTAGATTTGTTTCGTAACGTTTTAAATGTTTGGATTTGTTTCGTAAAGTTTTAAACATTTGGCTTAATGTGCAAAAAAGGGGAAACGTTAGGAATTGTTTTATGAGGTTTTAAACGTTTGGATTTTTTTCTTAATGATTTAAACGTTTGGCTTAAATCGCTAAAAAGGTCAAACATTTGGATCATTTTCGTAACGTTTTAATTGTTTTGCTTAAATCGCTAAAAATTTGAAATGTTTGGATTTGTTTGGTAACGTTTTCAACGTTTGGATTGGTTAAGTAACGTTTTAAATGTTTGGCTTAAATCGCTAAAACGGTGAAACATTTGGATTTGTTTCGTAACGTTTGTAAACGTTTGGCTTAAATCGCTAAAAAGGTGAAACGTTTGGATTTGTTTCGTATCGCTTGTTAACGTTTGGTTTAAATTGCTGAAAAGGTGAAATGTTTGAATTTGTTTCGTAACGTTTTAAACGTTTGGATTGGTTTTGTAATATTTTAAACGTTTGGCTTAAATCGCTAAAAGAGTGAAATGTTTGGATTTGTTTCGTTACGTTTGTAAACGTTCGGCTTAAATTGTAAAAAAGGTGAAACGTTTGGATTTTTTTCGTAGCGTTTTAAATGTTTGGATTTGTTTCGTAACGTTTTAAACGTTTGGCTTAAATCGCTAAAAAAGTGAATTGTTTGGATTCATTGCGTAGCGTTTGTACACATTTGGCTTAAATCGCTAAAAAGGTGAAACGTTTGGATTTGTTTCATAACGTTTGTAAACGTTTGCCTTAAATCGCTAAAAAGGGGAAACGTTTGGATTTGTTTCTTAACGTGTTAAACGTTTGGATTGGTTTCGTAATGTTTTAAACGTTTGGCTAAAACCGCTAAAAACGTGAAACGTTTTAAACGTTTGGCTTAAATCGATAAAATTTTAAAATGTTAGGATTTGTTTCGTAACGTTTTCAACGTTTGGATTGGATTCGTAACGTTTTAAACGTCTGGCTTAAATTGCTAAAAAGGTGAAACGTTTGGATTTGTTTCATAACGTTTGTAAACGTTTGCCTTAAATCGCTAAAAAGGGGAAACGTTTGGATTTGTTTCTTAACGTGTTAAACATTTAGATTGGTTTCGTAATGTTTTAAACGTTTGGCTAAAACCGCTAAAAAGGGGAAACATTTAAAACATTTGGCTTAAATAGCTAAAATTTTGAAATGTTAGGATTTGTTTCGTAACGTTTTAAACGTTTGGATTGGATTTGTAACGTTTTAAACGTCTGGCTTAAATCGCTAAAAAGTGAAACGTTAGGATTTGTTTTGGAATTTTTTAAACATTTGGCTTAAATCGCCAAAAAGGTGAAACGTTAGGATTCTTTTCCTAACGTTTTAAATGTTTTGTAACATTTTAAACGTTTCTCTCAAATCTCTACAAAGGTAAAACGTTTGGATTTGTTTCGTAAAGTTTTTAAACATTTGGGTTAAATCGCTAAAAAAGGTGAAACATCCGGATTTGTTTCGTAACATTTTAAACATTTTGATTTGCTTCGTAACGTTTAAAACATTTGGCTTAAATCGCTAAAAAGATGAAATGATTGCATTGTTTCGTAATGTTTTAAACGTTTCGATTAGATAAGTAACATTTTAAATGTTTGGCTTAAATCGCTACAATGGTAAAAGTTTGGATTTGTTTCGTAACATTTGTAACGTTTGGCTTAAATCGCAAAAAAGGTAAAATGTTTGGATTTGTTTTATATCTTTCGTTAACGTTTGGCTTAATTCGCTAAAAAGGGAAAACGTTTGGATTCGTTAGGTAACGTTTTAAATGTTCGCATTGGTTTCGTAAATTTTTAAACGTTTGGCTTAAATCGTTAAAAGGGTGAAACTTTTGGATTTGTTTCGTAATGTTTGTATATGTATGGCTTAAATTGATAAAAAGGTGATACATTTGGATTTGTTTCGTTACATTTTAAATGTTTTGAATGCTTTCGTAACGTTTTAAGCGTTTGGCACAAATTAATAAAAAGGGGAAACGGTTGGATTTGTTTTGTAACGTTTGTAAACGTTTGCCTTATACCCCTAAAAAGGTGAAACATTTGGATTCGTTTCGTAACGTTTGTTAACGTTTGCCTTAAATCGCTAAAAAGGGGAAACATTTGGATTTGTTTCGTAACGTTTATATGTTTGGATTGGTTTCGTAACGTTTTAAACGTTCGGCTTAAACCACTAAAAAGGTGAAACGTTTTTAACGTTTGGCTTAAGTCGCTAAAATGGTGAAACGTTAGGATTTGTATAGTGACGTTTTAAACGTTTAGATTTGTTTCATAATATTTTTTTAAATGTTTGGAATTGTTTCCTAACGTTTATTACATTTGGATTGGTTTCGTTACGTTTTAAACGTTTGGATTTTTTATAACGTTTTAAGCGTTTGGATTTGTTAGATAATGTTTATACGTTTGGCTTAAAACGCTAAAAAGGTGAAACGTTTGGATTTATTTCGGAATGTTTGGCTTAAATCGTTAAAAAGGTGAAACGTTTGGATTTGTTTCGCAACGTTTGTCAACGTTTGGTTAAAATCGCTAAAAAGGTGAAATGTTTGGATTTGTTTCGTAAGGTTTTAAACGTTTTGATTACTTTCGTAACGTTTTAAACATTTTGATTGGTTCCGTATAGTTTTAAATGTTTTGCTTAAATAGCTAAAAAGGTTTAGGATTTTTTTCGTAACGTTTTACACGTTTGACTTAAATCGCTAAAAAGTGAAACGTTTTTAACGTTTGGCTTAAATCGCTAAAATGGTGAAACGTTAGGATTTGTATCGTAACATTTTAAACGTTTTGATTGGTTTCTTAACGTTTTAAACTTCTGGCTGAAATCGCTAAAAAGGTAAAACATTTGGATTTGTTTCATAATGTTTTTTTAAATGTTTGGATTTGTTTCGTAACGTTTCAAACATTTTGATTGGTTTCATAATGTTTTAAACGTTTGGATTTTTTTGTAATTTAAGCGTTTGGATTTGTTTCATAATGTTTATACGTTTGGCTTAAATCGCCAAAAAGGTGAAACGTTTGGATTTGTTTCAGAACGATTGTAAATGTTTGGATTAAATCGCTTAAAAGGTGAAACGTTTAGATTTGTTTCACAACGTTTATCAACGTTTGGCTAAAATCGCTAAAAAGGTGAAACGTTTGGATTTGTTTCGTAACGTTTTAAACGTTTGGATTAGTTTCGTAACGTTTTAAACATTTGGATTGGTTCTGTAACGTTTTAAACGTTTGGCTTAAATCGCTAAAAAGGTTTAGGATTGACTTGAATCGCTAAAAAGGTGAAGCGTTAGGATTTTTTTCGTAACGTTTTCAATATTTGGCCTAAATCGCCAAAACGGTTAAATGTTAGGATTTGTTTCCTGACGCTTTAAACGTTTTGATTGGTTTTGTAATGTTTTAAACGTTTGGCTTAAATCGCTAAAAAGAGGAAACGTTTGGATTTGTTTCGTAATTTTTGTAAATGTTTGGCCTAAATCGCTAAAAAGGTGAAACATTTTGATTTGTTTCATAACATTTTTAACGTTTGGATTGGTTTCGTAACGTTTTAAACATTTGGCTTAAACCGCTAAAAATGTGAAATGTTTGGATTCGTTTCGAAACGTTTTAAACGTTTGGCTTAAATCGCTAAAATGGTAAAACATTAGGATTTGTTTCGTAACGTTTTAAACGTCTGGCTTAAATCGCTAAAAGGGTGAAACGTTTGGATTTGTTTCGTAACGTTTGTAAACGTTTGGCTTAAATTGCCTAAAAGGTGAAACGTTTGGATTTGTTTTATAACGTTTTAAACGTTTGGATTGGTTTCGTGACGTTTAAACATTTGGCTTAAATTGATAAAAAGGTGAAACGTTTGGATTTGTTTCGCAATGTAAACGTTTGGCTGAAACTTCTAAAAAGGTGAAATGTTTGGATTTGTTTCGTAACGTTTTAAACGTTTTGATTAATTTTCTAACGTTTTAAACATTTGGATTGGTTTCGTAACATTTTAAACGTTTGGCTTAAATAGAAAAAAAGGTTTAGGATTTGTTTTGTAACGTTTTAAATATTTGGCTTAAATCGCTAAAAAGGTGAAACATTAGAATTTGTTTCGTAACGTTTTAAACATTTGGCCTAAAATCGCCAAAAAGGTGAAACGTTAGGATTTGTTTCCTGACGTTTTAACATTTTGTAACATTTTAAACGTTTGGCTTAAATCGCTATAATGGTGAAACGTTTGGATTCATTTCGTAATGTCTATAAACGTTCGCTTAAATCGCAAAAAAGATGAAACGTATGGATTTGTTTCGTAGCATTTTAAATGTTTGTATTGGTTTCGTAAAGATTTAAACGTTTGGCTTTAACCGTTAAAAACTTGAAATGTTTGGATTCATTTCGAAACGTTTTAAACGTTTGGCTTAAATCACTAAATTGGTAAATCGTTAGCATTTGTTTCATAACGTTTTAAATGTTTGGATTGGTTTCATAATATTTTAAACGTCTGGCTTAAATCGCTAAAAAGGTGAAACATTTGGATTTGTTTCGTAACGTTTGTAAATGTTTGGCTTAAATAGCTAAAAAGGTGAAACTTGTGGCTTTGTTTAGTAATGTTTGTAAACTTTGGTTAAATCGCTCAAAAGGCGAAACCTCTGGATTCATTTCGTAATGTTGTTAAATATTTGGCTTAAATCGCTCAAAAGGTGAAACGTCTTGATTTGTTTTGTAATATTTTAAATGTTTTGATTGGTTTCGTAACGTTTTAAACGTTTGACTTAAATCGCCAAAAAGGTGAAACGTTTAGAATTGCTTCATAAGGTTTTTAAAGTTTGGATTGGTTTCGTAACGTTTTAAATGCTTGGCTTAAATCGCTAAAAAGGTGAAACGTTTGGATTTGTTTCGTAATGTTTGTAAATGTTTAGCTTAAATCGCTCAAAAGGTGAAGCGTCTGGATTTGTTTCATAACGTTTTAAAGGTTTGAATTCATTTCGTAACGTTTTAAACGTTTGGATTTTTTGTAACGTTTTAAGCGTTTAGATTTGTTTCATAATACTTATACATTTGGCTTGAATCACTAAAAAGGTGAAGCGTTTGGATTTGTTTCGGAACGATTGTAAATGTTTGGCTTAAATCGCTAAAAAGGTGAAACATTTGGATTTGTTTCGCAACGTTCGTCAACGTTTGGCTAAAATCGCTAAAAAGGTGAAACATTTGGATTTGTTTTGTAAGGTTTTAAACGTTTGGATTAGTTTCGTAAGGTTTTAAACGTTTGGATTAGTTTCGTAACGTTTTAAACATTTGGATTGGTTTCACATAGTTTTAAATGTTTGGCTTAAATCGCTAAAAAGGTTGAGGATTTGTTTCGTAACGTTTTAAGCGTTTGACTTAAATCGCTAAAAATTTAAACGGTTTTAACGTTTGGCTTAAATCGCTAAAATGGTGAAACGTTAGGATTTGTATCATAACATTTTAAACGTTTTGATTGGTTTCATAATGTTTTAAACGTCTGGCTTAAATCGCTAAAAAGGTAAAACGTTTGAATTTGTTTCATAATGTTTTTTTAAATGTTTGGATTTGTTTCGTAACGTTTTAAACATTTTGATTTGTTTTGTAACGTTTTAAACGTTTGGATTTTTTTTTGTAACGTTTTAAGAGTTTGGATTTGTTTCATAATGTTTATATGTTTGGCTTAAGTCGCTAAAAGGGTGAAACGTTTGGATTTGTTTCATAACGTTTTAAACGTTTTGATTAATTTCGTAACGTTTTAAACATTTGGATTGGTTTCGTAACGTTTTAAACATTTGGCTTAAATCGCTAAAAAGGTTTATGATTTGTTTTGTAACGTTTTAAACATTTGGCTTAAATCGTTAAAAAGGTGAAACGTTAGGATTTGCTTCGTAACGTTTTAAACATTTGGCTTAAATCGCCAAAAAGGTGAAACTTTAGGATTTGTTTCCTAACGTTTTAAACATTTTGCAACGTTTTAAACGTTTGGCTTCAATCGCTATAAAGGTGAAACGTATGGATTTATTTCGTAATGTTTGTAAACGTTTGTATTGGTTTCATTTCGTAATGTTTGTAAACGTTCGCTTAAATCACTAAAACGATGAAACATATGGATTTATTTCCTAACATTATAAACGTTTTTATTGGTTTCGTAAAGTTTTAAATGTTTGGCTTAAACCGCTAAAAACGTGAAACGTTAGGATTTATTTCGAAACGTTTTAAACATTTGGCTTAAATCGCTATATTGGTAAAACGTTAGGATTTGTTTCATAATGTTTTAAATGTTTGGATTGGTTTCATAATATTTTAAATGTCTGACTTAAATCGATAAAAAGGTGAAACGTTTGTATTTGTTTCGTACGTTTGTAAACTTTTGGCTTAAATCGCTAAAAAGTTTTAGGATTTGTTTAGTAATGTTTGTAAACGTTTACTTAAATCGCTAAAACGGCAAAACGTCGGGATTCATTTCGTAATATTTGTAAATATTTGGCTTAAATCGCTCAAAAGGTGAAACGTCTGGATTCATTTCGTAATGTTTGTAAATATTTGGCTTAAATCGCTCAAACGGTGAAACGTCTATATTTGTTTTGTAATATTTTAAATATTTGGATTGGTTTCGTAACGTTTTTGACGTTTGACTTAAATCGCCAAAAAGGTAAAATGTTAGGAATTGTTTCGTAAGGTTTTTAACTTTTGGATTAGTTTCTTAATGTTTTAAATGCTTGGCTTAAATCGCTGAAAAGGTGAAACGTTTGGATTTGTTTCATAATGTTTGTAAACGTTTGGCTTAAATCGCACAAAAGATGAAAAGTTTGGATTTGTTTCGTAAAGTTTGTAAACGTTTGGCTTCAATCGCTAAAAAGGTGATACATTTGGATTTTTTTTATAACGTTTGTAAACGTTTTGCTTCAATCGCAAAAAAGGTGAAACGTTTGGATTTGTTTCGTAACATTTGTAAACGATTGGCTTAAATCGCTATAAAGGTGAAACGTGTGGATTTGTTTAGTAATGTTTTTAAACGTTTGGATTAAATCGCTCAAAAGGTGAAACATCTGGATTCGTTTCGTAATGTTTGTAAATGTTTTTCTTAAATCGCTCAAAAGGTGAAACATCTGGATTCGTTTCGTAATGTTTGTAAACGTTTGGCTTAAATCGCTGAAAAGGTGAAAGGTTTGGATTTGTTTCGTTAAGTTTTAAACGTTTGGATTAGTTTCTTAACGTTTGTAAACGTATGGCTTAAATTGCTAAAGAGGTGAAATATTTGGATTCGTTTCATAACGTTTGTAAACGTTTGGCTACAATCGCTAAAAAGGTGAAACGTTAGGATTTGCTTCGTAACATTTTAAACGCTTAAACGTTTGACTTAAATCGCTAAAATGGTGAAACGGTAGGATTTATTATGCAACGTTTAAAACGTTTGGCTTAAATCGCTAAAAAGGTGAAACGTGTGGATTTGTTTCGTAATGTTTGTAAACGTTTGCCTTAAATCACTCAAAAGGTGAAACGTCTGGATTTGTTTCGTAATGTTTGTAAACGTTTGGCTTAAATCGCTCAAAAGATGAAACGCCTAGATTTGTTTTGTAATGTTTTAAATGTTTGGATTGGTTTCGTAATGTTTTAAACGTTTGGCTTAAATCGCCAAAAAGGTAAAACGTTAGGTTTTGTTTTCGTATGGTTTTAAGCGTCCGGAATGGTTTCGTAAAGTTTTAAATGCTTGGCTTAAATCGCTAAAAAGGTGAAACATGTGGATTTGTTTCGTAATGTTTGTAAACGTTTGGCTTACATCGCTCTGGTGAAACATCTGGATTTGTTTCGTAACGTTTTAAATGTTTGGATTTGTTGCGTAATATTTTAAACGTTTGGCTTAAATCGCCAAAAAGGGGAAACTTTAGGATTTGTTTTATAAGGTTTTAAACGTTTGGATTTGTTTCGTAAAGTTTGTAAACGTTTGGCTTCAATTGCTAAAAAGGTGATACATTTGGATTTTTTTTATAACGTTTGTAAACGTTTTGCTTCAATCGCAAAAAAGGTGAAATGTTTGGATTTGTTTCGTAACATTTGTAAACGATTGGCTTAAATCGCTATAAAGGTGAAACGTGTGGATTTGTTTAGTAATGTTTTTAAACGTTTGGATTAAATCGCTCAAAAGGTGAAACATCTGGATTCGTTTCGTAATGTTTGTAAATGTTTTGCTTAAATCGCTCAAAAGGTGAAACGACTGGATTTGTTTTGTAATGTTTTAAATGTTTGGATTGGTTTCGTAACGTTTTAAACGTTTGACTTAAATCGCCAAAAAGGTGAATCGTTAGGATTTGTTTCGTAAGGATTTAAACGTTTGGATTGGTTTCGTAACGTTTTAAATGCTTGGCTTAAATTGCTAAAAAGGTAAAACGTTTGGATTTGTTTCGTAATGTTTGTAAACGTTTGGCTTGAATCTCTCAAAAGGTGAAACGACTAGATTTGTTTCGTAACGTTTAAAAAGTTTGGATTTGTTTCGTAAACTTTTAAACATTTGGCTTAATGTGCAAAAAAGGGGAAACGTTAGGAATTGTTTTATGAGGTTTTAAACGTTTGGATTTTTTTCTTAATGTTTTAAACGTTTGGCTTAAATCGCTAAAAAGGTCAAACATTTGGATCATTTTCGTAACGTTTTAAATGTTTTGCTTAAATCGCTAAAAATTTGAAATGTTTGGATTTGTTTGGTAACGTTTTAAACGTTTGGATTGGTTAAGTAACGTTTTAAATGTTTGGCTTAAATCGCTAAAACGGTGAAACATTTGGATTTGTTTCGTAACGTTTGTAAATGTTTGGCTGAAATCGCTAAAAAGGTGAAACGTTTGGATTTGTTTCGTATCGCTTGTTAACATTTGGCTTAAATTGCCAAAAAGGTGAAATGTTTGGATTTGTTTCGTAACGTTTTAAACGATTGGATTGGTTTCGTAATATTTTAAACGTTTGGCTTAAATCGCTAAAAGGGTGAAACGTTTGGATTTGTTTCGTTATGTTTGTAAACGTTCGGCTTAAATTGTAAAAAAGGTGAAACATTTGGATTTTTTTCGTAGCGTTTTAAATGTTTGGATTTGTTTCGTAACGTTTTAAAAGTTTGGCTTAAATCGCTAAAAAAGTGAATTGTTTGGATTTGTTGCGTAGCGTTTGTACACATTTGGTTTAAACCGCTAAAAAGGTGAAACGTTTGGATTTGTTTCATAACGTTTGTAAACGTTTGCCTTAAATCGCTAAAAAGGGGAAACGTTTGGATTTGTTTCTTAACGTGTTAAACGTTTGGATTGGTTTCGTAATGTTTTAAACGTTTGGCTAAAACCGTTAAAAAGGTGAAACGTTTTAAACGTTTGGCTTAAATCGCTAAAATTTTAAAATGTTAGGATTTGTTTCGTAACGTTTTCAACGTTTGGATTGGATTCGTAACGTTTTAAACGTCTGGCTTAAATCGCTAAAAAGGTGAAACGTTTGGATTTGTTTCATAACGTTTGTAAACGTTTGCCTTAAATCGCTAAAAAGGAGAAACGTTTGGATTTGTTTCTTAACGTGTTAAACGTTTGGATTGGTTTCGTAATGTTTTAAACGTTTGGCTAAAACCGCTAAAAAGGGGAAACGTTTGGCTTAAATAGCTAAAGTTTTGAAATGTTAGGATTTGTTTCGTAACGTTTTAAACGTTTGGATTGGATTCGTAACGTTTTAAACGTCTGGTTTAAATCGCTAAAAAGTGAAACGTTAGGATTTGTTTTGGAATTTTTAAACATTTGGCTTAAATCGCCAAAAAGGTGAAACGTTAGGATTCTTTTCCTAACGTTTTAAATTTTTTGTAACATTTTAAACGTTTCTCTCAAATCTCTACAAAGGTAAAACGTTTGGATTTATTTCGTAAAGTTTTTAAACATTTGGGTTAAATCGCTAAAAAGGCGAAACATCCGGATTTGTTTAGTAACGTTTTGAACGTTTGGATTGGTTTCGTAACGTTTTAAACGTTTGACTTAAATCGCTAAAATAGTAAAACGTGAGGATTGTTTTCGTAACATTTTAAACATTTGGATTGGTTTCATAATGTTTTAAACGATTGGCCTAACTCGTTAAAAAGGTGAATCATTTGGATTTGTTCGTAACGTTTGTAAATGTTTGGCTTAAATCGCTAAAAAGGGGAAATGTTTGGATTTGTTTTGTAACGTGTTAACCGTTTGGATTGGTTTCTTAACGTTTTAAATGTTTCGCTTATTTTGATAAAAAGGGGAAACGTTTCGATTTGTTTCTTAACGTCTGTAAACGTTTGGCTTAAATCACTGAAAAGGTGAAAGGTTTGGATTTGTTTCGTTAAGTTTTAAACATTTGGATTAGTTTCTTAACGTTTGTAAACGTATGGCTTAAATTGCTAAAGAGGTGAAATATTTGGATTCGTTTCATAACGTTTGTAAACGTTTGGCTACAATCGCTAAAAAGGTGAAACGTTAGGATTTGCTTCGTAACATTTTAAACGCTTAAACGTTTGGCTTAAATCGCTAAGATGGTGAAACGGTAGGATTTATTATGCAACGTTTAAAACGTTTGGCTTAAATCGCTAAAAAGGTGAAACATGTGGATTTGTTTCGTAATGTTTGTAAACGTTTGCCTTAAATCACTCAAAAGGTGAAACGTCTGGATTTGTTTCGTAATGTTTGTAAACGTTTGGCTTAAATCGCTCAAAAGATGAAACGCCTAGATTTGTTTTGTAATGTTTTAAATGTTTGGATTGGTTTCGTAATGTTTTAAACGTTTGGCTTAAATCGCCAAAAAGGTAAAACGTTAGGTTTTGTTTTCGCATGGTTTTAAGCGTCTGGAATGGTTTCGTAAAGTTTTAAATGCTTGGCTTAAATCGCTAAAAAGGTGAAACATGTGGATTTGTTTCGTAATGTTTGTAAACGTTTGGCTTACATCGCTCTGGTGAAACGTCTGGATTTGTTTCGTAACGTTTTAAATGTTTGGATTTGTTGCGTAATATTTTAAACGTTTGGCTTAAATCGCCAAAAAGGGGAAACTTTAGGATTTGTTTTATAAGGTTTTAAACGTTTGGATTTGTTTCGTAAAGTTTTTAAACGTTTGGCTTCAATCGCTAAAAAGGTGATACATTTGGATTTTTTTTATAACGTTTGTAAACGTTTTGCTTCAATCGCAAAAAAGGTGAAACGTTTGGATTTGTTTCGTAACATTTGTAAACGATTGGCTTAAATCGCTATAAAGGTGAAACGTGTGGATTTGTTTAGTAATGTTTTTAAACGTTTGGATTAAATCGCTCAAAAGGTGAAAAACATCTGGATTCGTTTCGTAATGTTTGTAAATGTTTTGCTTAAATCGCTCAAAAGGTGAAACGACTGGATTTGTTTTGTAAAGTTTTAAATGTTTGGATTGGTTTCGTAACGTTTTAAACGTTTGACTTAAATCGCCAAAAAGGTGAAACGTTAGGATTTGTTTCGTAAGGATTTAAACGTTTGGATTGGTTTCGTAACGTTTTAAATGCTTGGCTTAAATCGCTAAAAAGGTAAAACGTTTGGATTTGTTTCGTAATGTTTGTAAACGTTTGGCTTAAATCTCTCAAAAGGTGAAACGACTAGATTTGTTTCGTAACGTTTTAAAAGTTTGGATTTGTTTCGTAAAGTTTTAAACATTTGGCTTAATGTGCAAAAAAGGGGAAACGTTAGGAATTGTTTTATGAGGTTTTAAACGTTTGGATTTTTTTCTTAATGTTTTAAACGTTTGGCTTAAATCGCTAAAAAGGTCAAACATTTGGATCATTTTCGTAACGTTTTAAATGTTTTGCTTAAATCGCTAAAAATTTGAAATGTTTGGATTTGTTTGGTAACGTTTTAAACGTTTGGATTGGTTAAGTAACGTTTTAAATGTTTGGCTTAAATCGCTAAAATGGCGAAACATTTGGATTTGTTTCGTAACGTTTGTAAACGTTTGGCTTAAATCACTAAAAATGTGAAACGTTTGGATTTGTTTCGTATCGCTTGTTAACGTTTGGCTTAAATTGCCGAAAAGGTGAAATGTTTGGATATGTTTCGTAATGTTTTAAACGTTTGGATTGGTTTCGTAATATTTTAAACGTTTGGCTTAAATCGCTAAAAGGGTGAAACGTTTGAATTTGTTTCGTTACGTTTGTAAACGTTCGGCTTAAATTGTAAAAAAGGTTAAACGTTTCGATTTTTTTTCGTAGCGTTTTAAATGTTTGGATTTGTTTCGTAACGTTTTAAAAGTTTGGCTTAAATCGCTAAAAAAGTGAATTGTTTGGATTTGTTGCGTAGCGTTTGTACACATTTGGTTTAAACCGCTAAAAAGTTGAAACGTTTGGATTTGTTTCATAACGTTTGTAAACGTTTGCCTTAAATCGCTAAAAAGGGGAAACGTTTGGATTTGTTTCTTAACGTGTTAAACGTTTGGATTGGTTTCGTAATGTTTTAAACGTTTGGCTAAAACCGCTAAAAAGGCGAAACGTTTTAAACGTTTGGCTTAAATCGCTAAAATTTTGAAATGTTAGGATTTGTTTCGTAACGTTTTCAACGTTTGGATTGGATTCATAACGTTTTAAACATCTGGCTTAAATCGCTAAAAAGGTGAAACGTTTGGATTTGTTTCATAAGGTTTGTAAACTTTTGCCTTAAATCGCTAAAAAGGAGAAACGTTTGGATTTGTTTCTTAACGTGTTAAACGTTTGGATTGGTTTCGTAATGTTTTAAACGTTTGGCTAAAACCGCTAAAAAGGGGAAACGTTTTAAACGTTTGGCTTAAATAGCTAAAATTTTGAAATGTTAGGATTTGTTTCGTAACGTTTTAAACGTTTGGATTGGATTCGTAACGTTTTAAACGTCTGGCTTAAATCGCTAAAAAGTGAAACGTTAGGATTTGTTTTGGAATTTTTTAAGCATTTGGCTTAAATCGCCAAAAAGGTGAAACGTTAGGATTCTTTTCCTAACGTTTTAAATTTTTTGTAACATTTTAAACGTTTCTCTCAAATCTCTACAAAGGTAAAACGTTTGGATTTATTTCGTAAAGTTTTTAAACATTTGGGTTAAATCGCTAAAAAGGCGAAACATCCGGATTTGTTTAGTAACGTTTTGAACGTTTGGATTGGTTTCGTAACGTTTTAAACGTTTGACTTAAATCGCTAAAATAGTAAAACGTGAGGATTGTTTTCGTAACATTTTAAACATTTGGATTGGTTTCATAATGTTTTAAACGATTGGCCTAACTCGTTAAAAAGGTGAATCATTTGGATTTGTTCGTAACGTTTGTAAATGTTTAGCTTAAATCGCTAAAGAGGGGAAATGTTTGGATTTGTTTTGTAATGTGTTAACCGTTTGGATTGGTTTCTTAACGTTTTAAATGTTTGGCTTATTTTGATAAAAAGGGGAAACGTTTTGATTTGTTTATTAACGTTTGTAAACGTTTGGCTTAAATCGCTGAAAAGGTGAAAGGTTTGGATTTGTTTCGTTAAGTTTTAAACGTTTGGATTAGTTTCTTAACGTTTGTAAACGTATGGCTTAAATTGCTAAAGAGGTGAAATATTTGGATTCGTTTCATAACGTTTGTAAATGTTTGGCTACAATCGCTAAAAAGGTGAAACGTTAGGATTTGCTTCGTCACATTTTAAACGCTTAAACGTTTGGCTTAAATCGCTAAAACGGTGAAACGGTAGGATTTATTATGCAACGTTTAACACGTTTGGCATAAATCGCTATAAAGGTGAAACGTGTGGATTTGTTTCGTAATGTTTGTAAACGTTTGCCTTAAATCACTCAAAAGGTGAAACGTCTGGATTTGTTTCGTAATGTTTGTAAACGTTTGGCTTAAATCGCTCAAAAGATGAAACGCCTAGATTTGTTTTGTAATGTTTTAAATGTTTGGATTGGTTTCGTAATGTTTTAAACGTTTGGCTTAAATCGCCAAAAAGGTAAAACGTTAGGTTTTGTTTTCGTATGGTTTTAAGCGTCTGGAATGGTTTCGTAAAGTTTTAAATGCTTGGCTTAAATCGCTAAAAAGGTGAAACATGTGGATTTGTTTCGTAATGTTTGTAAACGTTTGGCTTACATCGCTCTGGTGAAACGTCTGGATTTGTTTCGTAACGTTTTAAATGTTTGGATTTGTTGCGTAATATTTTAAACGTTTGGCTTAAATCGCCAAAAAGGGGAAACTTTAGGATTTGTTTCATAAGGTTTTAAACGTTTGGATTTGTTTCTTAATGTTTAAACGTTTGGCTTAAATCGCTAAAAAGGTGAAACATTTGGATTATTTTCGTAAACGTTTTAAACGTTTGGCTTAAATCGCTAAAAAGGTGAAACGTTTGGATTGGTTTGGTAACGTTTTAAAGGTTTGGATTGGTTAAACAACAGTTTAAATGTTTGGCTTAAATCGCTAAAAAGGTGAAACGTTTGGATTTTTTTTTGACACGTTTGGCTTAAATCAGTAAAATGGTGATACGTTAGGATTTGTTTAAAACGTTTGGATTGGTTTCGTAGTGTTTTAAACTTCAGATATAAATCGCTAAAAAGGTGAAACGTATGGATTTGTTTCGTAACGTTTGTAAACGTTTGGCTTAAATGGCTAAAAAGGTGAAACATTTGGATTGGTTTCGTAACGTCTTAAACATTTAGATTAAATTGATAAAAAGGTGAAGCATTTGGATTTATTTCGTAGCATTTGTAAACGTTTGCCTTAAATCGCTAAAAAGGGGAAACGTTTGGATTGATTTCGTAACTTTTTAAATGTTTGGCTTAAATCACTAAAAAGGTGAAACGTTTAGATTTTTTGTGTAACGTTTCTAAACGTTTGGTTTAAATCGCTAATAGATTAAACGTTTGGATTTGTTTCATAACGTTTTAAGCGTTGTTGGTTTCATAATTTTTTAAACGTTTGGCTTAAATCGCTAAAAAGGTGAAACATTTTGATTTGTTTCGTGACGATTGTTAACGTTTGGCTTCAATCGCTAAAAAGTTGAAAAGTTTGGATTTGTTTCGCAAAGTTTGTAAACGTTTTGCTGAAATCACTAAAAAGGTGAAACGTTTAGATTTTTTGTGTAACGTTTCTAAACGTTTGGTTTAAATCGCTAATAGATTAAACGTTTGGATTTGTTTCATTACGTTTTAAGCGTTGTTGGTTTCATAATTTTTTAAACGTTTAGCTTAAATCGCTAAAAAGGTGAAACATTTTGATTTGTTTCGTAACGATTGTTAACGTTTGGCTTCAATCGCTAAAAAGTTGAAAAGTTTGGATTTGTTTCGCAAAGTTTGTAAACGTTTTGCTGAAATCGCTAAAAATGTGAATCATTTGGATTTGTTTCATAATGTTTAAAAACGTTTGCATTTGTTTTGTATCGTTTGGATTAGTTTCGTAACGTTAAGCTTCAATCGCTTAAAAGGTGAAACGTTAGGATTTGTTTCGTAACGTTTTAAATGTTTGGATTAGTTCCATAACATTTTAAAGGTTTGGCTTAAATCGCTAACACAGTGAAACGGTAGGGTTTGTTTCGTTACGTTTAAAACGTTTGGCTTAAATCGCTAGAAAGGTGAAACGTTAGGATTTGTTTTGTTTTAAACGTTTGGATTTGTTTCGTAACATTTTAAACGTTTGGATTTGTTTCGTAACATTAAAAAGGTGAAACATTTAGATTTATTTTGTAACATTTAAAACATTTGGCTTAATTCGCTATAAAGGTGAAAAATTAGAATTTGTTTCGTAACGTTTTAAACATTTGGATTTGCTTTGAAACACATTAAACGTTTGTCTTAAATCGCTAAAAAGGTAAAACATTTGGATTTGTTTTGTAACGTTTAAAATTTTGGCTTAAATCTCAAAAAAGTGAAACGTTAGGGATTTGTTTCGTAACGTTTTAAACGTTTGGATTTGTGTCATAACGTTTTAAACGTTTGACTTAAATTGCTAGAAAGGTTAAACGTCAGAATTTGTTTCGTAACGTTTTAAATGTTTGGATTGGTTTCATAACATTTTAAATGTTTGGCTTAAATCGCTAAAACGGTTTAGGCTTTGTTTCGTAACATTTTAAATGTTTGGCTTAAATCGCATAAAAGGTAAAACGTAAGGATTTGTTTCGTAACTCTTTAAACGTTGGCTGAAATAGCTAAAAAGGGGAAACGTTTGGATTTGTTACGAAAGTTTAAACGTTCGGCTTAAATCGCTAAAAAGGTGAAACGTAAGGATTTGTTTCGTAACGTTTTAAATGTTTCGCTTAAATCGCTAAAAAGGTCAAACATTAGAATTTGTTTCATAACGTCTTTATCGTTTGGCTTAAATCACTAAAAAGGTGAAACGTTAGAATTTGTTTCGTGACGTTTTAAACGTTTGGCTTAAATCGCTAAAAAGGTGAAACGCTAAAATTTGTTTTTTAACATTTTAAATGTTTGGCTTAAATCACTGAAAAGGTTAAACGTGAGGATTTGTTTCGTAACGTTATAAACGTTTGGATTGGTTCGTAACGTTTTAAACGTTTGGCCTAATTCGCTTAAAAAGTGAAACGTTATGATTTTTTTCAATGTTTTAAATGATTGACTTAAATCGCTTAAAAGGTGAAACGTTTAGATTTGTTTCTTAACGTTTTGAACGTTTGGAATTATTTTGTAAGATTTTAAACGTTTGGCACAAATCGCTAAAATGGTTAAACTGTAGGATTTTTTTCGTTATGTTTAAAACGTTTGGGTGAAACGTTAGGATTTCTTTGTTTTTCTAATATCCCATATTTTTCTTTTTATTGTCTTTTTTTTAAAATTATTTTTAAACTTTAATTTTAATTTTGGTATTCCGACGAGGTTTAGGTAATTTATTATTATAATTATTAAATATTTTTATTTAATTTTATTTGAATCGTTCGTTGATTCGGTCATGGTTCGACTCGTGTTCTGTTTGTATTAGTAAATTTTAACCTATGCATGTTATTTATAAAAATATATAAGTAAGTGAATATATATCATGCATAAAAGCCATGCATGCCTTACTCTCTTTTTGAGTCCACGTTGGCCCATTTATAATTGGGACGATGACAAAAGTATCTAAAATTTTAAAAATATTTACAAAAGTACCTGTAAACTTTTTTTATTTACAAAAATACGACTGATTTAAAATTAATTACAAAAGTACCAAAAAATGAAAATTAATTACAAAAGTACGATTTATATAATGTCGGTATAATTATGGTATAATTTTGGAATATTAAAACTATAAATCAGATAATTTAAAAATATTATTTGGTTTATTATTGGTATAATTTTAGTATATTTTTGATATATTGATTATAAATTTTTATATATATATTTTCTAGTTGATAACATGTATATTTTTTATATGTATTTTTCACTATAGTTGGTAATGAACTAGAGAATTTGTATATTGTTGGTGTAATTTTAGTATATTGTTAGGTTAATATTTAGTATGCGATGTGGTGTAATGTTGATGTAATAATAAAATTTCAGCATATTTTGATGTGTACACTCTTGGTATAATGTTGGTATAATTTTGGTATATTATTCATTTAATTTTTAGTTTACGATTTGATGTAATTTTAGTAAATTTTTATTTAATATTAATAAAATCTCAGTATGTATAATGTTGGTATAATTTTGGTATAATATTGATATAATGTTGATATAATGTTAGTTTATTAGTATACTGAAATTATACTCACAGTATACACCGTATGTTTGATATTATTTTTATTTTTTTTTGTACTTTTGTAAATATTATTAAGATTTTTGTAAATGAAAAAAGTCAACATGTAGTTTTGTAATTATTTTCATTTTTTTTTGGTAAATGGTGTAATTTCCTCTTTATAATTAACATGAAAAGCCCACTTATCACATAACATGAAAAGCCATGTTTCTTTTTACATGAAATATTGTTGCAGCAACGTGAATCATCTACTCTTTTCCTTTATATGTACGTTTCTTTTAATCAACGATTCAAACCCTATTTATAAAATAAACCCTAGCCGTCACACTCTAAAAACGCTCTGAAATCTTATGCTCTCACCATTCCTTCCTATCGTTTTGATTTCGGGTAAGTTCTCACGTTGCTTTCCTTAATTCATACGCTATCGTCAATATCGTTCTTGATATGTATCTCGTGTGTTTTAGCTTTAATCTGAGATTTTCTTTGACGATTCATCCTTATTCATCGACCTCGTATATCCCTACACGTTAGAAACAAATACGGTACGTAATATCTATCTATTCCTTCGCTGCTCGGTTTGTCATTGTGGATTGTATTTTCTGCCGTTTCTTGTTGACAAAGTTTGATGTTGTGTTTGTCGTTTGTTTTCCTTGAGCCTGCCATAGATCATGTTGCTTAGGATTATCACTGTGTTGCTAAATCAATAACCCATCGCTTTGAGTTAGCCGAATATTTGATAAGATGTTGTTTATGGATTTTTCTTTTGGGTTATACTTATCTTTACTGCCAAATCATATGTGTTATGGACATAAATATTGTGAAGATAGACTTGATCTTTTGGTTGTTGCCATGGTGTTATAATTGGTCGGGTTCTCCGTTGGTTCCTGTAGTGGTTGCCAAGAGGCTTTATTTGCTTCTTTTGAAAGTTACATCAATTTAAATCCTTAGGTTAATAATGGTTCATGGCGGCAGTAGCCATGATTTATTCTTTTGAAAGGTTAATTGGCCATGAGTCCTTCATGAGTGGTTAAATTCTACCTATTTTAATTCAAATAGTAATAGCATGAGCATCATATCATTTGCCATTATTTATGTTGGTGGATTTTTGTCAATTATGGTACTTAGACTTTTGTTATTATTTCTATTTGATTATTCCTTTTTATCATTCTTAATAAATTAATCATTTTCAAATCTACAAAAATATATATTAGTTTCAATTATAAATTCATTGGTGTCGATAATTATAATCTAAAAATGATTTTCTATTTTTATCTTTTAATCGAATAATTACTTGGGTAATTATCGTTTTCTTGAAATATGGCTCGGTACGCCAAATTGGCTAAAGTTACGTTTTGACCTTAAACGTTTTGAAACTTAATTTAGTAAATATTTTTTTGTGTAACTTGGGTTACTTGAAATAGAAGATATTGAGTTAAGTTTTAAATAGAATTATTATTTTATCAAATTATTCTATAAATATAAACTCGGGTTTATATTTGATAAACGTTTTGATTCGGGTTAGACTTGAGTCACCCGACGAGTGAGGTTAGCTTGGTAGTTATCGGTAACTCGGCTAACTAACTATTTGGAAATTAATTATTATTTAAAGACTATTATATAATATTTATGAAATGAATTTTAAAGCAAGAACTCAATAGACTTACATTAATTGGGCGTTATTACCTATTGGGTATTTGTGTTGCTCTAGATTGTTTTATTCCGACGTGTTGTTTGTGCTAGTCCTATGTGGTGTGTAATACTCTCTAGAGTTAGGATATGTTTTTAATAATTATGTATATTGTCTAGACTCGCCGACTGTTCGTGCTTCAGAGACGAATCAGGAGTACTTGCTTGCCAGGTTATCACGTGGATTAGCAGGCAGTGAGTTTGTACTTACTATTTACCGCTTTATTAAGTAAATTGTTATTTTAATATATAAATATATATTGTATGTATATTTCGAACTGTTTTTCCATTATGGCTTTTAGTTGGAACATGCTACCTAATGGGCATCATTAGGACTGTGTGCGTACCGGTATTGATCTAGAAAAGGTATGTGATATGTGGTGGTAACTCAGTATGAGCATAACTCTCGGGACCAGTAGAGTAACTCGGTGTAGTTCAGCTCTCGGGACTCGGATTATAGATTAAGAGTGGTCGGTGGTTACTCGGTGTAGCTCAGCTCTCAGGACCATGCCTAATGGATTATGGATATATTTAGTATTGTGGATTACGGTTCCTACTACAATACGTAATGTTATTATTAAATGCTTTAAACGGTTTTAAAGGTTTTCCACTTCATAAATGTAAATAGTGGTATGAACTCATCTCAGTATATCTGAACCCGTTGTTTTCCCAATTTTTCCAGGGTTATTATTTGAATGAGTCAGCTGCTCTCTGATTCTTTTTTTTCTCAGAGGTTTTACGTATATTTTAATAAAGTTAGTAACTGATTTTATTCTTAGACCGCAGTAGTAATTACAAGTCTTATGTCGAATACTTGTTTTAAATCTATTTAATGAATTATCATGGTTATAGCATTCTTTTATTAACTTGGGTTAATATGTACTTCTGCCATGAATAAGACTCAGAGTTGGCTGAGCACTTTATAATAAATGTTGAATATTATAAACTGCTAGAATTAGGCTGAAGTCTCAGTTGTCCCCCGGGCATTGATTTTTCTTGCAGGTTTATTTAATTGTTGTTTATCCGCAAGGCTAGCTACGGGTTTTGGTACAACCATACCCATAATATAATACCCCAAAATTTTTTAAGATAATTAAGTTGTGCCACGTGTCGACATTTCCGATAAATTAAATTAAGAAGAATTTAATTTAATTATATCGGGAATTTAGAATAAATTCTATTAATCGGTTTTACGGGAATTAAAGAAATAACTTTGAAAATCAATATAAAATAAATTATAAATCCCATGACGGAATTTATTTCGCTAAAGTCCGCGAAATAATTTGTAGTATTTATGGTAAAAGTTTCGAGTCAATCAGAGACTGTTTAAAAAATTGGACGCGAATATGTTTTGGACTAAATTGAAACTTTTGAAAAGTTTCAAGGACCAAAGTGCAAATTAGCCGATTATATATATAAAACCTTCATAAGAAGGAATTGTCCAGAATCAGATCATTTCCTTTCTTTCATTTCCTTCGTTCGTCAAAATCTATCGGTTCGTCGATTGATCTCCGTTTCTCGTCCGTTTCCGACGTTCTATAACTCGAAACGATCGTATTTCAGTGGTGAATCACGGTAAGCTTGACGTTTTATCGTTTCGACGGAAATATTTTGAGTTATGTCGATTCAAAGTTTTAGGCCACGAAACAATTTTATTGTTTTAACGATTATAGAATCGTATTTGGATGTTTTGATGTTAGAATTAGCATTTTGGATGCGTTTAGAGCGTTTTTACGCTTGGAAGCACGTCGGAATCGACTCCCGGGCTAAGCCCGTGGCTGTGCGACGCATAACCAAGCTGTGCGTACAGCTAGACTGTGCGAACGCACAGTCTGCTAGGACTGTACGGACGCACAGTCGCACTGTGCAGACGAACAGTCGCACTGTGCGGACGCACAGTCCCCTGTGCAGCCGCACAGGCAGACGCACGTACGCACAGTGTTTTCGTCGATCGACCTGTTTTGAGGAAATTTTGTTGTGTGCGCGTAACGGGATTTGAAATCAATTAGTATTCAATTAATTATCGACTAATTTGAGACGTTAACCTAACGAGGTTAAACGTGAATGGGTTCTGAAATGATATCCGTTCCTTAAACGAGCTAGATATTATTTATCAGAGTATTCGCGTGAGAAGCACGACGGTTAATTAATATAATGTGTCGTGTCTCAAGTTTAGAGTCAATCTTAGAATAGGATTCTGATGTAAGACAACTATTTTGAAATTGTTTTAGATCTGGCAAGAAAAGAAGCAAGTGGATCAGGAGCTCGGGAAGCTTGACGTTTTTAAGCCCCAACGTATTTTTGGATAAGCGTTATCCGTGAGTTTATACGATTTACTTTTAAAGTATTTATATAAGAAAATAATTTATATTGCTTTATATTTGATTTGAATGTTTGCAATGCAAATTCTTTACTTGAACTACATATATATTTGATTTGAAACCGGTATTGATCCGATGGAACGTGCTACCTATTGGGCGGCAATAGGACTGTGTGATCACCAGTTTTGATTTGACTCAGATGTGAGCTTGATTATGGATTGGAATTCGAAGTTGGATACATGAATTTGATATGAGTGAGCACTCGGTTACGGTGTAACCTGGAGTCCCCGTATCTAGTGGGTTGGACCCACCAGTGATTTGGACACACAACTTGAGATTAAATGATTGGATTGGATGATATGTGATTAGTATGTTTGAGGATTAGGGTTTCAATCGGATCCTGTACTAGGCTGCATACGTTTTGAATGCTATGGCATTATTTTATGATTTATTTGTATACTCAGTAGTAAATGTATGAACTCACTCAGTATATTCCCATATACAGACCCCTCAAAGATTTCCTTACAGGAGAAAGACGCTTTGAAGCAACTGACTTCTATCCTACTTCCAGAAGTCTGTATTTTTGAAAGTATGTAAAGAAACAGCACTTTACTCTTAGAGCTGCAGTAGATAGATGTTTTGTATCAAATGGTTTTCTGTATATATAACTTTATATTTTAAAGTATAAATGTTTAACGCCTGCTGCATTATTCAATGTTTGTGATTTAGATTGCCAGAGGATATATATGCCTGGCATATGTTTTAGCATGACACATGTTTACGTTTGTCATGCATGACGTGTATGATATTTGTGAAAAATTATTTTACGTTTTGAGGCTTGCTATGGGTTTCGGAGCAACCACTCCTATTCCCTAGCGCCGGTCTGGGCCCTGAGAATTGGGTCTTGACAATGTTGGTATCAGAGCATGTTCCAGTTACCATTGTCAGAGGAGTGATTGATTGCTCTAGGATTCTACTGCAGCACATAGGACTCGAGTCTTGTCCTTGTTAAGTATTCATTTGATTTTCAAACTTTCAGCCTTCCCTCTAGAATGTGAGTCTGTCATATGTGTGTGTTCGCATGTGATGAGATGCACATTTAATATGATTTACGTTGCGATGATATGCGATTATGCGGCTAAGTAACGTTGTTTATCTTGGTCAGGATGTCTGACCAATGACAAGAAGAAGAACGAGCTGCCGCTGCAGCACGAAACGTTATAGAAGGGGCACATGATGCTCACCCAGAAGCTCAAGATGAGTCTTCTGTTCACGGTGGGCTTAACTTACCACTTGAAGCGCCTGGTGATGGTAGAGGCCAAGAGGCCCAGGCACAGGCACCTGGAGTGCAAGCGCAAGCCTAGCAACCTAATGTTGTGGGTTTTGATCTGAATCAGTTCCTTACAGGAATTGCGGCTTTGCAAGCTAATCAAGCTGAGGTGCAAAATATGAATCGTGAACAACTACAGCAGCAAAAGCTACGCAATGTTGCTTTCACTGACCGAGATATCGTCTTGGCTTACATGCGTCTTAAGCCAACTAAGTTCGACGGCTCAAACGATGCTCTAGATTTCCTCGAAGAAGTAGAACGTAACGCTCGACGTCTACAAGCTAATGAGAGACAGACCATCATTATGGTGGAAATGTGTATGAGAGGACCCGCGAAAGACTGGTTTCAGCAGCACATTCAGCCAACTAGGGACACTATGACTTGGGCTGAATTCGTGAATTGTTTTAGAGAATTTCTCTTACCGTATGCGGTGACGGAAAATTATCGTAATTAGTGGCTGACCCTGAGTAGAGGCAATTGGTCTGTGCAGGAGTTTGTGACTGAGTTCACTAGAGTGAGTCAATTTGCACTCGATCTGACAGCAGACCAAGTCAGAGTGAACTTGAGGTTTGTAGAAGGTTTAGGAGCTGAGTTTGTGAGTTTGACATCTGATATAAGTAAACCTTTAGTGAAACTGATCGATAGCGCCAGACAGATGGAGGTTTCCCTGATCCGGTTTGGGAGAATTCCTAATCTTTCCAATGTTGCACCTGTGAGAAGTAACACGTTTCGTAGCGTCCAGAGCGCGCCTACCCAGTCATATGTTGAGTATTATTCTCGATTCACACCACGACAGCGAGAACGCAAGAGGCCTCGACGTGGAACACGGGTTAGTGCCTCAGGCACAGGATTTGGTTCTAGGTTTATGAGTGATATGGGAGGCGGAGTTCCTATATGTTTGAACTGCAATAAGAGGCATTATGGAGCGTTCCACAGTGTCGCTGGAGCGTGCTTCAAATGTGGCCAGCATGGTCACTTTGCTAGAGATTGTTTGAGACAGATGCCTCAGGGCTCGATGACTACTGTGATGCAGCCTTCTTATCAGCAGCAGAGGACTGCACATCAGGCAGCGTAAGGGTACGATCAGATTGGAAGTACCTTTACGGGCTAGAGAGAACGTGGTTATGCAAATCGAGGAGGAAAAAATGGCGGAGGTCACGGTACTGGTCAGACTTCGCAGGCTGGCGGGAGTCAGGCCAGGTTCTTTGCACTGAATCCTCAGGAGGCTCAGTCTTCCAATGTTGTGGTGCAAGGTACCTTTCCTATCGCTTCTCAAGACGCATTAATTTTATTTGATCCGTCTAATACCCCAAAATACTTCAAGATAATTAAGTCGTGCCATGTGTCGAGATTTCCGATAAATTAAATTAAGGAGAATTTAATTTAATTATATCGGGAATTCAAAATAAATTTTAATAAGTCAATTATCGGGATTTGAGTATTTGACTTCGAAAATTAATATAAAATAAATTATAAATCACGTAACGATAATGATTTTTCCAAAGTTAGCGAAATAATTTATAATATTTGTGGTAAAAGTTTCGAGTCAATCGATGATCGTTCAAAATTTGGACGCGAATAGGTTTTGGATTAAATTGAAACTTTTGAAAAGTTTCAAGGACTAAAGTGTACTTTAGCCGTTATATATATATGATAACCTTCATCAGTAAGATGAAGAATCCAGAAATCAAAAAGCTTATCAGTTTTCATTTTCTTCGTTCGTTTCGTACGGTTCGTCGCTCGGTTTCCGTTTCTCGCCTGTTTCCGACGTTTAATAGCTCGAACTGATTGTATTTCAGTGGTGAATCACGGTAAGCTTGACGTTTTATCGTTTGGACGGATTGTTAGTAGTATGTGCCCTAGGGCCAATTTTGTATTTATAAATGTATAACCAAATCCCATTGGCAATGATATATATATTTTATTTGAACTAAGTGCCTCATCAACTAAGTGTTTATTTATTGCATATTGTCCTTATTACATTTTGATAGAATCTATTCTTAAGGTGTTGAGAATATGAGTGACATATTCTATTATACAAGTGATCTAAATAACCGTTCACGATCGATGGGGTCCTACGAATAAGGGAATCGCATTATCCCAGAAAGATCGCCACCTCTGTTTATTCTCCTGATTAGTAAAGAGTTACTAATTATAGAAAGCAGTGAGTCTCATACTACTTAATGGGGATCAAAATAAACATATGGACACTCAAAGGGTTTGAGTGAGTCGAACAAGTGACGCTAGATGACTTATACATGGTATTTCATCAAATTCAATTTAATGTCATCTATTTCATAATTGTACATATGTCCTTTGACTTGTGGTGACACCATCTTTTATATAGGTGATTAGAGTTTGATATTCCTTATCCCTAGATCTTTCATGAGCTAGGGTCGCGGGATGTGTTGGCTCTAGTTAGTTGTATATGGAGATAGGGTTTAACCAAGAGAGGATTTATCACTCTGGATGAACGGAGAAAAGATTCTATGCAATCTCAAATTGTTCTTGATGGATGATAAAACCTGCGCAGGTGTATATGACTTACTTAGAATGTTGTTTCTAGTGGAAGTCATATTTTATCAAGAATAAGAACTGAGATGAGGTCATATGATCAAGACAAACAGTGTTTGACTTAACCGTGACACTAGTCGAGATCAGAATCTTAGATGAAGGGAATTTTTAGTGTACGGTAATTATGAACATTGGTTCATAAAGAATGCATTGAAAAATTTATATCTATTTGGGGGTCGTGATATGTTGCTAGACGTCACTCACGATATACGAGAATTAATAATTAATGGGATTTAATTATTTAATATAAGAAAGGCGTTTCTCATGACTCTCGTTGCCATATAGATGTGAACCTAGTTAGTCACACATAATAGGGTGTGCAACTTATTGAGTTTACAAGAGATCGATTTCATATAGATACTAGCATATCTCGAAAATTAATCTAAGATGAAAGAAAAAACAAATATAATTAGGGACTAATTTATATGAGTTATAAATTAATAGGCACCTAATGTATTTTATCCAAGTTAATATGATGATATCATGTGATGATGTCATGTGATGATGTCACGATGATGTCATGTAATGATGTCATGTGATGATGTCACGTGATGATGTCACGTGATGATATCACGTGATGATGTCATGTGATGATGTCATGTATGTATTTGTGTGTGACACCTAGCATCCGATGTGTCAGAAGGTGGCAACACCTATGCTTGATGTGTGACACCTAGCATCTGATGTGTCAGATGGTGGCAACACCTATGCTTTGGTGTGTGACACCTAGCCTGTCAGGTGTTGAATGGCGGAAACACCCTCGCTTGGTGTGTGACACCTAGCATGTAAGGTGTTGCATTCTTAAGCAAATCTCTACCCTATAAATAGAGGTTGCCTTTGCTCATTCCATACACACCAAACTTAAGAGAGCATATTTGAATGAGTTCAAGTAGTCATCAATCACAGAAAATCTTGGAGAAAGTTTTTCATACATCCCAGCAAAGACGTAATCGAGGCGAGAGTTTGAGCTTAGGGTTGCTCGGCAAGAGAAACTCTTGCAGATTACTTCAAGACGAGGATTCAATCAGACGCATACTCGTGTGGACTAGCTTGATGTCGCCGTACTATCGGGACTACAAGAATCGTTGGAGAATCGACATAGGTATTCTTCTTACGGTTTCTAGATGCGTGCTTTAATTACTAGATGATACGATGATCCATTTGTTATTGATATGATCAATTTCTGGATCCGAATTGTTGGAATTCCAATTTTGAATTGTAATCTACGATTCGGACCCTCACGTCCCGCTGCACCAACAGTGGTATCGAAGCCACCATATCAGCAAGTTTTAAAGCTTTACGATTGAATGCATGTATTAATTATCATGGACTTAGAAATTATTAATTGGCATGTAATTTATGATTCCGAGGGGTTAGGTCTTGTTTGCAAAAACGAGCAAACGCTATTGTGACATTAATTAGATTTGATTAAATTATGTCTAGGAGATTGGTACTTAAGTGGTTCGCTCGTGACCCTCCAATCTATCCTGGAAATTTTTCTAATGTGATTATTTAACACAATACGTGTCTCTCTTGTGCATTATATTGTAATCAACAAAATATGTGGAACAAGTAATAGTTTGCTCATTCTTTTGTGGCTAAAGAATGAGACCTAGGAAGTACATGTGTGATTGCATGATTCATTTTAGCTTTAATATGTATGAGATGCATGCTAAAATGTGTTGTGTGCTTAGTGAGATCGGAATAACTGAAAATCCTAAGAAATCTTCCTAAAAGTTAAAAGATTAAGTTTATATTGATTAGTCATTAAATTGATTTATCAATGGCTCTCCATTTGAGCAATAAACTAACACGCTTTGAGTTATCATCTTGTCGGCTATGGATACATAGGGGTGAGATGATATCGTCAAGAGGCTGTTGTTGAGTTTATTGTTAAGCATGAGATGTTATGGGTGTATCGATATAGTACACGGCAATAACAGCAATTAGGCGTACCTGAGTCGTGTATTATTCAAATCGATACATCTTAGTTGATTCAATGGGTTAAACTTAACTAATGGTGAAACCCAAAAACAACAATGGGTATCTGAGGGTGAATACATTAGGAGCTGGAAATGATTGAACCTCATATGAGATATGATGAACAAGTGTTGTTCACTTGTAGTACATTGTGGTCCCAATCACGGCAATTAGGCGTACCTGAGGGAAAGAACAATGACAATAAGAATTCAATCACCCGTTTGAAATCTTTTCCAACAAAGATTTATGTTTCCTATTTTGGAAGTGTAGGATTTGAAAAAGATAGTGGGAGACCATTTTGATAAAGACCAAATCATCATGGTTTAAATATACAAGACAATAATACTAAGTATAGATCTTTGTTATCTATAGGTTGACAAGATAAGATGAAATCAAATCCGTTAAGTAGCATTCTCGACAATAATTGCTTAGTGGGTCCTAACTTTGTTAATTGGCTAAGAAATCTCAAAATAGTTCTTGCAAGTGAATACACAGCATATGTTCTTGAGACAAATGTTCCGGGACCATTGCCGATTGAGGCACCTCCCGAGGAACATGAGGCATTGCGCAAGTGGAAGTTAGATGAAGAACAAGCCAAGTGCTATATGTTGGCATCTATGAATAACGAGTTACAAAAGCAACACGAGAAATATTCGGGAGCTCGCGAAATATTGTTTCACTTACAAGAGTTGTATGATGAATCAAGTCGTTTTGCTAGATACGAGATATCTAAGCAATTATTTTGGGCGGAGAATTCTGAGGGAAAGGGTGTTGGAGAACATGTGAACATGATGATTCGATGTATCGAACGGCTAGAGGGTCTAGACTTCATCATGGACTTCAATCTCCAAACGGATATGATCCTTCAATCCCTTCCGGAATCGTATGGTAATTTCATCACGAATGACTATATGAATCGGATAGAATGTACACTTGCTGAGTTATCAAATATGTTGATAACTGCTGAAAAGAATAATGTTAAGGGAAAGGAAGTTTCTCTTGTGGTTGCTTCTTCTAGTAAGACTAAGAAGAAGAAAACTAAGAAGAATGTTTTGAAGGCCCAAAAGGCCATTGTAAAAAAGAAGGGCACCTCGGAGAACAAAGGAAAGTGTTTCTTTTGTGAAAGCAAGGGACATTGGAAACGAAATTGCCCCAAGTATTTGGAATCCAACGGCAAGAACAAGAAGAATGAAAATCCCGGTAAGGGTGTGTCAATTTCTTGTTATTGCAATTCCAATAACGAAATCTCGTCCAAAGCTTGGGTATTAGATACCGGAGCTAGTTCTCACATTTGTTCATCCTTATAAGATCTATCAAATGAGAGGAAGTTGGATAAGGACGAAGTGATCTTGAAGCTTGAAAATAATGCAAGCGTTGCGGCTAAAGCTATAGGATCATCTTCTATTTTGTTGTATAAACATGTTTTGTATTTGAACAATGTTTTGTACTTACCAAACGCTTATAGAAATATCATGTCCATTTCTTGTATGACAAGATTAAGATATGATTTCCTATTTACAAAGGATGTTTGTAAAATTATCTATAATAATGAAATCGTTGGTTATGGTTATGTACAAAATGGTCTTTATTGCTTAAATGAAGTTGTTCGTAATACAAATAATGTTTTAGAAATTAATACCGTCAGTGATCAAACCTCGAAACAACTTTGGCACTTACGATTAGGACATATTGCATAAGATAGACTTAACAAGTTGGATAAGATGGGAATCTTGAGTAATCTTGATTCCGCATCAATTTCAACTTGTGAGTCATGTCTTAAAGGCAATATGACCGGATCACCCTTTGTGGGACAAAGTGGTAGAGCCAAAGATGTTTTGGAAATCATACATAGTGATGTATGTGGTCCATTTAAAGAAATGGCACGAGGTAGTTATTTATACTTTATTACCTTTACCGATGATTTATCACGGCATGGGTATATTGTTCTTTTGAAGAAAAAGAGTAAAGCTTTTGAAAAATTTAAAGACTTCAAAAATGAAGTAGAAAACCAAATTGGAAAAAGTATTAAAATTCTTCGATCTGATTGAAGAGGTGAATACTTGATTACGGGATTTGGTACATTCTTAAAAGAATGCGGTATTATTTCCCAACTGACTCCTCCAGGAACACCACAGTTGAATGGTGTATCGGAACGGAGGAATCGTACATTGTTAGACATGGTACGATCAATGATGAGCTATACTGATTTACCCATTTCATTATGGGGTCATGCACTTCTTAGTGAAAATTATATTCTAAATCGAGTACAAACTGAATCCGCTCCGAGAATACCTTATGCGATATGGTATGGTAAGGAACCAAGTCTTTAGCATATTAAGATTTAGGGGTGTTCGGCATATATCAAAAATTGAAAACCGACAAGTTGGAATCAAGATCAATCATGGGAAGATTCTTTGGTTATCCTAAAGACAGTTTAGGATATTATTTCTATATTCCACCCGAACAAACAATTGTTGTTAGTCGGGATGCAATCTTTCTTGAAAAACAATTTATTCAAGAAGGGGGCAAAGGAAGAAATATAGAATTAGATGAGGAGTCGTCTAAAGACCAACAAAATGATACAATGGAGATTGATCAAACCCATAGTGAACCAGAATTAGTAAAATCTACAGAAATACCTCGAAGATCAAGTAGAGTATCTCATCAACCGGAAAGCTATGGTTTTCTTCATGATATACAAGAGTTGTTTATTCATGGAGAAAATGATCAAATTGTTGATCCCTCTACTTATGAGGAAGCTATATGTGATATAGATTCTTCAAGATGGCTTGAAGCTATGAAATCCGAAATGGATTCCATGTATAGTAACCAAGTTTGGGAGCTAGTCGATCCACCCGATGGTATTATACCAATAGGGAACAAATGGATATTCAAGCGTAAAATTGGTGTTGATGGAAAAGTTGAGACTTTTAAAGCTAGGCTTGTTGCGAAAAGGTTTCGCCAAAGGCAAGGAGTCGATTATGAAGAGACTTTCTCGCCTGTAGCCATGCTTAAGTCCATCCGGATTCTTCTTGCCATAGCTGCACACTTAGATTATGAGGTTTGGCAAATGGATGTCAAGACCGCATTCCTTAATGGATATATTGAGGAGGAAATCTATATGGAACAACCTAAGGGTTTTGAATCCGAAGAAGGTTCCAAGGTGTGTAAGCTTAAACGATCCTTATATGGATTGAAGCAAGCTTCGAGAAGTTGGAATCGTCGTTTTGATGAAGCCATAAAGAGTTACGAGTTTATCAAAAATGAAGATGAACCATGTGTTTACAAGAAGGTTAGTCGGAGCGCAATTACGTTCCTAGTCTTCTACGTAGATGATATTTACTAATAGGAAATGATGTCGGTATGTTAACCTCTGTAAAGCTTTGGTTATCCAAAACTTTCTCCATGAAAGACCTCGGAGAAGCAAATTACATTCTCGGTATTAGACTCTATAGAGATAGATCTAAGAGAATATCAGGTCTCTCCCAAAGGCTCTACTTAGAAAAGATATTGAAGAAGTTCAATATGAAAAATTCTAAGAGAGGACTGATTCCCGTTAGGCATGGAATTAACCTTTCAAAGGATATGTCTCCAAAGACATCTGAGGAAAGAGATGAAATGGCAATGATACCATATGCTTCGGCAATTGGTAGTCTTATGTACGGTATGTTGTGTACTAGGCCGGATATTGCCTATGCGTAGTTTGACTAGCCGATATCAATCAATTCCAGGTTCGGAACACTGGATGACAGTTAAGAATATCTTTAAGTACTTGAGAAGAACTAAAGATATGATCTTAACATATGGAGGAGGTGATCTACAAATAGACGGCTTTACAGATTCTGATTTTCAATCAGATATAGACGATTGCAAGTCTATATCCGGATTCGTATTCACATTGTAATGGAGGAGCAGTGAGTTGGAAGAGTTCCAAACAAGAAACCACTGCGGATTCCACCACAAAAGCCGAGTATATTGCGGCATCAGATGCTGCAAAGGAAGCTGTTTGGATTAAGAAGTTCGTTTCTGAACTTGGTGTGGTTGCTACCATTGAGTCGGCGGTAACAACAATGATGCTATAGCCCAAGCAAAAGAACCCCGGTGTCAGCAGAAATCCAAACACATAGAAAGGCGCTATCATATCATCCGAGAGATTGTTGGAAAGGGAGATGTGTCTCTCCAAAAGATAGCATCAGCCGATAACACGGCTGACCCACTGACAAAGCCCATGACCCAGAGTCAACTAGATTTACATCTTGAGAAGATGGGGCTTAGATATAGTAGCCAATGGCACTAGTGCAAGTGGGAGATTGTTTGTAGTATGTGCCCTAGGGCCATTTTGTATTTATAAATGTATAACCAAATCCCATTGGCAATGATATATATGTTTTATTTGAACTAAGTGCCTCATCAACTAAGTGTTTATTTATTGCATATTGTTCTTATCACATTGTGATAGAATCTATTCTTATGGTGTTGAGAATATGAGTGACAGATTCTATTATACAAGTGATCTAAATAACCGTTCACGATCGATGGGGTCCTACGAATAAGGGCATCGCATTATCCCAGAAAGATCGCCACCTCTGTTTATTCTCCTGATTAGTAAAGAGTTACTAATTATAGGAAGCAGTGAGTCTCATACTACTTGATGGGGATCAGAATAAACATGTGGATACTCAAGGTGTTGAGTGAGTCGAACAAGTGACGCTAGATGAATTATACATGGTAATTCATCAAAGTCAAATTAATGTCATCCAGTTCATAATTGTACATATGTCCTTTGACTTGCGGTCGCACTATCTTGTATATAGGTGATTAGAGTTTGATACTCCTTAACCCTAGATCTTTCATGAGCTAGGACCGCGAGATGTGTTGGCTCTAACTAGTTGTATATGGAGATAGGGGTTTAACCTAGAAAGGATTCATCACTCTAGATGAACGGAGACAAGATTATATGCTATCTTGAATTGTTCTTGATTGATGATAAAACCTGCGCAGGTGTATATGACTTACTTTGAAAGTTGTTTCTAGTGGAAGTCATATTTTATCAAGAATAAGAACTGAGATAAGATCATATGGTCAAGATAAACAGTGTTTGACTTAACCGTGACACTAGTCGAGATCAGAATCTTAGATGAAGGGAATTTTGAGTGTACGGTAATTATGAACATGGTTCATAAAGAATGCATTGAAACATTCATATCTATTTGGGGGGTCGTGATATGTTGCTAGACATCACTCACGATATACGAGAATTAATAATTAATGGGATTTAATTATTTAATATAAGAAAGGCGTTTCTTATGACTCTCGTTGCCATATAGATGTGAACCTAGTTAGTCACACACAATTGGGTGTGCAACCGATACGAGAGATCGATTTCATATAGATACTATCATATCTCGGAAATTAATCTAAGATGAAAAAAAAACAAATACAATTAGGGACTAATTTGTAAGAGTTTTAAATTAATAGGCTCTTAATGTATTTTATCCAAGTTAATATGATGATGTCATGTGATGATGTTACGATGATGTCATGTGATGATGTCACGATGATGTCACGTGATGATGTCACGTGATGATGTCACGTGATGATGTCATGTATGTCTCTGTGTGTGACACCTAGCATCCGACGTGTCAGAAGGTGGAAACACATATGCTTGATTTGTGACACCTAGCATCCGACGTATCAGAAGGTGGCAACACCTATGCTTGATGTGTGACACCTAGCATCTGATGTGTCAGATGGTGGCAACGCCTATGCTTGGTGTGTAACACCTAGCATGTCAGGTGTCGAATGGTGGCAACACTCTTGCTTGGTGTGTGACACCTAGCATGTGAGGTGTTGCATTCTTAAGCAAATCTGTACCCTATAAATAGAGGTTGCCTTTGCTCATTCTATACACACCAAACTTAAGAGAGAATATTTGAACGAGTTCAATTAGTCATCAATCACAGAAAAACATGGAGAAAGTTGTTCATACATCCCAGCAAAGACGTAATCGAGGCGAGAGTTTGAGCTTAAGGTTGCTCGGCAAGAGAAACTCTTGCAGATTACTTCAAGGCGAGGATTCAATCGAACGCATACTCGTGTGGACAAGTTTGAGGTCGCCGTACTATCGGGACTACAAGAATCGTTGGAGAATCGACATAGGCATTCTTCTTACGGTTTCTAGATGCGTGCTTTAATTACTACATGATACGACGATCCATTTGTTATTGATATGATCAATTTCTGGATCCGAATTAATGGAATTCCAATTTTGAATTGAAATCTATGATTCGGACCCTCACGGCCCGATGCACCAACACGGATATATTTTGAGTTATATCGATTCAAAGTTTTATGCCACGAAACGATTTTATCATTTTATCGATTATATGATTGAATTTGGGCATTTTGAAGTTAGAATTGGCGTTTTGACACGTTTAGAAAGTTTTTACGCGATAAAGCACGTCGGTACCGATTCCCGGGCCTAGCCGGTGGCTTTGCGTCACACAGCTAGACTGTGCGAACGCACAGTCAATGGACTGTGTGAACGCACAGTCAAACTGTGCGAACGCACAGCAGCCGCACAGGTAGACGTGCGTACGCAGAGTGTTTTCTCCGATTGACCCATTTTTAGGAAAATTTGTTGCACGCGCATACCGAGATTTGAAATCGATTAATTTGCCACGATTACCCATGGGGTGCACCAGTGTTGTTCGTGAAAAAGAAAGATGGATCGCTTCGACTATGTATTAACTATCGACAGCTGAGCAAGATGACGATCAAGAAAAAGTATCTGTTACCTAGAATCGATGCTTTATTCGATCAGTTACAAGGAGCGAAGTATTTCTCCAAGATCGATCTGAGGCCAGGCTATCATCAGCTGAAGATCCGTGACGATGACGTTCAGAAGACTTCTTTTCAAACTCGTCATGGACATTACGAGTTTCTTGTTATATCATTTGGATTGACAAATGCGCCGGAAGCATTCATGGACTTGATGAATAGAATATTCAAGCCATATTTGGATCAGTTCGTGACTGTTTTTATCAACGAGATTTTGATTTATTCACGTTCAGAAGAAGAACATGCACATCATCTACGGATAGTACTACATACGTTAAGAGAGCATCAGCTTTACGCCAAATTCTCTAAATGTGAATTTTGGCTAACGGAAGTGGCGTTCTTAGGTCATGTGGTTTCACAAAGCGGCATCAAGGTTGATCCAAAGTAGATCGAAGCTGTGATAGAATAGAAGCGGCCTGAATCAGTTACGGAAGTTAGGAGTTTTCTTGGTTTAGCGGGATATTATAGACGATTCGTACAGGACTTTTCAAAGATCGTTGTACCCTTGACAAAATTAACTCAGAAGAACGCGAAATTCAACTGGACGGACCAGTGTGAACTCAGTTTTCTGAAACTGAAAGAGTGTCCGACGACGGCACCAGTCTTAGCGCTACCAGAAGGCACTAAAGGATTCAAAGTTTACCGTGATGCGTCAAGAGTTGGATTAGGGTGTGTCCTAATGCAACATGGACGAGTAATCGCGTACGCCTCACGACAACTTAAAAAGCATGAGATGAACTACCCGACGCATGATCTGGAGCTAGCAGTGGTGATTTTTGTGCAAAAGATATGGAGACATTATTTATACGGCGCCACGTGCAAGATCTTTACAGATCATAAAAGTTTGAAATACATTTTTGATCAACGAAAATTGAACCTCAGACAGCGAAGGTGGATGGAGTTATTAAAAGATTACGACTACATGATACAATACCATCCGGGTAAAGCCAACGTAGTGGCGGATGCGTTAAGCAGGAAATCAGCAGGAAGTCTCGCGGATGTTACAACGACATGGCGGAGACCATTAATTAAAGAAATTCACACGATGTTTAGCCAGGGAGTAGAATTCGAGATTTCATCTCTCGGAAACCTAATGGCCCAGTTAACGATACGATCGACGTTGATAGATCGAATCAAAGAATTGCAAGAGGATGACCCTTAATTAAAGAATTTAATTGAGGAAGTTCAACAAGGAAATAATAAAGATTTCAGTATCGTCAATGCAATACTGAAATATGGCAATCGAATGTGCTTTCCAGACGTGGAAGACTTGAAACAGAAAATCATGGAAGAGGCCCATGGAACGATGTACAGCGTTCATCCAGGTTCCACAAAGATGTACCAAGACATCAAGACAACGTATTGGTCGAGTGGAATGAAGAAAGATATCGCGGAGTTCGTGGATAAATGTCTGACTTGTCAGCAAGTCAAGTTGGAGCATCAGTGACCTTATGGATTTTTGCAACCATTACCCATCCCGGAATGGAAGTGGGAGCAAATAACGATGGATTTCATAGTCGAATTGCCCAAGACGCAGAAAGGTTTTGACTCCATTTGGGTAATCGTGGATCGTCTAACGAAGTCAGCGCACTTCATACCGATCAAGATGATGTATTCTGCATCAAAGTTAGCTCAAGAGTACATCGACAAGATCGTGAGCCTACACAGAGTCCCCATGTCAATCGTTTCAGACAGAGGTTTCGTATTTACCTCTCATTTCTGGAAAAGCCTACAAGAAGCATTAGGAACGCGATTAAACTTCAGCATAACGTTTCATCCTCAGAGAGACGGCCAGTCTGAGCGGACGGTTCAAACGTTAGAAGACATGCTTCGATTATGCGTATTAGACTTCGGAGGTATATTGGGATATGTATCTACCTTTGGTAGAATTCGCCTACAACATCAGCTACCACTCGAATATTGAGATGGCTCCATACGAAGCATTATACGGGCGAAAATGTTGATCCCCTATCTGTTTGGATGAAGTTGGTGAGCGGAAGTTAACTGGAGCTGAGATCATCCAGATTATGTCAGAAAAGTACCGTTGATAAAGAAACGTCTGAATACTGCTGCCAGTCGACAAAAGAGCTACGCGGATCCCAAGAGAAAAGATATAGAATTTGAAATCGGAGATTACGTCTTCCTTAAAGAATCACCGATGAAGGTAGTTATTCGTTTCAGAAAGAAGGGAAAGTTGGCTCCGAGATATGTCGGACCATACCAGATCATAGAGCGCATGGGCTCGGTTGCCTATAAGCTAGACCTACCACAAGAGATGTCGGAAGTTCATCCTGTCTTCCATATTTCCATGCTTCAGAAATATTTACCAGACACTTCTTGAATAATTCAACCACAAGTGGTTGATGTGAGCGAAGAATTGACATATGAAGAACAACCAGTGCAGATTGTCGACACGCAGATACGACAGTTGCGAACAAAGAGAATTCCAATGGTGATAGTTCTTTGGAGAAGTCAGTCCGTAGAACAATGCACGTGGGAGACAAAAGAGGATATGAGGCGGAAGTATCCGTACTTGTTCACTCAAGGTACGTGGCAAAAGTTTTAAATTCGAGGACGAACTTATTTTAAGGGTGGGGGGGGGGGGGTGAATGTAATACCCCAAAATATTTTAAGATATTAAGTCGTGCCATGTGTCGAGATTTCCGATAAATTAAATTAAGGAGAATTTAATTTAATTATATCGGGAATTCAAAATGAATTTTAATAAGTCAATTAGCGGGATTTAAGGATTTGACTTCGGAAATTAACATAAAATAAATTATAAATCCCGCAACGATAATTATTTCGCCAAAGTCCGCAAAATAATTTATAGTATTTGTGGTAAAAGTTTCGAGTCAATCGGAGATCGTTTAAAATTTGGACGCGAATAGGTTTTGGATTAAATTGAAACTTTTGAAAAGTTTCAAGGACCAAAGTGTACTTTAGCCGTTATATATATATGATAACCTTCATCAGTAAGATGAAGAATCCAGAAATCAAAAAGCTTATCAGTTTTCATTTTCTTCGTTCGTTTCGTACGGTTCGTCGCTCGGTTTCCGTTTCTCGCCCGTTTCCGACGTTCCATAGCTCAAATTGATTGTATTTCAGTAGTGAATCACGGTAAGCTTGACGTTTTATCGTTTGGACGGATATATTTTGAGTTATATCGATTCAAAGTTTTATGTCACGAAACGATTTTATCGTTTCATCGATAATAGGATTGAATTTGGGCATTTTGAACTTAGAATTGGCATTTTGGACACGTTTAGAACGTTTTTACGCCTTAAAGCACGTCGAAACCGATTCCCGGGCTTAGCCCGTGGCCATGTGTCGCACAGCCGAGCTGTGCGTGCGCACAGTTAGACTGTACGAACGCACAGTCAGTGACCGTGCGAACGCACAGTCAAACTGTGTGAACGTACAGTCGGGTGACTGTGCGGACGCACATTCCCCTGTGCAGCCGCACAGGTAGACACGCGTACGCACAATTTTTTCGCTGATTGACCCGTTTTAAGGAAAATTTGTTGCACGCGCATACCGCGATTTGAAATCGATTAGTATTCGACTAGTTATCGATTAATTTGAGACGTTAACCTAACGAGGCTAAACGAGAATGAATTCAAGAAACGGTAATAGATCCATAAACGAGTTAGATACCGTTTATCGGAATATATGTGAGAAGCACGACGATTAATAAGAGTTCAGTTTGTCGAGTCTCGAATGTAGAGTCAATCTTAGAATAGAATTCTGATTGGAGTCAAATGTTTTGAAATTGTTTTAGATTCGGCGAGGAAAGAAGCAGATGGACCAGAAGTTTGGGAAGCTTGACATTTCTAAGCCCCGACGTATTTTTAGATAAGCGTTTTCTGTGAGTTTATACGATTTGCTTGTAAAGTATTTATACAAGCAATTATTTTATATTGCTTTATGTTTGATTGGCATGTTTATAGTGCAAAATCTTTATATGAATTGCATATATGCTTGATTTGAAACAAGTATTGATCCGATGGAATGTGCTACCTATTGAGCGGTAATAGGACTGTGTGATCACCAGTTTGATTTGATACAGCTGTGAGATTAATTATGAATATGAATTTCGAAGTTGGATATATGAATTTGATATGAGTGAGCACTCGGTTACGGTGTAACCTGGAGTCCCCATATCTAGTTGGTTGGACCCACTAGTGAGTTGGACTCACAACTTGAGATTAAATGATTGCATTGGACGATATACGATTAGTATGTTTGAGAATTAGGGTTTCAATCGGATCCTGTACTAGGCTGCATACGTTTTGAATTCTATGGCATTATTTTATGATTTATTTGAATAATTATTAGTAAATGTATGAACTCACTCAGTATATTCCCATATATTGACGCCTCACAGATTTACTTTCAGGTAAAAGACGCTTTTGAAGACACAGACTTCTATTGTACATTCAGAAGTCTGTATTTTTGAAGTATGTAAAGAAACAACACTTTACTCTTAGAGCTGCAGTAGATAGATGTTTTGTATCAAATAGTTTTTTGTATATATATTACTTTATGTTTTTAAAGTATGAATGTTTTACGCTTGCTGCGTTCTTTATATTGTGATTGCAAGAGGATATGTATACTTGGCATGTGTTCTAAGCATGACACATGTTCATGTATGTCATGCATGACGTTTATATTTGCGAAAAATTATTTTACGTTTTGAGGCTTGCTACGGGTTTCAGAGCAACCACTCCCATTCCCTAGCGCCGGTCTCGGCCCTGAAATTTGGGTCGTGATAATCCGGGCGCTACGCATTAATTTGTTTTGCCTAGCTTTGCTAGTAAGTTAGGAGTGCAACCAGCGTATCATAGGAATCCTTTGTCCGTAGCTACCCTAGTCGGCGAGAGTGTGGAAGTTAGTATTGTTTATCCGTCTTGTCCTGCGAAAGTTCAAGGACGAGATTTGTTAGTTGACTTGATTTTACTTGAGGTATTAGCTTTTGATGTCATATTAGGAATGGATTGGCTAGCTTAGCATTATGCCAATGTTTATTGTCGGGAAAAGACAGTAACGTTCAACACACCTGGGATTGAACCAGTTTCAATTCAGGGTGATAAGACAGAATCTCCTACGAGTATTATTTCGGTTATTAAAGCTAATCGTATGTTAAAGAAGGGATGTCAAGGATTCTTAGCCATAATACGAGATGCGGAGAAGAAAAGTGCAAATTTATGTGATGTACCAGTGGTGTCAGAATACCCAGACGTCTTTCCAGAGGAACTACCTAGATTGCCCCCACATCGTGAAATTGAGTTTTATATCGAATTGGCTCCTTGCACGAAGCCAATATCTATGCCTCCTTGTCGTATGGCACCAGCAGAACTTAGGGAGTTAAAAGATCAACTAGAAGAGTTGTTTGATCGCGGTTTAATCAGACCGAGTATATCCCCGTGGGGTGCACCAGTGTTATTTGTGAAAAAGAAGGATGGATCGCTTCGACTCTGTATCGATTATCGATAGCTGAATAAGGTGACAGTAAAAAATAAATATCTGTTACCTAGAATCGACGATTTGTTCGATCAATTACAAGGAGCGAAGTACTTCTCCAAGATCGATCTGAGATCGGGCTATCATCAGCTGAAAATTCGTGACGATGACATTCAAAAGACTGCCTTCCGAACTCGATAAGGACATTATGAGTTTCTCGTTATGTCATTCGGATTGACGAACGCGCCAGCAACTTTCATGGATTTGATGAATAGGATATTCAAACCGTACTTAGATCAGTTCGTAATCGTGTTTATCAACGACATTTTGATCTATTCACGCACAGAAGAAGAACATGTACAACATCTGCGGATAGTACTAAAAACGCAAAGAGAGCATCAGCTTTACGCTAAATTCTCTAAATGTGAATTTTGGCTAACAGCAGTAGCGTTCTTGGGTCATGTCATATCACAAAGCGGCATTAAGGTTGACCCAAAGAAGATCGAAGCCGTGATAGAATGGAAACGACCTGAATCAGTTATGGAAGTTTGAAGTTTCCTTGGTTTAGTAGGATACTACAAGCGATTTGTATAGGACTTCTCAAAGATCGTTGTACCATTGACGAAATTAACTTAAAAGAACACCAAATTCATCTGGACAGACCAGTGTGAACTCAATTTTCTGAAATTGAAAGAGTGTCTGATGACGGCATTAGTCTTGGCATTACCAGAAGGAACTGAAGGATTCAAATTTTACTGTGATGCGTCGATATTGGATTAGGATGCGTCCTAATGCAACATGAGCGAGTAATCGCGTACGCCTCGCGACAGCTTAAGAAGCACAAAGCGAATTATCCAACGCATGATCTGGAATTAGCAACGGTAATTTTTGCGCTGAAGATCTGGAGACATTATTTATACGGTGCCACGTGCGAGATCTTTACAGATCATAAAACTTGAAGTACATTTTCGATCAACGAGAGTTGAACCTCAGACAGCGAAGGTGGATGGAGCTATTAAAAGATTATGATTGCACTATACAATACCATCCAGGCAAAGCAAACGTGGTGGCAGATGCGTTAAGCGGGAAATCAGCAAGAAGTCTCGCACATGTTACAACGACATGGGGGAGACCATTAATTAACGAGATTTATACGATGTTCAACCAAGGGATGAGTTCGATATTTCATCTCTCAGAAACCTAATGGCTTAGTAAACGATACGATCGACATTGATAGATCAAATCAAAGAATTACAAGATGATGACCCTCAATTAAAGCATCTAATTGAGGATGTTGAACAAGGAAACAGTCAAGATTTCAGTATCGTCAACGGAATACTAAAGTACGGCAATCGAATGTGCGTACCAGACATTGGTGACTTAAGACAGAAGATCATGGAAGAAACTCACGGAACGATGTATAGCGTTCATCAAGGTTTCACAAAAAGGTACCACGACATCAAGACTACATATTGGTGGAGTGGAATGAAGAATGACATTGCGGAGTTTGTGGCTAAATGTCCGACTTGTCAGCAAGTCAAACTAGAACATCAGCGACCCTACGGATTTTTTCAGCCGTTACCCGTCCCAGAGTGGAAATGGGAGCAAATCACGATGGATTTCGTAGTCGGATTACCCAAGACGCAAAAAGGTTTTGACTCCATTTGGGTAATTGTGGATCGTTTAACGAAGTCAGCACACTTTATACCGATCAAGACGACGTATTCTGCAGCGAAGTTAGCTCAAGAATACATCGACAAAATTGTGAGCTTACACGGAGTTCCCGTGTCAATCGTTTCAGATAGATGTTCCGTATTTACCTCTCATTTCTGGAAGAGCTTTCAAGAAGCATTAGGAACGCGATTGAACATTAGCACTGCTTTTCATCCGCAGACAGACGGCCAGTCTGAGCGGACGATTCAAACGTTAGAAGATATGCTTCGACTTTGCGTGTTAGATTTCGGAGGTAGTTGAGATACGTACCTACCTATGGTCGAGTTCGCCTACAACAACAGCTATCACTCGAGCATCTAGATGGCTCCATACGAAGCGTTATACGGGCTTAAATGTCGATCCTCTATCGGTTGAGATGAAGTTGGTGAGTGGAAGTTAACTCGAGCAGAGATCATCCAAATTACATCCGCGAAAGTACCATTGATAAAGCAATGTCTGAACACAGCTTTCAGTCCACAGAAGAGCTATGCAGACCCCAAGAGGAAAGACATCGAATTTTGGATCGGAAACTATGTATTTCTCAAAGTATCACCGATGAAAGGAGTGATTCGTTTCGGAAAGAAGGGCAAGTTGGCTCCGAGATACGTCGGACCTTACCAGATTATAGAGCGCATAGGCTCACTTGCCTACAAGCTAGACTTGCCACCGGAGATGTCACAAGTTCACCTTGAGTTGTGAGCCTGTTAATTTCGAGATTTTTCTCGTTTAACATGTTGATTATGTCCCGGTTGGAAATAAATTTCAAATTCGTTCACACGTGGTGTTTGAGAAGGCGTTTAAGGTACCAAATTATATAATTAAGAAATTTTTTTTCGCGTATGCATGAAGTGATCATTCAAATTTTCGACTCAGTTTTAATTTCGAAGTCGTATTTTTATAAGTTCGGAAGAGTGTCCGAAAAATTTTCAACTTGTTTTCAGTTAAAGTATATTTGATTTCGTTTAACTCTCCTCAGTTTTCATTTCTAGTAGAATTATCTTTGGTAAGAGCTTGGTTTAAATCTTTTGAGATTGCATATTTATTTTTATTTCCGTTGAGTTGTCACTCGGTTGTGAGTAATTTTGAAAATCAGAAATTGTTATGCGTAGTTGTTTCTTTCGTTCTGTCGACTACGCGTTGCTCCGTATTTTTGAGTTATGTGTGATTTTAGGCGTACTATAATTGATTTTATATTACTTTGGTTTGTGTTAAATTCGCGGACAGATTTTTTAATAAGTTGGGGAGAATGTAATATCATGTATATATCTTTTAATTATTTTTTTAATTATTTTTACATTTTAATTTTAATTTTGGCATTCCGTCGAGGTTTAGGTAATTTATTATTATCATTATTAAATATTTTTATTTAATTTTATTTGAATCGTTCGTTGATTCGGTCATGGTTCGATTCGTGTTCGGTTTGTATTAGTAAATTTTAACCTATGCATGTTATTTATAGAAAATGTAAAAGTAAGTAAATATATATCATGAATAAAAGCCATGCATACCTTACTCTCTTTTTGAGTCCACGTTGGCCCATTTATAATCAACATGAAAAGCCCACTTATCATATAACATGAAAAGCCATGTTTCTTTTTACATGAAATATTGTTCCAGCAGCGTGAATCATCTCCTCTTTTCCTTTATATATACGTTTCTTTTAATCAACGATTCAAAACCTATTTATAAAATAAGCCCTAGCCGTCACACTCTCAAAAACGCTCTGAAATCCTATGCTCTCACCATTCCTTCCTATCATTTTGATTTTGGGTAAGTTCTCACGTTGCTTTCCTTAATTCATACGATATCGTCAATATCGTTCTTGATACGTATCTCGTGTATTTTAGCTTTAATCTGAGATTTTCTTCGACGCTTCATCCTTATTCATTGACCTCGTATATCCCTACACGTTAGAAACGAATACGGTACGTAAAACCTATATGTTCCTTCGCCGCTCGGTTTGTCATTGTGGATTGTATTTTTTGCCATTTTTTGTTGACAAAATTTGATGATGTGTCTGTCGTTTGTTTTTCTTGTGGCTGCCACAGATGATTATATTGCTTAGGATTATCACTGTGTTGCTAAATCAATAACCCATTGCTTTGAGTTTGCCGAATATTTGATAAGGTGTTGTTTACGGATTTTTTTTGGGTTATACTTATCTTTACTGCTAAATCATATGTGTTATGGGCATGAATATTGTGAAGATAGACTTGATCTTTTGGTTGTGGCCATGGTGTTATAATTGGTCGGGTTCTCCGTTGGTTCTTGTAGTGGTTACCGAGAGGCTTCATTTGCTTCTTTTGAAAGTTACAACAATTTAAATCCTTAGGTTAATGATGTTTCATGGCGGCAGTAGCCATGATTTGTTCTTTTGAAAGGTTAATTGGCCATTAGTCCTTCATGTGTGGTTGAATTCTACCTATTTTAATTCAAATTGTAATAGTATGGGCATCATATCTTTGGCCATTATTCATGTTACTGTGGGTTTTTGCTTGCTGGCGGGAAGAATTGTGGATTTTTGTCAATTATGGCAATTGACCTTTGTTATTATTTCTAATTGATTATTTCTTTTTATCATTCTTAATAAATTAATCATTTTGAAATCTAAAAAAATATATATTAGTTTCAATTATAAATTGATTGGTGTCGATAATTATAATCTAAAAACGATTTTATATTTTTATCTTTTAATCGAATAATTACTTGGGTAATTATCGTTTTCTTGAAATATGGCTTGATACGCCAAATTGGCTAAAGTTACGTTTTGACCTTAAACGTTTTAAAACTTAATTTAGTAAAGATTTTGTTTGTCACTTGGGTTACTTGATATTGAAGATATTGAGTTTCATTTTAAATAGAATTATTATTTTATCAAATTATTCTATAAATTTAAACTCGGGTTTATATTTGATAAATGTTTTGATTCAGGTTAGACTTGGGTCCCCCGACGAGTGAGGTTTGCTTGGTAGTTATCGGAAACTCGGCTAACCCACTATTTGTAAATTAATTATTATTTAAAGACTATTAAATTATATTTATGAAATTGATTTTAAAGCAAGAAATCAATAGACTTGCATTAATTGGGCGTTATTACCTATTGGGTATTTGTGTTACTCTATATTGTTTTATTCCGACCAGTTGTTTGTGTTATTTTAATATATAAATATATACTGTATGTATATTTCAAACTGTTTTTTCATTATGACTTTTAGTTGGAACATGCTACCTAATGGGCATCATTAGGACTGCGTACGCACCGGTATTGATCTAGAAATGGTATGTGATATGTGGTGGTAACTCAGTGTGAGCATAGCTCTCGAGACCAGTAGAGTAACTCGGTGTATCTCAGCTCTCGGGACTCTGGTTATGGATTAAGAATGATCGGTGGTAACTCGGTGTAGCTCAGCTCTCGGGACCAGACCTAATGGATTATGGATATATTTAGTATTGTCGATTAGGGTTCCAATTATTATAAGTAATGTTGATATTAAATGTTTTAAATGGTTTTAAAGGTTTTCCACTTGATAAATGTTAATAGTGGTATGAACTCATCTTTGTATATCTGACGCCGTTGTTTTCCCAATTTTTCCAGGGTTATAATTTGAACGAGTCAGCTGCTCTCCGATTCTTTATTTTCTCGAAGGTTTTACGTATATTTTAATAAAGTTAGTAAATTGATTTTATTCTTAGACCGCATTAGTAATTGGAAGTCTTATGTCGAATACTTGTTATAAATCTATTTAATGAATTATTATGGTTATAGCATTCTTTTATTAACTTGGGTTAATATGTTCTTCTGCCATATTTAAGACTCGGAGTTGGCAGAGCACTTTATAATAAATGTTGAATATTATAAACTGCTAGAATTAGGCTGAAGTCTCGGTAGCCCCCGAGCATTGTTTTTTCTTGCAGGTTTATCTAATTGTAGTTTATCCGCAAGGCTAGTGTAATACCCCATACTTTTGGAGATATTAAGGATAGTGCCACGAGGTCAAATTATGAGGATTTAGTATTAAGAACATCAGAATTAAGTTCAACAAATAAGAATTAGACTAAAGCGGTCTAATAAAATTATCGTAGTATAATAATTTAATTATTATGAGATAAACTGGAATTTATCGGAACTTAATTGTCGGAATTAGAAAAACAAGTAATTAATTTGGTTCGAGTAAATAAACAATGCGTATTAAATTATTTATCAATAAATAAATTATTGTTACGCTTTCGTAAATTTACGAAACCGTTTTATAAATTAGACGCGATAATTAATTAAGGATTTGAGTTAAATTGTAATTTAACCAAAGAGTTTGAGTTAAATTGTAATTTAACCAAAGAGAACCTAAAGCGTATTTTAGCCAAGATGACATATTCAACTTAAGAAAAAAGGAGTTGATTGAATCATAAAGAACAAAAAGAAATTATTAGAAGAGAAGAAAGGAAAAGGTTACAGAGAACAAAAGCCATCATCGCCATTTTCTTTCTCTTTTGCGCGCGATGAACGACGACATCCATAACTCCACGATCCGAGCTCCGTTTTCGATGATTTAAATTGCAATGGATAGCTAACTCAATGAGAAATAAGGTAACCTCATATTTTCGGTATTTTCTTGTGGTTTTGATGGTGTTATGTTGAGTTAAAATATGAATTAGTTGCTGCCCTGTTTTTTTTAACTCTAGGATGAGTTTTTAGGTTATGTTTTGAGTTGTTTGTGATTGATTAATGAAGTTTAAGGTTCGGTTAATGAAGGGGGATGAGTTAGGCACATCAGGGTAGGTTTAAAGGGGCTGAAAAGCAGCGTTTGGCTGCTATAATGGCAGCGTGTTGCTGCTTCCAAATTACAGCAACACCGCAGCAAAATTGCTGCAACCCGCAACAGTTTTGGCTGCCCATGGGGACTGTTTGGGCAGTCCCCGACATGTTTAGGACGTTGACTTCAAATATACATCGAGTCTAAAACATGCAGTATTGATTTGGAGTTAAAAATCATGGTTTAAGTGGTTTAAAACTGAAATTAGATAATGCAGAAAATGAAAGTTAAAAATAGTTTATGGTGCTATGTTTGGACCAAGATACAAAGGCCGTTGAGCGATATTTTTTGAGAAAGCTTGAGTGGTACATCGTAAAGGATATACAGAGAGTGATACGTGATAGTCAGATTAGAAACTGAATGGTTAAATATGGCTGGGTCAATTGAAATAGGTGAGGTGTTGAAAACATAAAAATCTGGAAATTTATGAATCAAGTCATGAAGGCTACTTCGCCTATAAAAACGGATCTCAATCCGTAATAATATTAACCCAAAAATGAGTAGAATAAATAAATGATGTTAAATAGATGATATTTAAGAAAAATAAACATGGTGTTGTTAATTCGGATTAAAAGTTATCGAGGTTGGAAGTTAAGTCAAAACAGGAAATATAAGTAATCTGTAAATGTTTTTATCAAGCCGTGACGGCTGTTTTATGGATTTAAACGGACCTCGATCCGTAATAATTTTTACTCGGGAATGAGAAGAGGTTATAGAGGGAGTTGCATAGATTGGTTTTGAAAAATTTAATCGTGGTATTGTTAATACGGATAAGAAACTGTTTAAACTTGAAGTTTAAGGAAAAATAAGAGGTTTGCTGAAAATGAATAAAACACATTAAGAAGTCAACTTTGGAGTTTTATTATGATCAAACGGAACATCGAAACTAGTCGATGTCTTCATGAAAGTTGTAGGTGGAACTACGGAGTATAAGAATGTCAAACTTGTTTTGGATATTGACGAATTTACGTGCCCTGTTTCGCAGCTCAAAACACCAGCGATGATAAGCTGTTTTGACAGCTTTTATACTCAGATTTGAGATACCAACTTCAAGACCCATTTCCGACACTTTCCAGCGCTATTTTCAAATTAAGGTCTTAACGAATATTGTAGGCGGTATTCCAAAATTTAGGAATATAATTTTTATTTAGAGTTTGGATGACTCTAAGTAATAATTTTAATTGCTCAAAGTTGGTCGAAAAACATGAAATAAATAAGACGTTTTAAGAAGCTAACTTTGAGCAATATTTTGGAGACCTTAGAGATGTCGAATGAAGTTCGAGTCTGAAGGAAAGTCGTAGACGATATTATGGACTATAGGAATGTAAAATGTATTTGGTAAACGGGCGATTTTAGATGAGCGATCTTGATAGCCGAAATAGGCTAGAAAAGCAATTTTAAACAAGTTAAAGTTACCTTAAAAAGTTAAGTTATTTAAATTGTATTGCTTTGATTAATCAAATATGATTTTTAATTAATACCAAAGATAATGAAAAAGGCGTTTTGAGGTTCTATCGAAAATAATTTGATACAAGTACGATGAGTTACTTTTAGTTATTAAACGTAATATTTTGGTCGTTATAAATAATTATAAAATAAAGATTTTTATTATACTTTCTAACGATAGAATTCTACGTTAGATACGACGAATTATCAAGTTACGGACTTGACGAACCAAGATAGCTTGACGGGGATCGACGTTATATTTTATTATTTTGGATTATTAGCGATCCAGGTGAGTTGCATTTACTTTTGCGTATTATTTATAAAAGCTAATTTCTTATATTATGAATATTATTATTAAATACATCGTATCTATATAACTTGCTCGTATAAGATATTACTATATTTGATTGATCCGCTTGTATGAATGATGTTTTATTCATTGCTTTGAATACATGAATCTAGTATGCGATGCGAAGAAACTAATTACCTATTGGGTGTCAATAGGCTGTGTGATCACCAGTATTGAGTCAGTCTAGAGTGTCTAACTTTGTGATTAAGATTTAATATATTTATGCATGATATGATACGAGAGGGAACTCGGTTAGAGTAACCTGAAGCCCGTATCCAGTGGGTTGGACCCACCAGTGGGTTGGACCCACCAGTGAGTTGGACTCACACTTCGAGATTCGGTACGAGTGAGCACTCGGTTACGGTGTAACCTGGAGTCCCCGTATCTAGTGAGTTGGACTCACACTTTGAAATTAAAAATATCTTATGTTTGCTTATATCATGATTTTACATACGTATTAAGCATATAATGCTATATTTTGATAATACCATTAGTAATTTGCAAACTCACTCATTATTTTCCCAAATACTGACCCCTCACGTTTGATGTCTTTCAGGTAACTGGAGTCGGATCAGACAGACCATTCTCTTTGTGCGCGAAGTCGATTGGCTTGCACAATGTAAAAATTCATTAGAGCTGCAGTAGTCCGTATGAGTCAGTATATAAATTGTGAATTGTTTTTAAATAGTTTATTTAAAACGTAAACTACGATATAATATTTTAATATCTATAATTGTATTATCTAAAAGAGTTTCCTAAAAACATTTCATATATGATATTATGTTTTTAATTGCGAAAAATAATTAGTAGTTTTAGGCTTGCTACGGATTTCGGAGCTACCACTCCCATTCCCTAGCGCCGGTCTCGGCTCAATATTTTGGGTCGTGACAGCTAGCTACGGGTTTTGGTATTGGTACAACCATACCCATACCCTAGCGCCGGTCATGATTCATGAAAATGGTTAATGACCATTTTTAACATTTGTATTTGTTTCATAACATTTTAAACGTTTAGCTTAAATCGCTAAAAAGGGAAAACATTTAGATTTATTTTTTAACATTTTAAACGTTTGGCTTAAATTGCTAAAACGGTGAAACATTACGATTTGTTTCGTAACGTTTTAAATGTTTGGATTTATTTTGTAACATTTTAAACCTTTGACTTAAATCGCTAAATAGGTAAAACGTTTGAATTTATTTTATAACGTTTTAAACGTTTGACATACATCACTAAATTGTTAAACGTTAGGGATTTGTTTCGTAACGTTTTAAACGTTTGGATTTGTGTAAAAAGTTTTAAACGTTTGGCTAAGTTTGCTAAAAAGGTGACACCTTAGGATTTTTTTCGTAACGTTTTAAACGTTTGCTTTAAATCGCTAAAAAGGTGATATGTTAGGATTTGTTTCCTAACGTTTTAAACGTTTGGCTTAAATCGCTAAAAAAGTGAAACGTTAGGATTTTTTTAATAACGTTTTAAATGTTTGGGTGTGTTTTATAACGTTTTAAAAGTTTTGCTTAAATCGCTAAATAGGTGAAACATTAGGATTTGTTTTGTAACGTTTTAAACGTATGGATTGGTTTCGTAACGTTTTAAACGTTCGGCTTAAATCGCTAAAAAGGTTAGGATTTGTTTCGTAACATTTTAAACATTTGGCTTAAAACGCTAAAAATGTGAAACGTTTGGATTTGTTTCGTAACGGCTTAAATGTATCGCTTAAATCATTAAAAAGGTAAAACGTTAGGATTTGTTTCCTAGCGTTTTAAATATTTGGCTTAAATTGCTAAAAAGGTGAAACGTATGGATTTGTTTTGAAACATTTTAAACGTTTTGTTTAAATCGCTAAAAAGGTGAAACGTTAGGATTTGTTTCATAACATTTTAAATGTTTTGCTTAAATCGCTAAAAAGGTGAAACATTAGGATTTGTTTCCTAACATTTTATACGTTTAGCTTAAATCACTAAAAAGGTGAAACGTAAGTATTTGTTTCGTATTGTTTTAAATGTTTGGATTGGTTCGTAACGTTTTAAACGTTTGGCTTAAATCGCTAAAAAAGTGAAACATTTAGATTTGTTTCGTAAAATTTTAAACGTTTGACTTAAATCGCTAAGAACATGAAACGTTTGAATTTGTTTTTTAACATTTTAAACGTTTGGAATTGTTTTGTAACATTTTAAATGTTTGGCTTAAATCGCTAAAATAGTGAAACGATAAGATTTGTTTCGTTATGTTTAAAACGTTCGGCTTAAATCGCTAAAAAGGTGAAACGTTAGGATTTGATTCGTTTTAAACATTTGTATTTGTTTCGTAACATTTTAAACGTTTGGCTTAAATCGCTAAAAAGGGAAAACATTTGTATTTATTTTTTAATATTTTAAAAATTTGGCTTAAATTGCTAAAAAGGTGAAACATTAGGATTTGTTTCGTAACGTCTTAAATATTTTCATTTGTTTCGTAACATTTTAAACGTATGGCTTAAATAGCTAAAAAGGTAAAACGTTTGGATTTTTTTTGTAACGTTTTAAACGTTTGGCGTAAATCGCTAAAAAGTGAAACATTAGGGATTTGTTTCGTAAAGTTTTAAACGTTTTTATTTGTATCGTAACGTTTCAAACATTTGGACTTGTCTCGTAACGTTTTAACGTTTTTAAATTGTTTCGTAACATTTTAAACGTAAGGATTTGTTTCGTAACATTTTAAATGTTTGGTTTAAATCGATGAAAAGCTGAAATGTTAGGATTTGTTCGTAACATTTCAAACGTTTCGCTTAAATCGCTAAAAAGGTGAAACGTTAGGATTTGTTCCGTAACGTTATAAACGTTTGGATTTGTTTTGTAACAATATAAATGTTTTGCTTAAATCGCTAAAAAGGTGAAACATTAGGATTTATTTCTTAACGTTTTAAACGTTTGAATTGGTTTCATAACGTTTTAAACGTTTAGCTTAAATCGCTAAAAGGTTTAGGATTTGTTTCGTAACGTCTTAAACGTTTGGCTTAAATCGCTAAAAAGATGAAACGTTAGGATTTGTTTCGTTACGTTTTAAATGTTGCCTTATATTGCTAAAAAGGTGAAACGTTTGGATTGGTTTCATAACGTTTTAAATGTTTGACTTACATCGCTAAAAAGGTGAAATGTAAGGATTTGTTTTGTAACATTTTAAATGTTTGGATTGGTTTTGTAAAGTTTTAAACGTTTCTTTTAAATCACTAAAAAGGTTAATGTTTGGATTTGTTTCGTTATGTTTGTAAATTTTTTGCCTAAATCTCCAAAAAGGTGAAACATTTGGTCTTGTTTTGTAACGTTTTTAACGTTTGAATTGGTTTCAAAACGCTTTAAACGTTTGGTTTAAATCGCTAAAATGTTGAAATGTTTGGATTCGGTTCGTAACGTTTGTAAACGTTACGCTTAAATCGCTAAAAGGCAAAACATTTGGATTTGTTACATAGCGTTTTAAACGTTTGGATTGGTTTCATAAAGTTTTAAACATTTGGCTTAAATCGCTAGAAAAGCGAAACGTTTGGATTTGATTCGTAACATTTGTAAACATTTGGCTTAAACCGCTAAAAAGGAAAAATGCTAGGATTTGTTTCGAAACGTTTTAAATGTTTGGCTTAAATCTCTAAAAAGGTGAAACGTTAGGATTTGTTTCGTAGCGTTTTGAACGTTTGGCTTGAATCGCTAAAAAGGTGAAACGTTAGGAGATGTTTCAGAACGTCTTAAACATTTGGCTCAAATCGCTTAAAAGGTGAAAAATTTGGATTTTTTTCGTAACGTTTTAAACGTTTGGCTTAAATCGCGAAAAACGTGAAATGTTTGGATTTTTTCGTAACGTTTTAAATGTTTGGATTGGTTAAGTAACATTTTAAATGTTTATCTTAAATCGCTAAAAAGGTGAAACGTTTGGATTTGTTTCGTAACGTTTGTAAACGTTTGGCTTAAATCGCTAAAAAGCTGAAACGTTTGAATTTGTTTCGTATCGTTTGTTAACGTTTGGCTTAAATCGCTAAAAAGGTGAAACGTTTGGATTTTTTTCGTAACGTTTTAAACGTATGGATTGGTTTCGTAACGTTTTAAACATTTGGCCTAAATCGCTAAACGAGTGAAATGTTTGAATTTGTATTGTAATGTTTGTAAACATTTGGCATAAATTGCTAAAAAGGTGAAACGTTTGAATTGGTTTCATAATGTTTTAAACGTTTGGCTTGGTTTCGTAATGTTTTAAACGTTTGGCTTAAATTGATAAAAAGGGAAAATGTTTAGATTTATTTCGTAACGTTTGTAAACGTTTATGCTTAAATCCCTAAAAATTGAAACGTTTGGATTTGTTTATAAAATTTTAAACGTTTGGCTTAAATCCCTAAAAAGGAGAAACGTTTGGAATTTTCTCGTAACGTGTTTAAATGTTTGGCTTAAAATCGCTATAATGGGGAAACGTTTGGATTTGTTTCGTAACGTTGTATACGTTTGGATTTGTTTCGTAACGTTTTGAACGTCTGGCTTAAATTGTTAAGAAGGTGGAACGTTTGGATTTGTTTCGTAACTTTTTTTTAAATTGTTGGATTTGTTTCATTACGTTTTAAACTTTCTGATTGGTTTCGTCACGTTTTAAAAGTTTGGATTGGTTTACGAAAAATTTTAAGCGTTTGACTTAAATCGCTAAAATGGTAAAACGTTAGGATTTGTTTCGTAACGTTTTAAACATTTAGATTGGTTTTGTAACGTATTAAACGTTTGGCTTAAATCGCTAAAAAGGTGAAAATTTTGGATTTGTTTCATAACGGTTGCAAACGTTTGGCTTAAATCGCTAAAAAGGTGAAACGTTTGAATTTTTTTCGTAAAGTTTTAAACGTTTTGATTGGTTTTATAATGATTTAAACGTTTGGCTTAAATTGATAAAAAGGTAATACGTTTGGATTTGTTTCTTAATGTTTCTAAACATTTGGCTTAAATCGCTAAAAAGGTGAAACGTTTGGATTTGTTTCGTAACGTTTTAATCGTTTGTCTTAAATTGCTAAAGGTGAAATGTTTGGATTTGTTTCGTAATATTTGTAAACATTTGGATTAAATCGCTAAAAACGTGAAACATTTGGATTTGTTTCGTAACGTTTCTAAACGTTTGGCTTCAATCGCTAAAAAGGGGAAACGTTAGGATTTCTTTCGTAATGTTTAAAATGTTTGGATTTGTTTCGTAACATTTTAAATGTTTAGCTTAAATCTCTAAAATGGTGAAACAGTAGGATTTGTTTCGTAACGTTTAAAATGTTTGGCTTAATTCGCTAAAAAGTAGAAACGTTTGGATTTGTTTTGTAACATTTTAAAACGTTTGGCTTAAATTGCTAAAAAGGTTAAATATTAGGATTTGTTTTGCAACGTTTTAAACGTTTGGATTTGTTTCATAACATACTAAACATTTGGCTTAAATAGCTAAGGGTTAATTGCAAATTAATACACGAACTATACCCTAATTTGCAATTACAACACGGTCTTTAAAACTTGGCAAATTGGTACATCAACTTTCATTTCTTGGCAAATTGGTACACCGAACTGGAAAAACACTAACGTGGACATTCTCATATACAGCCACGTGTTGTTGTATGATTGGTCGGTGTACTAATTTGCCAAAAAAATGAAAGTTGGTGTATTAAATTGCCAAGTTTCAAAGTTCGTGTTGTAATTGCAAATTAGGGTAAAGTTCGTGTATTAATTTGCGATTAACCCAATAGCTAAAAAGGTAAAACGTTTAGATTTGTTTTGTAACATTTTAAATGTTTGGCTTAAATCGCTAAAAAGTGAAACGTTAGGGATTTGTTTCGTAACGTTTTAAACGTTTGGATTTGTGTCGTAACGTTTTAAACGTTTGGCATAAATCGGCATAAAGGGGAAACGTTAGGATCTTTTTCGTAACATTTTAAATGTTTGGCTTAAATCGCTAAAAAGGTGAAATGTTAGGATTTGTTTCGTAACGTTTTAAAGTCTGGCTTAAATCGCTAATAAGGGGAAACATTAGAATTTATTTAGTAACATTTAAACGTCTGGATTTTTTTTTGTAACGTTTTAAACGTTTAGGTTAAATCGCTAAAAAGGTGAAACGTTTGGATTTGTTTCGAAACGTTTGACTTAAATCGCTAAACAGATGAAACGTTTGGATTTGTTTTGAACCGTTTTAAACGTTTGGCTTAAATCGCTAAACCGATGAAACATTAGGATTTGTTTCGTAATGTTTTAAACGTTTGGCTTAAATCGCTAAAAAGTTGAAAAGTTTGGATTTGTTTCATAACATTTTAAACGTTTGGATTGGTTTCGTAACGTTTTATATGTTTGGCTTAAATCGCTAAATTGGTGAAATGTTTAGATTTTTTTCGTAACGTTTGTAAACGTTTGGCTTAAATAGCTAACAAGGTGAAACTTTCAGATTTGTTTTGTAACGTTTCAAGCGTTTAGCTTAAATCGCTAAAAAGGTGAAACATTAGGATTTGTTTCATAACGTCTTAATCGTTTGGATTAGTTTCGTAACATATTAAACGTTTGGCTTAAATCCCTAAAAAGGTAATACGTTTGGATTTGTTTTTAAACGTTTTAAACGTTTGACTTAAATCGCTAAAAGGTGAAATGCTAGGGATTTGTTTCATAACATTTTAAACATTTGGATTTGTGTCGTAACGTTTTAAACAGTTGGCTTAAATTGCTACAAAGGTGAAACGTTAGGATTTGTTTCGCAACGTTCTAAACGTTTGGCTTAAATCCCTGAAAAGGTGAAATGTTAGGATTTATTTCGTAACGTTTCCAACGTTTGGCTGAAATCGCATAATGAGGTAAAACGTTAGGATTTATTTCGTAGTGTTTTAAACATTTGGATTTTTTTCCGAAAGGTTTTATACGTTTGGCTTTAATCACAAAAAAGTTTAAACGTTAAGATTTGTTTCGTAACATTTTAAACGTCTGGATTGGTTTTGTAACGTATTAAACAATTGTCTTAAATAGCAAAAAGCATTAGAATTTGTTTCAAAATGTTTTAAACTTTTGTCTTAAATCGCTAAAAAGGTGAAACGTTAGGATTTGTTTCGTAACGTTTTCAACGTTTGCCTTAAATCGCTAAAAAGGTGAAACGTTAGGATTTGTTTCGTTACGTTTTAAACGTATTGCTTAAACTGCTAAAAGGGTGAAACGTTAGGATTTGTTTCGTAACGTTTTAAACATTTGTATTGGTTTCGTAACTTTTTAAACGTTTGTCTTAAATCGCGAAAAAGGTTAAACGTTTGGATTTGTTTTGGACTATTTGTAAACGTTTGGCTTAAATCACTAAAAAGGTGAAACGTTAGGTTTTGTTTCGTAACGTTTTATATGTTTGGATTAGTTTCATAAAGTTTTAAACGTTTGGCTTACATCACTAAAAAGATGAAACGTTTGGATTTGTTTCATAACGTTTGTAAATCTTAGGCTTAAATCGCTAAAAAGGTGAAACATTTGGATTCTTTTTTAACGTTTTAAACGTTTGGATTAGTTTCTTAACGTTTTAAACGTTTGGCTTAAATCGTTAAAAAGGTAAAACGTTTGGATTTGTTTCATAACGTTTTAAACGTTTGGCTTAAATCACTAATAAAGTGTAACATTTGGATTTGTTTCGTAACATTTTAAGCGTTTGGATTGGTTTTATAATGTTTTAAATATTTGTCTTAAATCGCTAAAAAGGTTAAACGTTTGGATTTGCTTCGTAATAGTAAATGTTTGGCTTAAATCGCTAAAAAAGGTTAAAGGTTAGGTTTTGTTTCGTAATATTTTAAATGTTTAGATTAGTTTCATAAAGTTTTAAACGTTTGGCTTACATCGGTAAAAAGGTGAAACGTTTGGATTTGTTTCATAACGTTTGTAAACCTTAGGCTTAAATCGCTAAAATGGTGAAACGTTTGGATTCGATTTATAACGTTTTAAATGTATGGATTGGTTTCTTAACGTTTTAAACGGTTGGCTTAAATCGTTAAAAAGGTGAAACGTTTGTATTTGTTTCATAACGTTATAAATGTTTGGCTTAAATCGCTAAAAAAGTGTTACATTTGGATTTGTTTTGAAACGTCATAAATGTTTGGATTGGTTTCGTAACGCTTTAAACGTTTGGCTTCAATCGCGAAAAAAGATAAAATGTTTGGATTTGTTTCGTAACGTTTTAAACGTTGAGGTTAAATCGCTAAAAAGGCGAAACGTTTGGATTTGTTTCATAATGTTTTAAACGTTTGGATTGGTTTTGTAACGTTATGAACTTTTGACTTAAATCGCTAAAAAGGTGAAACGTATGGATTTGTTTCAAAATGTTTGTAAACGCCTGACTTAAATCGCTAAAAAGGTGAAACGTTAGGATTTGTTTCGTAACCTTTGTAAACGTTTGGCTTCAATCGCTAAAAAGGTGAAATGTTTGGATTTGTTTCGTAATATTTGTAAACGTTTGGCTTAAATCAACAAAAAGGTGAAACGTTTGGATTTATTTCGTAACGTTTGGAAACATTTGGCCTAAATTGCTAAAAAGGGGGAACTTTTCGATTTGTTTTGTAATGTTTTAAACGTTTGGCTTAAATTGCTAAAAAGGAGAAACGTTTGGTTTTGTTTCCTAACGTTTGTAAACGCTTGACTTAAATCGCTAAAAAGGTGAAACGTTAGGATTTGTTTCGTAACCTTTGTAAACGTTTGGTTTCAATCTCTAAAAAAGGGATACGTTAGGATTTGTTTTGTAACGTTTTAAACGTTTGGATTTGTTTCGAAATATTTTAAACGTGTGGCTTAAAATGCTAAAAAGGTGAAACATTTGGATTTGTTTCGTAACGTTTTAAACATTTGGCTTAAATAGCGAAAAAGGGGAAACGTTTGGATTTGTTTCGTATTAAACGTTAAAATTTGTTTCGTAACGTTTTAAACGTTTGGCTTAAATCGCTAAAAAGGTGAAACGTTAGGATTTGTTTCGTTTTAAACGTTTGGATTTGTTTCGTATCATCTGAAACGTTTGACTTAAATCGCTAAAATGGTGAAACGTTTGAATATCTTTTGTAATATTTAAACGTTTTGGCCTAAATAGCAAAAACTTATTTGTCTCGTGACGTTTTAAACGTTTGGATTTGTTTTATAACATTTAAAAGTTCGGCTTAAATCGCTAATAAGGTAAAACGTTTGTATTTGTTTCGTAACATTTTAAACGTTTGGCTTAAATCGCTAAAAAGGTGAAACGTTAAGATTTGTTTCGTAGCGTTTTAAACATTTGGATTTCTATCGTAACATTTTAAACGTTTGGCTTAAATTGCTAAAATGGTCAAACATTAGGATTTGTTTCGTAACGTTTTAAACGTTTGGCTTAAATAGCTAAAAAGCTTAAATGTTAGGATTTGTTTCGTAATGTTTTAAACGTTTGGCTTAAATCGATAAAAAGGTGAAACTTTAGGATTTGTTTCATAACGTTTTAATCGTTTGGATTGGTTTTATGACCTTTTAAACATTTGACTTAAATCGCTAAAAAGGTGAAACATTTGGATTTGTTTCGAAACGTTTTAACTGTTTTGCTTAAATCGCTAAAAAGGTGAAACGTTAGGATTTGTTTCGTAACGTTTTAAACGTTTGACTTAAATCGTTAAAAAACTAAAATGTTAAGATTTGTTTCGAAACATTTTACACCTTTGGATTGGTTTTCTAACGTTTTAAACGTTTGGCTTAAACCGCGAAAGAGGAGAAATGTTTGGATTTGTTTCGAAACGTTTTAAACGTTTGGCTTAAATCACTAAAATGGTGAAACATTAGGATTTTATTTGGTAAAGTTTAAACGTGTGGATTAGTTCCGTAACGTTATAAACGTTTGCCTTAAAACGCTATAAAGGTGAAAAGTTTGGATTTGTTTTGTAACGTTTTAAACGTTTGGCTTAAATAGCTAAAAAGGTAAAACGCTTGGATTTGTTTCGTAACGTTTTAAACATTTTGGATTGGTTTCATAACGTTTTAAACGTTTGGCTTATATCGCTAAAAAGATGAAATTTTAGTATTTGTTTTGTAACGTTTGTAAACATTTGGCTTAAATCGCTAAAAAGGTGAAAAGATAGGATTTGTTTAGTAACGTTTTAAACGTTTGGCTTAAATTGTTAAAAAGGTGAAACGTTAGTATCTGTTTCGTAACATTTTAAACGTTTGGCTTAAATCGCTAAAAAGGTGAAATGTTTGGATTTGTTTCGTAACATTTGTAAACGTTTGGCTTAAATCAACAAAAAGGTGAAACGTTTGGATTTGTTTCGTAACGTTTGGAAACATTTGGCCTAAATTGCTAAAAAGGGGGAACGTTTCGATTTGTTTTGTAACGTTTTAAACGTTTGGCTTAAATTGCTAAAAAGGAGAAACGTTTGGTTTTGTTTCCTAACGTTTGGCTTAAATCGCTAACAAGGTGAAACATTTGGATTTGTTTCATAACGTTTGTAAACATTTGGCTTAAGTCGCCAAATAGTTTAAAATATTTGGATTTGTTTCGTAACATTATAAATATTTTGATTTGTTTTGTAATGTTTGTAAACGTTTGGATTTGTTTTGTAACGTTTTAAATGTTTTGATTAGTTTCGTAATGTTTCAAATTTTTTGTTTAAATCGCTAAAAATATGAAACGTATGGATTTTTTTCGTAACGTTTTAAACATTTGTATTGGTTTCATAATGTTTGTAAACGTTTGGCTTAAATCGCTAAAAAGGTGAAAAGATAGGATTTGTTTAGTAACGTTTTAAACGTTTGGCTTAAATCGTTTAAAAGGTGAAACGTTAGTATCTGTTTCGTAACATTTTAAACGTTTGGCTTAAATCGCTAAAAAGGTGAAATGTTTGGATTTGTTTCGTAACATTTGTAAACGTTTGGCTTAAATCAACAAAAAGGTGAAACGTTTGGATTTGTTTCGTAACGTTTGGAAACATTTGGCCTAAATTGCTAAAAATGGGGAACGTTTCGATTTGTTTTGTAACGTTTTAAACGTTTGGCTTAAATTGCTAAAAAGGAGAAACGTTTGGTTTTGTTTCCTAACGTTTGTAAACGTTTGGCTTAAATCGCTAAAAAGGTGAAACATTTGGATTTGTTTCATAACGTTTGTAAACATTTGGCTTAAGTCGCTAAATAGTTTAAAATATTTGGATTTGTTTCGTAACATTATAAATGTTTGGATTTGTTTTGTAACGTTTGTAAACATTTGGATTTGTTTTGTAACGTTTTAAATGTTTTGATTAGTTTCGTAACGTTTCAAATTTTTTGTTTAAATCGCTAAAAATGTGAAACGTATGGATTTTTTTCGTAACGTTTTAAACATTTGGATTGGTTTCATAATGTTTGTAAACGTTTGGCTTAAATGCTAAAAATGGGAAACGTTTAGATTTGTTTCGTAACATTTATAAACGTTTGGCTTAAATCGCTAAAAATGTAAAACGTTAGGATTTGTTTCATAACGTTTTTATTAGCTTAAATAGCTAAAAGGGTGCAACTTTTGGTTTTGTTTCATAACGTTTTAAACGTTTGGTTTGAATCGCTAAAAAGGTGAAACGTTTGGATTTGTTTCGTAACGTTTGTAAACGTTTGGATTAAATCGCTAAAAAGGTGAAACATTTGGACTTGCTTTGTAACGTTTGTAAATGTTTGGCATATATCACTAAAAAGGTAAAACGTTTGGATTTGTTTCGTAACGTTTGTAAACGTTTGAATTTGTTTCGTAACGTTTGGCTTAAATAGCTAAAAAGATTAAACGTTTGAATTTATTTCATAACGTTTTAAACGTTGGGCTTATATCGCTAAAAATGTGAAACTTTAGGATTTGTTTCGTAACGTTTTAAACGTTTGGATTGATTTCATAGGGTTTTAAACGTTTTGATTAAATCGCTAAAAAGGTGAAATGTTTGGATTTGTTTCTTAACGTTTTAAACGTTTGGATTAAATAGCTAAAAAAGTGAAATATTTTGATTTGTTTCATAATGTTATAGACATTTTGATTGGTTTTGTAACGTTTTAAACTTTTGGCTTAAATCGCTAAAAAGGGGAAACATTTGGATTTGTTTCATAACGGTTTAAACGTTTGGATTGGTTTCGTATCGTTTTTAAACATTTGGATTGGTTACGTAACTTTTTAAACATTTGGATTTGTTTCGTAATGTTTTAAACGTTTGGATTAAATCGCTAAAAAGGTGAAATGTTTGGATTTGTTAAAAATGTGAAACGTTTGGAATGGTTTCGTAACGTTATTGGTTTCGTAACGTTTGTAAAACGTTTGGCTTAAATCGCTAGAAAGATGAAACCTTTGGATTTGTTTCGTAATGTTTCAACACGTTTAGCCTAAATCGCTAAAAATGCGAAAGGTTTGGATTTATTTCGTAACGCTGGTAAACGTTTAGCTTAAATCGCTAAAACGGGGAAACGTTTGAATTGTTTTCGTAACGTGTAAAACATTTGGACTGGTTTCGTAAAGTTTTAAATGCTTGTCTTAAATCGCTAAAGAGGTGAAACATTTGGATTTGTTTCGTAACGTTTGTAAACGTTTGGCTTAAATCAGTAAAAAGGAGAAACATTTGGATTCGTTTCGTAACGTTTGGAAATATTTGGCTTAAATAGTGAAAAAGGGGAAACGTTTGGATTTGTTTCGTATTAAACGTTAGAATTTGTTTCGTAACGTTTTAAACGTTTGGCTTAAATCGCTAAAAAGGTGAAACGTTAGGATTTGTTTCGTTTTAAACGTTTGGATTTGTTTCGTATCATCTTAAACGTTTGACTTAAATTGCTAAAATGGTGAAACGTTTGAATTTCTTTTGTAATATTTAAACATTTTGGCTTAAATAGCAAAAACTTGTTTGTCTCGTGACGTTTTAAACGTTTGGATTTGTTTCATAACATTTAAAAGTTCGGCTTAAATCGCTAATAAGGTAAAACGTTTGTATTTGTTTCGTAACATTTTAAACGTTTGGCTTAAATCGCTAAAAAGGTGAAACGTTAAGATTTGTTTCTTAGCGTTTTAAACATTTGGATTTCTATCGTAACATTTTAAACGTTTGGCTTAAATTGCTAAAATGGTCAAACATTAGGATTTGTTTCGTAACGTTTTAAACGTTTGGCTTAAATAGCTAAAAAGCTTAAATGTTAGGATTTGTTTCGTAACGTTTTAAACGTTTGGCTTAAATCGATAAAAAGGTGAAACTTTAGGATTTGTTTCATAACGTTTTAATCGTTTGGATTGGTTTTATGACCTTTTAAACATTTGAATTAAATCGCTAAAAAGGTGAAACATTTGGATTTGTTTCGAAACGTTTTAACTGTTTCGCTTAAATCGCTAAAAAGGTGAAACATTAGGATTTGTTTCGTAACATTTTAAATGTTTGACTTAAATCGTTAAAAAAGTAAAATGTTAAGATTTGTTTCGAAACATTTTACACCTTTGGATTGGTTTTCTAACGTTTTAAACGTTAGGCTTACACCGCGAAAGAGGAGAAATGTTTGGATTTGTTTCGAAACGTTTTAAACGTTTGGCTTAAATCACTAAAATGGTGAAACATTAGGATTTTATTTGGTAAAGTTTAAACGTGTGGATTGGTTCCGTAACGTTATAAACGTTTGCCTCAAAACGCTATAAAGGTGAAAAGTTTGGATTTGTTTTGTAACGTTTTAAACGTTTGGCTTAAATAGCTAAAAAGGTAAAACGCTTGGATTTGTTTCGTAACATTTTAAACATTTGGATTGGTTTCATAACGTTTTAAACGTTTGGCTTATATCGCTAAAAAGATGAAATTTTAGTATTTGTTTTGTAACGTTTGTAAACGTTTGGCTTAAATCGCTAAAAAGGTGAAAAGATAGGATTTGTTTCGTAACGTTTTAAACGTTTGGCTTAAATCGTTAAAAAGGTGAAACGTTAATATTTGTTTCGTAACATTTTAAATGTTTGGCTTAAATCGCTAAAAAGGTGAAATGTTTGGATTTGTTTCGTAACATTTGTAAACGTTTGGCTTAAATCAACAAAAAGGTGAAACGTTTGGATTTAATTCGTAACGTTTGGAAACATTTGGCCTAAATTGCTAAAAAGGGGGAACGTTTCGATTTCTTTTGTAACGTTTTAAACGTTTGGCTTAAATTGCTAAAAAGGAGAAACATTTGGTTTTGTTTCCTAACGTTTGTAAACGTTTGGCTTAAATCGCTAAAAAGGTGAAATATTTGGATTTGTTTCATAACGTTTGTAAACGTTTGGCTTAAGTCGCTAAATAGTTTAAAATATTTGGATTTGTTTCGTAACATTTTAAATGTTTGGATTTGTTTTGTAACGTTTGTAAACGTTTGGATTTGGTTTGTAACGTTTTAAATGTTTTGATTAGTTTCGTAACGTTTCAAATTTTTTGTTTAAATCGCTAAAAATGTGAAATGTATGGATTTTTTTCATAACGTTTTAAACATTTGGATTGGTTTCATAATGTTTGTAAACGTTTGGCTTAAATCGCTAAAAATGGGAAACGTTTAGATTTGTTTCGTAACATTTGTAAACGTTTGGCTTAAATCGCTAAAAATATAAAACGTTAGGATTTGTTTCATAACGTTTTTATTAGCTTAAATAGCTAAAAGGGTGCAACTTTTGGTTTTGTTTCATAACGTTTTAAACGTTTGGTTTGAATCGCTAAAAAGGTGAAACGTTTGGATTTGTTTCGTAACATTTGTAAACGTTTGGATTAAATCGCTAAAAAGGTGAAACGTTTGGACTTGCTTTGTAACGTTTGTAAATGTTTGGCATATATCACTAAAAAGGTGAAACGTTTGGATTTGTTTCGTAACGTTTGTAAACGTTTGAATTTGTTTCGTAACGTTTGGCTTAAATAGCTAAAAAGGTTAAACGTTTGAATTTATTTCATAACGTTTTAAACGTTGGGCTTATATCGCTAAAAATGTGAAACTTTAGGATTTGTTTCGTAACGTTTTAAACGTTTGGATTGATTTCATAGGGTTTTAAACGTTTTGATTAAATCGCTAAAAAGGTGAAATGTTTGGATTTGTTTCTTAACGTTTTAAACGTTTGGATTAAATAGCTAAAAAAGTGAAATATTTTGATTTGTTTCATAATGTTATAGACATTTTGATTGGTTTTGTAACGTTTTAAACGTTTGGCTTAAATCAACAAAAAGGTGAAACGTTTGGATTTAATTCGTAACGTTTGGAAACATTTGGCCTAAATTGCTAAAAAGGGGGAACGTTTCGATTTCTTTTGTAACGTTTTAAACGTTTGGCTTAAATTGCTAAAAAGGAGAAACATTTGGTTTTGTTTCCTAACGTTTGTAAACGTTTGGCTTAAATCGCTAAAAAGGTGAAATATTTGGATTTGTTTCATAACGTTTGTAAACGTTTGGCTTAAGTCGCTAAATAGTTTAAAATATTTGGATTTGTTTCGTAACATTTTAAATGTTTGGATTTGTTTTGTAACGTTTGTAAACGTTTGGATTTGGTTTGTAACGTTTTAAATGTTTTGATTAGTTTCGTAACGTTTCAAATTTTTTGTTTAAATCGCTAAAAATGTGAAATGTATGGATTTTTTTCATAACGTTTTAAACATTTGGATTGGTTTCATAATGTTTGTAAACGTTTGGCTTAAATCGCTAAAAATGGGAAACGTTTAGATTTGTTTCGTAACATTTGTAAACGTTTGGCTTAAATCGCTAAAAATATAAAACGTTAGGATTTGTTTCATAACGTTTTTATTAGCTTAAATAGCTAAAAGGGTGCAACTTTTGGTTTTGTTTCATAACGTTTTAAACGTTTGGTTTGAATCGCTAAAAAGGTGAAACGTTTGGATTTGTTTCGTAACATTTGTAAACGTTTGGATTAAATCGCTAAAAAGGTGAAACGTTTGGACTTGCTTTGTAACGTTTGTAAATGTTTGGCATATATCACTAAAAAGGTGAAACGTTTGGATTTGTTTCGTAACGTTTGTAAACGTTTGAATTTGTTTCGTAACGTTTGGCTTAAATAGCTAAAAAGGTTAAACGTTTGAATTTATTTCATAACGTTTTAAACGTTGGGCTTATATCGCTAAAAATGTGAAACTTTAGGATTTGTTTCGTAACGTTTTAAACGTTTGGATTGATTTCATAGGGTTTTAAACGTTTTGATTAAATCGCTAAAAAGGTGAAATGTTTGGATTTGTTTCTTAACGTTTTAAACGTTTGGATTAAATAGCTAAAAAAGTGAAATATTTTGATTTGTTTCATAATGTTATAGACATTTTGATTGGTTTTGTAACGTTTTAAACTTTTGGCTTAAATCGCTAAAAAGGGGAAACATTTGGATTTGTTTCATAACGGTTTAAACGTTTGGATTGGTTTCGTATCGTTTTTAAACATTTGGATTGGTTACGTAACTTTTTAAACATTTGGATTTGTTTCGTAATGTTTTAAACGTTTGGATTAAATCGCTAAAAAGGTGAAATGTTTGGATTTGTTAAAAATGTGAAACGTTTGGAATGGTTTCGTAACGTTATTGGTTTCGTAACGTTTGTAAAACGTTTGGCTTAAATCGCTAGAAAGATGAAACCTTTGGATTTGTTTCGTAATGTTTCAACACGTTTAGCCTAAATCGCTAAAAATGCGAAAGGTTTGGATTTATTTCGTAACGCTGGTAAACGTTTAGCTTAAATCGCTAAAACGGGGAAACGTTTGAATTGTTTTCGTAACGTGTAAAACATTTGGACTGGTTTCGTAAAGTTTTAAATGCTTGTCTTAAATCGCTAAAGAGGTGAAACATTTGGATTTGTTTCGTAACGTTTGTAAACGTTTGGCTTAAATCAGTAAAAAGGAGAAACATTTGGATTCGTTTCGTAACGTTTGGAAATATTTGGCTTAAATAGTGAAAAAGGGGAAACGTTTGGATTTGTTTCGTATTAAACGTTAGAATTTGTTTCGTAACGTTTTAAACGTTTGGCTTAAATCGCTAAAAAGGTGAAACGTTAGGATTTGTTTCGTTTTAAACGTTTGGATTTGTTTCGTATCATCTTAAACGTTTGACTTAAATTGCTAAAATGGTGAAACGTTTGAATTTCTTTTGTAATATTTAAACATTTTGGCTTAAATAGCAAAAACTTGTTTGTCTCGTGACGTTTTAAACGTTTGGATTTGTTTCATAACATTTAAAAGTTCGGCTTAAATCGCTAATAAGGTAAAACGTTTGTATTTGTTTCGTAACATTTTAAACGTTTGGCTTAAATCGCTAAAAAGGTGAAACGTTAAGATTTGTTTCTTAGCGTTTTAAACATTTGGATTTCTATCGTAACATTTTAAACGTTTGGCTTAAATTGCTAAAATGGTCAAACATTAGGATTTGTTTCGTAACGTTTTAAACGTTTGGCTTAAATAGCTAAAAAGCTTAAATGTTAGGATTTGTTTCGTAACGTTTTAAACGTTTGGCTTAAATCGATAAAAAGGTGAAACTTTAGGATTTGTTTCATAACGTTTTAATCGTTTGGATTGGTTTTATGACCTTTTAAACATTTGAATTAAATCGCTAAAAAGGTGAAACATTTGGATTTGTTTCGAAACGTTTTAACTGTTTCGCTTAAATCGCTAAAAAGGTGAAACATTAGGATTTGTTTCGTAACATTTTAAACGTTTGACTTAAATCGTTAAAAAAGTAAAATGTTAAGATTTGTTTCGAAACATTTTACACCTTTGGATTGGTTTTCTAACGTTTTAAACGTTAGGCTTACACCGCGAAAGAGGAGAAATGTTTGGATTTGTTTCGAAACGTTTTAAACGTTTGGCTTAAATCACTAAAATGGTGAAACATTAGGATTTTATTTGGTAAAGTTTAAACGTGTGGATTGGTTCCGTAACGTTATAAACGTTTGCCTCAAAACGCTATAAAGGTGAAAAGTTTGGATTTGTTTTGTAACGTTTTAAACGTTTGGCTTAAATAGCTAAAAAGGTAAAACGCTTGGATTTGTTTCGTAACATTTTAAACATTTGGATTGGTTTCATAACGTTTTAAACGTTTGGCTTATATCGCTAAAAAGATGAAATTTTAGTATTTGTTTTGTAACGTTTGTAAACGTTTGGCTTAAATCGCTAAAAAGGTGAAAAGATAGGATTTGTTTCGTAACGTTTTAAACGTTTGGCTTAAATCGTTAAAAAGGTGAAACGTTAATATTTGTTTCGTAACATTTTAAATGTTTGGCTTAAATCGCTAAAAAGGTGAAATGTTTGGATTTGTTTCGTAACATTTGTAAACGTTTGGCTTAAATCAACAAAAAGGTGAAACGTTTGGATTTAATTCGTAACGTTTGGAAACATTTGGCCTAAATTGCTAAAAAGGGGGAACGTTTCGATTTCTTTTGTAACGTTTGGCTTAAATTGCTAAAAAGGAGAAACATTTGGTTTTGTTTCCTAACGTTTGTAAACGTTTGGCTTAAATCGCTAAAAAGGTGAAATATTTGGATTTGTTTCATAACGTTTGTAAACGTTTGGCTTAAGTCGCTAAATAGTTTAAAATATTTGGATTTGTTTCGTAACATTTTAAATGTTTGGATTTGTTTTGTAACGTTTGTAAACGTTTGGATTTGGTTTGTAACGTTTTAAATGTTTTGATTAGTTTCGTAACGTTTCAAATTTTTTGTTTAAATCGCTAAAAATGTGAAACGTATGGATTTTTTTCGTAACGTTTTAAACATTTGGATTGGTTTCATAATGTTTGTAAACGTGTTGCTTAAATCGCTAAAAATGGGAAACGTTTAGATTTGTTTCGTAACATTTGTAAACGTTTGGCTTAAATCGCTAAAAATATAAAACGTTAGGATTTGCTTCATAACGTTTTTACTAGCTTAAATAGCTAAAAGGGTGCAACTTTTGGTTTTGTTTCATAACGTTTTAAACGTTTGGTTTGAATCGCTAAAAAGGTGAAACGTTTGGATTTGTTTCGTAACATTTGTAAACGTTTGGATTAAATCGCTAAAAAGGTGAAACGTTTGGACTTGCTTTGTAACGTTTGTAAATGTTTGGCATATATCACTAAAAAGGTGAAACGTTTGGATTTGTTTCGTAACGTTTGTAAACGTTTGAATTTGTTTCGTAACGTTTGGCTTAAATAGCTAAAAAGGTTAAACGTTTGAATTTATTTCATAACGTTTTAAACGTTGGGCTTATATCGCTAAAAATGTGAAACTTTAGGATTTGTTTCGTAACATTTTAAACGTTTGGATTGATTTCATAGGGTTTTAAACGTTTTGATTAAATCGCTAAAAAGGTGAAATGTTTGGATTTGTTTCTTAACGTTTTAAACGTTTGGATTAAATAGCTAAAAAAGTGAAATATTTTGATTTGTTTCATAATGTTATAGACATTTTGATTGGTTTTGTAACGTTTTAAACTTTTGGCTTAAATCGCTAAAAAGGGGAAACATTTGGATTTGTTTCATAACGGTTTAAACGTTTGGATTGGTTTCGTATCGTTTTTAAACATTTGGATTGGTTACGTAACTTTTTAAACATTTGGATTTGTTTCGTAATGTTTTAAACGTTTGGATTAAATCGCTAAAAAGGTGAAATGTTTGGATTTGTTAAAAATGTGAAACGTTTGGAATGGTTTCGTAACGTTATTGGTTTCGTAACGTTTGTAAAACGTTTGGCTTAAATCGCTAGAAAGATGAAACCTTTGGATTTGTTTCGTAATGTTTCAACACGTTTAGCCTAAATCGCTAAAAATGCGAAAGGTTTGGATTTATTTCGTAACGCTGGTAAACGTTTAGCTTAAATCGCTAAAACGGGGAAACGTTTGAATTGTTTTCGTAACGTGTAAAACATTTGGACTGGTTTCGTAAAGTTTTAAATGCTTGTCTTAAATCGCTAAAGAGGTGAAACATTTGGATTTGTTTCGTAACGTTTGTAAACGTTTGGCTTAAATCAGTAAAAAGGAGAAACATTTGGATTCGTTTCGTAACGTTTGGAAATATTTGGCTTAAATAGTGAAAAAGGGGAAACGTTTGGATTTGTTTCGTATTAAACGTTAGAATTTGTTTCGTAACGTTTTAAACGTTTGGCTTAAATCGCTAAAAAGGTGAAACGTTAGGATTTGTTTCGTTTTAAACGTTTGGATTTGTTTCGTATCATCTTAAACGTTTGACTTAAATTGCTAAAATGGTGAAACGTTTGAATTTCTTTTGTAATATTTAAACATTTTGGCTTAAATAGCAAAAACTTGTTTGTCTCGTGACGTTTTAAACGTTTGGATTTGTTTCATAACATTTAAAAGTTCGGCTTAAATCGCTAATAAGGTAAAACGTTTGTATTTGTTTCGTAACATTTTAAACGTTTGGCTTAAATCGCTAAAAAGGTGAAACGTTAAGATTTGTTTCTTAGCGTTTTAAACATTTGGATTTCTATCGTAACATTTTAAACGTTTGGCTTAAATTGCTAAAGTGGTCAAACATTAGGATTTGTTTCGTAACGTTTTAAACGTTTGGCTTAAATAGCTAAAAAGCTTAAATGTTAGGATTTGTTTCGTAACGTTTTAAACGTTTGGCTTAAATCGATAAAAAGGTGAAACTTTAGGATTTGTTTCATAACGTTTTAATCGTTTGGATTGGTTTTATGACCTTTTAAACATTTGAATTAAATCGCTAAAAAGGTGAAACATTTGGATTTGTTTCGAAACGTTTTAACTGTTTCGCTTAAATCGCTAAAAAGGTGAAACATTAGGATTTGTTTCGTAACATTTTAAACGTTTGACTTAAATCGTTAAAAAAGTAAAATGTTAAGATTTGTTTCGAAACATTTTACACCTTTGGATTGGTTTTCTAACGTTTTAAACGTTAGGCTTACACCGCGAAAGAGGAGAAATGTTTGGATTTGTTTCGAAACGTTTTAAACGTTTGGCTTAAATCACTAAAATGGTGAAACATTAGGATTTTATTTGGTAAAGTTTAAACGTGTGGATTGGTTCCGTAACGTTATAAACGTTTGCCTCAAAACGCTATAAAGGTGAAAAGTTTGGATTTGTTTTGTAACGTTTTAAACGTTTGGCTTAAATAGCTAAAAAGGTAAAACGCTTGGATTTGTTTCGTAACATTTTAAACATTTGGATTGGTTTCATAACGTTTTAAACGTTTGGCTTATATCGCTAAAAAGATGAAATTTTAGTATTTGTTTTGTAACGTTTGTAAACGTTTGGCTTAAATCGCTAAAAAGGTGAAAAGATAGGATTTGTTTCGTAACGTTTTAAACGTTTGGCTTAAATCGTTAAAAAGGTGAAACGTTAATATTTGTTTCGTAACATTTTAAATGTTTGGCTTAAATCGCTAAAAAGGTGAAATGTTTGGATTTGTTTCGTAACATTTGTAAACGTTTGGCTTAAATCAACAAAAAGGTGAAACGTTTGGATTTAATTCGTAACGTTTGGAAACATTTGGCCTAAATTGCTAAAAAGGGGGAACGTTTCGATTTCTTTTGTAACGTTTTAAACGTTTGGCTTAAATTGCTAAAAAGGAGAAACATTTGGTTTTGTTTCCTAACGTTTGTAAACGTTTGGCTTAAATCGCTAAAAAGGTGAAATATTTGGATTTGTTTCATAACGTTTGTAAACGTTTGGCTTAAGTCGCTAAATAGTTTAAAATATTTGGATTTGTTTCGTAACATTTTAAATGTTTGGATTTGTTTTGTAACGTTTGTAAACGTTTGGATTTGGTTTGTAACGTTTTAAATGTTTTGATTAGTTTCGTAACGTTTCAAATTTTTTGTTTAAATCGCTAAAAATGTGAAACGTATGGATTTTTTTCGTAACGTTTTAAACATTTGGATTGGTTTCATAATGTTTGTAAACGTTTGGCTTAAATCGCTAAAAATGGGAAACGTTTAGATTTGTTTCGTAACATTTGTAAACGTTTGGCTTAAATCGCTAAAAATATAAAACGTTAGGATTTGTTTCATAACGTTTTTATTAGCTTAAATAGCTAAAAGGGTGCAACTTTTGGTTTTGTTTCATAACGTTTTAAACGTTTGGTTTGAATCGCTAAAAAGGTGAAACGTTTGGATTTGTTTCGTAACATTTGTAAACGTTTGGATTAAATCGCTAAAAAGGTGAAACGTTTGGACTTGCTTTGTAACGTTTGTAAATGTTTGGCATATATCACTAAAAAGGTGAAACGTTTGGATTTGTTTCGTAACGTTTGTAAACGTTTGAATTTGTTTCGTAACGTTTGGCTTAAATAGCTAAAAAGGTTAAACGTTTGAATTTATTTCATAACGTTTTAAACGTTGGGCTTATATCGCTAAAAATGTGAAACTTTAGGATTTGTTTCGTAACGTTTTAAACGTTTGGATTGATTTCATAGGGTTTTAAACGTTTTGATTAAATCGCTAAAAAGGTGAAATGTTTGGATTTGTTTCTTAACGTTTTAAACGTTTGGATTAAATAGCTAAAAAAGTGAAATATTTTGATTTGTTTCATAATGTTATAGACATTTTGATTGGTTTTGTAACGTTTTAAACTTTTGGCTTAAATCGCTAAAAAGGGGAAACATTTGGATTTGTTTCATAACGGTTTAAACGTTTGGATTGGTTTCGTATCGTTTTTAAACATTTGGATTGGTTACGTAACTTTTTAAACATTTGGATTTGTTTCGTAATGTTTTAAACGTTTGGATTAAATCGCTAAAAAGGTGAAATGTTTGGATTTGTTAAAAATGTGAAACGTTTGGAATGGTTTCGTAACGTTATTGGTTTCGTAACGTTTGTAAAACGTTTGGCTTAAATCGCTAGAAAGATGAAACCTTTGGATTTGTTTCGTAATGTTTCAACACGTTTAACCTAAATCGCTAAAAATGCGAAAGGTTTGGATTTATTTCGTAACGCTGGTAAACGTTTAGCTTAAATCGCTAAAACGGGGAAACGTTTGAATTGTTTTCGTAACGTGTAAAACATTTGGACTGGTTTCGTAAAGTTTTAAATGCTTGTCTTAAATCGCTAAAGAGGTGAAACATTTGGATTTGTTTCGTAACGTTTGTAAACGTTTGGCTTAAATCAGTAAAAAGGAGAAACATTTGGATTCGTTTCGTAACGTTTGGAAATATTTGGCTTAAATAGTGAAAAAGGGGAAACGTTTGGATTTGTTTCGTATTAAACGTTAGAATTTGTTTCGTAACGTTTTAAACGTTTGGCTTAAATCGCTAAAAAGGTGAAACGTTAGGATTTGTTTCGTTTTAAACGTTTGGATTTGTTTCGTATCATCTTAAACGTTTGACTTAAATTGCTAAAATGGTGAAACGTTTGAATTTCTTTTGTAATATTTAAACATTTTGGCTTAAATAGCAAAAACTTGTTTGTCTCGTGACGTTTTAAACGTTTGGATTTGTTTCATAACATTTAAAAGTTCGGCTTAAATCGCTAATAAGGTAAAACGTTTGTATTTGTTTCGTAACATTTTAAACGTTTGGCTTAAATCGCTAAAAAGGTGAAACGTTAAGATTTGTTTCTTAGCGTTTTAAACATTTGGATTTCTATCGTAACATTTTAAACGTTTGGCTTAAATTGCTAAAGTGGTCAAACATTAGGATTTGTTTCGTAACGTTTTAAACGTTTGGCTTAAATAGCTAAAAAGCTTAAATGTTAGGATTTGTTTCGTAACGTTTTAAACGTTTGGCTTAAATCGATAAAAAGGTGAAACTTTAGGATTTGTTTCATAACGTTTTAATCGTTTGGATTGGTTTTATGACCTTTTAAACATTTGAATTAAATCGCTAAAAAGGTGAAACATTTGGATTTGTTTCGAAACGTTTTAACTGTTTCGCTTAAATCGCTAAAAAGGTGAAACATTAGGATTTGTTTCGTAACATTTTAAACGTTTGACTTAAATCGTTAAAAAAGTAAAATGTTAAGATTTGTTTCGAAACATTTTACACCTTTGGATTGGTTTTCTAACGTTTTAAACGTTAGGCTTACACCGCGAAAGAGGAGAAATGTTTGGATTTGTTTCGAAACGTTTTAAACGTTTGGCTTAAATCACTAAAATGGTGAAACATTAGGATTTTATTTGGTAAAGTTTAAACGTGTGGATTGGTTCCGTAACGTTATAAACGTTTGCCTCAAAACGCTATAAAGGTGAAAAGTTTGGATTTGTTTTGTAACGTTTTAAACGTTTGGCTTAAATAGCTAAAAAGGTAAAACGCTTGGATTTGTTTCGTAACATTTTAAACATTTGGATTGGTTTCATAACGTTTTAAACGTTTGGCTTATATCGCTAAAAAGATGAAATTTTAGTATTTGTTTTGTAACGTTTGTAAACGTTTGGCTTAAATCGCTAAAAAGGTGAAAAGATAGGATTTGTTTCGTAACGTTTTAAACGTTTGGCTTAAATCGTTAAAAAGGTGAAACGTTAATATTTGTTTCGTAACATTTTAAATGTTTGGCTTAAATCGCTAAAAAGGTGAAATGTTTGGATTTGTTTCGTAACATTTGTAAACGTTTGGCTTAAATCAACAAAAAGGTGAAACGTTTGGATTTGTTTCGTAACGTTTGGAAACATTTGGCCTAAATTGCTAAAAATGGGGAACGTTTCGATTTGTTTTGTAACGTTTTAAACGTTTGGCTTAAATTGCTAAAAAGGAGAAACGTTTGGTTTTGTTTCCTAACGTTTGTAAACGTTTGGCTTAAATCGCTAAAAAGGTGAAACATTTGGATTTGTTTCATAACGTTTGTAAATGTTTGGCTTAAGTCGCTAAATAGTTTAAAATATTTGGATTTGTTTCGTAACATTATAAATGTTTGGATTTGTTTTGTAACGTTTGTAAACGTTTGGATTTGGTTTGTAACGTTTTAAATGTTTTGATTAGTTTCGTAACGTTTCAAATTTTTTGTTTAAATCGCTAAAAATGTGAAACGTATGGATTTTTTTCGTAACGTTTTAAACATTTGGATTGGTTTCATAATGTTTGTAAACGTTTGGCTTAAATCGCTAAAAATGGGAAACGTTTAGATTTGTTTCGTAACATTTGTAAACGTTTGGCTTAAATCGCTAAAAATGTAAAACGTTAGGATTTGTTTCATAACGTTTTTATTAGCTTAAATAGCTAAAAGGGTGCAACTTTTGGTTTTGTTTCATAACGTTTTAAACGTTTGGTTTGAATCGCTAAAAAGGTGAAACGTTTGGATTTGTTTCGTAACATTTGTAAACGTTTGGATTAAATCGCTAAAAAGGTGAAACGTTTGGACTTGCTTTGTAACGTTTGTAAATGTTTGGCATATATCACTAAAAAGGTGAAACGTTTGGATTTGTTTCGTAACGTTTGTAAACGTTTGAATTTGTTTCGTAACGTTTGTAAACGTTTGGCTTAAATAGCTAAAAAGGTTAAACGTTTGGATTTATTTCATAAAGTTTTAAACGTTGGGCTTATATCGCTAAAAAGGTGAAACTTTAGGATTTGTTTCGTAACGTTTTAAACGTTTGGATTGATTTGATAGGGTTTTAAACGTTTGGATTAAATCGCTAAAAAGGTGAAATGTTTGGATTTGTTTCTTAACGTTTTAAACGTTTGGATTAAATAGCTAAAAAAGTGAAATGTTTTGATTTGTTTCGTAACGTTATAGACATTTGGATTTGTTTTTTAACGTTTTAAACTTTTGGCTTAAATCGCTTAAAAGGGGAAACATTTGGATTTGTTTCGTAACGGTTTAAACGTTTGGATTGGTTTCGTATCGTTTTTAAACATTTGGACTGGTTACGTAACTTTTTAAACATTTGGATTTGTTTCGTAACGTTTTAAACGTTTGGATTAAATCGCTAAAAAGGTGAAATGTTTGGATTTGTTAAAAATGTGAAACGTTTGGAATGGTTTCGTAACGTTATTGGTTTCGTAACGTTTGTAAAACGTTTGGCTTAAATCGCTAGAAAGATGAAACCTTTGGATTTGTTTCGTAATGTTTGAACACGTTTAGCCTAAATCGCTAAAAATGTGAAAGGTTTGGATTTATTTCGTAACGCTGGTAAACGTTTAGCTTAAATCGCTAAAACGGGGAAACGTTTGGATTGTTTTCGTAACGTGTAAAACATTTGGACTGGTTTTGTAAGGTTTTAAATGCTTGTCTTAAATCGCTAAAGAGGTGAAACATTTGGATTTGCTTTGTAACGTTTGTAAACGTTTGGCTTAAATCAGTAAAAAGGAGAAACATTTGGATTCGTTTCGTAACGTTTGGAAATATTTGGCTGAAATTGCTAAACATGTTTCGATTTGTTTTGTAACGTTTGTAAACGTTTGGCTTAAATTGCTAATAAGGGAAAACGTTTGGTTTTATTTCATAACATTTATAAACGTTTGGCTTAAATCGCTAATAAGTTTTAAATGTTTGGATTTGTTTCGTAATGTTTTAAATGTTTGGATTTGTTTTGTTACATTTTAAACTTTTGGCTTAAATCGTTAAAAAGATCAAATGTTTGAATTTGTTTCTTAACGTTTGTAAACGTTTGGATTTGTTTTGTAACGTTTTAAACGTTTGGATTGGTTTTGTAACGTTTTAAACATTTGGTTTAAATCGCTAAAAATGTGAAAAGTCTGGATTAGTTTCGTAACGTTTTTAACGTTTGGATTGGTTTCGTAACGTTTGTAACTGTTTTGCTTAAATCGCTAAAAATATGAAGCGTTCCTATTTGTTTCATAACGTTTCTAAACGTTTAGCTTAAATCACTAGAAGGGTGAAACGTTTGATTTTGTGTCGTAACGTTTTAAACCTTTGGCTTAAATCGCTAAAAAGGCGAAACGTTTGATTTGTTTCGCATCGTTTGTAAACGTTTGAGCGATTTAAGCCAAACGTTTACAAACATTACGAAACAAATCCAAACGTTTCACCTTATTAGCTATTTAAGCCAAACATTTACAAACGTTACGAAACAAATCCAAAAGTTTAAAAGGTTACGAAATAAAACCAAACATTTCTCTTTTTTTAGCAATTTAAGCCAAACGTTTAAAAACGTTACAAAACAAATCCAAACGTTACAAAAATAATCCAAACGTTTAAAACGTTACGAAACAAACCCACACGTTTCACATTTTTAGCGATTTAAGCCAAACGTTTACAAAATTTACAAAACAAAACCAAATGTTTCACATTTTTAGCGATTTAAGAAAAATGTTTACAAACATTACGAAGCATATCCAAACGTTTAAAACGTTACGAAACCAATCCTAACGTTTAATACGTTACGAAAAAAATCGCTAAAACAAATCCAAACATTTGGTTTAAATCGCTAAAACATTACGAAGCATATCCAAAGATTTGGTTTAAATCGCTAAAACAAATCCAAACATTTGGTTTAAATCGCTAAAACATTACGAAGCATATCCAAACATTTGGTTTAAATCGCTAAAACAAATCCAAACATTTGTTTTAAATCGCTAAAACATTACGAAGCATATCCAAACATTTGATTTAAATCGCTAAAACAAATCCAAAAGTTTCACCTTTTTAGCAATTTAAGCCAAACGTTTACAAACATTACGAAACAAATCCAAACATTTAAAAGGTTACGAAACCAATCCAAACGTTTCGAAACAAAACCAAACGTTTAAAACGTTACGAAACAAATCCTAAAGTTTCACCTTTTTCGCGATATAAGCCCAACGTTTAAAATGTTATGAAATAAATCCAAACGTTTCCAAACATTTCAAAACAAATCCAAAAGTTTAAAATGTTACGAAACAAATCCAAACGTTTAAAACGTTGGGAAACAAATCCAAACGTTTATAAGCATTTCACCATTTTAACAATTTAAGCGAGACGTTTACAAACGTTAAAAAACAAATCCAAACGTTTCACCTTGTTAGCGATTTAAGCCAAACATTTACAAACGTTACAAAACAAAACCAAACGTTTCACCTTTTTAGCAATTTAAGCCAAACGTTTAAAACGTTATGAAACCAATCCAAACGTTTCACCTTTTTAGCTATTTAAGCCAAACGTTTAAAAACTTCACGAAACAAATCCAAATGTTTCCCTTTTTTGACAATTTAAGCCAAACGTTTACAAACGTTACAAAACCAATCCAAACATTTCACCTTTTTAGCATTAAAGCCAAACGATTACAAACGTTACGAAACAAATCCAAACGTTTTACCTTTTTAGCGATTGAAGCCAATTATTTTAAAATCTTACGAAACCAATCAAAACGTTTCCCGTTTTTAGCGATTTAAGCCAAACAATATTACGAAACAAATCCAAACGTTTAAAACGCTACGAAACAAATCCTAACGTTTAAAATGTTACGAAAAAAAATTTAAACGTTTCACATTTTTAACGATTTAAGCCAAACATTTAAAAACGTTACGAAACCAATCCAATGTTTACAACGTTACGAAACAAATCCAAACGTTTCACCTTTTTAGCGATTTAAGCCAAACGTTTAAAACGTTATAAAACTAACCCAAACTTTTAAAACGTTACGAAAGAAATCCAAACGTTTCACCTTTTTAGATATTTAAGCCAAATGTTTAAAACATTACTAAAAAAATCCAAACGTTTAAATCGTAACGAAACAAATCCAAACATTTCACCTTTTTAGCGATTTAAGCCAAACGTTTACAAACATTACGAAACAAATCCAAACGTTTCACCTTTTTAGGGATTTAAGCAAAACGTTTACAAACGTTATAAAACAAATTAGAAGGTTTCACCTTTTTAGCAATTTAAGGCTAAGGTTTAAAACGTTACGAAACCAATCCAAACGTTTCCCCTTTTTAGCTATTTAAGCCAAACGTTTACAAACGTTACGAAACAAATCCAAACATTTCCCTTTTTTAGCAATTTAAGTTAAACGTTCCCCATTTTAGCAATTTAAACCAAACGTTTACAAACGTTACAAAACAAATCCAAACGTTTCACCTTTTTAGCGATTTAAGCCAAACGTTTACAAACGTTACGAAACAAATCCAAACGTTCCACCTTTTTAGCTATTGACGCCAAACCTTTAAAACGTTACGAAACCAATCCAAGCATATAAAACGATACGAAAAAAATCCAAATGTTTCACCTTTTTAGCGATTGAAGCCAAACGTCTAAAATGTTACAAAACTAATCCAAACTTTTAAAACATTACGAAATAAATCCAAACTTTTCACCTTTTTAGCTATATAAGCCAAACATTTAAAACGTTCTGAAACAAATCCAAACGTTAAAAATGTTATGAAACAAATCCAAATATTTCACCTTTTTAGCGATTTAAGTCAAACGTTTGCAAATGTTACAAAACAAATCCAAATGTTTCACCTTTTAAGCGATTTAACCCAAACGTTTACAAATGATACGAAACAAATCGAAACATTTACAAATGTTACGAAGCAAATCCAAATGTTTCCCGTTTTATCCATTTAATCCAAACGTTTATAAACGTTACGAAACAAATCCAAAGTTTCATTTTTTAGCGATTTAAGACAAACGTTTAAAACGTAACAAAACCGATCCAAACATTTCACCTTTTTAACGATTTAGGCCAAACGTTTACAAACATTACGAAACAATCCAATGTTGGCGCAGCGGGACGTGAGGGTCCGAATCGTATATTTCAATTCGAAATTGGAATTCCAACAATTCGGATCCAGAAATTGATCATATCAATAACAAATGGATCGTCGTATCATCTAGTAATTAAAGCACGCATCTAGAAACCGTAAGAAGAATACCTATGTCGATTCTCCAACGATTCTTGTAGTCCCGATAGTACGGCGACCTCAAGCTCGTCCACACGAGTATGCGTCCGATTGAATCCTCGCCTTGAAGTAATCTGCAAGAGTTTCTCTTGCCGAGCAACCCTAAGCTCAAACTCTCGCCTCGATTACGTCTTTGCTGGGATGTATGAAAAACTTTCTCCAAGCTTTTCTGTGATTGATGACTACTTGAACTCCTTCAAATATGCTCTCTTAAGTGTGGTGTTTTTAGAATGAGCAAAGGCAACCTCTATTTATAGGGTAGAGCTTTGCTTAAGAATGCAACACCTCACATGCTAGGTGTCACATGCCAAGCAAAGGTGTTGCCACCATTCGACACCTCACATGCTAGGTGACACACACCAAGCATAGGTGTTGCCACCATCTGACACATCATATGCTAGGTGTCACACATCAAGCATAGGTGTTGCCACCTTCTGACACGTCGGATGCTAGGTGTCACACACAGAGACATACATGACATCATCACGTGACATCATCGTATGACATCATCGTGACATCATCACATGACATCATCGTGACATAATCACATGACATCATCGTGACATCATCATGACATCATCACATGACATCATCACATTAACTTGGATAAAATACAATTAGGTGCCTACTAATTTATAACTCTTACAAATTAGTCCCTAATTTATACTTGTTTTTCATCTTAGATTAATTTCCGAGATATGCTAGTATCTATATGAAATCGATCTCTCGTAAACTCAATCGGTTGCACACCCTATTGTGTGTGACTAACTAGGTTCACATCTATATGGCAACGAGAGTCATAAGAAACGCCTTTCTTATATTAAATAATTAAATCCCATTAATTATTAATTCCCGTAGATCGTGAGTGACGTCTAGCAACATATCACGACCCCCAAATAGATATGAATGTTTCGATGCATTCTTTATGAACCAATGTTCATAATTACCGTACACTCAAAATTCCCTTCATCTAAGATTCCGATCTCGACTAGTGTCACGGTTAAGTCAAACACTGTTTGTCTTAATCATATGACCTCATCTCAATTCTTATTCTTGATAAATATGACTTCCACTAGAAACAACTTTCTAAGTAAGTCATATACACCCGCGCAGGTTTTATCATCCATCAAGAACAATTTGAGATAGCATAGAATCTTTTCTCCGTTCATCCGTAGTGATAAATCCTCTCTTGGTTAAACCCCTATCTCCATATACAACTAACTAGAGCCAACACATCCCGCGACCCTAGCTCATGAAAGATCTAGGGATAAGGAGTATCAAACTCTAATCACCTATATACAAGCTAGTGTCACCGCAAGTCAAAGGACATATGTACAATTATGAAATAGATGACATTAAATTGACTTTGATGAAATACCATGTATAAGTCATCTAGCGTCACTTGTTCGACCCACTCAACATCTTGAGTGTCCACATGTTTATCCTGATCTCCATCAAGTAGTATGAGACTCACTACTTCCTATAATTAGTAACTCCTTACTAATCAGGAGAATAAACAGAGGTGACAATCTTTCCGGGATAATACGATGCCCTGATTCGTAGGACCCCATCGATCATGAACTGTTATTTAGATCACATGTATAATAAAATCTATAACTCATATTCTTAACACCTTAAGAATAGATTCTATCACAATGTGATAAGGACAATACGTAATAAATGAACACTTAGTTGATGAGACACTTAGTTCAATTAGAACATATATATCTTTGCCATTGGGATTAGTTCTACAAATATACATGATCAAATGGCCCTAGGGCACATACTACTAACAATCTCCCACTTGCACTAGTGCCATTGGCAACTATACCTAAGCCCCATCTTTACAAGATGTAAATCTTAATGACTCTATGTCATGTAAACCTTAATGACTCTAAGTCATGGGCTTTGTCAGTGGGTCAGCCGTGTTATCGGCTGATGCTATCTTTTAGAGAAACAATTTTCTCTTTCCAACAATTTCTTTAGATAATATGATAATGCCTTTCCTTATGTTTGGATAAGTTGTGAGACCCAGTTTCCTTTGCTATGGCAGTAGCACCATTGTGGTCGCAGAAAAGAGGAACTGTCGACTTAATGGAAGAAACCATACTTAGTTCTATTAAGAACTATTTTATCCAAACACCTTCTATTACAACATCTCATGCCATAATATACTCGACTTCTATAATGGAATATGGAGTTGATTATTACTTAGAACACTTCTAGCTCACTACTCCTTCATTATAGATAAATATGAATCTGGAGATAGACTCTCTATTATCCATATCTGATTATTAATCAAAATCTGTAAAACGGTCTACTTAAAAATCTCGTTCTCCATTTGTTAATACCATATCTTTAGTTCTATAAAAGTACTTAAAGATACCTTTAACATCCATCCAATGTTCTCAACATAGATTGGATTAAAACCGATTAGTCCCACTAACCGCATAGACAATTTCTAGCTTTGTATGTGGCAACACATACCTCACACTACCAATTGCCGAAGCTTATGGTATCTTTGCTAGATTGTTTCTTTCTTCAGAAGTTTTGGAAGACACTCCCTTTGAAAGATTTATTTTATGCCTAACTAGTATCAATCCTCTCTTAGAACTTCCATATTGAACTACTTCAATATCTTTTCTAAGAAGAGCCTTTAGGAGAAACCAATTATTCTCTTAGATCTATCTCAATAGAGTCTAATACTGAGAATTTAGGCTACCTCTCTGTGGTCTTTGATGGAGTACGTATTAGATAAACCAAAGTTTTACAAAAGTTAACATTCCGATATTATTATTTATTAGTAATAAGTTATCTACATACAAGATTATGAAAGTGAGTCTGCTCCCACTAACCTTCTTGTAAACATTGGGTTTATCATCGTTTTTAATAAATTCGTAACTCCTTACGGCTTTATCAAGACGACGAATCTCGAAGCTTTGTTTCCATCCACTAGGGATCATTTTAGCTTACACGCCTCGGAACCTTCTTCGGAATCAAAATCCTCGGCTTGTTCCATATAGATATACTCCTTAATTTAACCATTAAGGAATGTGGTTCTTACATCCATATGTCCAACCACAAAATCTGAATGTGTAGCCTTGGTAAGAAAAATCTTGATGGACTTAAGCATGGCTACCGGCGATAAAGTGTATTCATAATACTACTTCTTGCCTCTAGCAAAACTCTTTTGCAATAAGGCTTGCTTTAAATGTCTCCACCTTTCCATTAGTACCAATTTTACACTTGAAGATCCATTTAAACCTTATTGGTATAATACCTTTGGATGGATCGACTAGCTCCTAAAATTTGGTTTCTTTATATGGAATCCATTTCAGATTTTATTCCTTCAAACCAATTTTGAAGAATCTATATCACATATAGTTTCCTCATAAGTAGAGGGATCAACACTTGATCTTTTACTCCATGACTAAACAACTCTTGTTTATCATGTGGGAAAACCATCTCTCTATGGTGGACGAGATACTCTACTTAATCTTCGAGTTGTTAATGTAGATACATCTTTTACTAACTCCGGCTTTTAGTGGGTTTGATCAATCTTCATTGATTCATTATTTTGTTGGTAACTAGATGACTCCTCATCTAATTCTATATTCCTTTCTTAGTGTCTCTCTTGAATAAACGCTTTATTAAGAAAGACTACCACCGTTAAACAACGATTGTTTGTTCGGTTTGAATATAGAAACAATATCCTAAACTGTATTTAGGATATCCAACATAACCTTTCCATGATAGATTTTGATTCCAAATTTATCGGATATCAGTTTCCTGATACGTTCCGAACACCCTCAAATCTTAACATCCTTAAGACTTGATTCCATACCATATCTCATAAGGTATCTATGGTGCAAATTTAGTTGGAATTTAATTTAGAATTTTATTTGCGGTAAGAAGTGCTTGACCCTATAACGAGATGGATAAGTCAGTATATAGCTCATTATTGATCGTATCATTTCCACAATGTATGATACGTCCTTCTTGACAGACGCACCATTCAACCATGGTGTTCCCAAAGTGTAAGTTGAAAAATAATACCACATTCCTTTTAGGAACATACCAAATTATGTACTCAAGTATTCTTCCCTTTTCGATCACATCGTAAAGTATTAATACCTTTTCCAATTTGGTTTTCTACTTCATTCTTGAAGTCATTTGAACATTTCAAAATCTTCATGTTTGTTCTTCATAAGACAAACTTAACTATATCGTGATAAATCATCGATGTAGAAAATGAAGTATAAGTATCTACCTTGGTCCGTTTCTTTAAACGTACCATATACATCACTATGTATGATCTCTTAAACGGCTTTAGCTCTACCTCTTTGTCCCACAAAGAATAATCAGGCCATGTTGCCTTTAAGATACGACTCACAAATAGAAAGAGATGCAAAATCTTGATTGCTCAAGATTCCCATCCTATCTAACTTGTTATGTCTATCTTTTGCAATATGTCCTAATTATAAATGCCAAAGTTGTTTAGAAGTTTGATAACTTATGGTATTAATTTCCAAAACATCGTTTGCATTAAACATCTTTATTCAAGTCATAAAGAACATTTTGTACATATCCATACCCAACTCCGTATTATCAAACATAATACTACAAACATCCTTTGTAAATAGAAAATCAACTACCAAATATGTCATACAAATTCGGATATGATATTTCTATATATATTGGGTGAGTACAAAAAACTTGTTTAAGTACAACTTATGTTTATTTAAGAAAATTGAAGTTGATCCTATAGCTCTTGTCGCAACGCTTGCGTCATTCCCGAGATTTAAGATTACTTCATCCTTTTCCTTTCTTTCTCACTTTTACTAAATCCGTAAAAGATAAACAAATGTGAGAATTAGCATCGGTATTCAATGCCCAAGCTTTTAAATGAGCAATTGACATTGGAATATGAGATGGACACATTCTTGATGGAATTGTCGTTCCTCTCGTCATTGCCCTTTAAGTATTCACAATACTTAATGTAATTTCCATTTCAATGTCTTTCAGTTTGACAAAAGAAACACTTTCTTTTATTGACCGAACCGCCTTTTAAATATTCCAAATATTTCCGGCTATGACTTATACTGTCCTACATCTTAACAAACGAAAACACTTTTCTTTGTTAACCAATGTGCATTTCTTTTTCGCAAAAGCCTTGGAGGCATCTAAATATCTTAATCAATCAAAAAATGGTTTTAAACCACTAGCCGATTACTATCGTGAATGTCACTTAAAAGGATTCTATTTAATCTTATTATCCTTTAGATAGCAAAGATCTCTAATTAGTATTTGTGTTATTTTGTATATTTAACCATAATGATTTGGTCTCTATCAAAATGGCCTCCCACTATCTTTTTCGAATCCTACACTTCCAAAATTGGAAACGTGAATCTTTGTTGGAAAAGATTTCAAGCGGGTGATTGAATTCTTATACTCATTTATCTTTCCCTCAAGTACTTAATGCTATTCTTGGGATCAAAATGATATATAAGTGAACAACTACTTGTTCATCATATCTCATATGAGGTTCAATCATTTCCGGCTCCTAACGCTTTCACCCTCAAGTACTTAATGATATTCTTGGGTTTCCACATTAGTTAAATTTAACCCATTGAATCAACTAAGATGTATCGATTTGAATAATATACGACTCAGGTACCCCTAATTGCCTTTCTCGCCGTATATTATATCGACTACACCCGCAACTTCGCATGCTTAACAATAAACTCGACAACATCTCTTGACGATATCATCTCACCCCTATGTATCCATAGCCGACAAGATGATAACTCAAAGCGTGTTAGTTTATTGCTCTAATGGAGAGCCATTGATAAATCAATTTAATGATTAATCAATATAAACTTAATCTTTTTACTTTTAGGAAGATTTATTAGGGTTTTAAGTTATTCCGGTCTCACTAAGCCCACAACACATTTTAGCATGCATCTCATACATATTAAAGCTAAAATGAATCATGCAATCACACATGTATCATCATGGACTTCCTAGGTCTCATTCTTTAGCCACAAAAGAATGAGCAAATTATTACTTGTTCCGCATGTTTTGTTGATGACAATATAATGCACAAGCGAGTCACGTATTGTGTTAAATAATCACATTAGAAAAATTCCCAGGATAGATTGGAGGGTCACGAGCGGACCACTTAAGTACCAATCTCCTAGACAGAATTTAATCAAATGTAATTAATGTCACAATACCGTTTGCTCGTTTTTGCAAACAAGACCTAAGCCCTTGGAATTATAAATTACATGCCAATTAATAATTCCTAAGTCCATGATTATTAATACATGCATTCAATCGTAAAGCTTTAATACTTGCTGATACGGTGGCTCCGATACCACTGTTGGCGCAGCGGGACGTGAGGGTCCGAATCGTATATTTCAATTCGAAATTGGAATTCCAACAATTCGGATCCAGAAATTGATCATATCAATAACAAATGGATCGTCGTATCATCTAGTAATTAAAGCACGCATCTAGAAACCGTAAGAAGAATACCTATGTCGATTCTCCAACGATTCTTGTAGTCCCGATAGTACGGCGACCTCAAGCTCGTCCACACGAGTATGCGTCCGATTGAATCCTCGCCTTGAAGTAATCTGCAAAAGTTTCTCTTGCCGAGCAACCCTAAGCTCAAACTCTCGCCTCGATTACGTCTTTGCTGGGATGTATGAAATACTTTCTCCAAGCTTTTCTGTGATTGATGACTACTTGAACTCCTTCAAATATGCTCTCTTAAGTGTGGTGTTTTTAGAATGAGCAAAGGCAACCTCTATTTATAGGGTAGAGCTTTGCTTAAGAATGCAACACCTCACATGCTAGGTGTCACATGCCAAGCAAAGGTGTTGCCACCATTCGACACCTCACATGCTAGGTGTCACACATCAAGCATAGGTGTTGCCACCTTCTGATACGTCGGATGCTAGGTGTCACACACAGAGACATACATGACATCATCACATGACATCATCGTATGACATCATCGTGACATCATCACATGACATCATCGTGACATAATCACATGACATCATCGTGACATCATCGTGACATCATCACATGACATCATCACATTAACTTGGATAAAATACAATTAGGTGCCTACTAATTTATAACTCTTACAAATTAGTCCCTAATTTATACTTGTTTTTCATCTTAGATTAATTTCCGAGATATGCTAGTATCTATATGAAATCGATCTCTCGTAAACTCAATCGGTTGCACACCCTATTGTGTGTGACTAACTAGGTTCACATCTATATGGCAACGAGAGTCATAAGAAACGTCTTTCTTATATTAAATAATTAAATCCCATTAATTATTAATTCTCGTAGATCGTGAGTGACGTCTAGCAACATATCACGACCCCCAAATAGATATGAATGTTTCGATGCATTCTTTATGAACCAATGTTCATAATTACCGTACACTCAAAATTCCCTTCATCTAAGATTCCGATCTCGACTAGTGTCACGGTTAAGTCAAACACTGTTTGTCTTAATCATATGACCTCATCTCAATTCTTATTCTTGATAAATATGACTTCAACTAGAAACAACTTTCTAAGTAAGTCATATACACCCGCGCAGGTTTTATCATCCATCAAGAACAATTTGAGATAGCATAGAATCTTTTCTCCGTTCATCCGGAGTGATAAATCCTCTCTTGGTTAAACCCCTATCTCCATATACAACTAACTAGAGCCAACACATCCCGCGACCCTAGCTCATGAAAGATCTAGGGATAAGGAGTATCAAACTCTAATCACCTATATACAAGATAGTGTCACCGCAAGTCAAAGGACATATGTACAATTATGAAATAGATAACATTAAATTGACTTTGATGAAATACCATGTATAAGTCATCTAGCGTCACTTGTTCGACCCACTCAACATCTTGAGTGTCCACATGTTTATCCTGATCTCCATCAAGTAGTATGAGACTCACTACTTCCTATAATTAGTAACTCCTTACTAATCAGGAGAATAAACAGAGGTGACAATCTTTCCGGGATAATACGATGCCCTTATTCATAGGACCCCATCGATCATGAACTGTTATTTAGATCACATGTATAATAAAATCTGTAACTCATATTCTTAACACCTTAAGAATAGATTCTATCACAATGTGATAAGGACAATACGTAATAAATGAACACTTAGTTGATGAGACACTTAGTTCAATTAGAACATATATATCTTTGCCATTGGGATTAGTTCTACAAATATACATGATCAAATGGCCCTAGGGCACATACTACTAACATCCAAATGTTTAAAACATTACGAAACAAATCCTAAAGTTTCACCTATTTAGCGATTTAAGCCAAACGTTTAAAAGGTTATGAAACAAATTCAAATGTTTCGCCTTTTTAGCAATTAAAGACAAACGTTTAAAAACGTTATGAAACCAATCCAAATGTTAAAACATAGCGAAACCAAATCCAAGCGTTTCACATTTTTAGCATTTGAAGCCAAATGTTTACAATCATTATGAAACAAATCCAAACGTTTCACCTTTTTAGGGATTTAAGCCAAACATTTAAAACGTTACAAAACCAATCCCAACATTTACAACGTTACTAAAGAAATCCAAATATTTCACCTTTTTAGCGATTTAAGCCAAAAGTTTAAAACCTTACAAAACCAATCCAAACGTTTAAAACATTACGAAACAAATCCAAACGTTTCACCTTTTTAGCAATTTAAGCCAAACGTTTACAAACGTTACGAAACAAAACCAAACGTTTCACCTTTTTGGCAATCTAAGCCAAACGTTTACAAACGTTACGAAACATATCCAAATGTTTACAAATGATACGAAACAAATCCAAATGTTTCCCATTTTTAGCGATTTAAGCCAAACGTTTACAAATGTTACGAAACATATCCAAACGTTTCAAATTGTTAGCGATTTAAGCCAAACGTTTACAAATGTTATGAAACAAATCCAAACGTTTAAAACGTTACGAAACAAATCCAAACGTTTCACATTTTTAGAGATTTAAGCCAAACGTTTACAAATGTTATGAAATAAATCCAAACGTTTTTAGCGATTTAAGCCAAACATTTAAAATGTTGCAAAGCCAATGCAAACGTTTAAAATATTACGAAACAAATCCAAACGTTTCCCCATTCTAGCGATTTAAGCCAAACATTTAAAACATTACGAAACCAATCCAAACATTTAAAATGTTACGAAACCAATCCAAATGTTTACACAAAGCAAATCGAAATATTTCACCTTTTTAACGATTTAAGCCAAACGTTTTTAAAAGTTACGAAACAAATCCAAACGTTTCACTTTTTTAGCGATTGAAGCCAAACGTTTAGCCAAAAATTCAAAACGTTATGAAACAAATCCAAACGTACCATTTTAGCAATTTAAGTCAAACGTTTACAAATGTTACGAAACAAGTCCAAATCTTTCACTTTTTTAGCGACTTTGTAATGTTTTAAACGTTTGGTTTTGTTTTGTAACGTTTGTAAACGTTTGGCTTAAATCGCTAAAAATGGGAAACGTTTGGAATTTTCTATAACGTTTTAATCGTTTGGATTGGTTTCATAACATTATAAACGTTTGGATTGGTTTCGTAACGTTTTAAACGGTTGGCTTAAGTCGCTAAAAAGGGGAAACGTTTGGATTTGTTTTGTAATGTTTTAAACGTTTGAATTTGTTTCGTAATGTTTGTGAAACGTTTGGCTTAAATCGCTAAAAAGGTGAAACGTTTGGATTTCTTTCGGAAAGTTTTAAACGTTTAACGATTTAAGCCAAACGTTTAATACGTTACGAAACCAATCCAAATGTTTCCCTTATTTAGCAATTTAAGCCAAACGTTTACAGACATTATGACAAAAATTCAAAAGTTTCCCCTTTTTAGCAATTTAAGCCAAACGTTTACAAACGGTACGAAAAAAAATCAAAACAATTAAAACGTTCCGAAACAAATCCAAACGTTTCATATTTTCAGCAATTTAAGCCAAACGTTTAAAACGTTACGAAACCAAGCCAAACGTTTACAAACGTTACAAAACAAATCCAAACGTTTCACCATTTTAGCGATTTAAGCCAAACATTTAACATGTGACAAAACCAATCCAAAGGTTTTAAACGTTACGAAACAAATCCAAAAGTTTCACCCTTTTAACGATTTAAGCCAAAAGTTTAGAACGTTACGAAACCAATTCAAACATTTAAAACGTTACGAAAGCAATCCAAACGTTTCACCTTTTTGGCTATTTAGGCCAAACATATAAAACTTTGCGAACCAATTTGTTTCGTAAACGTTTTGCTTAAATTGCTAAAAAGGTGAAACGTTTTATTTTGTTTTGTAACGTTTGTAAACGTTTGGATTTGTTTTTGTTACATTTGTAAAAATTTAGTTTAATTCTCTAAAAGGTGAATTGATTGGATTTTTTTGTTAACTTTTAAGCCAAATGTTTACAAGCGTCACGAAACAAATCCAAACATTTCACCTTTTTAGCGATTTAAGCCAAACGTTTACAAACGTTACAAAACCAATCCAAACGTTTAAAACATTACGAAACAAATCCAAATGTTTCAATTTTTAGTGATTGAATCCAAACGTTTAAAACGTTACAAAATAAATCCAAATGTTTCACATTTTTAGTGATTTAAGCTAAACGTTTACAAACGTTATGAAACAAATCCAAACGTTTTACCTTTTAAGAAAAAAGTTCACAAACGTTACGAAAAAAATCCAAACGTTTCACAGTTTTAACGATTTAAGCCAAATGTTTAGAAACGTTACGAAACTTTTTCACCTTTTAAGCGATTGAAGTGAAACATTTACAAACGTTACGAAACCAATCCAAACGTTTCTCCTTTTAAGCGAATTAAGCCAAACATTTAAAACATTACAAAACCAATCCAAACGTTTGAAATGTTACGAAACAAACCCAAACGTTTCACCTTTTTAGCGATTTAAGCCAAACATTTACAACGTTGCAAAAATTCCAAACGTTTTTAAACATTATGAGACAAAACACCATTTCAGGGATTGGAGCCAAACGTTTGGATTTGTTTTGTAACGATTGTAAACGTTTGGCTTAAGTCGCTAAAAAGGTGAAACATTTGGATTGGTTTCGTAACGTTTTAAATGTTTGCCTTAAGTTGCTAAAAAGGTGAAACGTTTGAAATATTTTGATTTGTTTCATAATGTTTTAAACGTTTTAATTTGTTTCAAAACGTTTGTAAATGTTTGGCTTAAATCACCCAAAAGGTAAAATGTTTGGGTTTGTTTTGTAATGTTTTAAACATTTGGATTGGTTTCATAACGTTTTAAACGTTTGACTTAAATCGCTAAAAAGGGGAAACGTTAAGATTTGATTCGTAATGTTTTAAACGTTTGGATTGATTTCGTAAAGAAACGTTTACAAACGTTACGAAATCAATCCAAACGTTTAAAACATTATGAAGCAAATCCTAACGTTTCTCTTTTTTAACGATTTAAGCCAAATGTTACAAAACAAATCCAAACGTTTCACCTTTTTAGCAATTTAAGTCAAACGTTTACAAATGTTACGAAAGAAATCCAAACGTTTCACCTTTTTAGCGATTTAAGCCAAGCGTTTAAATGTTTCATATTTCTAGCAATTTAAGCCAAATGTTACGAAACAAAACCAAACGTTTCACCTTTTTAGCAATTTACGCCAAACGTTTTCACCTTCTAAGCGATTTAATCCAAACGTTTAAAATGTTACGAAACAAATCCAAACGTTTGGCATAAATCGCGAAAAAGGTGAAATGTTTGGTTTTCTTTCGTAACATTTGTAAACGTTTGGCTTAAATTGCTAAAAAGGTGAAACTCTTGGATTGGTTTCGTAACGTTTTAAATGTTTGGCTTCAATCTCTAAAAAGGTGAAATGTTTGGATTTGTATCATAACGTTTGTAAACGTTTGGCTTAAATCACTAAAAAGGTAGAACATTTGTTTTTTTTTCGTAACGTGTGTAAACGTCAGGCTTAAAAAGCTAAAAAGGTTGAACGTTTGGATTTATTTAGTAATGTTTATAAATGTTTGGCTTAAATCGCTAAACATGCGAAACGTTTGGCTAAGATTGCTAAAAAGGTGAAACATTTGGATTTGTTTCGGAACGTTTTAAATATTTGGATTTTTTTTAAATGTTTTTAAACGTTTGGATTGGTTTCATACCGTTTTAAACGTTTGGATTGGTTTCATAACGTATTAAATATTTGGCCTAAATCGCTAAAAAAAGTGAAACGTTAGGATTTTTTTCATAACGTTTATAAACGTTTGGCTTAAATCGCTAAGAAGGTGAAATGTTTGGATTTATTTTGTAACGTTTTAAACTTTTGGCTTAAATCGTTAAAAATGGGAAACGTTTGGATTTGTTTCTTATTAATTGTAAACGTTTGGCTTAAATCGCTAAAAAGATGAAACATTTGGATTTGTTTCGTAATGTTTGTAAACGTTTGGCTTCAACCGCTAAAAAGATGAAACGTTTGAAATGTTAAGAAACAAATCCAACGTTTACAAGCGTTAAAAAACAAATCCAAACATTTCACCTTTTTAAAAGCCAAACATTTACAAACGTTACGAAACAAATCCAAACGTTTAACCTTTTTAGCGATTTAAGCCAAACGTTTAAAACTTTACAAAACCAGTCCAAATGTTTAAAATGTTACGAAACAAATCCAAATGTTTCACCTTTTTAACGATTTAATCCAAACGTTTACAAACGTTAAGAATTAAATCCAAACGTTTCACATTTTTAGCGATTTAAGACAAACGTTTAGTTTTACCTTTTTAGTGGTTTAATCCAAACGTTTTCAAACATTACGAAACAAATCCAAATGTTTCACCTTTTTAGCGATTTAAGCCAAAAGTTTAAAACATTCCACCTTTTTAGCGTTTCACCTTTTTAGCGATTTAAGCTAAAAGTTTAATACATTCCACCTTTTTAGTGATTTAATCCAAACATTTAAAACGTTAAACAAATCCAAACGTTTCAAATTTTTAGCGATTGAAGTCAAACGTTTACAAACGTTACGAAACAAATACAACCGTTTCCCCTTTTTAGCGATTTAAGCCAAACGTTTACAAACTTTACAAAACAAATCCAAACATTTCATATGTTTGGCGATTTAAACCAAACATTTACAAACCTTACGAAACCAATCCTTTTTAGCTATTTAAGCAAAACTTTAATAAACGTTACGAAACAAATCCAAATGTTTCCTCTTTTTAGTGATTTAAGCCAAACATTTAAAATATTATCAAACTAATCTGAATGTTTAAAACGTTGCAAACGTTACGAAACAAATCCAAACGTTTCACTTTTTTAGCGATTTAATCCAAACGTTTACAAACGTTAGAAAACAAATCCAAACGTTTCACCTTTTTAGATATCTATAAAAAGGTGACGTTTGGATTAATTTTGTACTATTTTAAATGTTTGGCTTAAATTGCTAAAATGGTGCAACGTTTGTATTTGTTTCGTAACGTTTTAAACGTTTGGATCGGTTTTGTAATGTTTTAAATGATTGGCTTAATTCGCTAAAAAGGTGAAACGTTTGGATTTGTTTCGTATCGTTTGCAACGTTTTAAACATTCAGATTAGTTTGATAATGTTTTAAATGTTTGGATTAAATCACTAAAAAGGGGAAACATTTGGATTTGTTTCGTAACGTTTATAAACGTTTTGCTTAAATAGCTAAAAAGGATTGGTTTTGTAAAGTTTATAAACGTTTGGCTTAAATCGCTAAAAAGGTGAAACGTTTAGATTTGTTTTGTAACATTTGTAAACGTTTGGCTTAAATCGCTAAAATTGTGAAACATTTGGATTTGTTTCGTAATGTTTGTAAACGTTTCGCATAAATTGCATAAATCGCATAAACATTTGGATTTGTTTCCTAACGTTGTGTACATTTGGATTGATTTCGTAACGTTTTAAACATTTGGCTTAAATCGCTAAAAAGGTATAACGTTTGGATTTGCTTCGTAATGTTTGTAAACGTTTGGCTTAAATCTCTAAAAAGGTGAATATTTGGATTTGTTTCGTAACGTTTTAGACATTTGGATTTGTTTCGTAATGTTTTAAATGATTTGATTGGTTTTTGCTAATACTTTAAACTTTTGGCTTAATTCGCTAAAAAGGTGAATTGTTTGGATTTGTTTTGTAACGTTTTCGGTTTCGTAACGTTTGGATTAAATTGCTAAAAAGGCGAAATGTGTGGTTAAATCGCTAAATAGGTGAAATGTTTAGATTTGTTTCGTAACGTTTTAAACGTTTGGCTATGTTTCGTAACGTCTTTGTTTTCGTAATGTTTGGATTTGTTTCGTAACGTTTGTAAACGTTTGGCTTAGATCGCTAAAAAGGTGAATCGTTTGGTTTTGTTTCCTAACGTTTTAAAAATTTAAATTAGATTCGTAACATTTTAAAAGTTTGGCTTAAATAGCTAGAAGGGTGAAATATTTGGATTTGTTTTGTAATGTTTTAACTGTTTAGATTGGTTTCCTAACGTTTTAAACGTTTGGTGTAAATCGCTAAAAAGGTAAAACATTTGGTTTTGTCTCGTAATGTTTGTTAACGTTTGGCTGAAATCGCAGAAAAGGTGAATCGTTTGGATTTGTGGAACGTGAAATTGAATTTGAGGTTGCGCTCGAGATATAGTTGTGCCAAGTGTTGCGTATGGTTAGATTCAGATTAGGAAGTTTTCGTGATAATTTCCTATTAGTGATTTAAGGATTAGTGGATTAAGGATATTGGTTATGCTCATGTGTGTGTATGCACTATGTTTTTAAAAGAAACTTTATCTTTTCAGATTTGAAATTGTCCGAGTATTTTGATGTATTGATATAAAGGTATGTTCATAAAACAGGGAATTACATTGCTAATTTTACCTTTATGAGGAAACGGAGATATTTTTTCAAAATTGATTCAAAAGGGATAATAAATTTTTCGCTTGAGCGATTTCTTCAATTGTGTTTTTGTTTGAGAGCAAAATTTTTGATACGATTTAAATTTTAATGTCATGAAACATTTATATGTATTTCGAATATAGAGGATTTTGCCACGGTTTAACTTTTACGAGAAAAGTATAAATTGATGTTAGCAAGTTCCGTTTAAAGAGAACATAAATTTTGTCAGTTTAACTGTTTCATAAAATTGCAAACATATTGAAAAGTAAAGGAAAATTTCGGATTCAAAATGTTAATATTTTGAAAATTTTCAAGGGTTTATAAACCGATAGTTTGTTCAACGGTAAAGCTATTTGAAGTTTGAATGCAAAAGGAGATGTAAGACGTAGAGTCTTTTAAAGAGAAGTGGAAATTTTTTAGTATAAAATCTGGATTTTGAGCATAACTAACAATCCGATCGGGGTGAATTAGTCGTAGTAATCTCACGTTGTATACGAAGTTATAGTCATTGATTGAACATTAAGGTTGTGAATTTAAGTTTTGTTTGGATATATGATCTATGTGATTTATGAATCGAGGTTCGTGGTTAATATGTTTTGACAGCCAATATTATTTGGTCCATTTTGTCGATTAATGGTATTATTGTAAGATTTACATATCCTTCTGATCATGGTTGAACCCTTGATGTGAGAGAAAAAAAAAATTAAGCTGTGTAATATAAGCGAGATGCAGTCGATGTTCAGTTAGTTGTGGCAATATGTTTCTGAATGATTGAAAGAATCATTATGTTTAATATATTTTATCACTGATCTAGAGTTTTTTAATCATGAGAGGTTCGTTTTTATTCGAATTGTGATAAGAGTTTTATGTTTTGTGATTCACAAGTTAATGGCATTATCAAGTTGGTACAAATTGTTGGATCGGATGATTCTTTGTAGTGTTTGTTTGGAAACGGAATATTATCTGGTATTTATTGGGTTTTGTTATTGATTATCTTGATGTCGAGATGATATAAATGGAAGCAAATAAGAGTTGCATAACGCAAGAATTTATCAGTTTGTGTTTCGGTTTTCCTATTGAGACGATAGAGTTTGGAATTGCAGATCTATAGTTGAGCTTAGAATTTTTCCCGTTTACTTGTGGTGATCTTTCGAGTTTTCATATCAGCTTTATATTCAGGGTCGTATTTCTTTAGGTTAAGGAGGATGTATACCCCATTTATCTTCATCGTATTTTCGGTTAAATTATGTTCGTTTTGTTGTGACTCTCCTCAGTTGTCTATGTGCAGATCTGTTTTGTGTAGGTTGATTTTGGAGGTCTTTATCCCGTCTCCGTTGAGTTATCACCTAATCGTAGAGTAATTTTGGGAGTCAAAAATTGTTTGGTTAATGGTTTTCTTTCGTTCCGTTGGGGTTGCGCTGTTCTATTATTTGGGTTACATGTGATTTCCTGCGTGCTAATTAATCATTTATTAATTTTCGGTTGTGATTAATTCAAGGACGAATTTTTGTCAGTTGGGGAGAATGTAATACCCCGTAAAATTTTTAAATTTATTTTATGAGCTTCTGGTATTATGTCGGGCCGTTTGTTAATTCGTGAGATGATTTAATGGGTTCAGTGATTTTTCTTGGTTGGTTTTAGTTCGATTCGTGGTTCGATTTGAGTTTGGATTTGAGTTTGGATAGATTTGGGTGTTGGTTCAACCAAAATGGTTTAACCAAGTTGAGCTGACATAGGTCTCAATCGAGACCTGAGATTGGCAATCTATCTCGTTCGAGACCTCCAGGTCTCGAACGAAGGACCCTTGCAAATTCTGAAGGTCTCGTTCGAGACGAACGTGTCTCAAACGAGACCTGGCTCGCTGCCATGGTTCCAGCACGTTTCCTTTCTATTTATATATCGTTTCAAACCCTAAATCTTCCCCTACGTATTCGCTAAGCCCTAGCCGTCACAACTCTCTTCAAATCTCTGAAAAACGTTGTTCAAATCATCCTCAAAAGTTTTGTGAAATTGGGATGATAAAACTGCCAAATTAACCAGATTTTCTAAAATCGACACTTCTGTTTCTTTGCTCGTTCTCTTGCATTCTAGAACCAAATTGAGAACCATTTTGTCACAGCGATAGTGGACTCTGCCTCTTCGTCCTCCAACTTTTGGATTTTATTTTGGTACGTTATCTTTCTCGTTTTCATTGCCGATATCTCAGCGATTTGTTTGACTCTCAGTTTTGATGCAGACATCGACAGTTTAGTATATTGATCCGTTCTCACTCGTTTCAGCGTTATATTTGGATTTGTCTCGTCCTAGTTATACTAGACACAAGCCTCAACAATTCTCATCTTTGTTTTCGCCAAACGGTACGTAATTTAATCCGCTAGAGCCGCCGTCATTTCATCATTTTTGTTTGTATGTAATATGTTGTTCTTGAACTGCTTCTGCCATTTTGTTCAAATTATACCTGTTGATTTTCATGATGTCCTTCTATGATTTTGTTGTCTATCTGAGACCATGGAGTTGATTCATTATGTTGCTGTGGTTGTTTTGCTTTAAATAAATTGATTCTTTAAGTTATTTTTAATTATCCTCTTTATTCTACTGTAAATTGATTTAAACTTTCGAATTTAGTTTCGATTTATGATTTGGCAAGTTGATGACATTATTTGAAATCCAAAAATAATGTTAATTTTATTTATTGATTATTAATTATATAATTATAATCGGATATCGATAATTATATTTTTAACAATAATTATTTTATAAGTTAAGCTTATCGTTACTCGGGTAATTATATTTTGATTTCGAATATCGAATTGTCTAAATTACAGTTTAGCCCTTGAATGTTTTTAAAACTTATTTGATTAAGTTTTTGGTTTGTAACTCGGGTTACTCGAAATTGAAGTTATTGAGTTATGTTTTTAAAATGAGATTTTATTTTATTAAATCATTTTAGACTCGAGTTTATATTTGATAAACGCTTGTGTCGGGTTAGACTTGGGTCACCCGACATTTGAGGTTAGCTTGGTAGTTATTGGTAACTCGGTAACCCACTATTTGGAAATTATTATTATTTAAAGATTATTAAATAATATTTATGAAATGGATTTCAAAGAAAGAACTCAATAGACTTGTATTAATTGGGCGTTATTACCTATTCGATAATTTGTGTTACTCTGGATTGTTTTATTACGACGTGTTGTTTGTGCTAGTCCTCTGTGGTGTCTAGTATTCTGTAGAGTTAGGATCGTTTTAATAATTATATCTTTGTTTTTAGACTCGTCGACTGTTCATGCGTTGGAGGCAAACCGAGTCTAGGTTGCTTACCAGGAGTTTTCACGTGCATTAGCAAGAAGTGAGTTTGTACTTACTATTTACCGCTTTATTAAGTAAATTGTTATTTTGATATATAAATATATATTGTACGTATATTGCGAAGGTTTTTTCCATTATGACTCTTAGTTTGATTATGCTACCTAATGGGCATCATTAGGACTGTGTGCGCACTAGTATTGATCTAGATAAGGTATGTGATATGTGGTGGTAACTCGGTGTGAGCGTAGCTCTCGGGACCAGTAGAGTAACTCGGTGTAGCTCGGCTCTTGGAACTCTGGTTATGGATTAAGAGTGGTCAGTGGTAACTCGGTGTAGCTCAGCTCTCGGGACCAGGCCTATTAGAATTTGGATATATTTAGTATTGTGGATTAGGGTTCCAACTTTTATACGTAATGTTTATATTAAATGTTTTAAAAGGGGTTTTAAAGGTTTTTCGCTTGATAAATGTAAATAGTGGTATAAACTCATGTCAGTATATCTGACCCCGTTGTTTTCCCAATTTTTCCACGGTTATGATATGAGCGAGTCAGCTGCTCTCCGATTCTTTATTTCCTCGGAGGTTTTACCTTATTTAATAAAGTTGTTAAACTGATTTTATTCTTAGACGGCAGTAGTAAATAGAAGTCTTATATGTCTAATACTTGTTATAAACTTATTCAATGTATTATTGTTGTTTTGGCATTCTTTTATTAACTTGGATTAATATGTATTTCTGCCATGTTTAAGACTCTGAAGTTGGTTGAGTACTTTATAATAAATGTCGTATATTATGAACTGCTAGAAATAGGCTGAAGTCTCGGTTGCCCTTGAGCATTGGTTTTTTTTCTTCCAGGTTTATGTGTTTGTTGGTTATCCGCAAGGCTAGCTAGGGATTTTGGTTCAACCATACCCATACCCTAGTGCCGGTCACGATCCATGAAATTGGGTCGTGACAAACTTGGTATCAGAGCTTTGGTTTGAAACAAAGGCCTTATGCGTGTTATGTGTAATGTGTTTTGGCATGATAAGTTGATGTCTTGTCATAGAAACTACTGCAGAATTAGGATTCGTGTCTTGTCTTTTAAAACGTCATCTTTTTTTTTCAATCTTTCAGCCTACATCCTATAGGTGATGTCTGTCAGTCTTTATTTGGTGTTGATGCTATGATTGACGATTAATTTCACTTGGATTTTACTTGCTGTGTTTTATCATGTTAAGCTTATATAAGTTGGGTGATTTTAATTGCTTCTGATTTCTCGGGAAATCTTTTGGTGATGATGTTTTCTAAATTCATACTTGGGTATGATGTTGTTAGAAAAACTTTGGCTTTATGCCATTAATGATTTAATAACAATTGATTATATGGTGTACATGTTGGCTTTGGCCGTAATTGCTAGGTGCTATATACGCTGGCACCTATGAGGATACATTTAGGCGTTAACCTTGTTTTCTAGTAAAGAAATTTTGGGTAAAACATAAAAACGTATTTTCTAGTCACACATGGTTTTACCATATGTTGCTTTAAGGAATTTCATTTAAAAAAATAATTTTATTCGATTTTTGTTTTGACACAGAATTAAAGAGAAATTTGAGTTTAATTCTTTAAAAGTTTTATTTTCGGTTAAATGGCTAGTAAAGAGTATTTTTATTGTATTTTGAATCTTTGGGATTTACGGAATGGTTGTTTATGATAAAAGATTTCTCACTTTGAGTTTTTAAATTACTGTTTAGCGGTTGGGTTAAGTTGACCTCCAAAATTGGAAAGGATGGAAATTTTATTAAAATATTTTTCCGGATTTACAAATATTTTGAATACATTTTATAAACGGTTGTTTTGGGTTCGACACGGGTCACCCAAATTTAGAAGTTGAGCTTAGTAGCCGTAATGACTCGGCTAGCTCGATGATTTTACAGTTTGAGATACTTGGGTATCCGTTTTAAAGCAATGTATTATAAGAAGAGACTTTTACAGATAATGGTTTTGTTTTAACCGTGGGGCTCAACTAAAAGTTTGTATGTTTTATAATTGACTTTAAATTTCAAAATGAATTTTGAAGCGTATTCTTAAAAGATGATATTATTGCAATTTTATTTTGATACAAAGATTCAAGCTTGTTGTAGCATGTCCTGATTTCGACTATAAATTATGTTTGGGTTAATTTGTTTAATGGCATGCTTATGTGGTTTATAGTTGTAAAGAAAATCATAACAAATTTTTGTTTATTTGCGCTGAGTATCTCGCAAGTTTGGTTGGATTACGTTGATTGGTTGTTTCGTCTCTTCATGTGGAGTAGCACGTGAGATGATTCATTCACGTGGTTAAGGTTTGCTTAATTTTATGTATGATTCGTGAATCGAAATCTTTGGGTTTCGATATCGAGGAAGATGAGGAAAATATTTTCTTCGACTGGTTAATAATTTCTGATTATCCTAAAACGGATATTGGAAGCTTTGAACCGAGAAGTTAGACCAGTATATTAATACACTAGTGTTTTTATCAAGTTAATAATGCGATGCGGAAGCTGGCGGTAAATTACGTAGGAACGTATGTGATATGTTCGTTGGGTTTAAGTTTCAATTAGGGTTGAGGTTAGTTGGATATTTATGCGGAGGAGTTGTATCGAAATTATTAGGTTGAGTTGTTATATAGCATCGAATGTAGCTAGGTTGCAAGTAAGGAATTTGAGAAATATTTGAGGTTATCGAGTGCACATCTCACCGAGTGTAACGTCTAGCAAATATTTTATTGAGAAGTTGATTTCAAAGGTTGAATTGTTAAAATATTTGGAATATTTTCAACACGTAATTGTGCCCAGACATATCATGAACATGCATTTTGAATCTCACAAATAGGATTGCATCAAGCATTTAGTATGTTCACTAAATAAAAGATAAATCAATAATTGATATATTCATAATAATACATGGATCACATGCATAGAATGATTAGGGTTGGATGCAACGCTTGGGGGATGAGAGGTGTCATCACCCTAATGCACAATTATGTAAAATGGATTTTTCAATAAAGTGTTTTGAGAAAGATGTTTTGAAACGAGCTCGCGAGTCACATTATGATAAATGTATTTATAAAGTTGTCGGATTCAAATGATTTGAAACTGTTACCAGAAGGTAGCTAGACAAATACTATGTGATAATAGTGGTAAATTTGGGCGATTACGTTGTAATGGATCAGTCTGAATTGTCAAAATTGTGCGTTTCATGGAATGTGAAATTGAATTTGAGGTTGCGCTCGAAATATAGTTGTGCCAAGTGCGGCGTATGGTTAGATTCAGATTAGGAAGTTTTCGTGATAATTTCCTATTAGTGATTTAAGGATTAGTGGATTAAGGATATTGGTTATGCTCATGTGTGTGTATGCACTACGTTTTTAAAAGAAACTTTATCTTTTCAGATTTGAAATTGTCCAAGTATTTTGGTGTATTGATATAAAGGTATGTTCAAAATTGATTCAAAAGGGATAATAAATTTTTCGCTTGCGCGATTTCTTCAATTGTGTTTTTGTTTGAGAGAAAAAATTTATATACGATTTAAATTTCAATGTCTTGAAACATTTATATGTATTTCGAATATGGAGGATTTTGCCACAGTTTAACTTTTATGAGAAAAGTATAAATTGATGTTAGCAAGTTTGGTTTAAAGAGAACAAAAAATTTGTCAGTTGAACTGTTTCATAAAATTGCAAACGTATTGAAAAGTAAGGGAAATTCAGATTCAAAATATGGATATTTTGAAAATTTTCAAGGGTTTATAAACCAATGATTTTTTCAACGGTAAAGGTATTTCAAGTTTGAATGCAAAAGGAGATACAAAACGTAGAGTCTTTTAAAGAGAAGTGGAAAATTTTGAGTATAAAATCTTAATTCTGAGCATAACTAACAATCTGATCGGGATGAATTAGTCGTAGTTCTCTCTTGTTGTATACGAAGTTATAGTCATTGATTGAACAATAAGTTTGTGAATTTAAGTTCTGTTTGGATATATGAGTTGGGTGATTTGAGAATCGAGGTTCGTGGTTAATACGTTTCGACAGCCAAGATTGGTTGGTCCATTTTGTTTGTTGATGGTATTATTGTAATGTTTGTATATCCTTCTAATAATGGTTGAACCATTGGTGTGAGAGAAAAAAAATTAAGCTGTGTAATATAAGCGAGATGCAGTCGATGTTTAGTTTAGTTGTGCCGATATGTTTCTGAATGATTGAAAGAATCATTATGTTTAATATAGTTTATCACTGATCTAGAGATTTTTTTGTTATCATGAGAGAGGTTCGTTTTCCTTCGAATTACGATATGTGGTTGTAACTCGGTGTGAGCATAGCTCTCGGGACTAGTAGAGTGACTCGGTGTAGCTCAGTTCTCGGGATTCTGGTTATGGATTAAGAGTGGTCGGTGGTAACTCGGTGTAGCTCATCTCTGAAGACCAGGCCTATTGGATTTTGGATATATTTAGTATTGTTGATTAGGGTTCCAACTATTAAACATTGTGTTTCTATTAAATATTTTAAAAAAGTTTTTAAAGGTTTTCCGCTTGATAAATGTAAATAGTGGTATGAACTCATCTCAGTATATCTAACCCCGTTGTTTTCCCAATTTTTTTAGGGTCGTGATATGAGCGAGTCAGCTACTCTCCGATTCTTTATTTCCTCGGAGGTTTTACTTTATTTAATAAAGTTGTTAAAGTGATTTTATTCTTAGACCGCAGTAGTAAATAGAAGTCTTATATGTCTAATACTTGTTATAAACTTATTCAATGGATTATTGTTGTTTTGGCATTCTTTTATTAACTTCGGTTAATATATATTTCTGCCATGTTTAAGACTCAGAGTTCGTTGAGTACTTTATAATAAATGTCGTAAGTTATAAACTACTAGAACTAGGATGAAGTCTCGGTTACCCCCGAGCATTGGTTTTCTTGCAGGTTTATTTGTTTCTTAACGTTTGTAAACGTTTGGCTTTAATCGCTAAAAAGGGGAAACGTTTGGATTTTTTTCGTAATGTTTGATAACGTTTCACTTAAATCGCTAAAAATGTGAAACGTTTGGATTTGTTTAGTAACGTTTTAAAAGTTTAGATTTCGTAACGTTTGTAAACTTTTGGCTTAAATCGCTAAAAAGTTGAAACGTTTTGATTTGTTTCGTAACGTTTTAAACTTTTGGATTGGTTTTGTAACGTTTGTAAACATTTGGCTTAAATCGCTAAAAAGGTGAAACGTTTGGATTTGTTTCGTAACGTTTTAAACTTTTGGCTTACATCGCCAAAAAGGTGAAATGTTTAGATTTGTTTCGTAATGTTTGTAAACATTTGGCTTAAATCGCTTAAAATGTGAAACATTTGGATTTGTTTCGTAACGTTTGTAAACATTTTGCTTAAATCGCTAAAAAGGGGAAACCGTTTGTAAATGTTTGGCTTAAATTGCTAAAAATATGAAACGTTTGGTTTTGTTTTGTAATGTTATAAACATTCGATTGGTTTCGTAACGTTTTAACCATTTGGATTGGTTTTATAACGGTTTAAAAGTTTGACTTAAATCGCTAAAATGGTGAAACATTTGGATTTATTTCGTAACGGTTTCGTAAAGTTTTAAACGTTCGGTTTAAATCGCTAAAAAGGTGAAAAATGAAAAGTTTAGATTTTTTTGTAACGTTTGGCTTAAATCGCTAAAAAGGTGAAATGTTCGGATTGCTAGTAGTATGTGCCCTTGGGCCATTTTGTATTTATACTTGTAGAAACAAATCCCATTGGCAATGATATATATGTTTTATTTGAACTAAGTGCCTCATTAACTAAGTGTTTATTTATTGCATATTGTCCTTATTACATTGTGATAAAATCTATTCTTAAGGTGCTAAGAATATGAGTGACAGATTCTATTATACAAGTGATCTAAATAACCGTTCACGATCGATGGGGTCCTACGAATAAGGGCATCGCATTATCCCGAAAAGATTGTCACCTCTTTTTATTCTCCTGATTCGTAACGAGTTACTCATTATAGAAAGCAGTGAGTCTCATTTACTTGATGGGGATCAGAATGAACATATGGACACTCAAAGGGTTTGAGTGAGTCGAACAAGTGACACTAGATGACTTACACATGGTATTTCATCAAAGTCAATTTAATGTCATCTATTTCATAATTGTACATATGTCCTTTGACTTGCGGTGACACTACCTTGTATATAGGTGATTAGAGTTTGATACTCCTTATCCCTTGATCTTTCATGAGCTAGGGTTGCGGAATGTGTTGGCTCTAGTTAGTTGTATATGCAAATAGGGGTCTAACCAAGAGAGGATATATCACTCCGCATGAACGGAGAAAAGATTCTATGCTATCTCAAATTGAACTTGATAGATGATAAAATCTGCGCATGTGTATATGACTTACTTAGAAAGTTGTTTCTAGTGGAAGTCATATTTATCAAGAATAAGAATTGAGATGAGGTCAGATGATTAAGACAAACAGTGTTTGACTTATCCGTGACACCAGTCGAGGTCAGAATCTTTGATGAAGGGAATTTTGAGTGTACGGTAATTATGAACATTGATTTATATAGAATGCATTGAAACATTCATATCTATTTGGGGGTCGTGATATGTTGCTAGACGTCACTCACGATCTACGAGAATTAATAATTAATGGGATTTAATTATTTAAAATAAGAAAGGCGTTTCTTATGACTCTCTTTGCCATATAGATGTGAATCTAGTTAATCACACACAATAGTGTGTGCAACCGATTGAGTTTATGAGAGCTCGATTTCATATAGATACTAGCATATCTCGGAAATAAATCTAAGATGAAAAACAAGTATAAATTAGGGACTAATTTGTAAGAGTTATAAATTAGTAGGCACATAATTGTATTTTATCCAAGTCAATGTGATGATGTAACGATGATGTCATGTAATGATGTCACGATGATGTCACGATGATGTCACGATGATGTCATGCGATGATGTCATGATGTCATGCCACGATGTCATGCGATGATGTCACATGATGATGTCATGTATGTCTCTGTGTGTGACACCTAGCATCCCACGTGTAAGAAGGTGGAAACACCTATGCTTGATGTGTGACACCTAGCATATGATGTGTTAGATGGTGGCAACACCTATGCTTGGTGTCTGACACCTAGCATGTGAGGTGTCGAATGGTGGCAACGCCTTTACTTGGTGTGTGACACCTAGAATGTGAGGTGTATGAGTTTCCTACAAAATCTTGCCTATAAATGGAGGTTCCCTTTGCTCATTCTAAACACACAACACTTAAGAGAGCATATTTGAAAGAGTTCAAGTAGTAATTAATCATAAAAAATCTTGGCGAAAGTTTTTCATACATCCGAGTAAAGACGTAATCGCGGCGAGAGTTTGAGTTTAGGGTTGCTCGGCAAGAGGAACTCTTGCATACTACTTTAAGACGAGGATTCAATCGGACGCATACTCGTGTGGACGAGCTTGAGGTCGCCGTACTATCGGGACTACAAGAATCGTTGGAGAATCAACATAGGTATTCTTCCTACGATTTCTAGATGCGTGCTTTAATTATTAGATGATACGACGATCCATTTGTAATTGATATGATCAATTTCTATATCCTAATTGTTGGAATTCCAATTTTGAATTGAAATATACGATCCGGACTCTCGTGTCCCGCTGTGCCAATAGTGGTATCATAGCCAACGTATCAGCAAGTATTAAAGCTTTACGATTGAATGCATGTATTAATAATCATGGACTTTGGAATTATTAAGGCCTAATTACTTAAAAAAGCCCCACCTTGTAACAATTTTTCGTTTATACCCTCACCTATGGAAAAGTTCATTTGTACCCGTTTTTTGATTTTTCGTTTTCATCGCTACCCTAAAATTTAAAATTTTGAATTAAATTAATTAAAAGATGAAAACATTATAAATGATTAATAATATTAATGTTTACTTAGAATATTAGCTAAATATAAAGGATCATTTTGAATATTAGACCAAATGAAAAGAGGTCAAATTAGCTCTTTAGGGTAGAGACGAAAATGAAAAATAAAAAAATGATACAAATGAACTTTTTGCTAAGTCGGGGTATAAACGATAAAATGGTACAAGGTGGGTTTTTTTAAGTAATTAGGCCAGTTACTAGTTAGCATGTAATTTATAATTCTGAGGCCTTAGGTCTTGTTTGCAAAAACGAGCAAACGCTATTGTGACATTAATTACATTTGGCTAAATTCATTCTAGGAGATTGGTAGTTAAGTGGTCCGCTCGTGACCCTCCAATCTATCCTGGAAATTTTTCCAATGTGATTATTTCACACAATACGTGACTAGCTTGTGCATTATATTGTCATCAACAAAACATGTGGAACAAGCAATAGTTTGCTCATTCTTTTGTGGATCAAGAATGAGACCTAGGACGTCCATGATCAAACATGTATGATTGCATGATTAATTTTAGCTTTAATATGTATGAGATGCATGCTAAAATGTGTTGTGTGCTTAGCGAGACCGGAATTACTGAAAATCCTAAGAAATCTTCCTCAAAGTTAAAAGATTAAGTTTATATTGATTAATCATTAAATTAATTTAACAATGGCTCTCCATTGGAGCAATAAATTAACACGCTTTAAGTTATCATCTTGTCGGCTATGGATACATAGGGGTGAGATGATATCGTCAAGTGGCTGTTGTTGAGTTTACTGTTAAACATGGATGTTACGGGTGTATCGATGTAGTACACGGCAATAACGATAATTAGGCGTACATGAGTCGTGTATTATTCAAATTGATACATCTTAGTTGATTCAATGGGTTAAACTTAACTAATGTTGAAACCCAATAACGACAATGGGTATCTAAAGGTGAATACATTATGAGATGGAAATGATTGAACCTCATATGAAATATGATGAACAAGTGTTGTTCACTTGTAGTACATTGTGATCCCAATAACGGCAATTAGGCGTACCTGAGGGAAAGAACAATGACTATAAGTATTCAATCACCCGCTTGAAATCTTTTCCAACAAAAATTTACGTTTCCTATTTTGAAAGTCAGGATTCGAAAAAGATAGTGGGAGGCTATTTTGATAAAGGCCAAATCATCATGGTTTAAATATACAAGACAATAATTCTAATTAGAGATCTTTGCTATCTATATGTTGATAAGATAAGATGAAATCGAATCCGTTAAGTAGCATTCTCGACAATAATCGCTTAGTGGGTGCTAACTTTGTTGATTGGTTAAGAAATCTCAAAATAGTTCTTGCAAGTGAACACATAGCATATGTTCTTGAAACAAATGTTCCGGGACCATTGCTGATTGAGGCACCTCCCGAGTAACATGAGGCATTGCGCAAGTGGAAGTTAGATGACGAACAAGCCAAGTGCTATATGTTAGCATCTATGAATAACTAGTTGCAATAGCAACACGAGAAATATCCGGGAGCTTGCAAAATATTGTATCACTAACAACAGTTGTATGGTGAATCAAGTCGTTTTGCTAGATATGAGATATCTAAGAAATTATTTCGGGCGAAGCACTCCGAGGGAAAGGATGTTGAAGAACATGTGAACATGATGATTAGATGTATCGAACGGCTAGAAAGTCTAGACTTCATCATGGACTTCAATCTCCAAACGGATATGATCCTTCAATCCCTTCCGTAATCATATGGTAATTTCATCACGGATTACTATATGAATCGGATAGAATGTACACTTGCCGAGTTACCAAACATGTTGATAATTGCTGAAAAGAATAATGTTAAGGGAAAGGAAGTTTCTCTTATGGTTGCTTCTTCTAGTAAGTCTAAGAAGAAGAAAACTAAGAAGAATGTTTTGAAGGCCTAAAAGGCCATTGCAAAAAAGAAGGGCACCTCGGAGAACAAAGGAAAGTGTTTCTTTTGTGAAGACGAGGGACATTGGATACGAAATTGCCCCAAGTATATGGGATCCAAGGGCAAGAACAAGAAGAATGAAAATTCCGGTAAAGGTGTGTCAATCTTTTGTTATTTCAATTCCAATAACGATAGCTCGTCCAAAGCTTGGGTATTAGATACCGGAGCTAGTTCTGACATTTGTTCATCCTTACAAGATCTTGCAAATGAGAGGAAGTTGGACAAGGAAGATGTGATCTTGAAGCTTGGAAATAACGCAAGTGTTGCGGCTAAAGCTATAGGATCATCTTCTATTTTGTTGTATAAACATGTTTTGTATTTGAACAATGTTTTGTACTTACCAAACGCTTATAGAAATATCATGTCCATTTATTGTATGACAGGATTAGGGTATGATTTCCTATTTACAAAGGATTTTTGTAAAATTATCTATAATAATAAAATCGTTGGTTATGGCTATGTACAAAACTGTCTGTATTGTATAAATGAAGATGTTTGCAATACAAATAATTATGGCACTTACGATTAGGACATATTGCGGAAGATAGACTTAACAAGTTGGATAAGATGGGAATCTTGAGTAATCTTGATTCCGCATCAATTTCAACTTGTGAGTCATGTCTTAAAGGCAAGATGACCCGATCACCCTTTGTGTGACAAAGTTGTAGGGTCAAAGATGTTTTGGAAATCATACATAGTGATGTACGTGGTCCATTTAAAGAAATGGCACGATGTGGTTATTTATACTTCATTACCTTCACTGATGATTTATCACGGTATGGGTATGTTGTTCTTATGAAGAACAAGAGTGAAGCTTTTGAAAAATGTAAAGAATTCAAAAATGAAGTAGAATACCAAATTGGAAAAAGTATTAAAATTCTTCGATCTGATCGAGGAGGTGAATACTTGAGTACGGGATTTGGTACATTCTTAAAAGAATGCGGTATTATTTCCCAACTGACTCCTCCAGGAACACCATAGTTGAATGGTGTATCGGAACGGAGGAATCGTACATTGTTAGACATGGTACGATCAATGATGAGCTATATTGATTTACCCATTTCATTATGGGGTCGTGCACTTCTTATTGCAAATTATATTCTAAATAGAGTACCAACAAAATCCGCTCCGAGAATACCTTATGCGATATGGTATGGTAAGGAACCAAGTCTTCAGCATATAAAGATTTGGGGATGTTCGACATATATCAAAAAATTGATAACTGACAAGTTGGAATCAAGATCAATCATGAGAAGATTCGTTGCTTATCCTAAAGACAGCTTAAGATAGTATATCTATAATCCATCTGAACAAACTATTGTTGTTAGTCAAGATGCAGTCTTTCTTGAAAAACAATTTATTCAAGAAGGGGGCAAAGGAAGAAATATAGAATTAGATGAGGAGTCATCTAAAGACCGACAAAATGATACAATGAGATTGATCAAACTCATAGAGAATCAGAATTAGTAAAATCTATAGAAACACCTCGAAGATCAAGTAGAGTATCTCATCAACCGGAGAGATATGGTTTTCTTCATGATATACAAGAGTTGTTTATTCATGGATAAAATGATCAAATTGTTGATCCCTCTACTTATGAGGAAGCTATATGTGATATAGATTCTTCAAGATGGCTTGAAGCTATGAAATCCAAAATGAATTCCATGTACAGTAACCAAGTTTGAGAGCTAGTCGATCCATCCAATGGTATTATACCAATTCTACAAATAGACGGCTTTACAGATTCAGATTTTCAATCAGATATAGATAATCGTAAGTCTATATCCGGATTCGTATTCACATGTAATAGAGGAGAAGTGAGTTGGAAGAGTTCCAAACAAGAAACCACTGCGGATGTCACCACAGAAGCCGAGTATATTGCGGCATCAGATGCTGCAAAGGAAACTGTTTGGATTAAAAAATTTGTTTCTGAACTTGGTGTGTTTCCTACCATTGATTTGGCTGTTCCTCTTTTCTGCGACAACAATGGTGCTATAGCCTAGGCAAAGGAACCCCGGTCTCACCAGAAATTCAAACATATAGAAAGGAGCTATCATATCATCCAAGAGATTGTTAGAAAGGGAGATGTGTCTCTCCAATCTGATAACACAGCTGAACCACTGACAAAGACCATGACCTAGAGTCAATTATATTTACATCTTGAAAAGATGAGGCTTAGACATAGTAGCTAATGGCACTAGTGCAAGTTGGAGATTGTTAGTAGTATGTGCCCTAGGGTCATTTTTTATTAATACTTGTATAAACAAAACCCGTTGGCAATGATATATATGTTTTATTTTAACTAAGTGACTCATCAACTAAGTGTTTATTTATTGCATATTGTCCTTATCACATTGTGATAAAATCTATTCTTAAGGTGTTGAGAATATGAGTGACATATTCTATTATACAAGTGATCTAAATAACCGTTCACGATCGATGGGGTCCTACGAATAAGGGCATCGCATTATCCCGGAAAGTTTGTCACCTCTATTTATTCTTCTGATTAGTAAAGAGTTACTAATAATAGGAAGCACTGAGTCTCATACTACTTGATGGGGATCAGAATAAACATATGGACACTCAAAGGGTTTGAGTGAGTCGTACAAGTGACACTAGATGACTTATACATGGTATTTCATCAAAGTCAATTTAATGTCATCTATTTCATAATTGTACATATGTCCTTTGACTTGCGGTGACACTACCTTGTATATAAGTGATTAAAGTTGATACTCCTTATCCCTATATCTTTCATGAGCTAGGGTCGCGGGATGTGTTGGCTCTAGTTAGTTGTATATGGAGATAAGTGTTTAACCAAGAGAGGATTTATCACTCTCTATGAACGGAGAAAAGATTCTATGTAATCTCAAATTGATCTTGATGGATGATAAAACCTGCGCATGTGTATATGACATACTTAGAAAGTTGTTTCTAGTGGAAGTCATATTTATCAAGAATAAGAACTGAAATGAGGTCATATGATTAAGAAAAATAGTGTTTAACTTAACCGTGACACTAGTCGAGATCAGAATCTTAGATGAAGGGAATTTTGAGTGTACAGTAATTATGAACATTGGTTCATAAAGAATGCATAGAAACATTCATATTTATTTGGGGGTTGTGATATATTGCTAGACGTCACTCACGATCTACGAGAATTAATAATTAATGGGATTTAATATTTAATATAAGAAAGGCGTTTCTTATGACTCTCTTTGCCATATAGATGTGAACATAATTAGTCACACACAATAGGGTGTGCAACCTATTGAGTTTATGAGATATCGATTTCATATAGATACTAGCATATCTCGGAAATAAATCTAAGAAGAAAAACAAGTATAAATTAGGGACTAATTTATAACAACTATAAATTAGTAGGCACGTAATTGTATTTTATCCAAGTCAATATGATGATGTCACGATGATGTCATGTAATGATGTCATGATGATGTCATGCGATGATGTCACGATGATGTCATGTGATGATGTCACGATTATGTCATGCGATGATGTCACGTGATGATGTCATGTGATGATGTCATGTATGTCACAGACTGTGACACCTTGTATCCGACGTGTCAGAAGGTGGCAACACCTATGCTCGATCTGTGAAACCTAGCATATGATGTGTGAGATGGTGGCAACACCTTTACTTGGTGTGTGACACCTAACATGTGAGGTGTCGAATGGTGGCAACACCTTTGCTTGGTGTGTGACACCTAGCATGTTAGGTGTCAGAGTTTCCTACAAAATCTTGCCTATAAATAGAGGTTTCCTTTGCTCATTCTAAACACACCACACTTAAGAGAGCATATTTGAAAGAGTTCAAACAGTCATCAATCTAAAAAAAAGCTTGGCGAAAGTTTTTCATACATCCGAGAAAACACGTTATCGCGGCGAGAGTTTGAGTATAGCGTTGCTCGACAAGAGGAACTCTTGCGGATTACTTTAAGACGAGGATTCAATCGGACGCATACTCGTGTCGACGAGCTTGAGGTCGCCGTACAATTTGGACTACAAGAATCGTTGGAGAATCAACACAGGTATTCTTCTTACGATTTCTAGATGCGTGCTTTAATTATTAGATGATACGACGATCCGTTTGTTATTGATATGATCAATTTCTAGATTCAGATTGTTGGAATTCCAATTTTGAATTGAAATATACAATCCGAACCCTCGTGTCCCGCTGCGCCAATATGGATTTGTTTTTACGTTTTAAACGTTTTGATTTGTTTCAAAAAGTTTTAATCGTTTGGCTTAAATCGCTAAAAAGGTGAAATGTTTGACTTTGTTTCATAACGTTTTAAACGTTTGGATTTGTTTCGGAACGTTGTAAACGTTTGGCTTAAATTGCTAAAAAGGTGAAACATTTGGATTTGTTTCATAGCGTTTGTAAACGTTTGGCTTAAATCGCTAAAAAGGTGAAACGTTTGGATTTGTTTCGTACCATTTGTAAACGTTTAGCTTCAATCGCTAAAAAGGTGAAACGTTTGGATTTGTTTCTTAACTTTTGTAAACGTTTGGTTTAAATCGTTAATGGTTTGGATTTGTTTCGTAACGTTTTAGACGTTTGGATTTGTTTCGTAGCGTTTTAAACGTTTGGATTGTTTAGTAACGCTTGTAAAGATTTGGCTTAAATCGCTAAAAAGGTGAAACAGTTGGATTTGTTTCGTCACGTTTTGAATGTTTGGCTTAAATCAGTAAATATGTGAAACGTTTGGATATGTTTCACAATGTTTTAAACGTTTGGATGTGTTTTGTAACGTCTGTAACGTTTGGCTTAAATCGCAAAAAACATGAAACGTTTGGATTTATGTTGCAACGTTTTAAACGTTTGGTTTTGTTACGTAGCATTTGTAAACGTTCGGCTTGAATCGCGAAAAAGGTGAAACGTTTGGATTTGTTTCGTAATGTTTTAAACGTTTTGCTTAAATAGTTAAAAAGGTGAAACGTTTGGATTTGTTTTCTAAGTTTTAAACATTTAAAACGCTACGAAATAAATCCTAACGTTTAAAACGCTACGAAACAAATCGTAACGTTTTAAATGTTTGGATTTGTTTCGTAACGTTTGTAAACGTTCGGTTTAAATCACTAAAAAGGTGAAACGTTTGGCTTCAATCGCTAAAAAGGTGAAACATTTGGATTTGTTTTGTAACGTTTTAAATGTTTGGCTTAAATCGCTAAAAATGTGAAACGTTTGGATTTGTTTTGTAACTTTTGTAAACGTTTGGATTAAATCGCTAAAAAGGTGAAAAGTTAGGATTTGTTTTGTGACGTTTAAAACCTTTGGATTTGTCTTGTAACGTTTGTGAAAGTCTGGCTTAAATCACTAAAAAGGTAAAACGTTTGGATTTGTTTCGTAACGTTTTAAACGTTTGGATTTTTTCGTATCGTTTTAAACGTTTGGCTTAAATCACTAAAAAGGTAAAATGTTTGGATTCGTTTCGTAACGTTTAAAACGTTTGGATTGGTTTTATAACATTTGTATCCTTTTGGCTTAAATCGCTAAAAATGTGAAAGTTTTGGCATTTGTTTCATAACGTTTGTAAACATTTGGCTTAAATTTCTAAAAAGGTGAAACGTTTGGATTTATTTTGTAACGTTTTAAACAATTGGTTTTGTTTTGTAATGTTTTAAAACGTTTGGATTAAATCGTTAAAAATATGAAACGTTTGGATAGGTTTCGTACCATTTGTAAATGTTTGGCTTAAATTGCTAAAAAGGTGAAACGTTTGGTTTTGTTTCGTAACGTTTATAAACATTTGGCTTAAATTGCTAAAAAGGGGAAACGTTTGGATTTGTTTCGTAACGTTTTAACGTTTGGCTTAAATTTCTAAAAAGTGAAACGTTTTGTTTGTTTGCTAACGTTTCTCAACATTTGGCTTATATCGCTAAAAAGGTGAAACGTTTGGTTTTATTTCGTTGAACCGAGACGATTATAGTGGTATTTGACCTTAGTTAGTTGAACCGAGACAATTATAGTGGTATTTAACTTCCGCCGTTATTTTGTGAGAGCATATTTGATCAGAATGACATATTGATTTGCTGTTAAGTTTTCTCATTTGAGGTAATTAGTATTATGACCACTATAAGTTTTATAGTGCGTAGGCGTTAAGTGATGTAAGATTATTTTCAGTAGAGAATGCTTATAGGTTTTCGGTTTGTAGCATTGGAGTTTGGCTTAACAAGTTTTCGATTTGAATTTTGGGTTTGAGAAGTAAATTTTTATTCGTTCACACGTGGTGTTTGGAGAGTCGTATGCGTGTGGTGATCTTTCGGGTTTTCAAATCAGTTGTAAATTCGAAGTAGTAATTCAATAAGTTGGGGAGAATGTCCGTAAAATTTTCATCGTGTTTTGGTTGGATGATATTTTGTTTCTCTTGGCTCTCCTCAGTTGTTTATTATGGTAAGATTATCCTTGGGTAGGAGTTAAAGCTTTTGAGATTGCGGTGATGTTTTTGCTTAGGCTAAATTAAGCGGTTTTTATTTTGTTTTCTGTTGTGTTGTCACTTGGTTGTAAGTAATTGTGGGAATCAAAAATTGTGATGTGTGATTGGTTGCTTCCGTTCCGTCAAGGATGCGTCACTTCGTATTTTGAGTTATGTGACATTTTGTGTTTTAATTGAGTTTTTATTTCTTTGGCTTTATGTTAAATTCGAGGACGAATTTTTAATAAGTTTGGGAGAATGCAATAACCCGTATTTTTAAAAAAAATTCTGAAGGGTTTCCGGTAATTTTTTTTCGGGTCTTTTTCAATTCGTGGTTTGGTTCAATTTTGGGTTCGGGTTATGGTTCCTTGGTTTGTGGTTCAACCAAGAGGTTGAACCACAGACTTAACTCAGGTCTCAGTATGAGACCTGAGATGAAATGCGTACAGCCCTTGTTTTATGCTCATGTATTGTCTCCTTTTCCTATTCAAACTCTTCATACTTAATGCCCACAAATATCTAATTTCAAACCCTAAAATCATTCACCACACTTCCATCTACCCTAGCCGCTATCTACTTTGCTTTTTTTGTAAGAAAATCGCTGCCATCTTCCTCTCAAATCTCTCTGGTTTCGGTAAGCGATATCTGTTTTTATTTCAGTTTTGGTAAAAAAAAATGACCCTTCCGTAATTTGATTTGCTCGTAACCATTCCAGATCTAAATTCGGTTCTGTTTCGTCCCTGAGATACTAGACTCGATTCTCTATGACTTTGCTCTTTAGTTTCTTTAAACGGTACGTTAATAATCTCGTTTCAATTGCCGTCGTATTATCGTATTATTTTGGTTCTTAACTGAGATTTGTTATTTTTCCTGCTGCCTAGCTCTTTATCCGATTTGGCTAGACTTGTTACTTAGATGTCTTTAGTTCTGCCTTGGGTTGACGTTATTTAAACTTTCAATGAGTTTTGGATTCATCGTTACTATTTGTTGTTCATCGTTTTAGAAACGATTAAAATACAGTGATGATCTTGAGTATCCTTTGATGTTGATGTTGAATGTTGTGATTGTTGGTGTTGGTTCTAGGTTTCAGGTTATTTGTTGTTGGTATGATTTAGGGAACCTTGATTCCAAGATTTGTTTCATGTGGTAGCTTCTGGGTTTAGAATGGCGGGTACTGTGATTGTTATGTTTGAGTTATAATGTTTATGGTTGAGAAGATAATGATGGTGATGACATGGCGATGAGTGATTTGTTACTTTTGAATTATTTTAGCTAAATGATGACTTTGGTCACTGAATTCTTATGTTTTAAATCTTTTGATTTCTAAGCTTATCTTTTAACTGTTTTAATTGATTTTTGATTTTAATATAGAAAAATTGGGTTTGACTTATTAATTAGCGATTTAAATAATATTATTATTTATAATTTGAAATGAAATTACTTTGGGCATTAATATTTCTAAATTTAAATTAATATTAAATTTATTATAGTTGATTTATGATTTTATAAATTTACTATATTAAATGGAATTGGAGATTTCATTTAATTTGAAAGTTTTTCAAATTAGTTATATTATTTTTAAGACCTAAAAAATAATATTTGAGTTATTTAATAATTAAATTAATAATTATTATTAATTATTATTTAATTAAAATTTGAGATTTTTGGCTTAGCGTGCCAATGTGATTAAATTTATATTTTTAACCTTTGGTTTTGGTTCGAGTTATAAATTGACAAATTGAAAATGATGATTATTTGTAATCTAAATTAATATAATTACTCGGGTAATTATATTTGATTTTGAATATCTTTTTCGTATGTCATTTTGGCTAAATTATAATTTAGCCCTTAAACGTTTTTAAACTTATTTGATTAAGTTTTTGGTTGTAACTTGAGTTACTTGAAGTTAAAGCTATTGGGTTCCGTTTTAAATATTAATTTATGGGTTAAATGCAAATTCATACACCAACTTTGACCTAATTTGGAATTACAACATAAACTTTTAAACTTGACAATGTCGGTAACCAACTTTCATTTCTTGGCAAATTGGTACACCGGCCAATCATAAAACGACAAATGGTGGTTTATTACAATGTCCACGTTAGTATTTTTTGAGTTTGGTGTATCGATTTGCCAAAAGTGCAAAGTTGGTTACTGACATTGCCAAGTTTCTAAGTTTATGTTGTAATTGCAAATTAGGTCAAAGTTGTTGTATGAATTTGCATTTAACCGTTAATTTATTATTTTATCGAAAATGGTTTATAATTATAAACTATGGTTTATAATTGGACATAATTACACATATTTTATCAAAGTGATTTTGAAAATTATAATACTCTAGTTTATATTTTGATAAAATATTTTGGGGTCGGGTTAGACTTGCGTCAGCCGACATGTGAGGTAGTTTGGTAGTCATTGGTAACTCGGCTAACCCAATATTTGAGGAAATGGATTTAAGTTATTATTTATTTATTGAACAAAGGATCACTTTACCCCCTCAACTTGGCACAAATAATCAAAAACGTTCAAATTGACAAAACCGTATCACTTTTACCCTGAACTTGTCAAAATCGGTACAAAAAGACCCCTATGCTGACGTGGCGCCTTAATTGGAGAGTGGGTTGCTTAAATACTCATTAATCCTAATTAAATATTTACTAATCATACTTAACTTTTAATTAAATTTTTAATTAAAGCAGAGACCTTTATGAACTTTTTCCCAAAAAATTTATTTTTTTTACAATTTCCGGCGAGGAGGAGCTCCTCCTCGCCGTAGGTCTGTTCTCAGAAAAACATGCCATTGTCTGTTCTTCAGAGAACAGACGGCGTCTGTTCTCAGAAGAACAGATCCCGTCTATTCTAAGAAGAACAGACCGGCGTCTGTTCTCTGAAGAAATTCTCTGAAGAACAGACGCCGGTATGTTCTTCTTAGAACATACCTGGGTCCGTTCTTCTTAGAACATACCTGGGTCCGTTCTTCTTAGAACAGACCTGAGTCCGTTCTTCAAGAACAGACCTTGCTGTCTATTCTTGAAGAAAAGACCCACGTTTGTACCTTTGACAAGCACCCATTACGTCTGTACCTTTCACAGCCTACTATTCCGCTTCATAATCGAAACCTTGAGGTGGAAGTTTCATCTCTTAATCTACCGATTACATTTCTTGTTGTTTATCTCTCTATCTTTCTTATCATATACTTAAATTACTCATTTTCATCATACCTTATGATCTAAGTACCTTGGTCTTTCCCGATTATCCTTAACCGGAACAAATAGTAGAAAGGATATCTCAGATCTGGTCACAAACTCATTTCATATTATTTACTCTATCACTGCTCTAATTGTTTGTCGAAACTAATCATGGGTTATACTTTTCATCGACATCTTGATTGACAATACTATTTGTCATCTATCCGCTCGATATGAACGCACATCTTACTTTACTTCTCCTAAAGGGTCCAGCATACCGCTTGATCCGTTAAACTCTTTTAGTCTTATCTTATGTATGCCACTATCAAACCTATATAGGTGTTCCTTTCTTCACGTTAATACTGTCTTTGTATCCATCAAACTATTATTGGCACACAATTCCTTATATTAGTTGCTTTTACGGCTAACTGATTCATAACGACGTTGGATTGCGGCACTTCCGATGCCTGTGTATTCCCACTTTATCTTGCTAGGTGATCGACCATCATCTCGTTTCTGGCCTTCACCGGTCAAATGAGCTGGGTTACATTCGCTTTTGTTACCTCGATCTTCTTCTCGCGCCTCATACCCTTGCTGTGTAACACCACGCGTTTGCGCAGTTCTTTGCTCATAGTATAGCGATTAAATAAAGGAATAGTAATAAATTCCTTAAAATATAACACTTACTAATCGTCACGACTAATCGCTGTCCACGTACGTTGGACTTTAAGAACATCTCCTTCCTTTCGACCTTCTATGATTACGTCTCTTATTGCAAGTCTTCTGAGTGTTCTAACTCATCGTAGACTTAGCAATTTATCAAAACATATACTTGCGTTGTATATGTTACACACATATTACTATCGTAGCTATAAGCATCTATGTTGACCAGATTCAAGAAAATCAGTGTCCCCTAGATTTCCTTGATTACGTATCGTAACTTAAGTCTTGCGAGCATTCCGCTCACATGAACCTAATCAAACATCAAGAATATCAAAACATAACATACATATTCTATACGTTGTTAATCGAATATGCTTTACTATCCGAACATATCTACTATCTAGTCATATACTAGTCTACTTAATCAAGGCTAAGTTCATATCCTAGAAGCATAACTTCTATATTCTCGCAATTATACGTATTCGATCTTCTCGTGGCCTTTATCGTAGCTTGCTCGCGAGCACTTCCCTTCCGTCACAGAGTTCTGGTCTAGGTATACTTACATAAAAACAAAACTTCTTGAAAACCCTTTCAAATAAAACGACTCATTTGAAAATTCCATTGAAATCTTAGCAAAATTGTGCACTAGGGTGATGACGTCTCTCATCCCCAAAGAGTTGCCACATCTCACCTCCTCGTCTGAGCATAATGCATATGATGCCTGTCCTATTAATGCATGTAATGATGTATGCAGTGATACATTTTTATCAATGTCGTGGCAATCATGTATTTCTGTATCGGGTCTAGGCACAATTATGCTTTCAGAATCGTTAAACAAATAACTTTTAAAAGTTATAAACTTCTAGTTTTGTAATTTTTCTAGACCTTTGAACTCTGTACCTGACAAGTTCTTCCACTTCTATAACTTTACATTTCTTCCTCATACACATTCTGAAATTTCGATTGATCGAATTAATAGCATCTCTCACGTTATCTGATGCTAAGCACACATATATATGACATCAAATCACAATCATATCAATTATATTCTATTCATAGGAGGCAATACCTCTCCTAGAAGCTTCATCTCAAAAAGCATATCATGTATGCCTGTCTCATCGAAACAACATATATGTATATACCTCGTATATACGTGTCACAAAAAAAACAAATAAGTATTTCACAAATCATTTTATCGCGTTTATCACAAAAGACATCATACTAACAACTTGGATCAGACAAACCTCAACTCTATATCTGCAGTAGTTCATAGGTTACTTAACCGACAAACGCATTTTAGCAGAGGTAACTGGACCAACTGCTCTGATACCACAATTGTCACGACCCAATTTATTGAGCCGAGGCCGGCGCTAGGGAATGGGAGTGGTAGCTCTGAAACCCGTAGCAAGCCTAAAACCACTAATAATTTTTTGCATTTAAAAGTATATTATTATGTATAAAACATTTTCAAAAAAGCTCTTGTAGATAATATCATTATAAATAGTAAAGTATTATATTAGAGTTTACAATACAAAATATCGTTTGAAATCAAACCGTCTATTTAATACTTACATCTACTGACTAATGCAACTATAGGAACTCATACTTGTGCAAGTCCAATAACTTCTGGCACATTGAAGATGGCTTGTCTGATCCGACTTCTAATACCTACAAACATCAGAGTGAGGGGTCAGTATTTGGAAAAATACTGAGTGAGTTTGCAAGTTACTAGTGGTATTATCAAAATATAGCGTCATACGCTTAATATGTTTGTAAATTCATGATATAAGTAAACAACAAAGATTCTTAATTTCAAAGTGTGAGTCCAACTCATCAGGTACGGGGACTCCAGACTACACCGTAGCCGAGTGCTCTCTCGTATCGAATCTTAAAGTGTGAGTCCAACCCACTGGTGGGTCCAACCCACTAGTTATGGGGTTTAGGTTACACAGTAACCGAGTTCACCCTCGTATCGTATTCTTATTATATCATGCATAAATATATTAAATCTCAATCACACAGTCAGGCACTCTAGACTGACTCACTAATGATCACGCAGCATATTGACACCCAATAAGTAGTTGGTCTCTTTGGACCGCACATTAGACACTCATCTTCAAAACAACGAATACAACAACATCTATATAATCAAATTCATCAACCTATCATCTCATATAATAGTTCATATAAATACGATATACGGATAATAATACTAATAAGGTATGAAAATATCTTTCATAATAATAAGCAAAAGTAAATTTGCCACTCACAGTGACCGCTATCCAAAAAAGCATAATCGTTACCCGAACATGTAGGTTCCGTGCGTCGTTTGGTCTCGTAGCTACTCCAGCTCGACGGCCTGATAGCTTGTCGATACATCCATTTCATATTCATATCGTACGTACGTTAATTCATAAACGTAAACCTTGTATTAATACTCTATTAACGTAATCGTATTCCTAATACAGCTCTTAACTTTGATTTCGTTCTAATACTTAATAGAGATACTTGTTATATCTCTTATTCATCGATTCCTAAACTTAGGTTTCTTATATCTCGAAACCCTAATCGAACACGTTATGTTCGATAATCAAATTTCTCGTTTTTGGGGTTCATATTCCCTTTTGAATGTCCGACACCTTTAAGAATCGGAAACTAGGTTAAAACGGGGCGAAAACGCTTAAATAGGTAGGTCTATGGGTTGTGCGAACGCACGAGAAATTGTGTGCGTTTGCACTGTTAGTAGTATATGCCCTATGGCCATTTGATCGTGTATATTTGTAGAATTAATCCCAATGGCAAAGATATATATGTTCTATTTGAACTAAGTGTCTCATCAACTAAGTGTTCATGTATTACGTATTGTCCTTATCACATTGTGATAGAATCTATTCTTAAGGTGTTAAGAATATGAGTGACAGATTCTATTATACAAGTGATCTAAATAACCGTTCACGATCGATGGGGTCCTGCGAATAAGGGCATCGCATTATCCCGAAAAGATTGTCACCTCTATTTATTCTCCTGATTAGCAAAGAGTTGCTAATTATAGGAAGTAGTGAGTCTCATACTACTTGATAGGGATCAGAATAAACATGTGGACACTCAAGGTGTTGAGTAAGTCGAACAAGTGACGCTAGATGACTTATACATGGTAATTCATTAAAGTCAATTTCATGTCATCTAGTTCATAATTGTACATATGTCCTTTGACTTGCGGTGACACTATCTTACATATAGGTGATTAGAGTTTGATACTCCTTAACCCTAGATCTTTCATGAGCTAGGGCCGCGGGATGTGTTGGCTCTAATTAGTTGTATATGGAGATAGGGGTTTAACCTAGAAAGGATTCATCACTCTAGATGAACGGAGACAAGATTCTATGCTATCTCAAATTGTTCTTGATGGATGATAAAACCTGCGCAGGTGTATATGACTTATATAGAAATTTGTTTTTAGTGGAAGTCATATTTATCAAGAATTAGAACTGAGAGATGAGGTCATATAATCAAGACATACGGTGTTTGACTTAACCGTGCCACTAGTCGAGATTGGAATCTTAGATGAAGGGAATTTTGAGTGTACGGTAATTATGAACATTGGTTCAAAAAGAATGCATTGAAACATTCATCTCTATTTGGGGTCGTGATATGTTGCTAGACATCACTCTCGATCTACGAGAATTAATAATTAAACGGGATTTTATTATTTAATATAAGAAAGGCGTTTCTTATGTCTCTCGTTCCCATATAGATGTGAACCTAGTTAGTCACACACAATAGAGTGTGCAACCGATTGAGTTTACGAAAGATCAATTTCATATGGATACTAGCATATCTCGGAAATTAATCTAAGATGAAAAACAAGTACAAATTAGGGACTAATTTATAAGAGCTATAAATTAGTAGGAACCTAATTATATTTTAACCAAGTTTTATGATTAAAAGGCTTAAGGAATTAATTAGTGTAATTAATGATACTTAAATCATTAATCATAAGCTAATGGAATGATGATGTCATGATGATGATGTAATGAGATAAGCTTATGTCATATATGTGATGTCATATGATGACATCACCTATATGATGTCACCTATGTGATGTCACCACATGAAAGGTGTCATGTGGTGGCAACACCTTTGCTTGGTGTGTGACACTTATCATGCAAGGTGTTGCATTCTTAAGACATGCTCTAGCCTATAAATAGAGCATGTCCTTGCTCATTTCAATATACCACACAACACACATCTCACTACAAAGTTGTAGAGAGAGAAAGCATTTGAGGAGTTCAAGTAGTCATCAATCACGGGAAAAACTTGGCGACGTTTTTCATACATCCGAGCAAGGTAGTGATTGCGGCGAGAGTTTGAGCTTAGGGCTGCTCGACAAGAGGAACTCTTGCAGATTACTTCAAGGCGAGGATTCAATCGGACGCATACTCGTGTGGACGAGCTTGAGATCACGGTACTTTTGGGACTACAAGAATCGTTGGAGAATCGACATAGGTATTCTTCTTATGATTCCTAGATGCGTGCTTTAATTACTAAATGTACGACGATCCATTTGTTGTTGATATGATCAACTTTAGGATCTGGATTGTTGGAATTTCGATTTTGAATTGAAATATATGAACCGGACCCGCGCCTCCCGCTGCGCCAACACGCACAACCTTGTGTGCGTTCGCACACATGAGTGTGCGATCGCACACACACACGAGTGTGCGTTCGCACACCATGTGTGCGATCGCACACATTTGTGTGCGTTGGCACACACAGTGCCTTGAACGATTCGGAATCCGTTTTCGATCGATTCCGACGTGCTCGAACTTGATTCCGACATGCCCCTATCTCACTTTAACATAATTTCAACTCCAAATCTATAAAAAACGATAATAGAAACGCGATTACAATTCGCTTAATTCGTTAAAACGAATTAACCCTTATTTACTAATTCTCGAAACAAAAACGTCAAGCACACCTCGATTTGAAGCTTAACGATGATAGAGAATTGTATTCTGAACAAATCAATATAAAGAACGCTCGATTTGGACGATAAACGGCGAAACGGCGACGGATCGTAATCGTTCGCCATTTTCCTTCACTGATGCCATCCTCCTTCTGCTCCTTTCCCTTTCTCCGAAATCATCTGATTCCTTTATGTTATACATATATATAGGTTGGCTAATTGTCCATTTTGATCCTTCATTTCTTTAACTTAAACCAATTCTCTTTTAAAATTTCTAATTTAACCCAATGGTTAAATTATCCTTTTAACTCAATTACTTACGTATTATTTATATTCAAATAAATAATACTAACACAAGATTATTACTTTCCGTCAATAATCTTTCAATTGCTATTTCGGAGACTTAATTGGCTAATTTACAATTTGGTCCTTCAACTTTTCAAAATTGCAATTTAGCCCAAAACGTATCCGCGTCCAATTTTTAAAAGGTCTCCGATTGACCTGAAATTTTTACCACTATTATTATAAAACATTTCGCGGACTTTGGCGAAATAATTTCCCTTTTCGGGACTTAACTGATTAAATTACCACTTTGGTCCCTGAACTCTAGTTTGGAATTTTTTTCGACATTTTTTCTTTTAATTTAAATTCCAACTTTAGAATTGGAATATGATGTTAAATTCCGCATAATTACTTCTCCAAGACCAACCTATTAAAGACTTATTTACTTTTAATTTTTTAGAAATCATTTCCGATAATGCCACCCTGGCGAATAAGAACTGAACACATGGTCCAAATAAATACTTAAATATTTTGGGGTATTACAAGCGATTTACGTCAAACGTTCAAAATGTCACGAAACCAATCCAAATATTTAAAACATTACGAAACAAGTTTCACCAATCCTTTTTACCGATTTAAGCCAAACGTTTACAAATGTTACGAACCCAATCCAAATGTTTAAAACGTCACGAAACAAATCTAAACATTTTAAATTTTTAGTGATTTAAGCCAAACGTTTACAAACGTTACGAAATAATACATTTGGATTTGTTTCGGAACTTTTTAAACGTTTGGATTTTTTTCATAATGTTTTAAAAGTTTTGATTTGTTTCTAAAAAGCTGAAACAAATTCAAGCGTTTACGATTTAAGCCAAACGTTTACAAATGTTATTAAACAAAATCCAACCAATAAAACGTTAAGAAACCAATCCAAATGTTTGTAATGTTATGAAACAAATCCAAACGTTTGTAACATTTGGATTGGTTTCATAAAGTTATAACATCAACCCAAACATTTAAAATGTTAAGAAACAAATCCAAACGATTCACATTTTTACCGATTGAAGCTAAACGTTTACAAACTTTACGAAACAATTGGCTGAAATTGATAAAAAGGTGAAACGTTTGGCTTAAATCGCTAAAAATATGAAACGTTTGGATTTGTTTTGTAACATTTGTAAACGTTTGGATTAAATTGCTAAAATGGGAAACGTTTGGGTTTGTTTTGTAACGTTTGTAAACGTTTGGTTTAAATCGCTAAAAATGTGAAACGTTAAACGTTTCACCTTTTTGTTTTGTAACGTTTTAAACTTTAAGATTAGTTTCGTAATGTTATAACGAAACCAATCCAAACGTATCACATATTTAGCGATTTAAGCCAAAGGTTTAAAAAGTTACAAAACCAATCTTAAAAGGTTATGAATTAAGCCAAATGTTTAAAACGTTACGAAACCAATCAAAACGTTTACAAACGTTACGAAACAAATCCAAACGTTTCACCTTTTTAGCAATTTGTTTCGTAGTGTTTCAATCGCTAAAAGGTGAAACTTTTGGTTTTATTTCGTAACAATTGTAAACGTTTGGCTTCAATCGCTAAAAAAGGGAAACGTGTGTATTTGTTTCGTAACGTTTGTAAAATTTTGGATTGGTTTCATAACGTTTTAAACGTTTGGCTTAATTCGTAACCTTTAAGATTGGTTTTGTTTCGTGTTGTAACGTTTTAAACGTTTGGCTTAAATCGCTAAACATGTGATACGTTTGGATCGGTTTCGTCATAACATTACGAAACTAATCCTAACGTTTAAAACATTATAAAACAAAAAGGTGAAACGTTTAGATTGTTTTTGTAACATTTTACATTTTTAGCGATTTAAACCAATCGTTTACAAACGTTACATAACATATCCAAACATTTCACATTTTTAGCAATTTAAGCCAAATGTTTACTAATGTTACAAAACAAATCCAAATGTTTCACATTTTTAGCGATTTAAGCCAAACGTTTTGACCTGTTTAGCAATTTAAGCCAATTGTTTTGTAACGTTTGTAAACATTTGTCTTAAATTGGTAAACGTTTTGGCTGCAATTGGTAAAAAGGTGAAATGTTTGGATTTGTTTCGTAACGTTTGTAAACAATTCGCTTAAATCGCTCAAAAGGTGAAACGTTTGGTTTTGTTTGGTAACGTTTGTAAATGTTTGGCTTCAATCGCTAAAAAGGGGAAACGTTTGGATTTGTTTCGTATCGTTTGCAAACGTTTGGCTTAAATTGCTAAAAAGGGGAAACGTTTGGATTTATTTTGTAAAGTTTGTAAACGTTTGGCATAAATCGCTAAAATGGTGAAACGGTTGGATTTGTTTCGTAACGTTTGTAAACGTTTGGCTTAAATAGTTAAAAAGGTAAAACGTTTGGTTTTATTTCATAATATTTGTAAACTATTTGTAACATTTTAAAATTTTGGCTTAAATCGCTAAAAAGGTGAAACGTTTGGATTTGTTTCGTAACGTTGTAAACGTTTGGCTTAGTTCGTTAAAAACGTTACGAAACAAATCTAAACGCTTAAAACGTTATGAAACTAATCCAAACGTTTAACCTTTTTAGAAATTTAAGCCAAACGTTTACGAACATTATGGAACAAATCCAAACGTTTCACATTTTTAGCAATTTAAGCCAAACAGTTACAAACGTTACAAACCAATCCAAATATTTCACTTTTTAAGCGATTTAAGACAAACGTTTACTAACGCTACGAAACCAATCCAAACATTTTAAACGTTACCAAACAAATCCAAACATTTCACATCTTTGGCGATTTAATCAAAACGTTTACAAACGTTATGAAAAAAACGAAACGTTTAAAATGTCACGAAACAAATCCTAACATTTCACCTTTTTAGCGATTTAAGCCAAACATTTAAAACGTTATGAAACCAATCCAAACGTCTAAAACGTTACAAAACAAATCCAAACGTTTCACCTTTTTAGAAATTTAAGCCAAATGTTTATAAACGTTACGAAACAAAACCAAACGTTTCACAATTCCCCTCTTTAGCGATTTAAGCCAAATGTTTACAAACATTGCGAAATAAATCCAAACCTTTCACCTATTTAGCGATTTGAGCCAAAAGTTTAAAACGTTACAAAAACAATCCAAACTTTTAAAACATTACGAAACAAAACCAAACGTTTAAAACGTTATGCAACAAATCCATAGACAAAGCATAAAACAAAGTAGAGTAATCATATATACTGAACATAACCGAAGTCATACGATATTTAAGTCAAATTGAGTTCCCACTTTGAAAACATAATTCGGAAATCATTTCAATAACTTAGTTAAAATCATAAAACTAAGATTAAACCAAAGTGGTGAGCTAGCCGAGTTATCACAAAGCAATCGAATCCGAAATCAAAGCATTTTAGCGTAAAACTAGCTAGTTTGCAAACTAAGCCAACGTGTAGCAAAACATTTATGATTCAAACTCTCAAACTCATATAGATCAGTAGTATATCATACATAATTTCAAAATAATGAACCAAATAAGATCTAAACTCATGCCAACATCCCTTAAACAATCGACAATGCAATTTCGCTAGAAATTGCCTAAACATGCTAAACAAGCCAAATCTTGTATCCGACAATCCAAATCATATAGCCAATGATCCTAAATCATATAAACATCATTTAAATCATCTTAGAGCAGTAGGTTCATCAATTTAAAACATTTAATTGATCAGAACACTTGAAAACCATAAATTCATCATTTAACGCAATTCCGGCTAAAACATGCGAGAACATGCCAAAGGTGTGACACAACCATATAGATCAGATCTTAAACATTAAATCCATCAAACATATCATCCATATCAGTAACCTAAGCATAGCATCTCATTTTCATAAATTTAAAACACTAAATCGATTAGAATATAAAATTTGCTAGAAAAACCTTAACATTGATGAATCATGCCAAACGCTTTCCAAATGTTTAAAACATTACAAAACATATCCAAATGTTTCACCTTTTTAGCGATTTAAGCCAAACATTTAAAACGTTACGAAACCAATCCAAACTGTTAAAACGTTACAAAACAAATCCAAACGTTTCACCTTTTTAGAAATTTAAGCCAAATGTTTATAAATGTTACGAAACAAAACCAAACGTTTCACAATTCCCCTTTTTAGCGATTTAAGCCATACGTTTACAAACATTACGAAATAAATCTAAACGTTTGACCTATTTAGCAATTTTAGCCAAAAGTTTAAAACGTTACAAAAACAATCCAAACGTTTAAAACATTACGAAACAAAACCAAACATTTGAAATGTTACAAAACAAATCCAAACGTTTCACCTTTTTAGCGATTTAATCCAAACGTATTCAAAATTTATGAAACAAATACAAATGTTTCCCTATTTTAGCGATTTAAACCAAACGTTTATAAACATTACGAAACAAAATCAAACGTTTCCCCTTTTTAGCGATTTTAGACAAACGTTTACAAACGTTACAAAACAAATCCAAACGCTTAAAATATTATGAGACAAATCCAAACGTTTCACCTTTTTAGCAATTTAAGCCAAACGTTTACAAACGTTATAAAACAAATTGAAACGTTTCACCTTTTTAGCGATTGAAGACAAACATTTACAAACGTTACGAAACAAAACCAAACGTTTCATCTTTTAGCAATTTAAAACAAATAATTAAAACGTTACGAAACCAATGCAAACGTTACGAAACAAAACCAAACGTTTAACTTTTTTAGCAATCTAAGCCAAACGTTTACAAACGTTGCAAAACAAAACCAAATGTTTCACCTTTTTAGTGATTTAAGCTAAACTTTTAAAACGTTACGAAACCAATCCAAACCTTTAAAACGTTACGATACAAATTCAAACGTTTAAAACATTATGAAAGAAATCATAACGTTTAAAACGTTACAAAGAAAATCCAAACGTTTCATCTTTTTAGCGATTTAAGGAGGACTTTTAAAACGTTACGGAACAAATCCTAACGTTTAAAACATTATGAAACCAATCCAAACATTTAAAACTTTACAAGAAATCCAAATGTTTCACCTTTTTAGCGATTGAAGCCAAACGTTTACAAACTTACAAAACAAATCCAAACGTTTCACCTTTTTAGTGTTTTATGCCAAACGTTTACAAACGTTATGAAACAAAACCAAATGTTTGAACTTTTTTGCGATTTAAGCCAAACATTTACAAACATTACGAAATAAATCCAAACGTTTCACCTTTTTAGCGATTTAAGCCAAACATTTAAAACGTTACAAAACCAATCCAAACATTTACAAATGTTACGAAACCAATCCAAACGTTTAAAACGTTACGAAACCAATCGAAACGTTTAAAACGTAACGAAACCGATCGGAACGTTTAAAATGTTACGAAACCGATCGGAACGTTTAAAGCGTTACGAAACCGATCGGAACGTTTAAAGCGTTACGAAACCGATCGGAACGTTTAAAGCGTTACGAAACAAATGCAAACGTTTCACATTTCTAGCAATTTAAGCCAAACGTTTAAAACGTTACGAAACAAATCAAAAGGTTTATGTCACGACCCAATTTCATGGATCGCTACCGGCGCTAGGGTATGGGTATGGTTGTACCAAAATCCGTAGCTAGTCTTGTGGATAAATAACAAATAAATAAACCTGCAAGAAAACCAATTCTCAGAGGCAAACGAGCCTTCAGTCTAGTTCTAGCAGTTCATAAAATACAACATTTAATTACTTCCACTTATAATATCTTGATAACAAAATAATCAATAACAAAACCCAATAAACTTCAGATAATATTTCGGTTCCACAACAAACACTATAATAATCATCCAATCCTAACGATTAATACCAACTTGATAATATCATTAACTTGTGAATAATAAAACACCAAGACGCATACCGTTTTTCTTAGAAAACGTGAACTTAACTCATAATAATTGAATCTCCAGATTGGTAATAAACAATCTCAATTACAATGAATCCTCAAATCATTTAGAAACATTATGCCCCAACTAAATTGAACCTTGACTGCATCTCACAACTTTAATTGTCTCTCACGATGATAAAAACGATATACAAACATTACAATAATACCATCCATTAATAAAATTGATCAACCAATCATGGTTGTCGAAACCTATTAACCGTGATTCCTGATTCTCAAATCATTTATCTCATATATTCAGATCAAACTCAAATTTTTAAAATTATTCAATCAATTGCTATAACCTCGTATACAGCGAGAGATCACTACGAACAGTTTACTACGACCGGATTGGTAGTTATACTCAAAACCAATTCCTTGGGGTATAAAATCTTATAATATAAAATATGTTGTATACAAAATTTTTTCACCCTGTTTAAAAGACTCTACGTCTTACACCTCATTTTTTATTCAAAATCAAAATACCTTTACCGTTGAAAAACCATTAGTTTTGCAAACCCTTGAAAATTTTCAAAATCTCCACATTTGAATCTTAAATTTTTTCCCTTACTTTTAATACATTTGCAAATTTATAAAACAGTTAGACTGTCAAAATGTATGTTTTCTTAAAATCAAACTTGTTAAAACACTTTTTAAATAGTTTATACTTTAAAAACCAACAGTGGCAAAATCCTCCGTATTCGAAATACACATTGATGTTTCAAACATCCCAAAATTTCAAGTCGCTTCTATATCCTCTCAAACAAAAACACAATTTGAAGAAATCGCTGAAGCGAAAAATTTATTATCCCTTTTGAATCAATATTGAAAAAAATTCTCCCTTTCCTCAGAAAGGTAAAATCAGCAATGTAAATCTCTTGTTTATAAACATACCTTTATATCAATACACCAAAATACTTAGGACAATTTCAAATCTGGAAAGATAAATTTTCTTTGAACAACGTAGTGTATACACACACATGAGCATAACCAACATCCTTAATCCACAAATCCTTAAATCACAAATAGGAAATTATCATGAAGACTCCCTAATCTGAATCTAACCATAAACTGCACTTGACACAACTATATCTCGAGCGCAACCTCAAAATCATTCTTAATCATAACCACAAGATTCTGATTCTACAGACCAATCACCCACAACATAAACGTCCAATAACCATCACCATCATCACAGAGTACTTGTCTAGCTACCTTTCGGTAACAGTTTCAAAATCATTTGAAATCCAACAACTTTATAAATAAATATATCACAATGTGACTCGCGAGTTCGTTTCAAAACATCTTTCTCAAAACACTTTATTAATAAAATCCATTTCACATTATTGTGCGCCAAGGTGATGACACCTCTCATCGCCAAAGAGTTGCATCCAACCCTAATCATTTCTATGCACATGATGCGTGTACTATTATGCATGTATCAATTATTAATTTATCTTTTATTTAGTGAACATACTCGGTACTCAATGCAATCCTATTCGTGATATTCAAAATGCATGTTCATGATATGTCTGGGCACAATTACATGTTGAAAATATTTCAAATATTTTAACAATTCAACCTTTGAAATCAACTTCTCAATAAAATATTTGCAAGACTTTACACTCTGTGAGATGTGCACTCGATAACCTAAAAATATTTCTCAAATTCCTTGCAACCTGGTGCTATACAACAACTCCTCCTAATAACTTCATTACAACTCTACTATACAAACTATCTAACTAACCTCAATCCAGACTGAGCATAACCAAAGAAAACAGCACATCAAAATACGTTGCTAAATTTTTTTACCGCCAGCTCCTGCATCGCATCCTCAGACTTGATGGAAACACCAGTGTATTAATACACCGATCTATCTTCTCGATTCAGAGTTTCCAATATCCGTTTTAGGATAATCAGAAATCATCAGCCAAATCAAGAGAATATTTCCCTCATCTTCCTCGATATCGAAACCCAAAGATTTCGATCCACGAATCATACATAAAGGTAAGTCAACCTTGACCACGTGAATAAATCATCTCACGTGCTACTCCACATGAAGAGAAACAAATACAATCAACTTCGTCCAACCAAACTTGCGAGATATTCAACGAAATTAAACCAAAAATTATTATGATTCTTACAACTATAAACCACGTAAGCATGCCATTAAATAAGATTAACCCCAACATATTTTATAGACGAAATCAGGACATGCTACAACAAGCTTGAACCTTTATATCAAAATCAACTTGCAATAATATCATATTTTAAGAATACGTTTCAAATTCATTTTGAAATTTAAAGTCCATTACAAAATTTCCAAACTTTTAGTTGAGCCTTACGGTTAAACAAAATCACTATCTGTAAAAATCTCTTCTTATAACCAATAGCTTTAAAACGGATACCCAAGTATCTGAAATAATTAAAATCATCAAGCTAGCCAAAAATTACAACTACTAAGCTTAACTCCTAAATTTGGGTGACTGAAGTCGAACCCCAAAAAAAATGTTTATCAAACGTATTTAAAATATTTGCCATCCGGAAAAATCATTCTAATATTTTCATCCTTTCAAAATTGAGAGCTCAACGCAAACCAAGCGCTAAACGGTATTTTAAAACTCAAGTGAAAATCTTTAATCTCAAACATCTATTCCGTAAATCTTCAAATTTAAAATAGAATAAAAATCCTCTTTACTAGCAACTTAACCAAAAATCAAGCTTTTAAAGAATTAAACTCAAACTTCTCTTTTGACTCTATGGCAAACCACAAATTAAAACAAAACCACTTTTCTTAATGAAAACTCTTAAAGCAACATGTGGTCAAACCATATATGACCACAAAACACGTTTTAAAGTTTAACCCAAAAATGTTTTTACTATAAAACAAAGCTAACGCCCAAAAGTATCCTCATACGTGCTAGCGTATGTAGCACGCAACAATTACGGCCCAAGCCAAAATGTACTACCCTATAATCCATCGTTATTAATCATTAGTGACATAAAGCCAAAGTTTTTTTTAAAAATAACATTATACCCAAATATGAATTTAGAAAACATCATCAACAAAATATTTCCCGAGAAATCGGAAGCAATTAAAATCACCCATGTGAAATAACCTTAACATTATAAAACACAACAAGTAACATCCAAGTGAAGTTAATTGGCAATCATAGCATCAACACCAAATAAAGACTGACAGACATCACCTATAGGATGTAGGCTGGAAGTTTGAAAAAAAAAGATGACGTTTTAAAAGACAAGACACGAATCCTATTTCCGCAGTAGTTCCTATGACACGACATCAACTTATCATGTCAAAAACACATAAAACATAACATGCATAAGGCCTTGGTTTGAAACCAAAGCTCTAATACCAAGTTTGTCACGACCCAATTTCATGGATTGCGACCGGCGTTAGGGTATGGGTATGGTTGTACCAAAACTCGTAGCTAGCCTTGCAGATAAACAACAAATAAATAAACCTGCAACAAATCAATGCTCGGGGGCAACCGAGACTTCAGCCTAGTTCTAGCAGTTCATAATATACAACATTTGTTATAAAGTGCTCAGCCAACTCTAAGTCTTAAACATGGTAAAAGTACATATTAACCCAAGTCAATAAAAGAATGCCAAAATAGCAATAATCCATTGAATATGTTTATAACAAGTATTGGACATATAAACTTCTAATTATTACTGCGGTCTAAGAATAAAATCAGTTTAATAACTTTATTAAATAAAATAAAACCTCCGAGGAAATAAAGAATCGGAGAGCAGCTGACTCGCACATATCATAACCCTGGAAAATTGGAAAAACAACGAGGTCAAATATACTGAGATGAGTTCATACCACTATTTACATTTATCAAGTGGAAAACCTTTAAAATCCTTTTAAAACATTTAACATAAACATTACGTATAATAGTTGGAACCCTAATCCACAATACTAAATATATCCATAATTCAATATGCCTGGTCCCGAGAGCTAAGCTACACCGAGTTACCACCGACCACACTTAATCCATATCCAGAGTCCCGAGAGTTGAGCTACACCGAGTTACTCTACTTGTCCCGAGAGCTATGCTCACACCGAGTTACCACCACATATCACATACCTTATCTAGATCAATACCGGTGCGCACGCAGTCCTAATGTTGCCCATTAGGTAGCATGTTCCAACTAAGAGCCACAATGGAAAAACAGTTCGCAATTGTATATATATATATATATATATATATATATATATATATATATATATATATATATATATATATATTAATATAACAATTTACTTAATAAAGCGGTAAATAGTAAGTACTGCTTGCTAATCCACGTGATAACCTGGCAAGCAACTAATCCTGATTCGTCTACGAAGCACGAACAGTCGACGAGTCTAGACAATATAAATCAGAATTAAAGCATGTCCTAACTCTATAGAGTACTAGACAAACACATATGACTAGAACAAACATCAACGAGCCAAGACAAAACAAACACACTTACTTAATCCATAGCCAAATCATAAACCAAAGTAGAGTAATCATATATACTGAACATAACCGAAGTCATACGATATTTAAGTCAAATTGAGTTCCCATTTTGAAAACATAATCCGGAAATCATTTCAATAACTTAGTTAAAATCATAAAACGAAGTTTAAACCAAAGTGGTGAGCTAGCCGAGTTATCACAACTGCCAAGACTATACTCACAAATTGGGCGACCCAAGTCTAACCCAAACTAAACATCCAACAAAAGTAAAACAATTCGTTTAAAGTCTGGAATCATTTAAATATACCAAAGTCTCAATTTAGAAAACAAGGGAACTCAAATTAAACATTAGAATCCAAGTATAACATTATGATTATAAAGTGTTCGATAAAAGTCCCCGAAGGATAAACACAACCAAATAATCCAAAAACCAATATACAACAGCCCTAGCATGCTTAATAATCATATTAACATATTTTTCACAAAATCAAGCCAATTAAGCATTCATGGCACTTAGCCCAAAAACGAGACCAAACATGAATCGCCAAACTAAACACCTTAGATCAGTTCATATGCATTCCATAATCAATAATATGAAAGTAATTCAGATCTTAAGTCATTACAAAGCATCGAATCTGAAATCAAAGCATTTTATCGTAAAACTAGCTATTTTGCAAACTAAGCCAACACATATCAAAACGTTTATGATTCAAACTCTCAAACTCATTTAGATCAGTAGTATATCATACATAATTTCAAAATACTAATCTAAATCAGATCTAAACTCATGCCAACATCCCTTAAACAATCGATAACGCAATTTCGCTAGAAATTGCCTAAACATGCTGAACAAGCCAAATCTTGCATCCGACAATCCAAATCATATAGCCACAGATCCTATATCATATAAACATCATTTAAATCATCTTAGAGCAGTAGGTGCATCAGTTTAAAACATTTAATTGATTACAACAGTTGAAAACCATAAATTCATCATTTAACGTAATTTCGGGTAAAACATGCGAGGACATGCCAAAGGTGTGTTACAACCATATAGATCATATTTTAAACATTAAATCCATCAAACATATCATCCATATCAGTAACCTAAGCATAGCATCTCATTTTCATAAATTTAAAACAACAAATCGATTAGAATATAAAATTTGCTAGAAAAACCTTAACATTTATGAATTATGCCAAACGCTTTCCAAAACATGTAATATCATATTATACATGAAAACCTAATCATAGTATACATACAACTCACTATCATAAGCATGACATAATAATAATAATGATTCAATCCATATAAAACTCTAGATATGCAATCCTAGGCAAAATAACCCAAAAACGAAATCATGAATCATAAGGATGAGAAGCCATTACGTAATAATGAAGAACAACATGTTAATTGAGATATAAATAGAAGGTATGAAGGGCTAGACCGAAATCAAAAGGTTCCACAAGTGTCCAACGAAGAACAAAATTGATGAAATCGCGTAGATCTTGTAACAAAGATGTAAAATCACATACTTAGCGTAATGAATCGCATCCGGAATTGTTAGAAGGAAGGAAATATGTATTTTATATAAAATAATTCATTTTAGGGTTTGTGGGAAGGGAAAGGGGGCTGCTCACATGAATTAGGGGTCTACTTATCGACTCCTACGGGCTTTACTTAGGCTTTGTTTAAAGTCTTACGATTTAATAGTTATTTTTAGAGTTAGAAACCTCCAAATAACAATCCAACCTACCGGATTTTAGTAAATCCACTTAGGAACAACATATCAAAATATGAGCCCGATCCGACCATTCAATTGTGAGATATCAACGTTTTATTAACACATGGCAGTTTTGGGAAATATGTGAATACTGTTTTGATTAATACCCAAAAATAAATGGAATGAACATCGAACACATCAGGGCTCATGGGATACATATGAGACACTCAAAAAGACACTATCAAGGTATCATAAGTGTTACTTCTGACGTATAACAACCAGAATCAAGTCGAAACATAACAAGAACATGTTGAAATACAAAAGAACAAAGAATTCAAGAAAATAACTAATTTCTAACGGATAACCGAACTGACAAATCAAGTTTGAAAACACGGGGTATTACAGTTTCATGTTTTTAGCGATTCAAGCCAAACGTTTTCAAATGTTATGAAACAAATCCAAACGTTTCACCTTTTTAGCGATTGAAGCCAAACATTTACAAAAGTTACAAAACAAAACCAAATGTTTCACCTTTTTAGCGATATAAGCCAAACGTTTACAAACGTTATGAAACAAATCCAAATGTTTCACCTTTTTAACGACTAAAGACAAACATTTACAAACGCTACAAAACAATACCAAACTTTTCACCTTTTAGAAATTTAAGCAAAACATTTAGAACGCTACGAAACCAATGCAAATGTTTACAAACGTTTCGAAACAAAACCAAACATTTAACCTTTTTAGCAATTTAAGCCAAACGTTTACAAACGTTGCGAAACAAAACCAAACGTTTCCCCTTTTTAGTGATTTAAGCCAATCGTTTAAAACGTTACGAAACCAATCCAAACGTTTAAAATGTTACGATATAAATCCAAACGTTTAAAACATTACGAAAGAAATCCTAACGTTTAAAACGTTACGGAAAAAATCTAAATGTTTCATCTTTTTAACTATATAAGCCAAACGTTTAAACGCTACGGAACAAATTCTAACGTTTAAAACGTTACGAAACCAATTTAAACGTTTAAAACGTTACAAAACAAATCCAAATGTTTCACCTTTTTAGCGATTTAAGCCAAACATTTACAAACGTTACAAAACAAATCCAAACGTTTCACCTTTTTAGTGATTTAAGCCAAATGTTTACAAACATTATCAAACAAAACCAAATGTTTCACCTTTTTAGCGATTTAAGCTAAACGTTTACAAACGTTACGAAATAAATTTAAACGTTTCACCTATTTAGCAATTTAAGCCAAACATTTAAAACGTTACAAAACCAATCCAAACGCTTACAAACGTCACGAAACCAATCCAGACGCTTACAAACGTCACGAAACCAATCCAAACGTTTAAAACGTTACGAAACCAATCCAAACGTCTAAAAAGTTACGAAACCAATCCAAACGTTTAAAAAGTTACGAAACAAATCCAAACGTTCAATACGTTACGAAACAAATGCAAATGTTTCACATTTTTAGCGATTTAAGCCAAACGTTTAAAATCTTACAAAACAAATCATAATGTTTAAAGCGTTATGAAACAAATCCACACGTTTCACATTTTTAGCGAATTAGGACAAACGTTTACAAACGTTACGAAACAAATCCAAACGTTTCACACTTTTTGCGATTGAAGACAAACGTTACGAAACCAATCCAAACATTTAAAACATTACAAAGCAAATCCAAAGGTTTCACCTTTTTAGCGAAGTAAGCAAAATGTTGTCAAATGTTACGAAACAAATCCAAACTTTTCACCTTTTTAGCGATTGAAGCCAAATATTTACAAATGTTACGAAACAAAACCAAGCGTTTCACCTTTTTAGCGATTTAAGCCAAAAGTTTAAAACGTTACGAAAAAAATCCAGACATTTAAAACGTTAAGAAACAAATCCAAAACGTTTCACCAAACGCTTACAAACATTACAAAACAAATCCAAACGTTTCACCTTTTTAGCGATTTAAGCCAAACGTTTACAAACGTTCGGAAACCAATCCAAACGTTTCGCCTTTTTAGAGATTGAAGCCAAACGTTTACAAACATTACAAAACAAATCCAAATATTTCACCTTTTTAGCGATTTAAGCCAAACATTTACAAACGTTACGAAACAAATCCAAACGTTTCACGTTTTTAGCGATTTAAGCCAAACGTTTATAAACTTTACGAAACAAAATCAAACGTTTGACCTTTTTAGCGATTTAAGCCAAATGTTTACAAACGTTACGAAACCAATCCAACTGTTTCACCTTTTTAGCGATTTATGCCAAACGTTTGCAAAGGTTACGAAACAAATCCAAACGTTTCCCCTTTTTAGCAATTTAAGCCAAACGTTTAAAACGTTACGGAACAAATCATAACGTTTAAAACGTTACGAAACCAATCCAAACGTTTAAAATGTTACGAAACAAATCCAAATGTTTCACCTTTTTAGCGATTTAAGCAAAACTTTTACGAACGTTACAAAACAAATACATACGTTTCACCTTTTTAGTGATTTAAGCAAAACATTTACAAAATTTATGAAACAAAACAAAATGTTTCACCTTTTTAGTGATTTAAGCCAAATGTTTACAAACGATATTTAAGCCAAACATTTAAAACGTTACAAAACCAATCCAAACGTTTACAAACGTTACGAAACAAATCCAAACGTTTCACCTTTTTAGCGATTGAATTCATACGTTTAAAACGTTACGAAACCAATCCCAACGTTTAATCATTATAAAACCAATCCAAACATTTAAAATGTTACGAAACAAATCCAAATAATTAAAACATTACAAAACAAATGCAAACGTTTCACATTTTTAGTGATTTAAGCCAAATGTTTAAAATGTTATGAAACCAATCTAAACGTTTAAAAAGTTGCGAAACAAATCCACACGTTTCACATTTTTAGCGATTTAAGCCAAACGTTTACAATCGTTACGAAACAAATCAAAATGTTTCACATTTTTAACGATTGAAGCCAAACGTTTACAAACGTTACGAAACCAATCCAAACGTTTAAAACGTTACAAAACAAATCCAAATGTTTCACCTTTTTAGCAATTTAAGCCAAACGTTTTCAAATGTTATGAAACAAATCCTAACTATTCACATTTTTAGCGATTGAAGCCAAACATTTACAAACGTTACCAAACAAAACCAAACGTTTCACCTTTTTAGCAATTTAAGCCAAACGTTTAAAACGTTACGAAACAAATCCAAACGTTTAAAAAGTTAAGAAACAAATTCAAACATTTCACCAAACGTTTACAAACGATACGAAACAAATCCAAGCGTTTAACCTTTTTAGCGATTTAAGCCAAACGTTTAAAACGTTACGAAACCAATCCAAACGTTTCACCTTTTTAACGATTTAAGCAAAATCTTTACAAACGTTACAAAACAAATCCAAACGCTTCTTCTTTTTAGCGATTTAAGCCAAAACAAACGTTAGGAAACCAATCACAATGTTTCACCTTTTTAGAGATTGAAGCCAAACGTTTACAAACGTTTCATAACAAATCCAAACGTTTAACCTTTTTAGCGATTAAAGCCAAACATTTACAAACGTTATGACACAAATCCAAAAGCTTTCCCTTTTTAGCGATTTAAGCCAAAAAGTTTACAAACGTTACGAAACAAAACCAAACGTTTCATTATAAAATATCCGAGATCTTTTTTGGTTTTTCAGCGATTTAAGCCAAATGTTTACAAACGTTAAGAAACAAATCCAAACCTTTAAAACATTACGAAACAAATCCAAACGTTTCGCCTTTTTAGTGATTTAAGCCAAGCGTTTACAAACGTTACGAAACAAATCCAAACGTTTCACCTTTTACCTTTTTAGACAAACGTTTGAAATGTTGCGAACCAATCAGAACGTTTAAAACGTTATGAAACAAATCCAAACGTTTCATATTTTCAGCAATTTAAGCCAAACGTTTACAAACGTTACGAAACCAATCCAAACGTTTAAAACGTTTAAAACAAATCCAAACGTTTCACCTTTTTATCGATTTAAGCCGAACGTTTTCAAATGGTACAAAACAAATCCAAACTATTCACCTTTTTAGCGATTGAAGCCAAACATTTACAAACGTCACGAAACAAAACCAAACGTTTCACCTTTTTAGCGATTTAAGCCAAACGTTTAAAACGTTACGAAACAAATAAAAACGTTTAAAAAAATACGAAACAAATCCAAATATTTCACCAAACGATTACAAACGTTACAAAACAACTCCAAACGTTTAACCTGTTTAGCGATTTAAGCCAAAAGTTTAAAACGTTACGAAAAAAATCCAGACATTTAAAACGTTAGGAAACAAATCCAAAACGTTTCACCAAACGCTTACAAACATTACAAAACAAATCCAAACGTTTCACCTTTTTAGCGATTTAAGCCAAACGTTTACAAACGTTCGGAAACCAATCCAAACGTTTCGCCTTTTTAGAGATTGAAGCCAAACGTTTACAAACATTACAAAACAAATCCAAATATTTCACCTTTTTAGCGATTTAAGCCAAACATTTACAAACGTTACGAAACAAATCCAAACGTTTCACGTTTTTAGCGATTTAAGCCAAACGTTTATAAACTTTACGAACCAAAATCAAACGTTTGACCTTTTTAGCGATTTAAGCCAAATGTTTACAAACGTTACGAAACCAATCCAACTGTTTCACCTTTTTAGCGATTTAGGCCAAACGTTTGCAAAGGTTACGAAACAAATCCAAACGTTTCCCCTTTTTAGCAATTTAAGCCAGACGTTTAAAACGTTACAGAACAAATCATAACGTTTAAAACGTTACGAAACCAATCCAAACGTTTAAAATGTTACGAAACAAATCCAAATGTTTCACCTTTTTAGCGATTTAAGCAAAACTTTTACGAACGTTACAAAACAAATACATACGTTTCACCTTTTTAGTGATTTAAGCAAAACATTTACAAAATTTATGAAACAAAACAAAATGTTTCACCTTTTTAGTGATTTAAGCCAAATGTTTATAAACGATATTTAAGCCAAACATTTAAAACATTACAAAACCAATCCAAACGTTACGAAACAAATCCAAACGTTTCACCTTTTTAGCGATTGAATTCATACGTTTAAAACGTTACGAAACCAATCCCAACGTTTAATCGTTATAAAACCAATCCAAACATTTAAAATGTTACGAAACAAATCCAAATAATTAAAGCATTACAAAACAAATGCAAACGTTTCACATTTTTAGTGATTTAAGCCAAATGTTTAAAATGTTATGAAACCAATCTAAACGTTTAAAAAGTTACGAAACAAATCCACACGTTTCACATTTTTAGCGATTTAAGCCAAACGTTTACAATCGTTACGAAACAAATCAAAATGTTTCACATTTTTAACGATTGAAGCCAAACGTTTACAAACGTTACGAAACCAATCCAAACGTTTAAAACGTTACAAAACAAATCCAAATGTTTCACCTTTTTAGCAATTTAAGCCAAACGTTTTCAAATGTTATGAAACAAATCCTAACTATTCACATTTTTAGCGATTGAAGCCAAACATTTACAAACGTTACCAAACAAAACCAAACGTTTCACCCTTTTAGCGATTTAAGCCAAACGTTTAAAACGTTACGAAACAAATCCAAACGTTTAAAAAGTTAAGAAACAAATTCAAACATTTCACCAAACGTTTACAAACGATACGAAACAAATCCAAGCGTTTAACCTTTTTAGCGATTTAAGCCAAACGTTTAAAACGTTACGAAACCAATCCAAACGTTTCACCTTTTTAACGATTTAAGCAAAATCTTTACAAACGTTACAAAACAAATCCAAACGCTTCTTCTTTTTAGCGATTTAAGCCAAAACAAACGTTAGGAAACCAATCACAATGTTTCACCTTTTTAGAGATTGAAGCCAAACGTTTACAAACGTTACATAACAAATCCAAACGTTTAACCTTTTTAGCGATTAAAGCCAAACATTTACAAACGTTATGACACAAATCCAAAAGCTTTCCCTTTTTAGCGATTTAAGCCAAAAAGTTTACAAACGTTACGAAACAAAACCAAACGTTTCATTATAAAATCTCCGAGATCATTTTTGGTTTTTCAGCGATTTAAGCCAAATGTTTACAAATGTTACGAAACAAATCCAAACCTTTAAAACATTACGAAACAAATCCAAACGTTTCGCCTTTTTAGTGATTTAAGCCAAGCGTTTACAAACGTTACGAAACAAATCCAAATGTTTCACCTTTTAGCTTTTTAGACAAACGTTTGAAATGTTGCGAACCAATCAGAACGTTTAAAACGTTATGAAACAAATCCAAACGTTTCATATTTTCAGCAATTTAAGCCAAACGTTTAAAAACGTTACGAAACCAATCCAAACGTTTAAAACGTTTAAAACAAATCCAAACGTTTCACCTTTTTATCGATTTAAGCCGAACGTTTTCAAATGGTACAAAACAAATCCAAACTATTCACCTTTTTAGCGATTGAAGCCAAACATTTACAAACGTCACGAAACAAAACAAACGTTTTACCTTTTTAGCGATTTAAGCCAAACGTTTAAAATGTTACGAAACAAATAAAAACGTTTAAAAAAATACGAAACAAATCCAAATATTTCACCAAACGTTTACAAACGTTACAAAACAACTCCAAACGTTTAACATGTTTAGCGATTTAAGCCAAACGTTTAAAACGTTTCGAAACCAATCCAAACGTTTCACCTTTTCAGCGATTTAAGCAAAACGTTTAAAAACGTTACAAAACAAATCCAAACGTTTTACCTTTTTAGCGATTTAAGCCAAACGTTTACAAACGTTTGGAAACCAATCCAAATGTTTCACCTTTTTAGAGATTGAAGCCAAACATTTACAAACGTTGCGAAACAAATCCGAACCTTTCCCCTTCTTAGCGATTTAAGCCAAACGTTTACAAACGTTACAAAACAAAACCAAACATTTCACCTTTTCAGCGATTTAGGCCAAATGTTTACAAACGTTACGAAATAAATCCAAACCTTTAAAAAGTAACGAAACAAATTTAAACATTTCACCTCTTTAGCGATTTAAGCCAAACGTTTACAAACGTTACGAAACAAATCCAAACGTTTCCCCTTTTTAGCTTTTATGACAAACGTTTTAAACGTTATGAAACCAATCCGAACGTTTAAAACGTTACGAAATAAATCCAAACGTTTCACCTTTGTAGAGATTTAAGCCAAATGTTTACAAAGGTTACGAAACAAATCCAACGTTTCCCCTTTTTAGCGATTTAAGCCAAACATTTGAAATGTTACAAAACCAATCCAAACGTGTAAAACGTTACGAAACAACTCCCAACGTTTCCCCTTTTTAGCAATTTAAGCCAAACGTTTACAAACGATACGAAACAAAACCAAAATTTTCACCTTTTTAGCTATTTAAGCCAAACATTTACAAACGTTACGAAACAAATTCAAACGTTACGAAACAAATTCAAACGTTTAACCTTTTTGCGATTTAAGCCAAACGATTACAAACGTTACGAAAGAAATCAAAACGTTTCACTTTTTAGCGATTTAAGCCAAACGTTTACAAACATTACGAAACAAATCCAAACGTTTACCCTTTTTAGCGATAAATGCCTAACGTTTACAAACGTTACGAAACAAAACAAACGTTTCACCTTTTTCGCGATTTAAGCCAAACATTTACAAAATTTACGAAACAAATCCAAACGTTTCACATTTTTAGCGATTTAAGCCAAACATTTACAAACGTTATGAAACAAATCCAAACGTTTACAAAAGTTACGAAACAAAACCAATCGTTTCAAATTTTTAGGGATTTAAGCCAAACGTTACGAAAAAATCCAAATGTTTCCCCTTTTTAGCGATTTAAGCCAAACGTTTACAAATGTTACGAAACAAAACAGAACGTTTAACCTTTTCAGCGATTTGAGCCAAACATTTATAAACGTTAAGAAACAAATCCAAACGTTTCACCATTTTAGCGATTTAAGCCAAAAGTTTAAAATGATACGAAACAAATCTGACATATTTGGCTGATCAAAATGGAGAAACTGAATAAAATGCGTTGTTCGTTCCTCCTGAACAAGAAACAAAAGATGAGTTCATCGCATCCTAATCAGACGAAGATGAAAGCGAAGAACTTTAGTAGTTTAGTAAATTTTATGTATTGCAACTATAATCAATTGTAAAATATGAAAGAATAAAGGGTCAACGCGTCCCCTAAACTTGTGACACGGGGTCATCTAGCCAAATTTATACTTTTTTATGCAACCAACCTCAAAAATCTTCATTTTTGGATCAAATAACGCCATAATTTATATTTTTATTTTAAAAAATAGATTTAGGATAATTATATTGCAACAATTAGGGAAGTATCTAATTACTTTTTTGCATCCCTCACCTCCGATTTGTATTTTACGCGTTTTGAAAATACAATTGTGGGGTTACTTGACCCGAAAATGAAGAGTTTCGGGGTTAGTTGCTCAAAAAAGTATAAATTGGGTTAGATGGCCCCGTGACACAAGTTTAGGGGGCCCGTTGACCGTTTGTTCAAAGATGAAATATTAACGCTGAAATTATGTTTCTTAATTATATTATTCAAGTGTATACTTGCTGAATTTGAATTTATATTTCTTAGTTTTATGTTTCACGATCGACTGTATAATTTTATTAATATAATGTGTTGATTGTTTGTGGAACTTTTAAAATTAACGTATGTGAAGGTATGAGGGGTCGAGGTCGAGGATCAGGCACAGGCCGAGGTCGCGGACGGGGAGACCCTATTTCTTCCGATGCCGACGTTGCAGAGGAGCAGCTGCAGCAGTTAGAGGCTGGAGGACCTGCTCAGTCTAGGCAGCAGCGTGAGCCTGGCGAGCCCCCGACTGTTTTAGACGACCAGGGTAGGGCGAGAGTTCACCCAGACCCTAGCAGGTATGATTACAATTTAGTTTTTACTGTGTGTATTTTACTATGAATATATACTAAACTATGCTTATAAATCACAGGACGATGTTGATCAACTCTGGGCCTGTTTCACGGGCTATGCGGGAGATTTTCAGGAAGTTCTGGTTCGATAATGGAAAAACATGGCACTTTCTAACAGCAGAGCAGAAAGAGTTCTACTTTCAGGAGTTCCAGGTAATTAAATTTGCAATTTAATACTTTGTAAGTTATGATTTTTTTGAAAAAACTAACTCACAACACATGTTTTTACTGTTTGCAGAAAGAGTTTTGGTGGGATAGGTCTGCCTACAGCGAGGAGGTCATCAGACAGGTATTCATGGTCCACGCAGCAAACCGCTACAAAGACAACATCCACAGGATGAGAAGGACGAAACAGAAGCATATTTCCGAGACTCAGGAAATCTGGGATGCTTGGAACGTGTTCTAGAACTCAGAGAATGAGAAGAAAAGGTCAGAAACAGCTCGAGCAAATCGGATGAGCGAGCCAGCGGGCGCCAGTTCTGGACCTGTCCGCCATACTGGTTGTTCTCGATCTGCTCTCAAGCATATGGAGGAGATGGTTTGTTTTAAAATTTAGTAATTAAAATACTTACATAACATATTTACTTTAATTTGATACTAATTCAATTGTATTTTTTTTAGGAAAGGACGCTTGGCCGGAGGCCGAGTGCAACGGAGTTGTACACTCGCCTTCACTCTACGAAGGCTGACAAGAAGCCGGTCGACAAGCGGGCTCAGGATATGACGTAAGTCCTTATTAAATTATAATTCTCTAAGTTGAATTTAATAATCCGGATATTATATATTATATTGAAAATGCTAGTTCGTATAGTGTTAAATATGTTAGGGTAGATTGTTTATTTGAATTAAACAAGTTACAATTGCTAGATTATATTGAACATGTTTAATTTGTTGGATTGTATATTGTAATTTACTTGCAGAACTTCCCTGAAAAATGGGTGATGCTCGTATTATAGAGGAAATGCTGTCGAAATTTTGTTAGAAATTAGGTTCACTTTTTAATATGTTATACATTTTTAATTGTTTTAAAACTAAGCTGATTTATTTTTTATTGTTTTTTAGGACGCCATCACTGAGAGGCTTGCTGCTGCAACACAGTCTCCGACCGGAGAGGGCTCCTCGAGTCCAGCGGCAGTGGACGAGACCCAGGTGTTTCTAGACATCGACGGAATGAACAAGAAGAAACGTGTGTACGGCTTGGGTTCCGCTAGCAGCAGGTACGTGGGGACAACCAGCAGAGTGCAGCGAGGCAGCTCATCTAGGTCGTTGCAGCAGGCGGACGAGGAGGTCGAGCGACGTGTGCAGGCGGGCATTCAGGAGGGTTTGCGACTGGCTCAGGAGCAGCAGGCGGCGACCATGGCCCAGCTGATCCATGAGGAGATTGCCAGGATGATACCTAACCTTCCTGCAGAGTTTCGGCCACAACCCCCACCTACCCCACCATACGATGACGACACTATAGCTTGCAGTGTCGTGTTAGTTTATCTTATTACAAACATATAATACGTTTTTTTTTTCTTTTTTGACGTTTATATGTATACTCTGATATATTTATATATTTATTTATCAATTTCAATTGATTGTAATTTATTAATGAATTGTTATTACTGTATTTAAAACGACAGGGAAAATGGCAAAAATAGCGGAAAACGGCAGAAAACTGCCGAAAATAAGCAAAGTTGTGACGGATTATTGAGGTTTGCGACGGACACATCCGTCGCAACAGGCATCATCTTTGGAGACAAAAGCTATGCCATTTGCGACGGATTAAGTCCGTCGCTACCGTCGCTGATTAGCGATGGACACATCCGTCGCAAAGGCATCAGCTTTGGAAACAAATGCTGATTCCCTTTGCGACGGATGTGTCCGTCGCTAACCTCAATAATCCGTCGCAATTTTGTCTCCAAACGATATGATTTGGAGACACATTTGCGACGGATTTGGTCAAGCACTGCGACAGACATGTCCGTCGCGAAGTTAGCCACGGACACGAAATTGGTCGCAAAAAATGTTTGCGACCAATAATGTTGCGACGGACGTAGTCCGTCGCTAATCTGTCGCAAATGGTGATTTGCGACGGAATATAAGGCTTTAGCGAAGGATTAGTCCGTTGCTAAAGCCCTCTTTTCTTGTAGTGCTAGCGATTTAAGCAAAAGGTTTAAAAACGTTACAAAACCAACCCAAACGTTTGAAACGTTCTAAACAAATCCAAACGTTTCACGTTTTTAGTGATTTAAGCCAAAAGTTTAAAATATTACCAAACCAATCCAAACGTTTAAAACGTTACGAAACAAATCCAAACGTTTCACCTTTTTAGCGATTTAAGCCAAATGTTTACAAACGTTACGAAACCAAAAAGATTACGAAAACAAATCCAAACGTTTCACCTTTTTAGAGATTTTAAGCCAAACGTTTACAAACATTACGAAACAAATCCAAATGTTTTGAAACCAACCCAAACGTTTGAAACGTTACGAAACAAATCCTAACGTTTCACAGTTTTAGCGATTTCAGCCAAACGTTTACAAACGCTACGAAACAAATCCAAATGTTTTAAATGTTACGAAACAGATCCAAACGTTTCACAATTTTAGCGATTAAGCCAAACGATTACAAACGTTATGAAAAAAATCAAAACGATTCACCTTTTTAGCGATTTAAGCCAAACGTTTAAAACGTTACGAAACCAATCCAAATGTTTCCCCTTTTTAGCTATTTAACCAAACATTTAAAACGTTACAAGACATATCCAAACATTTAACCTTTTTAGCGATTTAAGCCAAAAGTTTACAAACGTTACTAAACAAAATTAAACGTTTTACCTTTTTAGTGATTTAAGCCAAATGTTTACAAACGTTACAAAACAAAACCAAACGTTTCACTTTTTTATCGATTAAAGCCAAACGTTTACAAACCTTACTAAACCAATCCAAACGTTTCACTTTTTTAGTTATTTAAGCCAAACGTCTACAAACGATACGAAACAAATCCAAATGTTTCACCTTTTTTAGCGATTGAACCCAAACGTTTAAAACGTTACGAAACAAATCCAAACGTTTCCCCTTTTTAGCGATTTAAGACAAACATTTAAAATGTTACGAAACCAATCCAAACTTTTAAAACATTACGAAACCAATCCAAACCTTTAAAACGTTACGAAACAAATAGAAACGTTTCTCCTTTTTAGCGATTTAGGCCAAACGTTTACAAACGTTACGAAACAAATTCAAACGTTTAACCTTTTTAGCGATTTGAGACAAATGTTTACAAACATTACGAAACAAATCCAAACGTTTCACCATTTTAGCTATAAATGCCAAATGTTTACAAACATTACGAAACAAAACAAAACGTTTCACCTTTTTAGCGATTTAAGCCAAACGTTTACAATCTTTATGAAACAAATCCAAACGTTTCACATTTTTAGCGATTTAAGCCAAACATTTACAAACGTTACGAAACAAATCCAAACGTTTACAAACGTTATGAAACAAAACCAATCATTTCAAATTTTTAGCAATTTAAGCCAAACGTTACGAAACAAATCCAAATGTTTCCCCTTTTTAGTGATTTTAGCCCAACATTTACAAATGTTACGAAACAAAACATAACGTTTAACCTTTTTAGCGATATAAGCCAAACATTTACAAAAGTTAAGAAACAAATCCAAACGTTTCACCTTTTTAGCTATATAAGCCAAAAGTTTAAAATGTTACGAAACAAATCCCACTACATAAATTCCAGGACTTTGTGACAGATTTATGACGGATTGTTGTCCCTCACTTTAAACCTAGTCACAAATTATTTGTGACGGATAATCATTTCTGTCACAAATTTGTGGCGGTCAGTGTGACATATTTTATTGTCACAAATCTAACTAAGCCACTCCAACTATCTGTTACAAATTATGACGGCTACGTCCGTCACTTTTATGTCACTATTTGTGACAACATTTATCCGTCACAAACAACAAGCCGTCACTATTTTGTCATAAATTGTGACAAATTTTTGACTAAATTATCTGTCACAAATAGTATGCCGTCATAAAATCCGTCACAATTTATGATGAACTTGTTACGTATAACGCCTTCACAAATTGTGACCGATAATGCATTCACAAATTTTGACGGATTTTATGCCATAATTACAAATGTTATTGCCCTTAAAATCCATTGTGACGCCAATTGTTTGTTACTAATCCGTCATAGTTTATGACGGATTTTTGTGACAATCCTTGTTTTACTAATCTGTCACAATTGTAAAATTATAATATTTTGATTTGCCGTATTTATTTTATATTAAGTAATAATATATTATCAAATACAAAACATAACCTGTTAAATATATTAAAATTTGATACTTCTATTTCAAATTAAAAGTGAACTCTTCTATTTAAATATGTCAATACATAAAACTAATAATGTAACATAATAATAAAACTGAGTTCGATAAAGTAACATAATAATAAAACTATGAAATATGACTCGATGGCCCCTAATCATCAAACCTCAGCCTCTCCGCTAGGTGGTACACCTTTTTGCATATTCTTCCACATTTCCTTCATTCGAAGAAGTAACATCGTATCCTCAAGTTTTTGTTGTCTTTTGGAAAACTCTAGCTACAAAGTATCATGTAGTCCCTGCTCCCTTCTAACTAAATCTTCTTGCTGTTGCTGGAATGCATCTTGATACTTACGTAAGGATTTTTGTTGCTCACGTAAAGTGTCTAGCTGTTGTGTAAGATTTTGCTGTCAGTCATTAAAATGATCCTCTATCATCTTCTTCATATGCTCATCATCTGATCTACATCCAGAAGAAGAAGTAGATGAAAAATTACGGGGATAGAATACTGATGCCTGAGAGCCTAATCCATACACTCGCTTCTTGTTTTCACCGCCAACAACATCATAATAAATGGAGCGGATATCAACTACCGGCATGCTCCCATCTTCATTTCGCTAACTAGTGAGAGCTACAGTAACTTCCATCTTATCCTGCATAACATATTAACCAATGCAATTAGCATATTAACACTATGCTTATTACATTATCAAATTATAACACTGCAATACAAATTATTAATAAATAATTAAAACAATAAAAGTATTAACCCTTACATTAATAGTTGATGATTTACTGTCAACAAATTTTCTATCTTTCCTCTTATGCAACTTTTTATGAAATTCCCATAGATCCACCTCTCCACCATTTTCTATTTCCTATAAAATAAAAAATGTAATCATTCAAAATAACAAAAACTATATAGAAATTATAATAAAATGCGATATATATTTTAAAAAGTAAAGAATAAATACTTACCATTAATTTTGTATGATCCAAAATAAATTTGGACTCTCCTGTATGCCTAGCTATACCGGTACCGGGACCACCGAATTTTGATAGCCTGTTCTTCCTAGCTTTCTGAGATTTCTTTTTCCAATTTTCTGATTCCCACTTAATAAGCCATGTAGCCCAAACATCATCTTTAACACCTTGAGGTATTTCTTCTTTTTTCTTCCAATTCTTTCTCCATTTATGAAGTGTCTTATTGTAGTGAACTAATGCAAGTTTCTTCCAATTGGTCTGGATCAACATCTCAGCATGAGGATCCTATGTATATCTTCTCTATAACAATTATGAATCAAATATTTCAACCCAAGTTTTTTTAGGATAGGAAAAATTCAATAAAGTCCAGCTATAAAATTATTTTACATCCTTGTTCACTAAAGTCCAGCTATATCCATGTGGGTCTTGTTTCTCTCTAAATGCATCAGCAATGCTTTCAGCTATAGCATGGCCATTAGGAAGAAGCCTTTAAACAAATAAAATAACAAATTAAACTTGTAACAAACTATAATAGAATTTATAATGTACATATGAAGAAATGAAATTAAAATGAATAATATTGAACCTGCTCGACTCTTCATGTATATGAGGAATACAGTTGTATCCGTTGATAGATTATATTTGATGATATAGAAGGCGAAGGTATGGTGGTAGAAGGACTCTCCAAATTATCATCTCCTAAAGATGGTGGTGCTAGAGGTGGTGCTGATGGTGGTTCAAGTGGTGGCGCTAGAGGTGGTGCTTGTGGTGGTGCAAGTGGTGGAACTATAGGTGCTGCACATGGTGGTACTCGAGGTGTTGCCCGTGGTGGTTCAAGAGGTGCTGAAGGTACTGCTGGTGCTGCTGCTTGTTTCTTTCGTGATGGTACAGATAGCGCTGCTGGTTTGTGCCATAATCTTGATGATGCTTCTTTTTCTAAAGAAGCTGTCTTTATGAAATTACGCTTCATATATGAAAAGGAAAATCACAATAGATAATTTCTAGCCGCTGAAAATATAAAAGAAATTAGAGATTTAATAAGTGTGTGTAATATAGTTACTTTTTCTTTGGATACATTTGTTGTTTACAAAACAGGTCTTCAATGAATGTGATGTTTTAAATGGTTTTGGTGCTATATATTAATCATGCCAGTATAAAAAAAGGGAACTCAAAATAGACACACATAGTGCAATGTAAGTACATAAACACTCATACCTAGTAATGTAAGTAAGCAAGTACATAGACACTCATATATAGACCTTAAACAAATTACAGCCACCATTCCCCTTGTCCACAAGTTATACCTTGCAATGTTTCTAAAATGCAAGTCTATATCTAGTAATGTAAGTAAGGTAACCTGATGAGTAGTGAGATAAGTGAGGGTGAGAAGAAAAAGATTCACAGCGAAAAGAGAAAGGAGCATAAAAATTGTCGTAAACTTGTCTGCAAATGGATTACTGTTTCCCGAAACTGCAAAAGAAATTGAAAAAAGATGTGAGTGTTAACCTCATGTTATGGAGTCCTATTATGGAAAAACATGCTAGTCCATCAAACAGTATGCAATAAGTATGAATACACTAAAGTCTAAATAATCAAAGATTGGACCTGCTTATGATATCAAAGATTGAAGCTTTAAAAAATTGCAATGCAGATCAGTAGGATCCAAAAACAATACGGTACCATATACTAGCCAAACATTTGGTTGATCAAGAACACATATTAGACCTAGAAGAAGGTAAACAAATTGGTTGAACAACCAAAGACTAGTACTGCTTTCGACTATCTAAACTAAAATCAAGTATAATAGCTGGTTCATCTCAAATGATATGCACACTATCTGTTTGATGTAATGCTTGAGCAATAAAAATAGAAGGCTGCACCAAAAAACAAGAGCAATTGAGAAATTATAAGGCTAATTACTAGATATACTAGTGGTTAGAGAAACATATATTCAACAAAGTTAGCTAACCTAATGTATTCTACTGCCACTCCCACAATATAAATTCCATCTAATAACAATAATTAAAAACAAATTTAATTCTAACTGAAAAATGGCATCATGTAGAACACAAATATATGTACAAGCTAACCCAACATAGTTATAAGCAAAATTGGCAGCTAGAAACACAACCATCTGATCATTATGAGCATACAAACACAAATGAATTAAATCAAACTACAAAATTACTATGACTCACAAGATAATCTTTCTATATATGGCAAACATTATTAGACAAAAATCAATGAAAACCTAATTAACGAAGTTTTCCAAGCATAAAATTAAAGGCCAGTCAGATTGTTTGGAAAATATACTTAGTAAAAATCTTAGCACACGAATTTAACAATCATTATTCTGAAAATCATCATCCTCTTCCCCATCATCGTCATCGTCAACATCATCATCCTCATCTTCATCCAAGTCTTCTTCTGAGTCAATATCATAGCCATTATCAGCATCATCATATATTTCAGTATATAAACCATTTGGATCTATTAATGTTTGATATGCATCAACTTCACTATCTATCTCATGTTTCTCAAAAGAATCTTTTTGATATGCTGAAACCATTGATGGCGGTATTATTTTTCTTGCATCAGGATACTCCACAATAGACATTGGTTTAATCTTACAAACTGCTGACCACTCGTTTCGCTTTAACGATGGATAATTTATATAGTGCACCTGCTCAGCTTGAATAGCAATGATAAATGGTTCGTATTTGTTGAAAACTCTATGACTATTAATATCAACAAGCTTATACTGCGGGTGCACTCTTGTTCCATGTCTTTGAGTAGGATCTAAACAAGAACACTTGAATAAAATAATTTTCTTTATTGGCAATGCAGGATAATCAAATTCTAAAATATATGTCAAACGACCGTAATAGTCAAGTACACCTGCACTTTCATTCAAACCTCTAATACACACTCCACTATTCATCGTTAGCCTATTTGAACTATGCCCATCTATATGAAACCTGTACCTATTGATATAGTATCCAGAGTAGCATTTCACCTTATGCAAAAGACCTTTAGCTAGATCTCGCATAGGGTTTGTGAAGTTTGAAGTTTGACTATGTGCCTGATAAAGACATAAATTAGCAAATTAAACTATCCTTGAAGGTGAAACCTATATTTATTATTAGTGAAAATATTAAAATGTCTACTCACATATTTTTCAAACCAGTCTGCAAACTCATTTTCCAATTTCAATTAAACATCACTCTGGATAATATTTGGATTATCAAAACGCAACTCATCTTCATATATTCTGTAAGATGAAACAATTATTTAGATTCAACTTTGGAACACAAATTCATATTGTAGTTGTTTATAAACATACTCAATATATGGTATGGCTTCAATGCAATTCAAAAGTATATAAGTATGAGCTGCATGATACTCTTTCTCCTCTAGAAATCGAGATTTAGCCTGACCCATGGATCGACCGGGATATTTAAAAATTGATAGCACACCCGGATCTACACTTATATCAACTCCACCATCATCATTACATGGTACTCTCCTATGCCGTGTATGAATAGTAGGCGTGAAGTATTGTGCACAAAATGAAGCGGTTTCTTCGACCAAGTATGCATTGGCAATTGAACCTTCAACTTGAGATTTATTTTTCACATTATTTTTCAACCTGCGAAGGTACCTACAAGAATATCCTCTAATTAGGACATTTGCATCAAAATTTAGGCAATATACATTGTCTTCATATATTGTTGCATACCTCTCAAAAGGATACATCCATCGGTATAGGACTGGGCCGACTATTCATGCTTTATTAGCCAAATGAACAGGACGATGTTCCATTGAGTCAAAGAAGTTTGGAGGAAATATATGTTCGAGCTTGCACAAGATTGTGGGAATCTCTTGCTCTAACCATATAATTTCATCCTTTTTAAGAACCGTAGATGTTAGATTTTTAAAGAAAATACTCAGTTCTGTCAACGCTTGCCATATAGTTTTTGGAAGTAATTCACGAAATGCAATTGGAATAAGCCTCTGAAGAAACACATGACAATCATGGCTCTTCATCCCGTAAAAGTTTAATTTATTCATGTCAACACATCAACCCATGTTGGAAACATACCCATCGGGAAACTTGAGTTCTTTAATCCATTTACACAACTCTTCTCTCTCTTTTTCATCAAGAGTGAAAGAAGCTTTTGGATACTTTCCTGTGTCTTCATCTTTGTGTAGCTCAGGGCGACAACAAAACTCCTCAAGTCTTCTCGAGACTTGGCATTGTCTTTTGTTTTACCCGGGACATTTAGCACTGTATTGAAAATATTATCAAAGAAGTTTTTCTCTATGTACATGACATCCAAATTGTGCCTTATTAAGTTAGTGCTCCAATAAGGCAAATCCCAAAAAATACTTCTTTTCTTCCACCCACATCCGCGAGTTTTAGAAATACTAGCATTGACTTCCTCTGCACCAATATCGATTACTCATAGAAGGCCAAGATGCTCAATTTCATCTAGTATTTCTGAACCAGATATAATATGAGGTGCATCTTCTTCTACCGTATTTTCCTTTTTGAACCATTTTTTATTTTTTCTAAATGGATGACCTTGTGTTAGAAATTTTCGATGGTTGTCAAACCATGAAGTCTTGCCTCCTTTATTCAATTGAAACGCATCGGAATCATTCATACAGTGAGGACATGCTAACTTCCCTGCTGTACTCCAACCTGATAGCATCGAGTATGCTGGAAAATCACTGATTGTCCACATAAGAACAGCTCTCATTTGAAAATTTCGCTTTGTTGATATATCATATGTGTTCACACCAACCTCCCAGAATTGTTTCAACTCGGAAATTAGAGGCTGCAAAAAAACGTCCAATTTTTCTATTGGATTTTTAAGTCCAGGAATGATTACTGATAAGAAAATATATTCATCTTTCATGCACGTAACGGGTGGCAGATTATATGGTGTTACTATTACAGGGCAAGATGAATATTGTCTCCCTTTTTGTCCAAATGGTTGAAACCCGTCAATGTACAAACCCAATCTAACATTGCGAATCTCAGAAGAAAATGAGGGATTAACCTCATTAAAATGCTTCCAAGCTGGAGAATCTGAACAATGCTGCACTATGCCATCTTCCTCCTATTTCATGTTCACCATACCACCTCATATGCTTTGTTGTTGCATTCGAGGCATACAACCTTTGAAGACGTGGTGTGATAGGAAAATAGTGCATTTTTCTATAAGGTATTTTTTTTTGCGATGACGAGAACCTTGTAGTTTCTTATATCGAGCATGACCACACACCTAACACTCGTTGAGATTAATATCTTCATTCCAAAATAACATGCACTCGCTATTGCAACAATCAATGACCTCTACCGGCAAACCTAAATTTCTAATTAACTTTTTCGTCCTATAAAAACTATCAGTCATTACGTTATCTTGGGGTAAAATCTCGGCCAAAATCTTACGGAATTCATCATATAACCTTTCTGAAAAATGAAATTCTTCCTTTAAATTCATCAATCTCGCAACTGCAATAGTTGAGAATGTCCTCCCGAATTTCCTTCCCACAACTCTTGTTCAGATGCCTAAAGAATGTCATACAAACGTTGGGCATACAAATTTGGGTCCTCCTCCACAACATGGGGAACTTGAGAAGGACCAATAACATCTTGCATCATAGATCGCAAAAAATCACCATGATTATTTGTTTTAGTTTCATGTAATTCATGTTCTAAATCTATGCTAGGAGTAGGTTGTATTACATTTGGTATAAAAGTTTCTCCATGACTATACCAGCAGTAATAGTTTTTCATGAATCCATACTTTCCACGATGACATTTCACTAAAACCTCCTCAAGGTAACCCTTGTTTCTGCATTTTTTTTATCGCATGGACATCTTATCTTCTCACCATTCATGCAATCATGATGCATTTTTTCAAACTCAACAAATTCCTCCACCCCTTGTATAAATCGTGGATGTAAATATCTACCTTCATATCTAACATACATCCATTCTCGATTCATGTTCATAATATAATAGTTATATATGTCTGCCAACATAAGTTTGAATACTAAGACACATTAACAAAGATATAACATTTAAAGCCAAACCAAAAGGCTCATAGCATATAAGGAAAAAATAAAAACTTCTAGGCAACAGATCTAAAAATGCAAGAAATAAGCGAAATCACAAAGAAGATTAAATAGTGAAAGCAAAACACAAGATGCAAACCACATGATTTGAAAAATCGCAAGGAAAAGATACAAAGAAGACGGAAATGACTTACAAAGAGAGAAAGAAAATGTCAAAACTCTTCTTTGATTCGTTTCTTTTTTTTTCGTAATTTTTTTTTGAATAACTGCTTCTATTGTTGTTTAGCTATTAGAACTGAATTTTTCTCCAAATCATACCTGCAAAAACAAATTATGTAACAAGAAAGAATGAGGAAAAGGAAATATAAGCTCAGTCTATATATATGTGCAAAAATGTAAACAAATCAAATAAAATAAGCAAACTTTTAAGTTTAGTTCAATCTGATTTGAGATTACGTACATAAAATTTGGTTTTTTCCTTTAATTTGAACTTATAAAAGTTCCGGTTAAGTTTTAGTATTATGAAACTAAAATACTGAACTGAATTAGAAAAATATATCAAACTAACTAATTCAATTTAGTTTGAAATATTATAATTCCTTCATAATTCGGTTCAATTTAATAAAAATAAAATTGCAGTTCTATTTTGTCGGAGCACAATGAACACCCCATATCCATGCATTACCTGAATTCCACTACACTGACCTTTTGTTTTTCAAATTGATAAATTTTTTTCTTTAAAAATTGATGAGATAATATGTAAAAAAAACAAATGATTCATTTGGTCTAGTCAGAATCTCACAACTGTCAACCTGTGATTCTTTTGATGCTGTTAATTATTGTTTTATTATTAATCATGTAGTAATTTATATAAAGCAAATCTAAATTGGAAGAAAATCAATCAAGAACAAATTATAGCACAAAAGAATCTAAATTGACAGAATTCCAAAGTAAAGATCCATCAAATTGTTGGAAAAACTTTCTTTTGACAGAAATCAAAAGTAAAGTGCCATTAAATTCACTTAGAACCTATAAAAAATTGATGATAGTTATTAACTTTAAATGTGCACTTATTAGCATTCTTTTGAAATCATAATTAGAGAAAAGAGAATCAAGTCGAAACAAAACCTAAAGTAAAGTTTTGATGTCTCGTTTGAATTTTAGGCTTTTAGAACAATCCACTCCATACTAGTGATTTATTTTAGTTTTTCATAAAATGATATTAAATAGGCTTAATTGCTCCAAAAATCACCAACTTTCGCGTGTTTTTGGTATTTGACACGAACTTTTAATTTTACCATATAAATACATGAACTATCAATTTTTTGCATATATAACACGGACACCGTTTTTGACCTAAATCGGCAACGTTGTATACCTAAAACGGCACCATTTTTCACCTAAAACAAAAACTTGGTCATATATGCAAAAAATTGATAGTTCATGTATTTGTATGACACAATTAAAAGTTTGTGTTAAATACCAAAAACACGCGAAAGATGGTGATTTTTGGTGCATTTAAGCCTATTAAATAACATAACATAATGAAGAAACCTAGCACACTTAGTAAACTTGAACACTAATAAAAAAATAAAAAAAGTTGTAAGCAACCTGTAACTTGTGATATTGCCCGACCCGTTAGCCGTTTCTCCTGTAAAAATTTTTTGGCAACCTTCGTTTTCTCAACATTTTTTAGTTTGTATTTGCAGGCACAAGAAATATCAATACCTCTTCTATAGCAATAACATGGTGCACTAAACTCCTATTCCACCTATATTGATGTCAAGACAGACTAGGTTGAAAGAAAGTAAGGGAAAAAATTTATAAGGAAGGAATGGGGATTCTTGATTCAGTTGTAACTTGTAAATAGATATTGAACTCAACAAGGAGAATGAAGGACTTTTATCATAAAAACAGAATGGGGTGCATACAAATGCAATTAGTTTTGATATTTTGATTTTATTTTTGCTTAGTCCTAAATAAAGTTGGCAAAAGTACTATACATAAGAACCTATTATTTATTAAAAAAACTGCATAATTTTAGTGGTATATAATTTAAACCATGTGTTCATAACTAATGTAGTGTATAAGTTGAAGAAAATGGACCCAATTTGAGTTGGTGTACATTTTAGAAAATAGTAGTGGATGATATTATATTTGTCTAACACTTAATGAATAGTCTTAGCTGAAATAATTGGTACCATAATTTATCCCTGTCAATTTCTCCGCAATCCTGATTTGTTCATATCATTTTTTGCATATCTATTTATTAACATTAGCATCACTGACTCCTACCCATTCTACATCGCTGATGTCATATAGCTAAATTATTATATACAATATAAATATTATATACAGTATAAATATATCTACAAAATACCATCATAAAACAATTCAAAAATAATAATTAATAACACCATATCATCATATATATAGGATAAAAAACTCTATGCACTTGAATTTAACAATTGCTTAAAGTCATCAATGAACAAACATTGATACAAACCTCTGTTTGTTAAAAGCATCGGCGACACGAAGAATTCAACATCAATAGAGGTAGTATGGAAGAGGAGGAGTGAAACGGCAGCTGCAGCAGGGAAGACAAACACGGCAGTAGAAGACGGAGAACAACACGACAGCAACCTAAATGGGTAAAAGAATTGGCTGATATAAGAACAAACGGGTAACAAAAAGCCTCCAATAAACTAAAAGCCTTTGTCATCTAGATATATAAAATATCTACTAACTGCGTGAGAATATATATCAAACAGAACTAAAAGAAAATTAAACAAACAAGGAGAATCTAAGCGAAAAAGAACACCAAAAAGACACCACGAACCAACATATTCTTTATGCAAAGGATTAAACCAAATTTATATAAAACATCAAAATCCAATAATTGATTGAATTGTTCGACTATTCCACAAATGATGGACATATGATCATTTCTACAAATCAAAAGCTACAACTTAGCTGACATTCAAATTACTTAATCTAGATTAAGTCAATTAAACAACGTAATCGTCCAAAATTTACCACCATCATCACAGAGTATTTGTCTAGCTACCTTTCGGTAACAATTTCAAATCATTTAAAATCCGACAACTTTATAAATATATCACAACGTGACTCGCGAGCTCGCTGCAAAATATCTTTCTGAAAACACTTTATCGGAAAATCCATTTTATATAATTGTGCGACAAGGTGATGACATCTCTCATTCCCAAAGAGTTGCATCCAACCCTAATCATTTCTATGCACGTGATGAATGTACAATTATACATGTATCAATTTTTTGTTTATCTTTTATTTAGTGAACATATTCATTGTTCAATGCAATCCTATTTGTGATATTCAAAATGCATGTTCATGATATGTCTGGGCACAATTACGTATTGAAAATATTTCAAATATTTTAACAATTCAACCTTTTTTGAAATCAAATTTCTCAAAAAAAATGTTTGCTAGAAGTTACACTATGTGAGATATGCACTCGATAACCTCAAAATATTTCTCAAATTCCTTACTTGCAACCTAGCAACATTCGATGCTATATCAACTCAACCTAATAATTCCGTTACAACTCTTCCACATAAATATCCAACTAACCTCAACCCTAATTGAAACTTATACCCAACAAAAATAACACATCACATACGTTCCTACGAAACTTACTGCCAGTTCCCGCATCGCGTCAGCATGCTTGATGAAAGCATCAGTGTATTAATACACTGATCTAACTTCTCGGTCAAAATTTCCAATATCCGTTCTAGGATATTCAGAAATCATGAACCATTACAAGGGAATACTTCCCTTGTCTTCCTCGATATCGAAATCCAAAGATTTCGATCCACGAATCATACATCAAGGTAAGCCAACCTTTACCACGTGAATAAATCTTCCCATGTGCTACTCCGCACAAAGAGAAAAACATGTACAATCAACTTAGTCCAACAGAAAATTGAGTTATACAACGCAAATTAAAACCAAAGCTACTATGATTCCTACAATCCATAAACCACATAAGCATAACCATTGAAAACAATTAATCCAAGCATACTTAAAAGACAAAATCAGGACATGCCACAACAACCTTTGAATTTCCGTAACAAAATCATTTTGTAATATGTAATCTTTCAAGAATATGCTTCAAAATTTATTTTGAAATCTTAAAGTTAATTACGAAAACTTCCAAATTTTAGTTGAGCCTCACGGTTAAAACAAAATCAGTATTTGGAAAAATATCTTCTTATAAAACCATCGCTTAAAAGAATTCACAATGTATTTCAATCCATAAAAACCATCGAGTTAGCCGAGTCATTACAACTACCAAGCTTAACTCCTAAATTTGGGTGACCCAAGTCGAACACAAAACAACCGTTTACAAAACGTATTCAAAACATTTGTCGATCCGGAAAAATGATTTAAATAAAATTTCCATCTTTTCTAAATTAGGAGCTAAACATAACCCAAATTTGAAACTGAAATTTAAAACTCATATGAGAAAATCTTTAATCTCAAACAGCCATTCGGTAAAATCCCAAAATTTCAAAATGCTGACATACTACAACATGGTAAAATAACTTCAACGTTAAATTCTCAAAACAATGACCCATCTCATAAAAATATCATTTTGAATTCATCGTTTGTTAACACCAAACTAAACATAATATTTTAAAATACAAGAATCTCTTTTTACTGGTAACTTAACCAAAAATTAAAATTTTAAAGAATTAAAAATCAAACTTCTTTTCTGATTCTGTGTCAACACACAAATCGAATAGAAACAATTTTTCTTAATGAAAATCCTTAAAACAATATGTGGTCAGACAATGTATGACCATAAAACACGTTTACCCATATAACGTAAACATCGTTTAAAAGAAAGATAAGGCCAACGCCTAACGCATCTTCTTATGTTCCAGCGTATATTGCAACCAACAAATACGGCTAAAGCCAAATTACTCAAACAACATCATACCCAAGTATGAATTTAGAAAAAATAACCAACCTAAGATTTTCCGAGAAATCAAAAGCAATTTAAAATCACCAAAGTGAATTTAACCTCAACGTGATAAAACATAGCAAGTAACATCCAAGTGAAAACAATTATCAATCATAGCATCAACACCAAATAATGACTGACACGTATCACCTATAGGATGTAGGCTGAAAGTTTGAAAATAAAAGATGACATTTTAAAAGACAAAACACGAATCCTAATTCCACAGTAGTTCCTAAGACACAACATCAACTTATCATGCCAAACGAATAAACACATAACATGCATAAGGCCTTGGTTTGAAACCAAGGCTCTGATACCAACTTTGTCACGACCCATTTTCAAGGATCGCGACCGGCGCTATGGTATGGGTATGGTTGTACCAAAACTCTTAGGATAAACAACAATTAGATAAAGCTGCAAGAAAACCAATGCTCGGGGGCAACCGAGACTTCAGCCTAATTCTATTAGTTTATAATATTAAACATTTCTTATAAAGTGCTCAGCCAACTCTGAGTCTTAAACATGGCATAAATACATACTAACCCCAATCAATATAAAAATACTAAAATAATATATATATCAATTGCTATAAATTTGATAACAAGTATTAGAAAGACTTCTAATTACTACTGCGGTCTAAAAATAAAAATCAGTTTACTAACTTTATGAAAATATAAAGTAAAACCTCCGAAGAAATAAAGAATCGGAGAGTAGCTGACTCGCTCAAATCATAACCTTGGAAAAACTGGGAACACAACGGGGTCAGATATACTGAGATGAGTTCATAGCACTATTTACATTTATCAAGTGGAAAACCTTTAAAACCCCTCTTGAAAACATTTAATATAAACATTACGTATAATAGTTGGAACCCTAATCCACAATACTAAATATAACCATAATCCAATAGGCCTGGTCCCGAGAGCTGAGCTACACCGAGTTACCACCGACCACTCTTAATCCATAACCAGAGTTCCGAGAGCTGAGCTACACCGAGTTACTCTACTGGTCCCGAGAGCTATGCTCACACCGAGTTACCACCACATATTACATATGTAATACACTAAATATTTTAGAATAATTAAGTCATGCCACGTGTCATGAATTTCGATAAATTAAATTAAGAAGGATTTAATTTAATTATATCGGGAATAAAGAATAATATTTATTAAGCGGATTAGCGGGAATTAAGGAAATAACTTTGAAAATTAATATAAAATAAATTATAAATTCCGAGATAATAATTATTTCGCCAAGGTCCGTGAAATATTTTATAATATTTATGATAAAAGTTTCAAGCCAATCGGAGACTGTTCAAAATTTGGACGCATATGCGTTTTGGACTAAAGTGCAACTTTTGAAAAGTTCAAGCACCAAAACATAAATTAGCCAATTAAGCCCGAGAATAGCGATTGAAAGATCATTGATGAAAAATAATAATTTTAGGATTGTATCATTTATTTGGATATAAATAATACGTACGTAATTGAGTTAAAGTAAATAATTAATCGTTAAGTTAAAATAGAAAGTTTAATAGAGAATTGGTTTAAGTTAAAGAGATGAAGGACCAAAGTGTATCTTAACCATATATATATATCAGAAATGAGAGGTGAAGGAATGATCCAGAATCATTCTCAGAGGCTATTTCATTCCTTCGTCAAAAATCACCGTTGCGTCGCTCGATCTCTGTTTCTCGTCTGTTTCTGACGTTCCATAGCTTGAATTGATCGTATTTCAACGGCGAATCACGGTAAGCTTGACGTTTTATTGTTTGGATGGATGAATTTCTTGATATATCGAGTTAAAGTTTTAGGCCACGAAATGATTATATCGTTTTAAACGATATTAGAATTGAATTATAGCGTTTTAAATATAGATTAAGCGTTTTGGATGCGTTATGATCGTTTTTACATCGAAAGCACGTCGGAAACAGAGCCGGGGTGAAAACCCGCGGCTGTGCGACGCACGGTCCAACTCTGCGAACGCACAGCATGCTGTGCGATCGTAAAGTGCTGTGCGAACGCACATCAAGACTGTACGGACGCACAGTCAGGGACTGTGCGAACGCATAGTCCTGTGTGCGAACGCACAGTCCACTGTGTGAATGCACAGTGAGACGTGCGCTCGCATAGTGTTTCGGCCGATCGTTACATCTTGGAAATTCGTTAATACTCGCGTATTGAGATTGAAACCGATTTATTAGCAATGTATTTGAGTTTATTAACCTAACGAGGTTAAAAGAGAATTTATTTAAAAGTCATATTTGATCCGTAAACGAGTTAGAAACCGTTTATTGGGATGCACGTGAGAAGCACGATAATCGATAAGAGTAATGCGTCGCGTCTCGAGTCTAGAATCAATCCTAGAATAGGATTCTGATGTGTGTCAATTGTTTTGAAATAGTTTTAGATTCGGCAGGGCAAGGAGCCGCTGGACCAGGAGCTCGGGAAGCTAGATGTTTTTTAGCACCAGAGTATTTTTGGAATAAAGCGGTCACTGTGAGTTTATACGATTTACTTTTAAAGTATTTACAAAAGCAAATAGTTTATATTGCTTTAGATTTGATTTGAATGTTTGCAATGCGAATTCTTTACATGAACTGCATATATATTTGATTTGAAACCGGTATCGATCCGATGGAACGTGCTACCTATTGGGCGGCAATAGGACTGTGTGATCACCAGTTTTGATCTGATACAGCTGTAAATTTGATTATGTATATGAATTTGATTATAATTATGAATTTCAAAGTTGGACAATGAATTCGATATGAGTGAGCACTCGGTTTCGGTCTAACCTGGAGTCCCCGTATCTAGTGAGTTGGACTCACACTGTGGGATCAAGAGTCTGGTCGCGATCGACGTGGTAGAGTGTGAACACTCCCGGGTCGGACCATTTGGACCAATTTGATTTGATTATATATATGATTGATATGTTTGAGGAATAGGGTTTCAATCGGATTCTGTACATGGCTGCATGAGGTTTGAACGCTATTGCATTATTTTATGTTTTATATGAATACTTATTAGTAAATGTATGAATTCACTCAGTATATTTCTTTCATGTCAAAGCATTTTGAAGGACGGACTTCCTTTTCTTATTCCGGAAGTCTACAATAGTGAAAGAGTATGTCAGTGACGTTTCCTTCGTAGAGCTGCGGTAGTCGGTAGATGTCTGTATGTAATGTGAGATTTAAATTCAAACAGTATATTTAAATGGGCAACTCTGATTTGATATAAAAGATTGTATTTTAACCGTTTGATTTCCTTAACTAATTGCCATGAATAGAATTGGTCACAATTACGAGTAGAGACAGAACAGCGCTGGACATGAGATGTCTCTCTGTAAGAACCTAGTCTATATGAATCGTTTGCAACGATTTTCGGAAAGTGATAAAGATATTTTGATATTATGATGATAAGATTTAAAGAGGTTTTCTGAAAACGTTTTATATAAAATATTATATTTAATTCGCGAAAAATTCATAGTGGTTTTAGGCTTGCTACGGGATTTGGAGCTACCACTCACATTCCCTAGCGCCGATTTCGACTCAATAATTTGGGTCGTGACAACATACCTTATCTAGATCAATACTGGTGCGCACGTAGTCCTAATGATGCCCATTAGGTAGTATGTTCCAACTAAGAGCCATAATGGAAAAACATTTCGCAATTGTACGTATACGATATATAGATATTAAAATAACAATTTACTTAATAAAGCGATAAATAGTAGGTACAAACTCACTGCTTGCTATCCACGTGAGAACCTCGCAAGCAATCTAATCATGGTTCGTCTACGAAGCACAAACGGTCGACGAGTCTAAACAAGGTATAAATAATAATTAAAAACAGACCCTAACTCTAAAGAGTACTAGACATCACATAGGACTAGCACAAACGACAAGTCAAGGTAAAGCCCATCTGAATAAACACAATACTCAATTAAATAACAAGCCAACAACAAGTCAAGTTAAGTTGAGTTCCCGACCTTTAAAACATAAACCAGAGTGGGCAAAAACTGAAATCAACTTTATCTCAAATAAGTGATTCCAAAGTAGTGAGTCAACTGAGTCATCACTATGCTCAATTTCTTCCCACATGTCGGGCGACCAAAGTCTAACCCACCCAAAACCAATGTATAAACCAACTTTAAAAATCCGGAATATTTTTACAACAATATTAACTTGAAAACAAAGGAACTCAACACATAACATTACTAAGAATCCAATTGTAACAACATGCCAACACTTAAGCCAACACTTGGCAAAAGATTACCCAAACAAACACAACGCGTTTAATCACTTTAAATAGATACAACAATGATTATGAACACTTATAAACCAAACAATTTAGATTTGAAATTACCTTTTTAATCCACTATCAAAACAATGGTAAGTTATCTCAACTTATAAACGATTTGTCCAACAATTTCCTTCAATCAATTAGCCCAACGTATTAGAACTATCAAAATAACCCTTTTGAAAAGATAATTTCCAGCCACATTTATATGCCTTTAAAACATCAAATTACTTTTAGAAACCTACAATTTAGTACCACACTTAAGTCTAGCCAATGATCTCAAGTCACCCAATGTAAGGTTCTTAACTAGCCACCTATTATCAATTTCTATAGGTATTTCCAGATTTTTATAGAATGTGAAACATAATTTAATTCATAACCACATGCCAAATCACATAGCCCTTAGTCTTAGCAATGATTCCAAGCTAATCAAGTAAGAACATCAACAATTAACAACAACAACATCCAAAATATGAAATCTCAGATTTCAATCAAGCCAAAACAGAATATACAACATGATATATCACCCAAAGTAATAAACTAAATCAATATCTAACAATATCTACAATTCAAAGCAAAGGATTAGAACCACTAACCTCTTGAAATAGATTAATAATGATCCAATAGAGAAAATCCAGAAAAATAATAACTCAATTCAGCCTATAGCAACATATAATAGAGAACAATTAATAAGAAATTGATTGAATGAGTTTTAAGGGATTAAATGTTGAAATAGTTGATAAAAATACTTACAATTGAAGAAAATAGGTTGAGGAATCAATAAGAGATGATAATCTGAGAGTGACAGCCGCAACAGGGTTTTAAGAAAAGCTCAAAACTGATTTAGATCGAATACGGTGGTATTTATAGAAAAACGGCGAACTGTACAGTGCAAGTTGGCTACCGCAAACTATAGTTCGCGACCGCAAAGTAGTTGGCGACCGCTAACTTTTCTGCCTAAGAAGGAAAAATGCGAAATTTGACTTTAAGCTAAGAATCGATCCGATGACCCAAACCATACTCAAAACATCATAAAACATCATTACAAGAGGTCATGAACCTTCAAACCAAGTTTTCGAGAAGTCAAACCAACTCAAACAAATCCAAGGTATAATGGAAAGTTCATCGAAACTAACCGGAAAAACACGGGGTATTACATTCTCCCCAACTTAAAACAAAACCGTCCTCGATTTTTAAAGCAAAACAACCGACATAAAGCATAATATAAAACTACATATCAAGTTGAACAAAACGCACATAACCAACGTAAAAGTGCATAAACAAGATACCCAAGGTAAACAAGGACAACAATAATAACAATTATGCATAACGAACTTTGGCTTTCAAGAACATTTCTCAACCAAGTAACCAACCCAAGTTGTAATTATAGGAATTTTGTGCTTAACCACCTATGCACTTGCATAAGCAATATCTCAACAGGTTGTTCCTCGAATGATAACTCAAAACCACCACTTTCATAAACCGAACAATCTTAAAAGGTCGCAAAAGCCTTAATACTAACTTCCACTTAACATAAAATGATATCGCCCTTTCTAGGTGTTGGCTCTAGTTAGTTGTATATGGAGATAGGGGTTTAACCAAGAGAGGATTTATCACTCCGGATGAACGGAGAAAAGATTCTATGCTATCTCAAATTGATCTTGATGGATAATAAAACCTGCGCAGGTGTATATGACTTACTTAGAAAGTTGTTTCTAGTGGAAGTTATATTTATCAAGACTAAGAACTAAGATGAGGTCATATGATCAAGACAAACAGTGTTTGACTTAACCGTGACACTAGTCGAGATCGGAATCTTAGATGAAGGGAATTTTGATTGTACGGTAATTATAAACATTAGTTCATAAAGAATGCATCGAAACATTCATATCTATTTGGGGGTCGTGATATGTTGCTAGACGTCACTCACGATCTACAAAAATTAATAATTAATGGGATTTAATTATTTAATATAAGAAAGGCGTTTCTTATGACTCTCGTTGCCATATAGATTTGAACCTAGTTAGTCACACACAATAGGGTGTGCAACCGATTGAGTTTATGAGAGATTGATTTCATATAGATACTAGCATATCTCGGAAATTAATCTAAGATGAAAAACAAGTATAAATTAGGGACTAATTTGTAAGAGTTATAAATTAGTAGGCACCTAATTGTATTTTATCCAAGTTAATATGATGATGTCATGTGACGATGTCACGATGATGTCATGTGATGATGTCATGCGATGATGTCACGATGATGTCATATGATGATGTTATGTGATGATGTCATGTATGTCTCTGTGTGCGACACCTAGCATCCGACGTGTCATAAGGTGGCAACACCTACGCTTGATGTGTGACACCTAGCATGTGATGTGTCAGATGGTGGAAACACCTATGCTTGGTGTGTGACACCTAGCATGTGAGATGTCGAATGGTGGCAACACCTTTGCTTGGTGTGTGACACCTAGCATGTGAGGTGTTGCATTCTTAAGCAAAGCTCTACCCTATAAATAGAGGTTGCCTTTGCTCATTCTATACACAACACACTTAAGAGAGCATATTTGATGGAGTTCAAGTAGTCATCAATCACAGAAAAGCTTGGAGAAAGTTTTTCATACGTCCCAGCAAAGACGTAATCGAGGCGAGATTTTGAGCTTAGGGTTGCTCGGCAAGAGGAACTCTTGCAGATTACTTCAAGGCGAGGATTCAATCGGACGCATACTCGTGTGGACGAGCTTGAGGTCACCGTACAATCGGGACTACAAGAATCGTTGGAGAATCTACATAGGTATTCTTCTTACGGTTTCTAGATACGTGCTTTAATTACTAGATGATACGACGATCCATTTGTTATTGATATGATCAATTTCTGGATCCGAATTGTTGGAATTCCAATTTTGAATTGAAATATACGATTCAGACCCTCACGTCCTGCTGCACCAACACTTACTTACTTTCACTTATAACATCTCGACATCGAAATAATCGATAACAAAACCCAGTAAACTTCAGATAGTATTTCGGTTCCAAAACAAACACTACCATAATCATCCAATCCTAATGATTAATACCAACTCGATAATACCATTAATGTAATATCCCTCACTGTTATGATGTAATAATCCGACATGTGACACACGTTTCGCTTGAAATCCGATGAATTACATGTCGTGTTTGATATAAAAATAAATATAATATCTTTAGAGGATAAATAAATTATGGTTTAAGGATGAGATATAATTATATTTGGAGTTATAATGATATAAGAATAGATAAACTTTTATATCGGGTGAAATACGCGTGTAGAATAGTATTTGGAGAATAGAGGTTAAAATAAAATAAATTAATGTATCAATATGCATCTCTAATTAAAGAGTAAAAAATTTTGGAAATATCCTAGAAATTAAAACGTCAAAATACAGAATTTTGAACGTAAAAATTTAAGAATATAGAAAAGAATGGTTGCGGACACGTGGCAATATAGGAGTGGCAACACGTGGTAATGGATAAGTGGAGACACGAGTCGAGCATTGCGGCGACACGTGGTGCGCATGCGCAATGACACGTGGCGACACGTAGCGCGCATGCGCAACGAAATGTGGCGCGCATGCGAAACGACACTTGGATAGACGTGTCACACATGCACAGTGACACGTGGCAATATTTTATTCTATATATATATGAAACGTTTATAGTATGTTTTTCTTCTCCAATCGATATATTCTTTAAAAAGCGGTTTTGATACGTTGAGTTTGTTTGGTCGATATCTCTTTACAGCAATATCGGAATTCGATGTTCTTTATATAATATTTATTAGTAATATTGTGAACTCACTCAGTTTTATACTGACCCCGTTGTCCATCCAATTTTACAGGAAAGTAAGTGATGATCCGATGAAAACTTTCGAAGTTTTATTTCCTCGGAAGTCATTTTATTCAAGACATTAAAAGAAGATTTGTATTCTAGAAGTCCTCAGTAGACTAGTGTTTTAATGTTCATGTATTAAGTATTTTAACTCTGATATTTATTTTAAATGGGGTCATAGTATTATAAAACACTTTTATTAATGAATATTTAATTTGAAAGCGAAAAATTTATAATATTTTCAGGCTTGCTACGGGTTACGGAGGTACCACTCCCATTCCCTAGCGCTGGTCTCGACTCGAGATTTTGGGTCGTGACAATTTTGGTATCAGAGCAATGGTTTAGTATACCTAGGCCATTGCGACTGTTGTGTGCTCTGTGATATGATTATTGTGATGTGATTGGTATTGATTGAGTACCTAAGGATACTACTACGGATATTAGGGTTTGGGTCATGTTAATTCCTAAAACGTTCCGTGAGGTTTTCAAAAGTTTTCAAATGTCCTTCTTTGAGGTCGAGTCGTGTTTGCTGAAATTTTGATTTGGTGGTATTATTGTTCATTATTGAAATGGTATGTGATGAGATATGGCATGGTTGATACATTTAGGTGATGTGATTGCTTTAGAATTATACGATTGAAATGATGTGAGATATGGAATGAAATATGTTGTGATTGATTGTTTGATTATTACATTGTTTGATTGTTAGACTGTTTGAATGTTAGCTATGTCAGTATATAGGATTAACCGCGATAGATTATGTTTACCTTCCGAAGATGCTGGCACAGAAATAGAACATGGGTATTGAGAAATCATGTGAGCTAGAGAATGATCCTAGCGATGCTAAGAATAAGATTTTAGAAAATATTTATAAAGTGAAGTATGATTTGAATGAGGAAAATAATTCAAAAAGGAGATTAACAAAATATAGGTACCTAGTGATAAAAGAGAAAGTATTGGAGGAATCGGTAGAACCTGAATCACAAAAGTTTTGTGAGAATTAGTTTTTGGACAAGGTTGCACGGTGGATAAGTGCTAATAGTACTCTTATGATAGAAATATCCTCTATGAGGTATGAATAGAGTGACCTATGATGATTAAGAAAGAGAAACCACATGGTAGATGTTCTGAGAGAATGGTTAGAGACGCTAAAGAAAAGTGAAATATTAGTGTTTGAGTACACCGATGAATGTATGAAGTTGAACATATATGTTCCTGAACTAATGTCGAATATGATAGAGATCAATGTTAGATGCATCAATGAGTTAGGATCTAAATATGTGAAGTTATATTTGTACGTGCATATGGATTTTGAGGATACATTAGTCAAGCACGGTCACAATATAGTGCATTTAGAATAACATTTACAAAGGCCGATCGACCCCATAATGATGAATATAAACTTTAGTTATATGAGAACTATAAGAGACAGAAATCGTGGATTAAATTTTTCATGGAGATTAAGTGATGCAGGAACCGATCCAAGTGAATTAGGGGGTCATGATCGTAGTAGTGTAAGAAGTTGAGCTACTGGCCAGTCTTGAGGTATTTTAAATATAAATGTTTGAATGTTAATTGTTATTTGATATGTGTTATAGTGGTTGGATATGTATCGATTAAAGTATTGATATAGTTGTTAAACTTGAACATATATAGATTGTAGTCGAACCAGGATATAACGATATATGTTGATAGTGATCGAGATGTTATAGTTGACATCACAATGATCAGCGAAAGAAGAAAGCGAAGAATGATTTCTGCAGAGTTGGAAATGTCTAAAGCAACTTATTAAAGAAGAGTCAAATTGTTTTTAAACGAGTTTTACTTCAAAATTGTGATCGTAAAGAAATTTTAAACGAGATTTTCTTTGAATTCAAAAAGGGAAGGGTTATTGAAAAGCAAAAGGGGACGCCCTAAGTTTTAAAATGAATTTGAGTTTTAAATAAGTATGCCTGGACATAACTCTGTAGTATCGAAAGAGGTTCGAGATATTAGCAGTGATCGTGGGGCAAAGAATTCAAGTACGTTCTGATATTTCGATATAAGAAGAAATTCTTATTGAATGTCCGGATTTCTACCCGAGTAAAAATTCGATAATGATAGTGTAGTATTATCGTGTATCCTATATGGTGATACTGATAATGTAAGATAGGTATATCCTTCGCAATGTAAGGATTGTACGGCAGATCGAGTGAGTAGATCAACTAAGATCTCTATAGTGAGATATGATACTAGACGTAGAGCAACATAGTACGAGATGTCGAAAGACACCGAGTGAGAGATAGAACTTGATTGTGCAGAACTATCTTATCATAAGAAGTAAAGCCGTAACAAGTAAGTTGCATTGGTGGTTAAAGATGATGCTAATACAAAAGTATTATTCCATCTATTATGAGAGTTGATGAAAATAAAAAGGAGTAAGCTAGAAGTAAGGAATGGAGATGAAAAAAAAAAGATTAACAGCAATGAGTATAGAGAGTGACTCCGATGGAAGATAATCAGTAAGTCTTGTGTATTGATCATAAAAGGGATTCCTGATTTACTTAAAGAGGTATAAGAACGGATAAGTGAAAATAATCAATGGAAGCACGGGAAAAAGTAAGTAAGGACGAAAAATAATAATTAAAGATAAAAGGTGACATGTAAAGGTAAGAATGTTGTGAAACAAAGGAAATGAGTATGTAAGCATGAGAGTAAGAAAAGTAAATAGAGAATGTGAATGAAATTTGAGATAAGAGTCATATAAAGTGATGGATAAGGATTTATGGATTGCCGTAGTGAGAATAAGAATTAAATGGAAAATGGAATTAAGATTCAAAGTGACTGAGATATGAATGTGTTTTCTTTGACAGTTGAAGTCATGAGTAAAGTGATGAGATCAAGAGACAAGACAGTTGGATATTGGACATATCCTTTCTAATGATTGAAGTTGTAGTTGTAGTACATAATTGTGTGATGAGTAGAGACACAAGTTGTATGATGTAATCAATGAGATTTTCACAAATAAAAGTGAATTGGATCTCAGGCAGAGAAAATGATCTGAATTATTTCAAAGCTAAGATTACACTACAAGTGCATTCCGGAAAGTAAATGTTATATCAAGTACGGTGAGTACAAAATCTTTGGATAGTCTCGCGTGCAATGTAGAAACATTTAATATATTCTTAACTCGAAAATACTATAATTTCCTTGAGAAAGAAGCTTAATATAAGCTGGTAAGTTTCCGACAATGGAATTAAGTATTGTTTCCGGGAATTAAGAAGTTGTGAAGTGATAAATGATAATAGATGAAAAGGTCGTCACAAATGAAAAGTGAAATGAAATTGAGAAAGGTAAAATCATAAGTTGTGATATAACGAAGTGAAATCGTTATAGATGGAAGAGAATATGGTGAGATAAAGAGTAAAGTGATAGCTGTATGAACCAGGAAATAAGTGACAATCATAAAGACAAGATGTATTGGATTAATGGACGTTGTGTATAGAGCTACTGTTATAATAAGTTCATACACTGAAAAGTATATAAAGAGTAAGAGACGTTCTCGTTAATGTATCATATAGAATTGGATTGAAAGATATAAGGAGGGATGTTATGATAAGTATTTATGGTTAATGTTATGGTAAGAATAAGAAAAGATAATGTACGTATCCTTGGATTATAATGGAAATAAAACGATTGTATAGCGATAACCGAGTTATAGATTCTAATATCATAAAGAAAAATAATGTATTGGAATACTCGACAATTGAGTAGTGAGAATTGGATTACGATTTCATGATTGATTGTATAGTGAAAGAAAGATATATAATAATTATAAAACACGATCAAAAATGTGAAGAAGAAGATGGCGAGTGAAAGATAGATGATATATGAGTGTAAGGAAAAGGTAGAAAGTGTTTTAAAGCTAGTAGATGAAAGTAAAGTCATTACATTGGAAAAGTATCAATAGATGATTGGAAGTGAAATCGTTGGAAATATAGGGTTACGAAGGAAATAAAGGAAATGAAATGGATGATGAATGGTAAATTATTATCAAATTGGATAGTAAGATGAAAGGTGATATCTAAATATGGAAATTTCAAAGTTAAGGAAACAAGATTTGATACAAGGATATTGTAAGTACGAGTTTGACGTGCGTAACTTAGAAACATGAAAAGAGTATAGAGTTATGAGAATATAGTAAATGTGGAAAGGGAGGAAAGAAATTGGAATAAGGAAGAAGTATGATATTTGGATATCAAAAAAACGAAGAGTAGATTTAATAACGGGAGATTATTGAATGTTGTAATCAATAGTAAGAGATAAGAAGTAGTTAAAAGACTAAGAATGAAAAAGAACTTAAGTTTTTAAAAGGAATTAGTCCAAATTGAAATTCATACTTATGGTCTTGAGTTATAATTCCAGGACGAAATATTCTAAGGGGGGAAGAATGTAATATCCCTCACTGTTATGACGTAATAATCCGATATGTGACACACGTTTCGTTTGAAATCCGATGAAATACATGTCGTGTTTGATATAAAAATAAATATAATATATTTAGAGGCTAAATAAATTATGATTTAAGGATGAGATATAATTATATTTTGAGTTATAATTATATATGTAGATAAGCGTTTATATCGGGTGAAATACGCGTGTAGAATAGTATTTGGAGAATAGAGGTTAAAATAAAATAAATTAATATATCAATATGCATCTCTAATTGAAGAGTAAAAAGTTTTGGAAATATCCTAAAAATTAAAACGTCAAGATACGGAATTTTGAACGTAAAAATTTAAGGATATAAAAAAGAATGGTTGCAGACACGTGGCAATATAGGAGTGGCGACACGTGGTGATGGATAAGTCGAGACACGAGTCGAGCATTGCGGCGACACGTGGTGCGCATGCACAATGACACGTGGCGACACGTGGCGCATGCGCAACGACACGTGGCGCGCATGCGCAACGACACTTGGAGAGACGTGTCACACATGCATAGTGACACGTGGCGACATTTTATTCTATTTATATATGAAACGTTTATAGTACGTTTTTCTTCTCCGATCGATATATTTTCTTAAAAGCGGTTCTATACGTTGAGCTTGTTTTGTCGATATCTCTCTACAACAATATCGTAATTCGATGTTCTTTATATCAAATTGAAGCTATCGACGTCCTCTTCAACTCTAACATTTTGGTTTTCTAGAATTCAGTAGAAAAATATATCAAATCCGTGATTAAGTTTCAGCCTAAAACGACATGTTTGCTTCGTCGTACTCCGACAAATTTTCTCGCTGTTTTCATAAAAATTAAAATCTCAGAAATCCTTTCGTTCAAGATTTTGATATGTGGAGGATTGAATTTGAAGTTTTATGCGAGTCATTGAGGTATGGACGTGGCGAATTAAAAAAACTTGACGGGGATTGATGGATATAAGCTTATTTTGGATTTAAGCAATCACTGTGAGTTTATGCTATTACTAGGAGATATTAAGTAAAATATATTTATTTTATATACATTTAATATTTATTGCAATGGTATTAAATTAAATTTGTTTCAATGTGCGATGTGAAATTGATAATTACTAGATATTTTAGCCTTTGCTATTGAGATTGAATTATGAGTTTAAATGGTTTATATAGCTGTTATGGAAAATGTTTAAAAGATGTTTAATTAAATGTTATTACAATGAAAGGAATTGTTGATTTGAATCTATATGAATATTTGAGTGTGGTCAAGCTTTTATGCTGAGATATCGATTCATTGTTGATAAATGTGACATGCCTTTTTGGCTATTGGATAGTCATTTGATTTGTTAAATGATGCATTAAACTGTTTGTTGTTGAAATTGTTTTGAGATTGATTTTGTGGTCAAATGGTGATTTGATTGTGCTTAAATAGTTTGAGATTTATGTTGGTGATATGCCACTCTGTAATGATGTATGTGAGAGGTGCTGAGTTGTGATATGCACTTGTGATTATGTGCTGAGATAGAGATATGCACATGGGAGAATATTTTGTTTAATGTGAATGCGCATGACACCGGGCTGAGTCCTGAACGATGGTCGGTGAAGGGAGAAGGGTCGAGCCTGCTAATGGAGAGGAAGGGTTAGCCGTCAGGTGGCCTCGAAAGAGTTTGGCTAGGCTGTAAGCCAGTGTTGTGTTCCTGGTTACAGACCTAGGGTTTGGTGAATTATTACATAGATGGATATCACGATTGTTGACATGATGCAGTATGTTTATGTGATTATGAGTTTTAAAAATGTGGAGCATATTCGGTATGCCTTCTGTGTTTTTGAAAAATGATTGAACTTGCTTATAAGTGGTTGTCTATATTATCTATGTTATAGACTAATTAAGATTCTATTGAGTTTAAAAGTATTTTCTATAAATACTTTCAAGGTATTTGAAAAGTGTGTAGATGTTGAAAATCAATTGAGAAGAGTTTTGAAAATGATTTCAAAAGAGTATATTTTATATAAAGTGGTTTTAAAGTGTTTTTACACTTTATGTAATATTTATTAGTAATATTGTGAACTCACTCAGTTTTATACTGACCCCGTTGTCCATCCAATTTTACAGGAAAGTAAATGATGATCCGATGAAAACTTCCGAAATTTTATTTTCTCGGAAGTCATTTTATTCAAGTCATAAAAAGAAGATTTGTATTCTAAAAATCCGCAGTAGACTAGTGTTTTAATGTTCATGTATTAAGCATTTTAACTCTGATATTTATTTTAAATGGGGTCATAGTATTATAAAACACTTTTATGAATGAATATTTAATTTGAAAGCGAAAAATTTACAATGTTTTCAGTCTTGCAACGGGTTACAGAGGTACCACTCCCATTCCCTAGCGCCGGTCTCGACTCAAGATTTTGGGTCGTGACAATTAACTTATGAATCATAAAAGATAAAGGCGCATACCATTTTTCCCAATAAAACGTGAACTTAACTCATAATAATAGAATCTCCAGATTAGTAAGAAAATATCTCAATTATAATGATTGCTCCAATCATTTAGAAACATAACGCTCTAACTAAGCTGAACATTGATTGCATCTGACAACTTAAAACTTTTGTCTCTCACAACAAGGGTTCAACCATGATCAAAGCGATATATAAACATTACCATAATACGATAAATTAACAAAATCGATCAACCAATCATGGTTGTCGAAACCTATTAACCGCGATTTCTGATTCTGAATTAGAAATCAACTATCTCATATAACCAAATCGAACTCAAATTCTCAAAATTATTCAATCAATTGACTATAACCTTGTATACAACGAGAGATCAACACGACCAGTTTACTACGACAGGATTGTTAGTTATGCTCAAATTCAACCCCTGTGGCTATAAAATCTTCTAATACAAAACATTTTATATACAAATTTTCCACTTCTCTTTAAAAAACTTTTATGTCTTACACTTCCTTTTGTATTTAATATAAAAATACCTTTACCGTTGAAAATCCATCGGTTTATAAACCCTTGGAGATTTTCAAAATATCCACATTTTGAATCTGAAATTTTCCCTTACTTTTCAATACGTTTGCAATTTTATGAAACAGTTCAACTGATAAAATTTATGTTCTCTTTAAACCAAACTTGCTAACATCAAATTATACTTTTCTCGTAAAAGTTAAATTGTGAAAAAAAAAATCCTCCGTATTCAAAATACATATAAATGTTTCAAGACATTAAAATTTAAAACGTATCTAAATTTTTGCTCTTAAACAAAAAACACAATTGAAAAATTTCTCCAGCAAAAAAAATTATTATCCCTTTTGAATCAATTTTGACAAAATTTCTCCCTTTCTTCAGAAAGATAAAATTAGCAATTTAAATCTCTTGTTTATGAACATACTTTTATATCAATACACAAAATACTTGGACAATTTCAAATCTTAAATGATAAAGTTTCTTTTAAAAACGTCGTGCATACACACTCATGAGCATAACCAATATCCATAATCCACTAATCCTTAAATAACTAATAGGAAATTATCATGAAAACTTCCTAATATGAATCTAACCATACGCCGCATTTGGCACAACTATATCTCGAGCGCAACCTAAAATTCAATTTCATGTTCCATGAAACACACGATTCTGACAATTCCGACTGATCGGTTTTGTAACGTTTTAAACTTTTTGCTTATATCGCTAAAAAGGTGAAACGTTTGGATTTGTTTCGTAACGTTTTTGGTTTTGTAACGTTTGCAAACCTTTGGCTTGAAATGCTAAAAAGGTGAAACGTTTGGATTTGTTTCGTAAAGTTTTGAACGTTTGGATTGGTTTGGTTTTTTTCGTAACATTTGTAAACGTTTGGCTTCAATCGCTAAAAAGGTGAAAAGTTTGGATTTGTTTTGTAACGTTTGAAAACGTTTGGCTTAAATTGCTAAAAAAGTGAAACGGTTGGATTTGTTTCGTAACGTTTTAAACGTTTGGATTGGGTTTGTAACGTTTGTAAACGTTTGGCTTAAATAACTAAAAAGTTGAAACGTTTGGATTTGTTTCGTAACGTTTTAATCGTTTGGATTTGTTTCATAATGTTTGTAAACGTTTGGCTTCGATCGCTAAAAAGGTGAAACGTTTGAATTTGTTTCATAACGTTTGTAAACGTTTAGCTTCGATAGCTAAAAAGGTGAAACGTTTGGATTTGTTTCGTAACGTTTGTAAACATTTGGCTTAAATTGCTAAAAAGGTGAAATATCTGGTTTTCTTCCGTAACGTTTGTAAACGTTTAGCTTCAATCACTAAACAGGTGAAACGTTTGGATTTGATTCGTAGCTTTTGTAAACGTCTGCACTATATCGCTAAAAAATTGTTTGGATTTATTTCGTAACGTTTTAGACCTTTGGATTGGTTTCGTAACGTTTTAAACTTTTGGCTTAAATCGCTAAAAAGGTGAAACATTTGGATTGGTTCCGTAACGTTTGTAAACATTTGGCTTAAATCGCTAAAACGGGGAAACGTTTGGATTTGTTTTGTAACGTTTGTAAACGTTTGGCTTGAATCGCTTAAAATTTGAAACGCTTGGATTTGTTTCGTAACGTTTGTAAATGTTTGGCTTAGATTACTAAAAAGGGGAAACGCTTGGATTTGTTTTGTAATGTTTGTAAACGTTTGGATTGGTTTCGTAATATTTTAAACATTTCGCTTAACTCGCTAAAAAGGTGAAACATTTGGATTTGTTTCGTAACGTTTGTAAACGTTTGGCTTAAATCGCTAAAAAGGTGTAACGTTAGGATTTGTTTCGTAACGTTTTAAATGTTTGAATTTGATTCGTAATGTTTTTGACGTTGAATTTGTTTCGTATTGTTTTAAACATTACGATTAGTTTCGTAACGTTTTAAACTTTTGGCTTAAATCGCTAAAAATGTGGAACGTTTGGTTTTGTCCCCTTTTTTGCGATTTAAGCCAAACGTTCAAAATGTTACAAAACAAATCTAGCCAAACATTTCAAATGTTTCCAAACCAATCCAAACGTGTAAAACGTTACGAAACAAATCCAAACGTGTCACATTTTTAGCGATTTAAGCCAAACGTTTACAGACGTCAAGAAACAAAAATAAACGTTTCACCTTTTTAGCGTTTCACTTTTTTAGCGATTTAAGCCAAATGTTTAAAATGTTACGAAATAAATCTAAACGTTTCACATTTTTAGCGATTGAAGCTACCTTTTTAGCAATTTAAGCCAAACATTTAAAACGTTACGAAACAATCCAAACGTTTACAAACATTACGAAACAAATCCAAACGTTTAATTTCACCTTTTTAGCGATTTAAGCCAAACGTTTATAAACATTACAAAAAAATTCAAACGTTTCATATTTTTAGCGATTTAAGCAAAATGTTTACAAACGTTACAAAACAAATCCAAACGTTTCACCTTTTTAGCGATTGAAGCCTGTCACGACCCAATTTCAGGAATCGTGACCGGCGCTAGGGTATGGGTATGATCGTACCAAAACCCGTAGCAAGCCTCGCGGAAATCAATCAAACACATTAACCTGCAGAAATTGCTCGGGGGAAACCGAGACTCCAACCTAAGTCGAGCAATTTATATTACAGTTCTAATATAAATAACTTATATATCTAAAATGCTTAACAGCATGCCTTAAATATAATAATAATATAATACAGAGTAAACATGCCAATAATAAATAATCGATCAAATCGATAATCCCAAAGTGCAATAACAAATGTAATATATAAACCAGCTCTACTGCGGTCTAAGAGTTCGAAAACAGAACTAGTTTAAAATAACATAAAACCTCCGAGGAATCAAAAGGATCGGAGTGGACCAGCTTTGAAATCATAAACCTAGAAAATTTGGGAAAACAACGGGGTCAGATATACTGCGATGAGTTCGCAATACTATTTACATTTATTAAGTTTAAAACCCTTAAATCAAAACATTTTATACTAATATAGTATGATTATGGAAAACAGTATTGAAATGATCCCAGCGTAGGTATGAGATAGCATACTGATAAACCCAGAGTGGACGGGAACAAATCCTCGTCATATATACCAGCGTAAGTAAGACATTAGTCTGCCGATTCCCAGAGTACTTACCGGTGCACACAGTCTCAATACCAGCCTATCGAGCAGTTCGTTTCAATCTGAATCCATAATCCGTAAAAACAGTTCAAAAGCATTTATAATATTAAAATACGATGCGGTACTTAATAAAGAGGTAAATAGCACTACAAACTCACTACTTGCTTATCCACGTGAAACTTCGGCAAACATCTAACCGTGGTTTGACTCCGGAGCGCGAGTAGTCGAAGAGTTTAAAAATAAATCATACGTTAAAATCACTCCAACCCCTAACTCTAAGAATACTAGACATCACGTAGGACTAGCAAAATTTATTAAGCTAGATAAAATCACAGAGAAGCACAATTCTAAATTAATTTATAATGCCATAAATAATTTAACACTATTGAGTTCGCACTTAAATCCAATCCAAAAATATTATTAAAATAATATTGAAATGATAAATAAAATCCATTCCTCAAATAGTGGGTTAGCCGAATTTCTCAAAACTACCAAGTTAAACCCACATGTCGGCGACCCAAGTCTAAACCGACCCAACTGATAATCCAGAATTATAAACCACAGTTTATAATTATAATATTTAATAAAATGTTGATTAAATATCAAAATGAACTCAATAGCTTGAAACCCAAGTAATTATAATTATCTGCAAAAATATCTCAAATAATTAAATAACAAATTAAAGCTAAAATATCACTTTAATCACATAGGCATTCTAAGCCCAAAATCTCAAATTATCAATTAAAAGCAAGCCTAGCAGAAAACAATCAAATAAATAAACCTGCAGAAAACACTACTCGGGGGCAACCGAGACTCCAACCTAAGTCTAGTAGTTTATATCATAGTTCTAATATGAACAACTTAAACATCTGAAATACTCATATAAACTGAGTCTCAACATCATGCCTTATATATAACGAGATAAATCCAAAGTATACACGTCAAAGGTAATAAGAAAACATCGGACTAATCCGACAATCCAAAAACGTTTAAAACATTACGAAACCAATCCAAACGTTTCCCCTTATTAGCGATATAAGCCAAACATTTAAAACGTTACAAATCCAATCCAAAATGTTTCACCTTTTTAGCGATTTAAGCCAAACGTTTACAAACGTTAGGAAACAAAATTAAAAGTTTCACCTTTTTATCGATTTAAGCCAAACGTTTACAAACGTTACAAAAGAAAACTAAACGTTTCACTTTTATAGCAATTTAAGCCAAATGTTTACAAAAGTTACGAAACCGATCGAAACGTTTCACATTTTTAGCGATTTAAGCCATATGTTTACAAACGTTACGAAAAAATCCAAACGTTTCACCTTTTTGGATTTGTTTCGTAATGTTTTAAATATTTGGCTTAAATCGCTAAAAATTTGAAACGTTTTGATTTGTTTGGTAACGTTTTGCTTAAATCGCTAAATGGGTGAAACGTTAGGATTTGTTTTGTAGGGTTTTAAACGTTTGGATTAGTTTCATAACGGTATAAACGTTTGGCTTAAATCGCTAAAAAGGTGTTACGAAATAAATCCAAACGTTTCACATTTTTAGCGATTTAAGCCAAACGTTTACAAACGTTACGAAACAAATCCAAACATTTCACATTTTAGCGATTTAAGCCAAACATTTAAAACTCTACGAATTTCAGCCAAACATTTCACCTTTATAGCGATTTAAGCCAAACGTTATGAAACAAATTCATACATTTCATATTTTTAGCAATTGAAGACGTTTAAAAAGTTACAAAACAAATTCAAACGTTTAAAACGTTACGAAACCAATTCAAACGTTTAAAATGTTATGAAACAAATCCAAACGTTTCACCTTTTATCAATTTCAGCCAAACGTTTACAAACGTTACGAAACAAAACAAAACGTTTAACCTTTTTAGCAATTTAAGCCAAACATTTAAAATGTTACGAAACCAATCCAAACGTTTAAATTGTTACGAAACAAATCCAAACATTTCACCTTTTTAGTGATTTAAGCCAAACGTTTCACCTTTTTAGCGATTTAAGCAAAACGTTTACAAACTTTACGAAACAAAACCAAGTGCTTCCCCTTTTTAGCGATTTAAGCCTGACGTTTAGAAACGTTACGAAACAAATCAAAACGGTTCCCATTTTTAGCGATTTACGCCAAACGTTTAAAACATTATGAAACAAATCCAAAAGTTTCACCTTTTTTGCGATTTATGCTAAACGTTTACAAACGTTTCGAAACAAATCCGAACATTTCACCTTTTTAGCGATTTAAGCCAAATGTTTACAAACGTTATGAAACAAATCTTAACGTTACAAAAAAAAATCCAAACGTTTGACATTATTAACGATTTAAGCCAATCATTTAAAACGTTACAAAACTAATCCAAACGTTTACAAACGTTCTGAAATAAAACAAAACGTGTCACCTCTCTAGTGTTATAAGCCGAACGTTTAAACCTTTACAAAACCAATCCAAACGTTTCCCTTTTTAACGATTTAAGCCAAGCGTTTACAAACGTTATGAAACAAATCCAAACGTCTGGTTTAAATTGTTAAAAAGCTGAAACATTTGGATTTGTTTCGTAATAGTTGTAAACGTTTGGCATAAATCGCTAAAAAGGTAAAACGTTTAGATTTATTTCGTAACAATTGTAAACTTTTGGCAAAATGTGAAACATTTGGATTTGTTTCACAACTTTTTAAACGTTTGGCTTAAATTGCTAAAAAAATGAAACGCTAAAAAGGTGAAACGTTTGATTTTATTTTGTAGCTTTTGCAAAACGTTTGACTTAAATCGCTAAAAAGGTAAAACGTTTGGATTTGTTTCGTAGCGTTTATAAACGTTTGGATTGGTTTTGTAACATTTGTAAATGTTTGGCTTAAATCGCTAAAAATGGGAAACGTTTGGATTTGTTTCGTAATGTTTTATACGTTTGGATTTGTTTCGTAACGTTTTAAACGTTTGGATTTGATTCGTAATGTTTGTAAACTTTTGGCTTAATACGTTTGTAAACGTTTGGCTTAAATTGCTAAAAAGGTGAAATGTTTGGATTTGTTTCGTAACAATTGTAAACGTTTGGCTTAAATCGCTAAAAAGGTGAAATGTTTGGATTTGTTTCGTAACAATTGTAAACGTTTGGCTTAAATCGCTAAAAATATGAAACGTTAGGATTTGTTTCATAATATTTGTAAACGTTTGGATTAAATCGCTAAAAAGGTGAAACGTTTGGTTTTGTTTCTTAAAGTTTGTAAACGTTTGGCTTAAATTGCTAAAAAGGTGAAACGTTAGGATTTGTTTCGCAGGGTTTGTAAACGTTTGGCTTAAATCACTAAAAATGTGAAAATTTTGGATTTGTTTCGTAGTGTTTGTAAACGCTTGGCTTAAATCTTTAAAAAGGTGAAACATTTGGTTTTGTTTCGTAACGTTAGTAAACGTTTGGCTTAAATTACTAAAAAGGGGAAACATTAGAATTTTTTTGGTAACGTTTGTAAACGTTTGGCTTTAATCGCTAAAAATGTGAAATGTTTGGATTTATTTCGTAATGTTTCTAAACGTTTGGCATAAATCGCGAAAAAGCTGAAACGTTTGGTTTTGTTTCGTAACGTTTGGCTTAAATTGCTAAATATGTATAACGTTTGGTTTTGTTTCTAAACGTTTATAAACGTTTGGCTTAAATCTCTAAAAAGGTGAGACGTTTGGATTTGTTTCGTAATGTTTGTAAACGTTTGGCTTAAATCGCTAGCAATGTGAAACTTTTGGATTTGTTTCATAACGTTTTCAAAGTTTGGCTTAAATTGGTAAAAAGGTGAAACATTTGGATAGGTTTTGTAACGTTTGTAAACGTTTGGCTTAAATAGCTAAAATGGTGAAACGTTTGGATTTTTTTTGTAACGTTTTAAGATTGGTTTTATGACATTTTAAACGTTTGGCTTAAATAGCTAAATATGTGAAATGTTTGGATTTATTTCGTAACGTTTGTAGACGTTTGGCTTATATCGCTAAAAGGTGAAACGTTTGGATTTGTTTCGTGAGGTTTGTAAACGTTTGGCTTAAATTGCTAAAAAGGCGAAACATTTGGTTTTGTTTCGCAACGTTTGTAAACGTTTGGCTTCAATCGCTAAAATGGTGATATGAGTAGTTTAGAATCGTAACGTTTTAAATGTTTGGCTTAAATCGCTAAAAATGTGAAACGTTTGGATTTGTTTTTTAACGTTTGTAAACGTTTGGCTTAAATCGCTAAAAATGTGAAACGTTGGATTTTTTCGTAACGTTTTATATGTTTGGATTTGTTTCATAACGTTTTATTCTCGTTCATCAAGGTATCGTCTTAGTACTGGTTATGATCGTTTCTTAGTTTGTCCTTAGTCTGTCTTTCTTCTTCTTCTTAAAGTGTTTCCGATTATGCACAGTGTGTAGGTTATACTTAACCTTATAAATCCCAAAATTAGGGGATAGTCTCAATTTTATCGCCCCGTGCACTTTATGCTTCTTCAACACTTATATATAGTCCAAATCGTCTTTTAAACGACTCAACTTTTCTGTACTAATATTAACTTTCGTCCTTATAACCTCGTAACTCCTTAAATGTAATTCACTCCTTATCCACTCAATGAAGTATAGTTTTGTCTTTTTACCTTTTTTATTCCTTATGTCCTTCATCTGTTTATGACAATTTTACTGTTACAGTATTTACTCTGACGATCCTCCCAACGTATTTCTAGAACTTTCATTTCTCTACTCCTTCTTGTGAAATCTGTATATATACATGTATCCTTCTTCATTTCCTGTCAGCTTTGTGTCTACGCACACGCACATTGGTATGCGTTTACTTTATCTTTACACTGTGGTTCTCCCCTAACACTTCTCCTTCCAATTAATGTAATTCTTAATTCTGATACTGATGTTAGTAGCTTACTTAATATCCGTCATATAACACTATGTATCTCTTAATCCATCTAATTTCGAACCGTCACATATTACAAGATCGTCTTTTCCATCATTTCGTATCCTTTACTTCCTTTCTTCCATCTAACATGACTCTCTGTCATTTCATTCTTTGTTTTAACATGAGGACATATATTGTATTCTCAGATAGTGTCAGTGCATCGCATCTTGACTGCGTACGCTCTCCGATGACAATTCCTTATCCGCATCTTACTTTAGCCTCATGAGCTTTGTTGCAATTAATTATTAACATGGCTTTATTCGGTTATTTAAGTTTATTTTACAAGTCTTATTCTTATTTATTAAGAATCTTTTATTATTCGTCGCAGAGTTTCAAATTTGAGTTCACTTACTAAACAAAAGATTTCAAAACATTCTTTGGCTGGCCAGCTCTTTAAACTACTTGTCATAAATCGTTTGAAATCATTAATCCAATTGTAACTCAGAGTGATGACGCCTCTCATCACCAAAGAGTTGCTCGAAATCACATTTTTTCTTTGTTATCATAAAGATATGATGCATGATCTACATTTTGAAAATCATTCTTTTATGCATTCATATCGTGATTATGCGGTGTCATATATGATGTCTAAGCACAATTGTATTTTGAAAAGTTTTAAAAATCTTTTGTACTATTTGTAGAACGTAAGTTCACTCCAGATTGTACGCTCTGCGACTATTAACGGCTTTCTTTATTGTTATTGGGTACATTATAAATTTTTGTATTGCTGTCGCTTTCTGTCATTTTCCTAACTATTCTCCTGTCACATCACTTCTTTGTCCATATCTCTGATAGCTCAATTCAATTAATAGTTCTCTATTGCTGTAATCGCTACATTCAGTTTTTTCGATACACTGCATCGTATCATATACCAATGCAGGTGCTGATGTTTCCCATCAACTTCCTTTTCATTAATTTATCCTCTTACTTTACAGCTTCTAGAACGTAATATAGGAATCATGTTCGCGATAATTATGTGATGTATATTCATTACATTATTGTGTTTGTAAATTATATTTATAGGTTCTTTTATTAGTCGCGTGTGTATTAACATCGCTTCCTATAGGTTCTTGTTACCTGAGGTATTATCCTATAGGTATATCCTAATACTGATATTCTATTATGCAATGCACCAAACATATACATAGCAATGCAAACATATTAACACAAATACACAAAGCATATAAATTGCTATTACCTGGAGGTGCCTGATGCGGAACGCTAAGTTCCCTAATGACTATGCCTGTGTGTCGGCCCCTAACTCTTCTACCAGAGTTGCCTCCGCCTTTGTGCACAAAGTGGGGGTTGGTTCTAATTTTGGAGGATGTGTTAACGTAATCCGGATGGAACTCACGCCTAAAATAAAAGGGTTGGACGGGATCGCCCTCCCACTCAAGATCTGTCTCGATTATACGGGCCATCATAGTGAGCGTGCCAAAATGTTCACCTACATACTAACATAGCTCACCAAACTCAGGTCCTAAGCCTCTGACGTATCTACGGTTGATGGTTCTGTTATCTTTGTTCAGATCAGGGACTCCCTCAACCATTCGCAGAAAATCAGCAGAATACAGCACTACTGTTAGCATCCCTCTAGAAAAGGAGGGCATCTGTCTCCTAACTTGATTTAGAGCTATATGTGCCTGACCATTTACTATTTCTGCGTCTTCTCTCAAATCGCGATATCTCTGCACCCTAGACCAGAAATGTTCACTTCTGTACACCGCAATGTCTGATTCATCTAACAGTTCCTCTTCTTCAAACTCCCCCTCTTGAGGATTTTCTTCTTCTAATTCTTCTTCTAATTCCTCTTCTGGGTTCTCTGCTAGGTCCTCCTCTGGATCCTCCTCTGGATCTTCATCCGGATCTTCTTTAGGATCCTCTTCTGGATCTTCCTCCGGTTCCTCTTCATCTTCTTCCCTATACTCTATTTCTGGCGAGTGTACTCCACCTCTATTTCCAGAAGAACTGCCAACCTCTGACACAAACATATAACCATTCTGATAAATTTCTGGCGATCTCCTAAGATTTGCGTGAAATCCATTCTGATGGACCCCAGATGGTTCGCATATTTCGTTGTGAAACCCATTTTGAAATATAGGAGGCGCTTCCTCCCGTTCTTTAGCAGCATGTGACTGGGCTCCGTTCTGCCCAGACATGCTGAAAAGAAACAATTTCAAACATAAGCGACCATCTGGGCCCATCTCCACACGCAATTTTAATATCAACTTATAAAATCGTGTAAACATTTAGCATTTAATCCAGCCGCACGTAGTCCACAAGCAAATAACTATTTAGCATCTTTTAACGTAAGTAATAAATACTTAGTTGCCTCAGTCGTCGTATATACAGATTCTAATCACTTATTAACTCAATAGCCTGATTCGCGTGCTATATCACATATTTACTAATGCACATATCAAACAAACGCATGCAACTAAGGTCTGACTCTCTTGCTGCAGTAGTTCCTTGGTTTACTTACTTGACAGAGTATCCCAAATCAAACAAAAATCAGACAAAACTCGCAGTGGTAACTAGACCAACTGCTCTCATACAAACACTGAAACAAACTTACAGTGGTAACTGGACCAACTGCTCTGATACCAACATTGTCACGACCCAAAAAAATGAGTCGCAACCGGCGCTAGGGAACGGGAGTGGTAGCCCCGGAACCTGTAGCAAGCCTCAAACCACTATTAATTTTTCGCAAATAATAACAAATAACATGAACCAACGGAAGCAATTATACTTACATAACATATAATTACATATTTACACTAACTGATTAAAACCTCGCGGGCTCTAGTTACCGTACCCTGTACGAACTGGCCTCTCGGTACTATATACAAAGGTTAGTATAACAAAACGTACCACCGTCATCTGGGGCCGTGGATAAAACATATTACATATAGCCTATCAAAACATATAATCAGGACAACAAGTAGTATGTACATTCAAAATGTACTGCTGTCTAGGCTACGACTCTGTCAACACGGGACCACTATTGCAGCATTCACAGAAGTCAGAAACTATACATACACAGCTGACTTCTGGACTTCAAAACTAGCTTCTAGCTAAGTCCACACACTAAGCACCTGAAAGACATCAAAGGTGAGGGGTCAGTATTTGGAAAAATACTGAGTGAGTTTGCATTTTACTAACGGTATTAATATGAAAACATAGCATCGCATTTCAAGGAAACAATAATATAAAATAATACATAAAAACATGTATTTGATCCGTATGAAACTAATATCCTAGTATGCGACATAACTTTCGAATAATCAACTCATACTAATCCAGATAGTCCGACCCGGGAGTGTTCACACTCTGCCTCGTCGATCGCGACCTATCTCTTAATCCCAAAGTGTGAGTCCAACTCACTAGATACGGGGACTCCAGACTACACTGTAGCCGAGTGCTCACTCGTATCGAATTCATTGTCCAACTTCAAAATTCATGTTCATATCGTATCATTTCATATCATATGCAAACACACTAGACTGATTCGACACTAGTGATCACACAGCCTATTGACACCCAATCGGTAGCTAGTTTCTTCGAATCGCATACTAGTTTCTCATATATAATAAGTTAATAAAATAAATAAGATTTCAATCAATCATATGTAATGCGATGCGTGTAAACAATACACGTATATATAAAATATAATATTAAATAACTTTAATATATAAGACACGAAAGTAAAGTGCAACTCACAGAAACCGCAATCCAATCAATAACGTGGTCGATGAAATGATATGCCCTCGCTATCCCACGTCTACTGACCTCTCTGCTCGCTAACACGCCTGATACATAATAATTAAAGTTTAATAGTTAGATATTAATCTCGTGTTTTTATACGTATAATACTTTAAATTCTAAGGTTATGTTTCATTCTTAATGTTATTCGTGAACTTGATATTTCTTAATTATATTCACGACATACCGAAACTCTGTTTCTCATATTCGAGAAACGTATAACATCCTTTGCGTTTTCCATTATCATTGCTCGCGTAAAATGTCGAGCTAAAACCTTACTTTTTAAATTATCGGGGTCCTTAATCTTTTTCAGGGTCTAAATATTCGAAGATATTGAAAAATCTCGCTCAATTAGGGCTAAAAGCCCATTTTGGTCCCTATGGACCCACTGTGCGGGCGTACACGAGCACTGTGCGTCCGCACAGTGTAGTGTGCGTCCGCACACTTTGGGTGTGCGTCCGTACACTTTCCGCACACCAGTGTGCGTCCGCACACTTTGGGTCTGCGTTCGCACACTCAAGTGTGCGATCACACACCGAAGGCAGTCCCACACAGCCCCGGAAAACGATTTCCGGGCTATTTCGCCGCAATCCGACATGCTCCACGCATATAAAACGTCGTTTCACACAAAACCTGAAATTTTGTTTTCACCAAAACGCTAAAATCAAGCTAAACTCGTCAAATTCCCAAATCTTTAACTTAAAACTATCAAACAGCCCCTAATTTCGAATTTCAACACAAATATTCAAAATTTTACCTTAAAACGGAGCTTATGATTGATATAGGACAAGATTCTGAAGAGATCGCCGCGAAAATCGCTTGAATCGGACGTCGAACGGAGAAACGGCAGCGAAACGATCATATTCGGCGAATGAACCTTCTGGAGCTCTGTTCTTTCCTTCTGATTATGATTTATAATCAAAATCATATATATATAAAGGTCAAAAACTCACTTTGGTCCTTGTTCTTTTTGTTTTTACCATTTATCATTTAAACTTTTCTTTTGTGTGATTTAGTCCATAGCTAAATCAATTAACACTTTAATTATGACTTATACGTATTATTTATATCCAATAAATAATACGAAGCTCGATATTAATGCTTTCCCGTCAAAACCTATGTATTTCCATTTTCGACACATTGTTACTAAATTACCACTTTGGACCCCGTACTTTATTTTGGGCTTTTCTTGACATTTTTCCTTTTAATTCCAATTCTAACTTTAGAATTGAAATATAACCTTAATTTTTGCATAATTAATTTCCCGAAACCGACCTACTTGAAATTTATGTACTTCAATTTCCCTGAAATCTTTCTGATATCGCCACTCTGGCGAGTCAAAACTGAACAAGTGGCTCAATTAGATAATTAAACATTATGGGGTATTACAGTTACGAAACAAATCCAAACGTTTCACCTTTTTAGCGATTTAAGCCAAACATTTACAAACGTTACAAAACAAATCCAAATGTTTCACCTTTTTAGCGATTTAAGCCAAACATTTACAAACGTTACGAAACAAAAACAAACGTTTAAAACGTTACGAAACAAATCCAAACGTTTTACCTCTTTAGCAATTTAATCCAAACGTTTATTATCAAACAAATCCAAATGTTTCACCTTTTTAGCGATTGAACCCAAACGTTTACAAACGTTACGAAACATATCCAAACATTTCACCTTTTTAGCGATTTAAGCCAAACGTCTACAAACGTCTACAAACGTTACAAAACAAATCCAAACATTTCTCCTTTTTAACGATTGAAGCCAAACGTTGACAAACTTTACGAAAAAAAACCAAACGTTTCACCTTTTTAGCGATTTAAGACAAACGTTTATAAACGTTACGAAATAAATTCAAATGTTTCTCCTTTTTATTGATTTATGCCAAACGTTTAAAACGTTACGAAACCAATCCAAATGTTTAAAACATTACGCAACAAATCCAAAAGTTTTACCTTTTTAGCGATTTAAGCAAAACGCTTAAAACGTTACAAACAAATACAAAGGTTAAAAACGTAACGAAACGTTTCCCCTTTTAAGCTATTTAAGCCAAACGTTTACAAACGTTACGAAAAAAATCCAAACGTTTCACCTTTTTTGCGATTTAAGACAAATATTTGAAACGTTAAGTAACCAATCCATACGTACAAAACGTTACGAAAAAATCCAAACGTTTCCCATTTTCGGCGATTTAGGCCAAACGTTTACAAACGTTACAAAACAAATTCAAACGTTTCACATTAATAGCGATTTATGCCAAACATTTAAAACAGTACCAAACAAAACAAAACATTTCACAATTTTAGCGATTGAAGCCAAACGCTTACAAATGTTGCGAAACAAAACCAAATGTTTCATCTTTTTAGCGATTTAAGCCAAACGTTTACCAAACAAATTCAAACGTTTAACCTTTTTAGCGATTGAAGCCAAACGTTTACAAACATTACGAAACAAAACCAAACGTTTTACCTTTTTAGCGATTTAAGCCAAACGTTTACAAACGTTACGAAACAAATCCAAACATTTCACTTTTTTAGCGATTTATGCCAAATGTTGACAAATGTTACGAAACAAATCCAAATGTTTCACATTTTTAGCGATTGAAGCCAAAAGTTTACAAATGTTCCTAAACAAATCCAAAAGTTTCACCTTTTGAACTATTTCATCCAAACCTCTACAAACGTTACAAAACAAATCCAAACATTTCTCCTTTATAACAATTGAAGCCAAACGTTTACAAACGTTACGGAAAAAAAACCAGACGTTTCACCTTTTTAGAGATTTAAGACAAACGTTTACAAATATTACGAAACAAATCCAAACTTTTTATCTTTTTATTGATTTATGCCAAACCTTTAAAACGTTACCAAACCAATCCAAATGTTTAAAACGTTACGCAAAAAATCCAAAAGTTTCACTTTTTTAGCGATTTAAGCAAAACATTTAAAACGTTACAAACCAATCCAAAGGTTTAAAACGTAACAAAACGTTACACCTATTAAGCTATTTAAGCCAAACGTTTACAAACGTTACGAAACAAATCGAAAAGTTTCATCTTTTGTGTGATTTAAGCAATATATTTAAAACGTTATGAAACCAATCCAAATGTATAAAACGTCAAGAAACAAATCCAGTGTTTCACATTTTTATTGATTTAAGCCAATCGTTTACAAACTTTACAAAACAAATCCAAACGTTTCACATTTTTAGCGATTTAAGCCAAATATTTAAAACGTTACGAAATTAAACAAAACATTTCACATTTTTAGCAATTAAGCAAAATGTTTACAAACGTTACGAAACAAATCCAAACGTTTCACATTTTTAGAAATTTAAGCCAAACGTCTACAAACATTACGAAACAAATCCAAACGTTTAGTATTTTTAGCGATTTCAGCCAAACGTATGAAACGTTACAAAACCAATCTTAAAACGTTACAAAAAATTCAAACGTTTCACCCTTTTAGCTATTTAAGCCAAACGTTTAATAACGTTACAAAACGAATCCAAATGTTTCACCTTTTTACCAATTTAAGCCAAACTTTGAAAACGTTATGAAACAAATCCGAACATTTCGCATTTTTAGTGATTTAAGCCAAACGTTGACAAACATTACGAATTAAATCCAAATGGCTCGCCTTTTTAGCGATTTAAGCCAAATGTTTACAAACGTTTAGAAACAAAGCCATACGTTTCACATTTTTAGAAATATAAGCCAAACGTTACAAAACAAAACAAAACGTTTCAGCTTTTTAGCGATTTATGCCAAACATTTACAAACGTTACGAAACAAATCCAAACATTTCATATTTTTAGCGATTTAAGCCAAACGTTTAGAAACGTTATGAAACAAATTCAAATGTTTCCTCTTTTTAGCAATTTAAGCCAATGATTTACTAACGTTACAAAACAAAACTAAACGTTTCACCTTTTTAGCGATTTAAGCCAAACGTTTACAAACGTTACGAAACAAATCCAAACTTTTCACATTTTTAGCGATTTAAGCCAAACGTTTACAAACCTTACGAAACAAATCCAAACGTTTCCCCTTTTTAGCAATTTAAGCCAAACGTTTACAAATTTTACGAAACAAAACTAAATGTTTCACCTTTTTAGCGATTTAAGTCAAACATTTACAAACATTACGAAACAAATCCTAACATTTCACATTTTTAGCGGTTTAAGCCAAACGTTTACAAATGTTACGAAACAAATCCAAACATTTCACCTTTTTAGCGATTTAAGCCAAACGTTTACGAATGTTACGAAACAAATCCAAACATTTCACTTTTTTGACAAATTAAGCATAATGTTTACAAACGTTTCGAAACAAATCCAAACGTTTCACCTTTTTACGATATAAGCCAAACGTTGACAAACGTTACGAAACAGATCCAAACGTTGCGCTTTTTTAACGATTTAAGCCAAACGTTTACAAACTTTACAAAACAAATCTAAACGTTTCACCTTTTTAGCGATTGAATCCGAACGTTTACAAATTTTACGAAACAAAACCATACGTTTCACCTTTTTAGTCATTTAAGCCAAACGTTTGCAAACGTTACGAAACAAATGCAAACATTTCACCTTTTTAGCGATTTAAGCCAAACGTTTACAAACGTTACGAAACAAAACCAAACGTTTAACCTTTTTAGCGATTGAAGCCTAACGTTCACAAACTTTACGAAACAAAACCACACGTTTCACCTGTTTAGCGATTTAAGCCAAACGTTTACAAACGTTACGAAATTAATCCAAATGTTTCACCATTTTAGCGATTTCAGCCAAACGTTTACAAATGTTAAGAAAAAAATCCAAACGTTTTACTTTTTTTAACTAATTAAGCCTAATGTATACAAACGTTTCGAAACAAATCCAATCGTTTCACCTTTTTAGCCATATAAGCCAAACGTTGACAAACATAACGAAACAAATCCAAATGTTTCACCTTTTTAGCGATTTATGGCAAACGTTTACAAACGTTACGAAACAAATCCAAACATTTCACCTTTTTAGCGATTTAAGCCATACGTTTACAAACGTTACAAAACAAAACCAAACGTTTAACCTTTTTAGCGGTTGAAGCCAAACGTTCACAAACTTTACGAAACAAAACCACACGTTTCACCTGTTTAGCGATTTAAGCCAAACGTTTACAAACGTTACGAAATAAATCCAAATGTTTCACCTTTTTAGCGAATTAAGCAAAACGTTTACAAATGTTACGAAAAAAATCCACACATTTCACTTTTTTAACGAATTAAGCCTAATGTATACAAACGTTTCGAAACAAATCCAAACGTTTCACCTTTTTAGCCATATAAGCCAAAAGTTGACAAACGTAACGAAACAAATCCAAATGTTTCACCTTTCTAGCTATTTAAGCCAAACGTTTACAAACTTTACGTAATAAATCCAAATGTTTCACCTTTTTAGCGATTGAAGCCAATCGTTTACAAACTTTACGAAACAAAACCACACGTTTCACCTTTTTAGAGATTTACGCCTAACGTTTACAAACGTTATGAAACAAATCCAAACATTTCACCTTTTTAGCTATTTAAGCCAAACATTTAAAACGTTACAAAACCAATCCAAACATTTCAAATGTTACAAAACAAATCCAAACGTTTATCCTTTTGAGCGATTTAAGCCAAAAGTTAAACGTTATGAAACTAATTCAAAAGTTTAAAACATTACGAAATGTTTCACCTTTTTATCTATTAAAAGCCAAACGCCTGCAAACGTTACGAAACTAATCCAAATGTTTCACCTTTTTAGCTATTTAAGCCAAACGTTTACAAACGTTACAAAACAAAACCAAACGTTTCCCCTTTTTAGCGAATTAAGCCAAACGTTTACACACGTCACGAAACAAATCAAAACGTTTCCCCTTTTTATCAATTTAAGCCAAATGTTTACAAACGTTACGAAACAATTCCGAAAGTTTAAAACGTTACGAAACAAATCCAAACATTTCACATTTTTAGGAATTTAAGCCAAATGTTTACAAACGTTACCAAATAAATCCAAATATTCCATATTACTAGAAATTTAAGCCAAATGTTTACAAACGTTTATAAAGCCAAACGTTTCGCCTTTATAGCGATTTAATCCAAATGTTTAGAAACATTACAAAACAAATCCAAACGTTTCACCTTTTTAAACGTTTCCAATTTTTAGCGATTTATGCCAAATATTGACAAACGTTGAGAAACAAATCCAAACGATTCCCATTTTACTTATTTAAGCCAATCGTTTACAAAGGTCACGAAACCAAAAACGTTACGAAACAAATCCAAACGTTTCACCTTTGCGATTTAAACCAAACGTTTAATAACGTTATGAAACAAATCCACACGTTTCACCTTTTTTAGCAATTTAACCAAACGTTTAAAAACGTTATGAAACAAAACCAAACGTTTTACCCTTTTAGCGATTTAAGCCTAACGTTTACAAACGTTGCGAAACTAATCCAAATGTTTAAAACGTTATGAAACAAATCCAAACGTTTCACCTTTTTAGCGATTTAAGCCAAACGTTTACAAACGTTACAAAACCAATCCAAACGTTTCCCTTTTTTAACTATTTAAGCCAAAAGTTTAAAATGTTTCGAAACCAATACAAAGTTTACAAACGTTACGAAACCAATCCAAATGTTTAAAACGATACGAAACAAATCTAAACATTTCACCTTTTTAGCGATTTAAGTCAAATGTTTACAAACGTTTAAAACGTTACAAAACAAATCCAAACATTTCACCTTATTAGCGAATTAAGATAAATGTTTAAAACTTTCTGAAACCAATCAAAACGTTTAAAACGTTACGAAACAAATCCAAATGTTTCACCTCTTCAGCGATTTAAGCCGAACGTTTAAAACGTTACGAAAAAAAATCCAAACGTCTCACCTTTTTAGCAATTTAAGCCGAACATTTAAAAACGTTACCGTACAAATTCAAACGTTTCCCCTTTTTAGCAATTTAAGCCAAACGAGGCTTAAAAGGTTACGAAACAGTTTCAAAATGTTTTACATTTATAGCGATATAAGGCAAAAGTTTAAAACGTTCCGAAACCAATACAAACGTTTAAAATATTACGAAACAAATTCAAACGTTTCCCTTTTTTAGCGATTTTAAGCCAAACGTTTACAAACGTTATGCAACCATTCCAAACGTTTAAAACATTACGAAACAAATCCAAATGTTTCACATTTTTTGCGATTGAAGCCAAATGATTTCAAACGTTGCGAAAGAAATCCAAACGTTTCACTTTTTTAGCGATTTAAGCCAAACGTTTACATACGTTACATAGCAAATCCTAACGGTTCCCCTTTTTAGCGATTAAAGCCAAATGTTTACAAATGTTATAAAACAAAACAAATGTTTCCCATTTATAGTGATCTAAGCCAAACGTTTACAAACATTACGAAACAAATGCAAACGTTTCACCTTTTTAGTGATTTACGCCAAATCTTTACAAACCTTACGAAACAAATCCAATAGTTTCCCCTTATTAGCGATTTAAGCCAAACGTTTACAAACATTATGAAACAAACCTAAACGTTTACAAACCTTACGAAACCAATCCAAATGTTTAAAACGATACGAAATAAATCTAAACATTTCACCTTTTTAGCGATATAAGTCAAATGTTTACAAACGTTACGAAACCAATCCAAATGTTTAAAACGATACGAAACAAATCTAAACATTTCACATTTTTTGCGATTTAAGTCAAATGTTTACAAACGTTTAAAACGTTACAAAACAAATCCAAACATTTCACCTTTTTAGCGATTTAAGATAAACGTTTAAAATTTTATGAAACCAATCAAAACATTTAAAATATTATGAAAGAAATCCAAATGTTTCACCTCTTCAGTGATTTAAGCCGAACGTTTAAAACGTTGCGAAACCAATTCAAACGTTTAAAACGTTACGAAACCAATCCAAACGTTTAAAACGTACGAAAAAAATCCAAACGTCTCACCTTTTTTGCAATTTAAGCCGAACATTTAAAAACGTTACAATACAAATTCAAATGTTTCCCCTTTTTAGCAATTTAAGCCAATCGAGGTTTAAGAGGTTACGAAACAGTTTCAAAATGTTTTACATTTATAGCGATATAAGGCAAAAGTTTAAAACGTTTCGAAACCAACACAAACGTTTAAAATGTTACGAAATAAATTCAAACGTTTCCCCTTTATAGCGATTTAAGCCAAACGTTTACAAACGTTATGCAACCAATCCAAACGTTGAAAACATTACGAAACAAATCGAAACGTTTCACAGTTTTTGCGATTGAAGCCAAATGATTTTAAACGTTGCGAAAGAAATCCAAACGTTTCACTTTTTTACCGATTTAAGCCAAACGTTTACATACATTACATAACAAATCCTAACGGTTCCCCTTTTTAGCGATTGAAGCCAAATGTTTACAAATGTTATAAAACAAAACAAAACATTTCCCATTTATAGCGATCTAAGCCAAACGTTTACAAACGTTACGAAACAAATCCAAACGTTTCTCCTTTTTAGCGATTTACGCCAAATCTTTACAAACGTTACGAAACAAATCCAAAAGTTTCACCTTATTAGCTATTTAAGTGAAATGTTCACATACGTTACGAAACAAATCTAAACGTTTCACATATTTAGCGATTTAAGCCAAACGTTCACAAACGTTACGAAACAAATCCAAACATTTCACCTTTTTAGCGATTTAAGCCAAAAGTCTAAAACGTTAAAAAAACCAATTCAAAACATTTAAAACATTACGAAACATAACCAAACGTTTAAAATGTTATGAAACAAATCAAAACATTTAAATTGTTACGAAACTAATTTAAACGCTTCACCTTTGTAACAATTTAAGCAAAATGTTTAAGCCGTTACGAAAACTAATCGAAACGTTTAAAACATTATGAAACCAATCCAAACATTTAAATCGTTACGAAACAAATCCAAACGTTTCATCTTTTTAGAAATTTAACCCAAACGTTTACAAACGTTACGAAACAAAACCAAACATTTCACGTTTTTAGTGATGTAAGTCAAATGTTTACAAACATTACGAAACCAATCCAAATGTTTAAAACGATACGAAACAAATCTAAACATTTCACCCTTTTTAGCGATTTAAGTCAAATGTTTACAAACGTTACGAAACAAATCCAAACGTTTTACCTTTTTAGCAATTGAAGCCAAATGTTTACAAACGTTACGAAACAAAACCAAACGTCTTACCTTTTTAGCAATTGAAGCCGAACGCTACGAAACAAATTTAAATGTTTATAACGTTACGAAAAAAATCCAAACGTTTCACCTTTTTAGTGATTTAAGCCAAACGTTTACAAACGTTATGAAACAAATCCAAACATTTCACCTTTTTAGCGATTTAAGCCAAACATTTAAAACAATACGAAACCAATCCAAATGTTTAAATCGTTACAAACAAATCTAAATGTTACACTTTTTAGCAATTTAAGCCAAACGTTTAAACGTTAGGAAACCAATCCAAACGTTTAAAACCATACGAAACAAATGCAAATGTTTCACCTTTTAGTGATTTAAGCCAAACGTTACAAAACAAATCCAAGCATTTCACTTTTTTAGCGATTTAAGCCAAACATTTAAAACGTTACGAAACCAATCCAAATGTTTAATTTATTTTGAAACAAATCCAAACGTTACACATTTTTAGCGATTTAAACCAAATGTTTACAAACGTTACGAAACAAATCCACACGTTTCACCTTTTTCGCGATTTAAGCCAATCGTTTACAAACATTACAAGACAAAAGCAAACATTTACCTTTTTAGTGATTTAAGCCAAACTTTAACAAGCGTTACGAAACCAATCCAAATGTTTAAAACGTTACGAAACAAATCCAAACGTTTCACCTTTTTAGTGATATAAGCCACACGTTTACAAACGTTACAAAACAAATCCAAACGTTTCACCTTTTTAGCGATTTAAGCAAAACGTTTAATATGTTGCGAAACCAATCTAAATGTTTAAATCATTACGAAAAAAATTCAAACCTTACACCTTTTTAGCGATTTAAGCCAAACGTGGAAAAGTTAGGAAACCAATCCAAGCGTTTAAAACGTTACGATACAAATCCTAACGTTTTACCTTTTTAGCGATTTAAGACAAACGTTTACAAACGTTACAAAATAAATCCAAACGTTTCACATTTTTAGCGATTTAAGCGAAACGTTTACAAATATTACAAAATAAAACCAAATGTTTCATCTTTTGGCTTAAATTACAAGAAAGGGGAAACGTCTGTGTTGGTTTCGTAACGTTTTAAATATTTGGCTTAAATCGCTAAAAAGGTGAAACGTTTGGTTTTGTTTCGTAATTTTTTAATCGTTGCGTTTACAAATGTTAAGAAACCAATCCAAACTTTACGAATGTTACGAAAAAAATTCAAATGTTTCACCTTTTTAACGATTTAAGCCAAAAGTTTAAAACGTTACGAAACGAATCCAAACGTCTAAAACGTTACGAAACAAATCCAAACGTTTAAAACGTTACGAAACAAATCCAAAAGTTTCACCTTACGTTTACAAACATTATGAAACAAATCCAAACGTTTTCCATTTTTAGCAATTTAAGCCAAACGTTTACAAATGTTACGAAATAAATCCAAATGTTTTCCCTTTTTAGCAATTTAAGCCAAATGTTTACAAACGTTACAAAATAAAACAAAATGTTTCACCTTTTTCGCGATTTAAGCCAAATGTCTACAAATGTTATGAAACAAATCCAAACGTTTTACCTTTTTAGCGATTTAGTCCAAACATTTACAAACACTACGAAATAAAAGCAAACGTTTCACCTTTTTATTAATTTAAGCCATATGTTGAACACGTTATGAAACTAATCCAAACGTTTAAAACTATACGAAACAAATCCACACGTTTCACCTTTTTATTAATTTAAGCCAAACATTTAAAACGTTACAAAACCAATCCAAACGTTTAAAACATTACGAAATAAATCTAAACGGTTCACCTTATTAGCGATACAAGCCAGACCTTTACAAACGTTACGAAAAAAATCCATTCGTGTAACATTTTAAGCGATTTAAGCCAAACATTTACAAACATTACAAGACAGAACCAAACGTTTCACCTTTTAGCGATTTAAGCGAAACATTAAAACATTAAGAAACCAATCGAAACCTTTAAAGCGTTACGAAACAAATCCAAGCGTTTCCCCATTTTGTCAATTTAAGACAAACATTTAAAAGTTTATGAAACCAATTCAAACATTTAAAATGTTACGAAACAAATCCTAACATTTCACCTTTTTAGCTATTTAAGCCAAATGTTTTAAACGTTACGAAACCAATCCAAACGTTTAAAACGTTACGAAACAAATCCAAATGTTTCACCTTGTTAGCGATTTAAGCAAAACCTTTACAAACCTTACGAAACAAATCCAAACGTTTCCCCTTTTTAGGGATTTAAACCAAACGTTTAAAACGTTACAAAACCAATCCATATGTTTAAAACGTTACGAAACAAATCCAAACGTTTCACCTTTTTAGCGATTTCATGCAAACGTTTACAAACGGTACGAAAGAAATCCAAACGTTTCACCTTTTTAACGATTTAAGCCAAACATTTACAAACGCTACGAAACAAATCCAAACTTTTTCACATTTTTAGCGATTGAAGCCAAACATTTAAAACGTTACAAAAAAGACGAAACGTTTGGATTTGTTTCATAACGTTTTAAATGTTTGGCTTAATTTCCTAAAAAGGTGAAACGCTTGGTTTTGTTTCGTAAGGTTTGGTAAACGTTTCGATTGGTTTCGCAACGTTGTAAATATTTGGCTTAAATCGCTAAAAAGGGGAAACGTTTGTATATGTTTCGTAACATTTGTAAACGTTTGGCTTAAATCGCTAAAAAGGGGAAACGTTTGGATTTGTTTCGAAACGTTTTAAACGTTTGGATTGGTTTCGTAAAGTTTTAAACGTTTGGCTTAAATAGATAAAAAGGTGAAACGTAAGGATTTGTTTCGTAACGTTTTAAACGTCTAGATTGGTTTCATAAAATTTTAAATGTGTCACGACCCATTTTCATGAATCGTGAGCGGCGCTAGGGTATGGGTAATGTAGTACCAAAACCCGTAGCTAGCCTTTCGGTTAACATACAATTATAATAAACCTGCAAGAAAACCAATGCTCGGAGGCAACCGAGACTTCAGCCTAATTTTAGCAGTTATACTATTCAACATTTAATATTATAAATACTCGTTCAACTACGAGTCTCCAATATGGCATAAAAGTAAACAATATAAACATACCAAAGCAATATATCCAGTCAGACCAATCCGACAAACAACTGTAATAAAAATAAAGACGTCGAGCCAATTACTGCGGTCTAAGAATAAAACAGTTTGATAGTTTTACTAAAATAAATGAAACCTCCGAGAAAAGTAAAGACGAAGATCACCAGACTCTCTCAGATCATAACCCTGGAAAAAATTGAGAAAACAACAGGGTCAGATATACTGAGATGAGTTTATACCACTATTTACATTTATCAAGTGGAAAACCTTTAAAAACGTTTAAAACAGTTAATATCGATATTACGAATAATAGTTGGAACCCTAATCCACAATTCTAAATAATAACATTATCCAATAGGCCTGGTCCCGAGAGCTGAGCTACACCGAGATACCACTGACCACACTTCTACCATATCCAGAGTCCCGATAGCTGTGCTACACCGAGTTACTCTATTTGGTCCCGAGAGCTATGCTCACACCGAGTTACCACATTTCCATAAATACCTTACCCATATCATTACCGGTGCGCACGCAGTCCTAATGATGCCCATTAGGTAGCATGTTCCAACTAAGAGCCATAATATAAAAACAGTTCAAAATATACGTACAATATATATTTGATATTAAAATAACAATTTACTTAATAAAGTGGTAAATAGTAAGTACAAACTCACAGCTTGCTAATCCACGTGATATCCGACAAGCAACTAATTCTGGTTCGCCTCTGAAGCACGAACAGTAGACGGGTCTATACAAATAAAATAATTATTAAAAACAAACCCTAACTCTAGAGAGTACTAGACACCACATAGGAGTAGCAAAAATAACACGTCGTAATAAAATAATCCAGAACAACAAAAAATTACCTAATAGGTGGAAACGCTCAATTAATAGTCTATTGAGTTCTCGCTTTAAAATCCAATTTACAAATATTATTTAAAATCTTTAAATAATAATTAATTTCCAAATAGTGGGTTAGCCGAGTTACCAATAACTACCAAGCTAACCTCACTTGTCGGGTGACCCAAGTCTAACCCGACTCAAAACTTTTATCAAATATAAACCCGAGTTTATATTTATAAAATAAGTCGATAAAATAATAATCCATTTTAAAAGCAGAACTCAATAACTTCAAATTCAAGTAACCCAAGTTACAACAAAAACTTAACCATTTAATGTTTATAAAAGTTTAGGGACAAAACTATACTTTAGCCAATTTGATATTCGAAATCAAATTAATTACTTTTATTTATAATTAACACAAAATATAAAACTACTAATCAAAAACTTACATAAATAAGTTATAAAAACGTTCAAGGACTAAATTGTAATTTAGCCACTTTTATATTCGGAAAAAATATAATTACCCGAGTAATTATATTAACTTAATTTGTAAAACACTTATTGTTTACAAATTACAAATTTATAAATCAATCGAGATTCGAAGTTATTTAAAACAAAATCAATGCTAAATAACTAGAGGGGTTTAAATACTTAATGCAAAATAAACACATGGCTAGTTAGCACTCTTTGCCACCATCTTCAACTTAAAGAAACAAAACCTATTCTTTATGCCATGAACAGAGGCAGCGTTTCAGCTTGAAACAAAAACAAAATTCCCGCCAAGAACAAAGCATTATGATCATAAGCAGTAAACACAAAAACCCCTTAAACTCACAATCACTTTACTAAATTCAAACAATCCTTGATCAATAAACACATAAATACTCAGTATTTTTAAGCAAAACAAGAGGCTTAACAATGGCGGATAATCAATCGAGATAAACCGCACAACGATTCACACAACGGAATAACAAGACTCATCATCATGGATCTTAATAACATAACATAATCATCATCATGCAATAGCAAAATCGGCAGAAACCATAAGAAACATAATTCACAAACTTAAAACGGAAACCGTACGACGATTGAAACGAGGTCGATTGCGTACCGTTCAACAAAAACAAGATGGGGAATCGTAGATACGTGAGTCTAGAACGTGTGAGATCAAACGGAATCAATTTCGATCTAAAAACGAAGGAGAACGAATCAATTTACTGAATGTTGTTTATAAACCAAAATCTGAAATTTCATGAATATGGAAGCTTACCGGAACAGCAAATTCGAGGGATGATTACAATAATATTTCTCAGGGAAAGAACAAGAGAATGGAGGCTAGGGTTTGTCTGTAGTGTGGGGAAAAGATTAGGGTAGAAAGTTACGTATTTAAGGGATTCAAAAATAGAAATAATGAAGCCCGAAAGTACCCCCTCCGCAAGCCTAAAGTTGGTCTCAAACGAGACCCACAAAAGCCCTTGGTTCTCGTTCGAGAACTGAGTTCTCGAACGAGAACGAAGGTTTTCAACACACGTCTCGTTCGAGACCTGTGTTGGATCGAAAGGGGAATTGGCTCAAAGCCAATTCCCTTGGGCCGAAGGAAAAGAATATTTTCTTAGGCCCAAAAACTAACCCAACCTTGAACCAACTTGAACCAACCACTAATTCGAATTTACTCCAAAACGACCGGAAAAATGTCGGAAAATATCGAAAAAAATAAATTAAAATCATACGGGATATTACAAAATGTTTGGCTTAAATTGATAAAAAAAGGGAAACATTTGGATTTGTTTCATAACGTTTTAAACGTTAAGATTGGTTTCGTAACGTTTTAAATTTTGGATTAAATTCCTAAAAAGGTGAAACGCTAAAAACGTGAAACATTTGGTTTTGTTTTGTAATGTTTGTAAATGTTTGGCTTAAATCGCTAAAAATGTTAAACGTTTGGATTTGTTTCGTAACGTTTGTAAAGGTTTGGCTTATATCGCTAATCAGGTGAAACGTTTGCATTTGTTTTGTAACGTTTTAAACGTTTGGATTGGTTTCGTAGCGTTTTAAACGTTTGGCTTAAATCGGTAAAAAGGTGAAATGTTTTGTTTTGTTTCGTAACGTTTGTAAACGTTTAGATTGCTTTCGTAACGTTTTAAATGTTTGGCTTAAATCGCTAAAAAAGGAAAATGTTTGGATTTGTTTCCTAACGTTTGTAAACGTTTGCCTTAAATCGCTAAAAAGGAGAAACGTTTGGATTTGTTTAGAAACGTTTTAAACGTTTGGATTGGTTTCGTAACGTTTCAAACATTTGGCTTAAATTGCTAAAAAGGTGAAACGTTTGGATTTGTTTCATAACGTTTCATTTTATTTCGTAACGTTTGTAAACGTTTGGCTTAAATCGCTAAAAAGGTTAAACATTCTATATTTGTTTTGTAGCATTTTAAACGTTTCGTAACGCATTAAATGTTTGGCTTAAATTGCTAAAAAGGGGAAATGTTTGGATGGGTTTCATAACTTTTTAAACATTTGGCTTCAATCGCTAACAAGGTGAAATTTTTTGATATAATTCGTAACGTTTGTAAACGTTTGGCTTAAATAGATAAAAAGTTTAAATGTTTGGTTTTGTTTCGTAACATTTGTAAACGTTTGGCTTAAATTGTTAAAAAGGTGAAATATTTGGTTTTGTTTCGTAACGTTTGTAAACGTTTGGCTTAAATCGCTAAAAAGGTGAAACCTTTGGATTTGTTTCGTAAAGTTTTTAAACGTTTGGTTTAAATCACTATAAATGCGAAATGTTTGGATTGGTTTTATAACGTTTTAAACGTTTAGCTCAAATCGCTAAAAAGATGAAACGTTTGTATTTGTTTCAAAATGTTTGTAAACTTTAGGCTTAAATCGCTAAAAAGATAAAACGTTTGATTTTGTTTCATAACATTTGGATTGGTTTCTTAACATTTTAAATGTATGGATTGGTTTCGTAACGTTTGTAAACATTTGGTTTAAATCGCTAGAAAGGTGAAACGTTTGGATTTATTTCGTAGCATTTTAAACGTTTTAATTGGTTTCGTAATATTTTAAATGTTTAGCTTAAATTGCTAAAAAGGTGAAACGTTTGGTTTTATTTCGTAATGTTTGTATTTGTCTCATAATGTATTAAACGTTTGTTTCGCAACGTTTTAAATGTTTGGATTAGTTTCGTAACGTTTGTAAACGTTTGGCTTAAATCGCTAAAAAGGTGAAACTTTTGAATTTGTTTCGTAAAGTTTGTAAATTTTTGACTTAAATCGCTATAAATGTGAAACGTTTGGATTGGTTTTATAATGTTTTAAACGTTTAGCTTAAACCGCTAAAAAGATGAAACGTTTGGATTTGTTTCATAACGTTTGTAAACGTTAGGCTTAAATCGCTTAAAAGGTAAAACGTTTGGTTATGTTTCTTAACATTTGGATTGGTTTCTTAACATTTTAACGTTTGTAAACATTTGGTTTATATCGCTAAAAAGGTGAAATGTTGGATTTATTTCGTAACATTTTAAATGTTTTAATTGGTTTCGTAACGTTTTAAATATTTTGCTTAAATCGCTAAAAAGGTGAAACGTTTGGTTTTATTTCGTAACGTTTGGATTTGTTTCATAACGTATTAAACGTTTGTTGCGCAACGTTTCAAACGTTTGGATTAGTTTCGTAACGTTTTAAACGTTTGGCTTAAATGGCTAAAAAGGTGAAACGTTTGGATTTGTTTCGTAATGTTTTAAACGTTTGGATTGGTTTTGTAACATTTGTAAACGTTTGGCTTAAATCGCTAAAAGGTGAAACGTTTGGATTTGTTTCATAACGTTTTAAATGTTTGGTTTTGTTTCGCTAAAAAGGTGAAATGTTTGGATTTGCTTCGTAATGTTTGTAAACGTTTGTGTTAAATCACTAATAATGTGAAACATTTGGATTTATTTTATAACGTTTGTAAATGTTTGGCTTAAATCGCTAAAAAGGTTAAACGTTTGGATTTGTTTACAAACGTTTGTAAATGTTTGGCTTAAATTGTTAAAAAGGTAAAACATTTGGATTGGTTTCGTAACGTTTGTAAACGTTTGGCTTAATTCGCTAAAAAGGTGAAACGTTATTGGTTTTGTTTCGTAACGTTTCTAAACGTTTGGCATCAATCGCTAAAAATGGGAAACATTTGGATTTGTTTTGTAACGTTTGTAAACGTTTGGCTACAAATGTTAGGAAACAAATCCAACGTTTCACCTTTTTAGCGATTTAAGCCAAACGTTTACATACGTCATGAAACCAAAAAAGTGACGAAACAAATCCAAACGTTTCACCTTTTTTAACGATTTAATCCAAACCTTTACAAACGTTACAATACAAATCCAAATGTTTCCCCTTTTTATCAATTTAAGCCAAATATTTACAAACTTTACGAAACAAATCTAAACGTTTCACCTTTTTAGAAATTTAAGCTAAACGTTTACAAACTTTACAAAACAAATCCAAACGTTTACAAACGTTTAATACGTTACGGAACAAATTCAAATGTCTCACCTTTTTAGCGATTTAAGCCAAACGTTTACAAACGTTACAAAACAAATCCAAACGTTTCTCCTTTTTAGCGAGTTAAGACAAACGTTTACAAACGTTACGAAATAAATCTAAACGTTTAAAACGTAGCAAAACAAATCCAAACGTTTCTCCTTTTTAGCGATTTAAGCCAAACTTTTACAAACGTTACGAAACAAAACCAAACGTTTGACCTTTTTAGCGATTCAAGCCAAGCGTTTACAAACGTTACGAAATAAATGCAAACGTTTAAAACGTTACGAAACAAATCCAAATGTATCACATTTTTAGTGATTTAAGCCAAACGTTTACAAAATTTAAGAAACAAATCCAAACGTTTCCCCTTTTTATAAATTTAAGCCAAACATTTAAAATTTAACAAAACCAATCCAAACGTTTACAAATGTTACGAAACAAATCCAAACGTTTCACCTTTTTAGCAATTTAAGTCAAATGTTTATAACGTTAAGAAACCAATCCGAATGTTTAAACGCTACAAAACAAATCCAAACGTTTCACCTTTTTAGTGATTTGAGCCAAACATTAACAGATGTTACGAAACAAATCCTAACGTTTCACCATTTTAGCAATTTAAGCCAAAGATTTAAAACCGTTATGAAACAAATCCAAATGTTACGAAACAAATCCAAATGTGTAAAACGTTGCGAAACAAATCCAAACGTATCACATTTTTTGCGATTTAAGCCAAACGTTTATAAAAGTTAAGAAACAAATCCAAACGTTTCACCTTTTTATAGATTTAAGCCAAACGTTTAAAACGTAACAAAACCAATCCAAACGTTTACAAACGTTACGAAACAAATCCAAATGTTTCACCTTTTTAGTGATTAAAGCCAAACGTTTGTAAACATTTGGCATAAATTGCTAAAAAGGGGAAACGTTTGGATTTCTTTCCTAAACGCTACGAAACAAATCCAAACGTTTAAAACCTTACGAAATAAATCCAAACGTTTCACATTTTTAGCGATTTAAGCCAAACGTTTACAAACGTTACGAAAAAAATCCAAACGTTTCACGTTTCACATTTTTAGCGATTTAAGCCAAACATTTAAAACCGTTACAAATACAAACGTTTGGATTGATTTTGTAATGTTTTAAACTTTTTGCTTAAACTGCTCAAAATGTGAAACGTTTGGATTTCGTAATGTTTGTAAACGTTTGGCTTAAATAAGCAAAAAGATGAAACGTTTGGATTTGTTTCGTAACATTTGTAAACATTTGGCTTAAATCGCCAAAAAGGTGAAACGTTTGATTTTGTTTCGTAATGTTTGTAAACGACGTTAGGATTTGTTTTGTAACGTTTTAAACGTTAGGATTTGTTTCGTAGTGTTTTAAACGTTTGGATTTGTTTCGTAACGTTTCAAAACGTTTGATTTTGTTTCGTAACGTGTAAACGTTTGCATTGGTTTCGTAACGTTTTAAATGTTTGGCTTTAATCGCTAAAAATGTGAAACGTGAAACGTTTGGACTTTTTTCGTAACGTTTGCAAACGTTTGGATTAAATCACTAAAAAGGTGAAACTTTGGATTTATTTTTTAACATTTGTAAAGATTTTGCTTAAATCACCAAAACGGTGAAACGTTTCACTAAAAAGGGGAAACGTTTGCATTTATTTCATAACGTTTTAAACGTTTGGCTTGGTTTCGTAACGTCTTACAAACATTTAAAAAAGTTTGGATTTTTTTACATTGTAAAACATTACGAAAAAAATTCAAACGTTTCACATTTTTAGCGATTGAATCCAAACGTTTAAAACGTTACGAAACAAATCCAAACATTTTACATTTTTAGCGATTTAAGCCAAACGTTTAAAACGTTTAAATGTTTTGCTAAATCGCTAAAAAGGTGCAACGTTTGGATTTGTTTCGTAAAGTTTGTAATCGTTTGGCTTAAATCGCTAAAAAGGTGAAACGTTTGGATTTGTTTCGTAACATCTGTTAATGTTTGGCTCAAATCACTAAAAAGGTGAAACGTTTGGATTTGTTTTGTAGCGTTTAAACATTCGGATTGGTTTCTTAACGTTATAAACATTTGACTTAAATTGCTAAAAAGGTGAAACGTTTGGATTTGTTTCGTAACATTTGTAAACGTTTGGCTTAAATTGCTAAAAAGTTGAAACGTTTGGATTTTTTTTGTAACGTTTTAAATGTTATGATTGGTTTCGTAATATTTTAACGTTTGGATAAAATTGATTAAAAGGTGAATCGTTTGGATTTGTTTCGTAACGTTATAAAAGTTTTTTTTAGTTTCGTAACGTATTAAATGTTTGGCTTAAATCGCTAAAAAGGCAAAACGTTTGGATTTGTTTCGTAACTTTTGTAAACGTTTGGCTTAAATCCCTAAAAAGGTGAAACGTTTGGATTTATTTTGTAACATTTTAAACGTTTGGATTGGTTTCGTAAAGTTTTAAACGTTTGGCTTTAACCGCTAAAACGGTGAAACGTTTGGATTTGTTTCGAAACGTTTTAAACGTTAGGCTTAAATCTCTAAAATTGTAAAACGTTAGGATTTATTTCGTTATGTTTTAAACGTTTGGATTGGTTTCATAATGTTTTAAACATCTGGCTTCGTTTGTAAATGTTTGGCTTAAATCGGCAAAAAGGTAAAAAGTTTGGATTTGTTTAATAACGTTTTAAACATCTGGATTGTTTTCATAACGTTTTAAACGTTTGGGTTAAATTGATAAAAAGGTGAAATGTTTGGATTTGTTTCGTAACGTTTGTAACGTTTGGCTTAAATCGCTAAAAAGGTGAGAGTTTTGGATTTGTTTCGTAACGTTTTAAACGTTTAGATTAGTTTCCTAACATTTTAATGTTTGGCTTAAATCGATAAAAAGGTCAAACGTTTGAATTTGTTTCGTAACGTTTGTAAACGTTTGGCTTAAATCGCTAGAAAGGTGAAACGTTAGGATTTGTTTCGTAACGTTTTAAACGTTTGGATTGCTTTCAAAACATTTTAAACGTTTGGCTTAAATCGCTAAAATGGTGAAATAGTAGGATTGGTTTCGTAACGTTTATTAAATAGCTAAAAAGGTGAAATGTTTGAATTTATTTCATAATGTTTGTAAACATTTGGCTTAAATCGCTGAAAAGGAGAAACGTCTTGATTTGTTTCGTAATGTTTGTATACGTTTGGCTTAAGTCACTCAAAAGGTGAAATGTTTGGATTTTTTTCGTAACGTTTAAAATGTTTGGATTGGTTTTGTAACGTTTTAAACGTTTGGATTTGTGCCGAAACGTTTTAACGTTTGGCTTAAATCTCTAAAAAGGTGAAACGTTTGGATTTGGTGCGTAACGTTTTAACGTTTGGCTTAAATCGCTAAAAAGGTGAAACGTTAGGATTTTTTCCGTAACGTTATAAACGCTTGGATTGGTTTAGTAACGTTTTATACATTTGGCTGAAATCGCTAAAAAGATGAAACGTTATGATTGGTTTCGTAACGTTATAAAAGTTTTTTTAAATTACTAAAAAAGGTGAAACGTTTGGTTTTATTTCGTAACGTTTGAAACATTTGGTTTTGTTTCGTAACGTTTGTAAACGTTTGGCTTAAATTGCTAAAAAGGTAAAACATTTGGTTTTGTTTCGTAATGTTTGTAATTGTTTTTGCTTAAATCGCTAAAAAGGTGAAACGTTTGGATTTGTTTTATAACGTTTGTTAACGTTTGTCTTTAATCACTAAAAACGTGAAACATTTGGATTTGTTTCGTAACATTAGTAAACGTTTGGCTTAAATCGCTAAAAAGGGGAAACGTTTGGTTTTATTTCGTAATGTTTTAAACATTATGATTGGTTTCATAACGTTTTAAACGTTTGGCTAAAATTGTTAAAAAAAGGTGAAACGTTTGGATTTGTTTTGTAACGTTTATACATTTTATTTGGTTTTGTAACATTTTAAATGTTTGGCTTAAATCTAAAAAAGTGAAACGTTTGGATTTATTTTGTAACGTTTGTAAACGTTTTGCTGAAATCCCTAAAAAGGAGAAACGTTTGGATTTGTTTCGTAGCGTTTTAAACGTTTGAATTGGTTTAGTAACGTTTTAAACGTTTTGATTGGTTTCATAACGTTTTACATCTGGCTTAAATAGCTAAAAAGTTTAAATAATTGGATTTGTTTCGTAACTTTTGGAAACGTTTGGCTTAAATCTCTAAAAAGGTGAAACGTTAGGATTTGTTTCGTAAAGTTTTAAGCGTTTGGATTGGTTTCATAATGTTTTAAATGTTTGGCTTGAATAGCTAAAAAGGTGAAACGTTTGGATTTGTTTCGGAACAATTGTAAACGTTTGGCTTAAATCGCTAATAAGATGAGACGTTTGGATTTTTACGCAACGTTTGTTAACGTTTGGGTGAAATCGCAAAAATTGGATTAGTTTGTAAATGTTTGGATTTGTTTCGTAAAGTTTTAAACGTTGGATTAGTTTCGTCACGTAGTAAACATTTGGATTGGATTCGTAATTGTCTTAAATCGCTAAAAAGGTTTAGGATTTGTTTCGTAACGTTTTATACGTTTGGCTTAAATCGCTAAAAAGGTGAAACGTTAGGATTTGTTTCGTAACGCTTTAAACATTTGGCTTAAATCGTTAAAAAGGTAAAACGTTAGGATTTGTTTCGTAACGTTTTAAACGTTTAGATTGGTTTTGTAGCCTTTTAAACATTTGGCTTAAATCGCTAAAAAGGTGAAACGCATGGATTTGTTTCGTAACGTTTTAAACGTTTGGATTGGTTTCGTAACGTTAAACGTTTGGCTTAAACCGCAAAAAAGGTTAAACGTTTGAATTTGTTTCGAAATGTTTTAAACGTTTGGCTTAAATCGCTAAAAAGGTAAAACATTAGGATTTGTTTCGTAACGTTTTAAACGTTTGGATTGCTTTCAAAACATTTTAAACGTTTGGCTTAAATCGCTAAAATGGTGAAATAGTAGGATTGGTTTCGTAACGTTTATTAAATAGCTAAAAAGGTGAAATGTTTTTATTTATTTCATAATGTTTGTAAACATTTGGCCTAAATCGCTGAAAAGGAGAAACGTATTGATATGTTTCGTAATGTTTGTATACGTTTGGCTTAAGTCACTCAAAAGGTGAAATGTTTGGATTTTTTTCGTAACGTTTAAAATGTTTGGATTTGTTTTGTAACATTTTAAACGTTTGGATTTGTGCCGAAATGTTTTAACGTTTGGCTTAAATCTCTAAAAAGGTGAAACATTTGGATTTAGTGCGTAACGTTTTTAACGTTTGGCTTAAATCGCTAAAAAGGTGAAACGTTAGGATTTTTTCCGTAACGTTATAAACGCTTGGATTGGTTTAGTAACGTTTTATACATTTGGCTGAAATCGCTAAAAAGATGAAACGTTATGATTGGTTTCGTAACGTTATTAAAGTTTTTCTTAATTTACTAAAAAGGGTGAAACGTTTGGTTTTATTTCGTAACGTTTGAAACATTAGGTTTTGTTTCGTAACGTTTGTAAACGTTTGGCTTAAATTGCTAAAAAGGTAAAACATTTGGTTTTGTTTCGTAATGTTTGTAATTGTTTTTGCTTAAATCGCTAAAAAGGTGAAACGTTTGGATTTGTTTTGTAACGATTATCTTTAATCGCTAAAAACGTGAAATGTTTGGATTTGTTTTGTAACGTTTAAACGTTTGCATTTGTTTTGTAACGTTTTAAGCGTTTGGCTTAAATTGCTAAAAAGGTGAAACATTTGGATTTGTTTCGTAACATTAGTAAACGTTTGGCTTAAATCGCTAAAAAGGGGAAACGTTTGGTTTTATTTCGTAATGTTTTAAACATTATGATTGGTTTCATAACGTTTTAAATTTGGCTAAAATTGTTAAAAAAAGGTGAAACGTTTGGATTTGTTTTGTAACGTTTATACATTTTATTTGGTTTTGTAACGTTTTAAATGTTTGGCTTAAATCTAAAAAAGTGAAACGTTTGGATTTATTTTGTAACGTTTGTAAACGTTTGGCTGAAATCCCTAAAAAGGAGAAACGTTTGGATTTGTTTCGTAGCGTTTTAAACGTTTGGATTGGTTTAGTAACGTTTTAAACGTTTTGATTGGTTTGATGACGTTTTACATCTGGCTTAAATAGCTAAAAAGGTTAAATAATTAGATTTGTTTTGTAACTTTTGGAAACGTTTGGCTTAAATCTCTAAAAAGGTGAAACGTTAGGATTTGTTTCGTAAAGTTTTAAGCGTTTGGATTGGTTTCATAATGTTTTAAATGTTTGGCTTGAATAGCTAAAAAGGTGAAACGTTTGGATTTGTTTCGGAACAATTGTAAACGTTTGGCTTAAATCGCTAATAAGATGAGATGTTTGGATTTTTACGCAACGTTTGTTAACGTTTGGGTGAAATCGCTAAAATTGGATTAGTTTGTAAACGTTTGGATTTGTTTCGTAACGTTTTAAACGTTGGATTAGTTTCGTAACATAGTAAACATTTGTATTGGTTTCGTAATTGGCTTAAATCGCTAAAAAGGTTTAGGATTTGTTTCGTAACGTTTTATACATTTGGCTTAAATCGCTAAAAAGGTGAAACGTTAGGATTTGTTTCGTAACGCTTTAAACATTTGGCTTAAATCGCTAAAAAGGTTAAATGTTCTGATTTTTTTCGTAACGTTTTAAACATTTGTATTGGTTTCGCAACATTTTAAACGTCTTGCTTAAATCGCGAAAAGGTGAAACGTTTGGATTGTTTTCGTAATGTTTGTAAACGTTTGGGTTAAATCGCTAAAAAGTTGAAAAGTTTTGATTTGTTTCATAATTTTTTAAATGTTTGGATTGGTTTCGTAATGTTTTAAACGTGTGGCTTAAATTAATAAAAAGGGGAAACATTTGGATTTGTTTCATAACGTTTGTAAACGTTTGGATTAAATCGAAAAAAGGGAAAATGTTGGGATTTGTTTCGTAACGTTTTAAACGTTTAGATTAGTTTCCTAACATTTTAAATTTTTGGCTTAAATTACTAAAAAGCTGAAATATTTGGATTTGTTTTATAACGTTTGTAAACGTTTGGCTTCAATCGCTAAAAAGGCGAAACGTTAGGATTTGTATCGTAATGTTTTAAACGTTTGTATTTGTTTCATAACATTTTAAACGTTTGGCTTATATTGCTAAAATGGGGAAATGGTAGGATTTGTTTCGTGACGTTTAAAATGTTTGGCTTAAATTGCTAAAAAGAGGAAAAGTTTGGATTTATTTCGTAATATTTGTAAACATTTGGCTTAGATCGCTCAAAAGGTGAAAAGTCTGGATTTGTTTCGTAATGTTTGTAAACGTTTGGCTTAAATCACTCAAAAGTTGAAACTTAAGGATTTGTTCTGTAATATTTTAAATGTTTTGATTGGTTTTGTAACGTTTTAAACGTTTTGCTTAATTCGCCAAAAAGGTGAAACATTAGGATTTGTTTCGTAAGGTTTTAAACGTTTGGATTGGTTTCGTAACGTTTTAAATGCTTGGCTTAAATCGCTAAAAAGGAGAAATGTTTAGATTTTTTTCGTAATGTTTGTAAACGTTTGGCTTAAATCGCTTGAAAGGTGAAACGTCTGGATTTGTTTCGTAACATATTAAATGTTTGGAATGGCTTCATAACGTTTTAAATGATTGGATTGGTTTCATAACGTTAGGATTTATTTCGTAACGTTTTAAACGTTTGGCTTAAATCGCTAAAAAGATGAAACATGTGTATTGGTTTTGTAACATTTTAAACGTTTGGATTGGTTAAGCAACAATTAAAATGTTTGGCTTAAATCGCTAAAAGGGTGAAACGTTTGAATTTGTTTCGTAACCTTTGTAATCGTTTGGCTTAAATCGCTAAAAAGGGAAAACGTTTTGGATTAGTTTCGTTTCGTTTGTTAACGTTTGGCTTAAATTGCTAAAAAGGTGAAATGTTTGGATTTGTTACGTAACGTTTTAAACGTTTGGATTGGTTTCCTAACATTTTAAATGTTTTTCTTAAATCGATATAAAGGGTGAAACATTTGGATTTGTTTCGTAACGTTTGTATACGTTTGGCTTAAATTGTTAAAAAAGTGAAACGTTTAGATTTGTTTTGTGACGTTTTAAACGTTTGGATTGGTTTCGTAACGTTTTAAATGTTTGGCTTATATCGCTAAAAAGGTGAAACGTTTGGATTTGTTTCGTAACGTTTGCAAACGTTTGGCTTAAATCGCTAAAAAGGTGAAACATGTTGATTGGTTTTGTAACATTTTCAACGTTTGGATTGGTTAAGGAACGTTTTAAATGTTTGGCTTAAATCGCTAAAAGGGTGAAACGTTTGAATTTGTTTCATAACCTTTGTAATCGTTTGGCTTAAATTGCTAAAAAGGGAAAACGTTTTGGATTAGTTTCGTTTCGTTTGTCAACGTTTGGCTTAAATTGCTAAAAAGGTGAAATGTTTGGATTTGTTACGTAACGTTTTAAACGTTTGGATTGGTTTCCTAATATTTTAAATGTTTTTCTTGAATCGATATAAAGGGTGAAACATTTGGATTTGTTTCGTAACGTTTGTATACGTTTGGCTTAAATTGTTAAAAAAAGTGAAACGTTTAGATTTGTTTTGTGACGTTTTAAACGTTTGGATTGGTTTCGTAACGTTTTAAATGTTTGGCTTATATCGCTAAAAAGGTGAAACGTTTGGATTTGTTTCGTAACGTTTGCAAACGTTTGGCTTAAATCGCTAAAAAGGTGAAACGTTTGGATTTGTTTAGTAACGCTTGTAAACGTTTGGCTTAAATCGCTAAAAAGGGGAAACGTTTGGATTTTTTCGCAATATTTTAAACGTTTGAATTTGTTTCGTAATGGTTGTAAACGTTTGGCTTAAATTACTAAAAAGGTGAAACGTTTGTTTTTGTTTCGTAGCGTTTGAAACGTTTGGTTTTGTTTCGTAACGTTTGTAAATGTTTTGCTTAAATCGCTAAAAAGGTGAAATGTTTGGATTTGTTTCATAAAATTTGTTAACGTTTGGCTTAAATTGCTAAAACGGTAAAATGTTTGGTTTTGTTTCATAACGTTTTAAACGTTTGTATTAGTTACGTAACATTTTAAATGTTTGGCTTACACCGCCAAAAAGGTGACACGTTTGGATTTGTTTCGTAACATTTGCAAACGTTTGGTTTAAATCGCTAAATAGGTGAAATGTTGGGATTTGTTTCGTAACGTTTATAAACGTTTAGCTTAAATTTCTAAAAAGGTGAAACGTTTGGATTTATTTCGTAACGTTTATAAACATTTGGATTATATTTCTAAAACGGTGAAACGTTTGGTTTTGTTTCGTAACATTAGTAAATGCTTTGCTTAAATCGCTAAAAAGGGGAAACGTTTGGATTTGTTTCGCAACAATATTAATTGCTTGGATTGGTTTTGTAACATTTTAAACTTTTGGCTTAAATCTCTAAAAAGGTGAAACGTTTGGACTTGTTTCGTAACGTTTGTAAACGTTTGGCTTAAATCGCTATAAAGGTCAAACGTTTTTTATTAGTTTTGTAACGTATTAAATGTTTGGCTTAAATCGCTAAAAAGGTTAAACGTTGGGTTTTGTTACGTAACATTTGTAAACGTTTGGCTTGAATCTCTAAAAAGGCGAAACGTTTGGAATTGTTTCGTAACGTATTAAAAGTTTGGAATTGTTTCATAACATTTTAAATATTTGGCTTAAATAGCTAAAAAGGTGAAGCGCTTGGATTTGTTTCGTCACGTTTATAAACGATTGTCTTAATTCGCTAAAAAGGTGAAATGTTTGGTTTTGTTTCGCAATGTTTGTAAACATTTGGTTTCAATCGCTAATAGCCTGAAATGTTTGAATTTGTTTCGTAACGTTTTAAACGCTTGGATGTGTTTCTTAACATTTTTAATGTTTGGCTTAAATCGCTAAAAAGGTGAAACATTTGATTTTGTTTCGGAACGTTTGTAAACGTTTGGCTTAAATCGCTAAAAAGGTGAAACATTTGGATTTGTTTCGTAACGTTTTAAACATTTTAATTGGTTTAGTAACGTTTGTAAACGTTTGGCTTAAATCGCTAAACAGCTGAAACGTTTGGTTTTGTCTCGTAACGTCTGTAAACGTTTGGCTTAAATCGTTAAAGAGCTGAAAGGTTTGGTTTTGTTTCGTAACGTCTGTAAACGTTTGGCTTAAATCACTAAAAATGTGAAACGTATGGATTTGTTTCTTAACGTTTTAAACGTTTGGATTGGTTTCGTAACGTTTTAAACGTTTGGCTTAAATCGCTAAAAAGATGAAACGTTTGGTTTTGTTTTGCAACGTTTTAAACTTTTGGCTTAAATCGCTAAAAAGGTGAAACGTTTGGATTTTTTTCGTAACGTTTGTAAACGTTTGGTTTAAAACGTTAAAAAGGGTAAATGTTTGGATTTGTTTTGTAATGTTTGTAAACGTTTGGCTTGATTCGCTAAAAAGGTGAAACGTTTGGATTTGTTACGTAACGTTTTAAACGAAAAGGTGAAATATTTGGTTTTGTTTTGTAACGTTTTTAAATATTTGGCTTAAATTGCTTAAAAGGTGAAACATTTGGATTTGTTTCGTAACTTTTTAAATATTTGGATTGGTTTCGTAACGTTTAAAAGTTTGGCTTAAATCTTTAGAAAGGGGAAACGTTTGGTTTTGTTTCGTAACGTTTGTAAACGTTTGGCTTAAATTACAAAAAAAGGTGAAACGTTTGATTATGTTTTGTAATGTCTGTAAACGTTTGGCTTAATCGCTAAAAAGGTGTAACGTTTGGATTCGTTTCGTAATGTTTTAAACATTTAGATTGGTTTCATAACGTTTTAAACGTTTGGCTTAAATCATTACTGTAACACCCCGTATCTTATACTTTGAGGTTCATTCTTGTGGTTCGACCACTTTAAATCGTAGTTCGAAAGTTCCAAACCTTTTTATATGTGTTTTTAAGTGTCTTGGGTGTGACCTCGGAGTTCGGATTTGTTCCGAGCTCGTTTTCAAAAATCAAAATATTCATCGGAGGCAGTAGCATTTCGTGGGCGCTACGCCTTGAGGGTCACGGGCGAAACATGTATCACGGGCGCGATATGGTGTGTAGCGGGCGCCATTCGTGATTTGTTCAGTTCGCTGATTTATATTAAGAAACAAATCCAAACGTTTAAAATATTACGTAACCAATCCAAACGTTTAAAACGTTACAAAAGTTATGAAATAAATCCAAACGTTTCACATTTTTTTGTGATTTAAACCAAACATTAACAAACGTTACGAAACAAATCCTAACGTTTCCCTTTTTTAGATATTTAAGCCAAACAATTACAAACGTTATGAAACAAATCCAAACGTTTCGCGTTTCACCTTTTTAGCGATTTAAGCCAAACGTTTACAAACGTTACGATACAAATCCAAACGTTTCACCTTTTTAGCGATTTAAGCCAAACGTTTACAAAATTTATGAAACAAAACCAAACATTTCACCTTTTTAGCGATTTAAGCCACACGTTTACAAGGTTACAAAACCAATCCAAACATTTAAAACATTACGAAACAAATCCAAATGTTTCACCTTTTTAGCGATTTAAGCCAAACGTTTACAAATGTTACGAAACAAAATCAAATATTTAACCTTTTAGCGATTTAAGTCAAACGTTTACAAACGTTACAACACAAATCCAAACGTTTCATCTTTTTTGTGATTAAAGCCAATCGTTTACAAACGTTACGAAACAAAATCAAACATTTCACCTTTTTAGCGATTTAAGGCAAACGTTTAAAACGTTGCGAAACCAATCCAAACGTTTAAAACATTACGAAAAAAATCCAAAACTTTCACCTTTTTAGCAATTTAAGCCAAACGTTTCACCTTTTTAGTGATTTAAGCCAAACGTTTACAAACGTTACGAAACCAATCCAAATGTTTAAAACACAACGAAACAAATCGAAACGTTTCACCTTAGCAATTTAAACCAACCGTTTAATAATGTTATGAAACAAATCCAAACGTTTCACCTTTTTAGCGATTTAAGCCAAATATTTACAAACGTTACGAAACAAAACCAAACGTTTGACCTTTTTAAAACGTTAAGAAACAAATCCAAATGTATCACATTTTTAGTGATTTAAGCCAAACGTTTACAAAAGTTAAGAAAAAAATCCAAACGTTTCACCTTTTTATAAATTTAAGCCAAACATTTGAAACGTAACAAAACCAATCCAAACGTTTACAAACGTTTCGAAACAAATCCAAATGTTTCACCTTTTTAGCGATTAAATCCAAACGTTTACAAACGTTACGAAACAAATCTAAACGTTTCATCTTTTTAGCGATTTAAGCCAAAAGTCTAAAACGTTACAAAACCAATTCAAACATTTAAGACATTACGAAATAAAACCAAACGTTTAAAATTTTACGAAACAAATCAAAACATTTAAAAGGTTACGAAACAGATAAAAAATGTTTTACATTTATAGCGATATAAGGCAAAAGTTTAAAACGTTTCGAAACCAATACAAACGTTAAAAATGTTACGAAACAAATTCAAATGTTTCCCCTTTTTAGCGATTTAAGTCAAACGTTATGCAACCGATCAAAACGTTTAAAATATTACGAAACAAATCCACACGTTTCACATTTTTTGCGATTGAAGCCAAATGATTTCAAACGTTGCGAATGAAATCCAAACGTTTCACTTTTTTTAGCGATTTAAGCCAAACGTTTACATATGTTACATAACAAATCCTAACGTTTCCCCTTTTTAGCGATTGAAGCCAAACATTTACAAAAGTTATAAAACAAAACAAAACGTTTCCCATTTATAGCGATCTAAGCCAAACGTTTAGAAACGTTACGAAACAAATGCAAACGTTTCACCTTTTTAGCGATTTACACCAAATCTTTACAAAGTTTCACCTTATTAGCGATTTAAGCCAAACGTTTACAAACGTTACGAAGCAAATCTAAACGTTTCACATGTTTAGCGATTTAAGCCAAACGTTTACAAACGTTACGAAACAAATCCAAATGTTTCACCTTTTTAGCGATTTAAGCCAAAAGTCTAAAACGTTACAAAACCAATTCAAACATTTAAAACATTACGAAACAAAACCAAACGTCTAAAATTTTACGAAACATATCAAAACATTTAAATTGTTATGAAACTAATTCAAACGCTTCACCTTTTTAGCGATTTAAGCAAAATGTTTACATCGTTACGAAAACTAATTGAAACGTTTAAAACATTATGAAACCAATCCAAACATTTAAATCGTTATGAAACAAATCCAACTATTTCACCTTTTTCGAAATTTAAGCCAAACGTTTACAAACGTTACAAAACAAAACCAAACGTTTCACGTTTTTAGCGATGTAAGTCAAACGTTTACAAACGCTACGAACATATCCAAATGTTTAAAACGATACGAAACAAATCTAAACATTTCACCTTTTTAGTGATTTAAGTCAAATGTTTACAAACGTTACGAAACAAAACCAAACGTTTTACCGTTTTAGCTATTGAAGCCAAACGTTACGACACCAATCCAAATGTTTATAACGTTACAAAAAAATCCAAACGTTTCCCCTTTTTGGTGATTTAAGCCAAACGTTTACAAACGTTATGAAACAAATCCAAACATTTTACCTTTTTAGCGATGTAAGCCGAACGTTTAAAACAATACGAAACCAATCCAAATGTTTAAATTGTTACGAAACAAATCCAAATGTTACACCTTTTTAGCAATTTAAGACAAACGTTTAAAACGTTAGGATACAAATCCAAACGTTTAAAACCTTACGAAACAAATGCAAAGTTTCACCTTTTTAGTGATTTAAGCCTAACGTTACAAAACAAATCCAAGTGTTTCACCTTTTTAGCGATTTAAGCCAAACGTTTAAAACATTACGAAACCAATCCAAATGTTTAAATCGTTTTGAAACAAATACAAACGTTACACATTTTTAGCGATTTAAACCAAATGTTTACAAACGTTACGAAACAAATCCACACGTTTCACCTTTTTTGCAATTTAAGCCAAACGTTTACAAACATTACAAAACAAAAGCAAACATTTAACTTTTTAGCGATTTAAGCCAAACTTTTACAAGCTTTACGAAACCAATCCAAATGTTTAAAACGTTACGAAACAAATCCAAACGTTTCACCTTTTTAGTGATTTAAACCACACGTTTACAAACGTTACAAAACAAATCCAAACGAATCACCTTTTTAGAAATTTAAGCAAAACGTTTAATATGTTGCGAAACCAATCCAAATGTTTAAATCGTTACGAAACAAATTCAACCTTACACCTTGTTAGCGATTTAAGCCAAACGTGGAAAACGTTAGGAAACCAATCCAAGCGTTTACAACGTTACGAAACAAATCCTAACGTTTTAACTTTTTGGCGATTTAAGACAAACGTTTACAAGCGTTACAAAATAAATCCAAACGTTTCACATTTTTAGCGATTTAAGCGAAACGTTTACAAATATTACAAAATGAAACCAAACGTTTCACCTTTTGGCTTAAATTACAAGAAAGGGGAAACGTTTGGGTTGGTTTCGTAACGTTTTAAATGTTTGGCTTAAATTGCTAAAAAGGCGAAACGTTTGGTTTTGTTTCGTAACGTTTTTAATCGTTACGTTTACAAATGTTACGAAACCAATCCAAACTTTACGAATGTTACGAAAAAAATCAAAATGTTTCACCTTTTTAATGATTTAAGGCAAAAGTTTAAAATGTTACGAAACGAATCCAAACGTTTAAAACGTTACGAAACAAATCCAAAAGTTTCACCATTCGTTTACAAACGTTATGAAACAAATCCAAACGTTTCACATTTTTAGCAATTTAAGCCAAATGTTTACAAACGTTATGAAATAAATCCAAACGTTTTCCCTTTTAGAAATTTAAGCCAAATGTTTACAAACGTTACAAAACAAAACAAAACGTTTCACCTTTTTAGCGATTTAAGCCAAACGTTTACAAACGTTATGAAACAAATACAAACGTTTTACCTTTTTAGCGATTTATTCCAAACATTTATAAACACTACGAAATAAAACCAAACGTTTCACCTTTTTATCAATTTAAGCCATATGTTGAACACGTTATGAAACTAATCCAAACGTTTAAAACTATACGAAACAAATCCACACGTTTCACCTTTTTATTAATTTAAGCCAAACATTTAAAACCTTACAAAACCAATCCAAACGTTTAAAACGTTACGAAACAAATCCAAACGTTTCACCTTATTAGCGATATAAGCCAGACCTTTACAAACGTTACGAAAAAAATTCAAACGTTTAACATTTTTAGCGATTTAAGCCAATCGTTTACAAACATTACAAAATAGAACCAAACGTTTCACCTTTTTAGCGTTTCACCTTTTAGCGATTTAAGCCAAATATTAAAATGTTACGAAACCAATTCAAACGTTTAAAATGTTAAGAAACAAATCCTAACATTTCACCTTTTTAGCTATTTAAGCCAAACGTTTTAAACGTTACGAAACCAATCCAAACATTTAAAACGTTACGAAACAAATCCAAACGTTTCACCTTTTTAGCGATTTAAGCAAAACGTTTACAAACGTTACGAAACAAATCCAAACGTTTTACCTTTTTAGGGATTTAAGCCAAAAGTTTAAAACTTTACGAAACCAATCCATACGTTTAAAACGTTACGAAACAAATCCAAACGTTTCACCTTTTTAGCGATTTCATGTAAACGTTTACAAACGTTACGAAAGAAACGTTTGTATTTGTTTTGTAGCGTTTGTAAACTTTTGGATTGGTTTTGTAACGCATTAAATGTTTGGCTTAAATTGCTAAAAAGGGGAAACGTTTGGATTGGTTTCATAACGTTTTAAACGTTTGGCTTCAATCGCTAACAAGGTAAAACGTTTGGATTTAATTTGTAACGTTTGTAAACTTTTGGCTTAAATAGACTTGTGATGCGACATAGTAATCCTGCGTCACTTTTAACTCACACTTTCCTTAATATAACCTAACCATGCTTAGGTAATCGGAACGACGCGTTAGACGGACTTGTGACGCGACATAAGCATGGTAATCGAAACGACTCATTAAAGAGACTTGAGACGTGACATATTAATCTAGCGTCACTTTTCATGCACACTTTGCGTAATATAACCTAACCATGCTTAGGTAATCGGAACGACGCGTTAAAGAAACTTGTGAGGCAACATACTAATCTAGCTTCACTTTTCACGCACACTTTCCGTCGCGTTAAAGCGACTTGAGACGCGACATACTAATCTAGCGTTACTTTTCACGCACACTTTGCGTAATATAACCTAACCATGCTTAGGTAATCCGAACGACGCGTTAGAGAGACTTGTGACGCGACAAAAGCATGGTAATCGAAACGACGCGTTGCAGACACTTAAGACGCGACATACTAATATAGCGTCACTTTTCACGCACACTTTGCGTAATATATCCTAATCATGCATATGTATACGGAACAACTCGTTTAAGAGTCTTTTGATGGGACATAGTAATCTAGCATCAGTTTTAACGCACACTTTCTGTAATATAACCTAACCATGCTTAGGTAATCGGAACAACGCGTTAAAGAGACTTTTGATGCGACATCCTAATCTAGCGTAACTTTTAACAAACACTTTTCGTAATATAACCTAACCATGTTAGGTAATCGAATCGCCGCGTTAGAGAGACTTGTGACGCCACATAAGCATGGTAATCGCAACGATGCATTAAAGAGACTTGAGACGCGATATGCAAATCTAGCGTCACTTTTCACGCACTCTTTGCGTAATATAACCAACCCATGCTTAGGTAATCGGAACGACGCGTAAAAGAGACTTGTGACGGGACATACAGATCTAGCGTCACTATTAACGCACACTTTGTGTAATATAACCTAACCATGCTTAGGTAATTGGAATGACGCATTAAAGAGACTAGAGACGCTACATACTAATATAGCATCACTTTTCAAACACACTTTTTTTAATATAACCTAACCTAACCACGTTAGAGAAACTTGTGACGCAACATACTAATCTAGCGTCAGTTTTCACGCGCACTTTGCATAATATAACCAAACCATGCTGAAGTAATCAGACCGACGCGTTAAAGAGACTTGAGACGCGACATACTAATCTAGCATCACTTTTCACGCACCCTTTGCATAATATAACCTAACCATGCTTAGGTAATCGGAAACAACGAGTTAAAAGACTTGTGACGCGACATACTAATCTAGCGTCACATTTCACGTACACTTTGCGTAATATAACCTAACCATGCATAGGTAATCGGAACGACAAGTTAAAGAGACTTGTAACACAACATACTAATCTAGCGTCACTTTTCACGCACACTTTGCGTAATATAACCTAGCCATGCTTATTGTGACGCGACATAGTAATCTAGCGTCACTTTTAACTCACACTTTCCGTAATATAACCTAACACTTAGGTAATCGAAACAACGCGTTAGAGAGACTTGTGACGCGACACATGCATGGTAATCAAAACGACGCGTTATAGAAACTTGAAACGCGACATACTAATCTAATGTTAATTTTCACGCACACTTTGCGTAATATAACCTAACTATGCTTTGGTAATCGGAATGACGCGTTAGTGAGACCTGTGACGCGAAATAAGAATGGTAATTGAAAAAACTCGATAAAGAGACTTGAGATGCGACATACTAATCTAGCGTTACTTTTCACTCACAGTTTGCGTAATGTAACCTAACCATGCTTAGGTAATCGAAACGACGCGTTAAAGAGACTAAAGATGCGACATAGTAATCTAGCGTCACTTTTCAAGCACATTTTGCGTAATATAACTTATTAAGGCTTAGGTAATCGGAACGATGCGCTAAAGAGACTTGTGAGGCGACATAAGCATGGTAATTGAAACGACGCGTTAGTGAGACTTGTGACGCGAAATAAGCAAGGTGATTGAAACGACGCGTTAAAGAGACTTAAGACATGATATACTAATCTAGCGTCACTTTTCACGCACATTTTGCGTAATATAACCAAACAATGCTTAGGTAATCGAAACGACGCGTTAAAGAGAGACTTGAGATGTGACATACTAATCTAGAGTTACTTTTCATGCACATTTTGCGTAATATAACCTAAGCATACTTAGTTAATCGTAACAACGCGCTAAAGAGACTTGACATGCGACATACTAATCTATCGTCACTTTTCACGCACACTTTGCATAATACAACCTAACCATGCTTAGATAATTGGAACAATGCTACTAATATAGAGTCACTTTTCACGCACACTTTGCGTAATATAAACTAACCATGCTTAGGTAATCAGAACGACGCGTTAGAGAGACTCGTGACGCGATATAAGCATGGTAATCTAAACGACGCGTTAAAGAAACTTGTGACTCGAAAAAGTAATCTAGCATCCCTTTTTATGCACACTTTGCGTAATATAACCTAACCATGCTTAGGTAATCGGAGCGACGCATTAGAGAGACTTGTGACGCGATATAAGCATGGTTATCGAAACGACGCGTCAAAGAGATTGAGAAGCGACATACTAATCTAACGTCACATTTCACTCACACTTTGCGTAATATAATCTAAGCATGCTTAGGTAATCGGAACGGTGCGTTAGTGAGACTTGTGACGCGACATATGCATGGTAATTGAAACAACGCATTAAAGAGACTTGAGACGCGACATACTAATCTACCGTCACTTTTCACGCACACTTTGTGTAATATAACTTATCCATGCTTAGGTAATCGAAACGACGCGTAAATGAGACTTGAGATGCGACATACTAATCTAGCGTAACTTTGTGTAATATAACCTAACCATTCTTATTTAATCAAAACGACGCGTTAATGAGACTAGAGACGCGACATACTAATCTATCGTCACTTTTCATGCGCACTTTGCGTAGTATAACCCATGCTTAGATAACCGGAACGACGCGTGAAAGAGACTTGTGATGCGACATAAGCATGGTAATTGAAACGACGCGTTAAAGAGACTTGAGATGCGACATACTAATCTATTGTCGCTTTTCACGCACACTCTTCATAATATAACCTAACAATTATTAGGTAATTGGAACGAGGCGATAGAGAGACTTGTGACGCGACATAATCATGGTAATCGAAACAACGTGTTAAAGAGACTTGAGACACGACATGCTAATCTAGCGTCACTTTTTACGCACACTTTGCGTAATATAAGCTAACTATGCATAGGTAATCAGAACGACGCGTTAAAGAGACTTATGACGCGACATAGTAATCTAGCTTCACTTTTAATGCACACTTTCCATATTATAAAATAACCATGCTTAGGTAATCGGAACGACGCATAAGAGAGACTTGTGACGCAACATAAACATGGTAATCGAAACGACGCGTTAAAGAGACTTGAGACGCGACATACTATTCTAGGGTCACTTTTCACGCACACTTTGCGCAATTTAACCTCACCATGCTCAGGTAATTGAAACGACGCGTTAAAGAGACTTGAGATGCGACATTCTAATCTACCGTCACTTTTCACGCACACTTTGCGTAATATAAACGAACCATGCTCAGGTAATCGAAACGATGCGTTAAAGAGACTTGAGATGCGACATACTAATCTAGCGTCACTTTTCACGCAAATGTTGCGTATTATACCCTAACCATGTTTAGGTAATCGGAACGAATCGTTAATGGGACTTGAGACACGGCATATTAATCTAGCGTCACTTTTCACGCACACTTTGCGTAATATAACCCATGCTTGGATAATCAGAACGACGCGTTAAAGAGACTTGTGATGCGACATAAGCATGATAATCGAAACGACGCGTTAAAGAGACTTGAGATGCGACATACTAATCTATTATCACTTTTCACGCACACTCTGCGTAATATAACCTAACCATGCTTAGGTAATCGGAACGACGCGTTAGAGAGACTTGTGACGCGACATAAGCATGGTAATCAAAACTACGCGTTAAAGATACTTGAGACGCGACATACTAATCTAACGTCACTTTTCACGCACACTTTTGCGTAATATAACCTAAGCATGCTTAGGTAATCGGAACGGCGCGTTAGTGAGACTTGCGACGCGACATAAGCATGGTAATTGAAACGACGCGTTAAAGACACTTGAGACACGACGTACTAATCTACCATCACTTTTCACGCACACTTTGTGTAGTATAACCTAACCATGCATAGGTAATCGGAACGACGCGTTAAAAACACTTCAGACACGACATACTAATCTATTGTCACTTTTAACACACACTTTGCGTTCTATAAACTAACCATGCTTAGGTAATCGGAAAGAGGCATTAAAGGGACTTCAGACACGTCATACTAATCTAGCATCACTTTTTACGTACTCTTTGCGTAGTATATCTCAACCATGCTTAGGTAATTAAAACGACGTGTCACTTGTGACGGGACATAGTAATCCAGCTTCACTTTTAACGCACACTTTCCATAATATAATCTAACCATGCTTAGGTAATCGGAATGATGCGTTAGAGAGACTCTTGACGCGACATAAGCATGGTAATCAAAACGACGGGTTAAAGAAACTTGTCCCTTTTTACGCACACTTTGCGTAATATAACCTAACCATGCTTAGGTAATCGGAACAACGCGTTAGAGAGACTTGTGACGCGACATAAGCATGGTAATCGAAACAACGCGTCAAAGAGACTTGAGACGCGACATACTAATCTACCGTCTCTTTTCACGCACAGTTTGCGTAATATAACCTAACAATGCTTAGGTAATCGGAACGACTCGTTAAAAAGACTTCAAACACTATATACTAATCTATTGTCACTTTTAACACACAATTTGCGTTAATATAACCTAACCATGCTTATGTAATCGGAACGACGCGTTAAAGAGACTTGAGACACATCTTACAAATCTAGCATCACTTTTTACGCACTCTTTGCATGTAATATAATCTATCCATGCTTAGGTAACTAGAACGACGTGTCAAAGAGACTTCAGAAGCGACGTACTAATCTAGCGTCACTTTTCACGCACAGTTTGCATAATATAACCTATCCATACTTAGTTAATCGGAATAAACTTTTCTCGCATATTTTGCGTAACCTATCCTATCCATACTTAGTTAATCAAAAAAACACGTTGATGAGACTTGAGACGCGACATACTAATCTAGCGTCACTTTTCACGCACACTTTGCATAATATAACCTAACCATGCTTAGGTAATCGAAACGACGCGTTTGAGAGAGTTTTGACGCGACATAAGCATGGTAATCGAAACGACGCGTTAAAGTGAGTTGAGACGCAACATACTAATCTAACGTCACTTTTCATGCACACTTTGCGTAATATACCTTAACCAAGCTTAGTTAATCGGAACAACGCGTTAAAGAGACTTGAGACGTGACATACTAATCTAGCGTCACATTTCACGTACACTTTGCGTAATATAACCTAACCATGCATAGGTAATCGGAACGACAAGTTAAAGAGACTTGTAACACAACATACTAATCTAGCGTCACTTTTCACGCACACTTTGCGTAATATAACCTAGCCATGCTTATTGTGACGCGACATAGTAATCTAGCGTCACTTTTAACTCACACTTTCCGTAATATAACCTAACACTTAGGTAATCGAAACAACGCGTTAGAGAGACTTGTGACGCGACACATGCATGGTAATCAAAACGACGCGTTATAGAAACTTGAAATGCGACATACTAATCTAATGTTAATTTTCACGCACACTTTGCGTAATATAACCTAACTATGCTTTGGTAATCGGAATGACGCGTTAGTGAGACTTGTGACGCGAAATAAGAATGGTAATTGAAAAAACTCGATAAAGAGAGTTGAGATGCGACATACTAATCTAGCGTTACTTTTCACTCACAGTTTGCGTAATGTAACCTAACCATGCTTAGGTAATCGAAACGACGCGTTAAAGAGACTAAAGATGCGACATAGTAATCTAGCGTCACTTTTCAAGCACATTTTGCGTAATATAACTTGTTAAGGCTTAGGTAATCGGAACGATGCGCTAAAGAGACTTGTGAGGCGACATAAGCATGGTAATCGAAACGACGCGTTAGTGAGACTTGTGACGCGAAATAAGCAAGGTGATTGAAACGACGCGTTAAAGAGACTTAAGACATGACATACTAATCTAGCGTCACTTTTCACGCACATTTTGCGTAATATAACCAAACAATGCTTAGGTAATCGAAACGACGCATTAAAGAGAGACTTGAGATGTGACATACTAATCTAGAGTTACTTTTCATGCACATTTTGCGTAATATAACCTAAGCATACTTAGTTAATCGTAACAACGCGCTAAAGAGACTTGACATGCGACATACTAATCTATCGTCACTTTTCACGCACACTTTGCATAATACAACCTAACCATGCTTAGATAATTGGAACAACGCTACTAATATAGAGTCACTTTTCACGCACACTTTGCGTAATATAAACTAACCATGCTTAGATAATCAGAACGACGCGTTAGAGAGAATCGTGACGCGATATAAGCATGGTAATCTAAACGACGCGTTAAAGAAACTTGTGACTCGAAAAAGTAATCTAGCATCCCTTTGTATGCACACTTTGCGTAATATAACCTAACCATGCTTAGGTAATCGGAGCGACGCATTAGAGAGACTTGTGACGCGATATAAGCATGGTTATCGAAACGACGCGTCAAAGAGATTGAGACGCGACATACTAATCTAACGTCACATTTCACTCACACTTTGCGTAATATAATCTAAGCATGCTTAGGTAATCGGAACGGTGCGTTAGTGAGACTTGTGACGCGACATATGCATGGTAATTGAAACAACGCATTAAAGAGACTTGAGACGCGACATACTAATCTACCGTCACTTTTCACGCACACTTTGTGTAATATAACCGATCCATGCTTAGGTAATCGAAACGACGCGTATATGAGACTTGAGATGCGACATACTAATCTAGCGTAACTTTGTGTAATATAACCTAACCATTCTTATTTAATCAAAACGACGCGTTAATGAGACTAGAGACGCGACATACTAATCTATCGTCACTTTTCATGCGCACTTTGCGTAGTATAACCCATGCTTAGATAACCGGAACGACGCGTGAAAGAGACTTGTGACGCGACATAAGCATGGTAATTGAAACGACGCGTTAAAGAGACTTGAGATGCGACATACTAATCTATTGTCGCTTTTCACGCACACTCTTCATAATATAACCTAACAATTATTAGGTAATTGGAACGAGGCGATAGAGAGACTTGTGACGCGACATAATCATGGTAATCGAAACAACGTGTTAAAGAGACTTGAGACACGACATGCTAATCTAGCGTCACTTTTTACGCACACTTTGCGTAATATAAGCTAACTATGCTTAGGTAATCAGAACGACGCGTTAAAGAGACTTATGACGCGACATAGTAATCTAGCTTCACTTTTAATGCACACTTTCCATATTATAAAATAACCATGCTTAGGTAATCGGAACGACGCATAAGAGAGACTTGTGACGCAACATAAACATGGTAATCGAAACGACGCGTTAAAGAGACTTGAGACACGACATACTATTCTAGGGTCACTTTTCACGCACACTTTGCGTAATTTAACCTAACCATGCTCAGGTAATCAAAACGACGCGTTAAAGAGACTTGAGATGCGACATTCTAATCTACAGTCACTTTTGACGCACACTTTGCGTAATATAAACGAACCATGCTCAGGTAATCGAAACGATGCGTTAAAGAGACTTGAGATGCGACATACTAATCTAGCGTCACTTTTCACGCAAATGTTGCGTAATATACCCTAACCATGTTTAGGTAATCGGAACGAATCGTTAATGGGACTTGAGACACGGCATATTAATCTAGCGTCACTTTTCACGCACACTTTGCATAATATAACCCATGCTTGGATAATCAGAACGACGCGTTAAAGAGACTTGTGATGCGACATAAGCATGATAATCGAAACGACGCGTTAAAGAGACTTGAGATGCGACATACTAATCTATTATCACTTTTCACGCACACTCTGCGTAATATAACCTAACCATGCTTAGGTAATCGGAACGACGCGTTAGAGAGACTTGTGACGCGACATAAGCATGGTAATCAAAACTACGCGTTAAAGATACTTGAGACGCGACATACTAATCTAACGTCACTTTTCACGCACACTTTTGCGTAATATAACCTAAGCATGCTTAGGCAATCGGAACGGCGCGTTAGTGAGACTTGCGATGCGACATAAGCATGGTAATTGAAACGACGCGTTAAAGACACTTGAGACACGACATACTAATCTACCATCACTTTTCACGCACACTTTGTGTAGTATAACCTAACCATGCATAGGTAATCGGAACGACGCGTTAAAAACACTTCAGACACGACATACTAATCTATTGTCACTTTTAACACACACTTTTCGTACTATAAACTAACCATGCTTAGGTAATCGGAAAGAGGCATTAAAGGGACTTCAGACACGTCATACTAATCTAGCATCACTTTTTACGTACTCTTTGCGTAGTATATCTCAACCATGCTTAGGTAATTAAAACGACGTGTCATTTGTGACAGGACATAGTAATCCAGCTTCACTTTTAACGCACACTTTCCATAATATAATCTAACCATGCTTAGGTAATCGGAATGATGCGTTAGAGAGACTCGTGACGCGACATAAGCATGGTAATCAAAACGACGGGTTAAAGAAACTTGTCCCTTTTTACGCACACTTTGCGTAATATAACCTAACCATGCTTAGGTAATCGGAACAACGCGTTAGAGAGACTTGTGACGCGACATAAGCATGGTAATCGAAACGACGCGTCAAAGAGACTTGAGACGCGACATACTAATCTACCGTCTCTTTTCACGCACAGTTTGCGTAATATAACCTAACAATGCTTAGGTAATCGGAAAGACTTGTTAAAAAGACTTCAAACACTATATACTAATCTATTGTCACTTTTAACACACAATTTGCGTTAATATAACCTAACCATGCTTATGTAATCGGAACGACGCGTTAAAGAGACTTGAGACACATCTTACAAATCTAGCATCACTTTTTACGCACTCTTTGCGTGTAATATAATCTATCCATGCTTAGGTAACTGGAACGACGTGTTAAAGAGACTTGAGAAGCGACGTACTAGTCTAGCGTCACTTTTCACGCACAGTTTGCGTAATATAACCTATCCATACTTAGTTAATCGGAACAAACTTTTCTCGCATATTTTGCGTAACCTATCCTATCCATACTTAGTTAATCAGAAAAACACGTTGATGAGACTTGAGACGCGACATACTAATCTAGCGTCACTTTTCACGCACACTTTGCATAATATAACCTAACCATGCTTAGGTAATCGAATCGATGCGTTTGAGAGAGTTGTGACGCGACATAAGCATGGTAATCGAAACGACGCGTTAAAGTGAGTTGAGACGCGACATACTAATCTAACGTCACTTTTCAAGCACACTTTGTGTAATATACCTTAACCAAGCTTAGTTAATCGGAACAACGCGTTAAAGAGACTTGAGACGCAACATACTAATCTAGCGTCACTTTTAACGCACACTTTGCGTAATATAACCTAACCATGCTTAGGTAATCGGAACGACGCATTGAAGTGACTTGAGACACAACATAGTACTCTACCGTAAATTTTAACACACTATTTGCGTAATATAACCTAACAATAATTAGGTAATCGGAACGACGCGTTAGAGAGACTTGAGACGCGATATACTAATCTAGCGTCACTTTTCACGCACACTTTGCGTAATATAACCTAACCATGTAAGGTAATCGGAACGATGCGTTAAAGAGACTTGTGTCGCGAGATAGTAATCTAGCTTGACTTTTAACGCAGACTTTCCATGATATAAACTAACCATGCTGAGGTAATCGGAACAACGCGTTAAAAAGACTTGTGATGCGACTTAAGCATGGTAATCGAAACAACGCGTTAAAGAGACTTGAGACGCGACATACTAATCTAGGGTCACGTTTCACGCTCGCTTTTTCGTAATATAACCTAGCCACGCTTAGGTAATCAGAACGACGCGTTAAAGAAACTTGTTACATGACATAGTAATCTAGCATCACTTTTAACGCACACTTTGCGTAATATAACCAAACCATGCTTAGGTAATCGGGACGACGCATTAGAGAGACTTGTGACGCGACATATGCATGGTATTAAAAAAAACAGGTTAAAGACACTTGAGAAGCGACATACTAATCTAGCGTCACTTTTCACGCACACTTTGCGTAATATACCTAACCATGCTTTGATAATCGAAATGACGTGAGACATGAGACAAGACATACTAATAAATTATCACTTTTAACGCATACTTTGCGTAATATGACCTAACCATGCTTAGGTAATCGGAACGACGCGTTAAAAAGACTTGAGACACAACATACCAATCTATTTCACTTTTCACGCACAATTTGCGTAATATAAACTAACCATGCTTAGAGAGACTAGTGACGCGAAATAAGAATGCTAATGAAACGATGCCTTAGAGATACTTGAGATGCGACATACTAATCTAGCGTCACTTTTCACGCACACTTTGCGTAATATAACCTAATTATGCATAGGTAACAGGAACACCACTTTAGAGAGACTTGTGACACGACATACTAATCTAGAGTCACTTTTCATGCACACTTTGTATAATATAATCTAACCATGCTTAGGTAATCGGAACGACTTGTAAGAGAGACTTGTGACGTGACATAGTAATCTAGAGTCACTTTTCACGCACACTTTGCATAATATATCCTAACCATGCATAGGTAATCAAAACGGCGCGTTAATGAGACTTGTGACGCGACATACTATTCTAGCGTCACTTTTAAGGCATCCTTAGCGTAATATAACCGAACCATGCTTAGGTGACGCGATAAAGAAACTTGTCACGCAACATACTAATCTAGCGTCACATTTCAAGCACACTTTGCATAATATAACCTAACCATGCTTAGGTAATCTGAACGACGGTTAATGAGACTTGTGACGCGACATACTAATCTAGCGTCACTTTTTACGCACACTTTGCGTAGTATAATCTAACCATGCTTAGGTAATCAGAACGACGCGTTAAAGAGATTTGTGATGCGACATAGTAATCTAACGTCACTTTTAACTCACACTTTCCGTAATATAACCGAACGCTTAGGTAATCGGAAAGACGCGTTAGAGAGACTTGTGACGCGACATAATCATGTAATCGAAACGACGCGTTAAAGAGACTTGAGACATGAGATACTAATCTAGCGTAACTTTTCACGCACACTTTGCGTAATAACCTAACCATGCTTAGGTAATCGGAACGACGAGATTAAGAGACTTGTGACGCGACATACTAATCTAGCGTCACTTTTCACGCACACTTTGCGTAATATAACCTAACCATGCTTAGGTAATCAGAACGACGCGTTAGTAAGACTTGTGACGCGAAATAAGCATGGTAATTGAAACGACGCGTTAAAGAGACTGAGACTCGACATACTAATCTAGCATCACTTTTCACGCACGCTTTGCGTAATATAACCTAACCATGCATAGGTAATCGAATGACGCGTTAAAGAGACTAAAGATGCGACATACTAATCTAGCGTCACTTTTCACGCACATTTTGCGTAATATAACCTAACCATGCTTAGGTAATCGGAATGATGCGCTTAAGAGACTTGTGAGGCGACATAAGCATGGTAATAGAAACAACGCGTTAGTGAGACTTATGACGCGAAATAAGCATGGTTATTGAAACGAAGAGTAAAAGAGTCTTGAGACACGACATACTAATCTACCGTAAATTTTCACGCACACTTTGCATAATATAACCTAACCATGCTTAGGTAATCGGAACAACGCGTTAGAGAGACTTGTGACACGACATACTAATATAGAGTCACTTTTCACGCACACTTTGCGTAATATAACCTAACTATGCTTAGGTAATCAGAACGACGCGTTAAAGAGACTTGTGACGCGACATAGTAATCTAGCTTCACTTTAAACGCACACTTTACATTATATAACATAACCATGCTTAGGTAATCGGAACGACGCGTTAGAGAAACTCGTAACGCGACATAAGTATGGTAATCTAAATGACGCGTTAAAGAAACTTGTGATTCGACAAAGTAATCTAGCGTCACCTTTTTGTGCACACTTTGCGTAATATAACCTAACCATGCTTAGGTAATCGCAACGACGCGATAGAGAGACTTATGACGCGACATAAACACTGTAATCAAAACGACGCGTTAAAGAGACTTGAGACGCGACATACTAATCTAACGTCACTTTTCACGCACACTTTGCGTAATATAACCTAACCATGCTTAGGTAATCGGAACGACGCGTTGAGTGACTTGTTACTTTTAACACACACTTTGCGTAATATAAACTAACCTTGCTTAGGTAATCGGAAAGACGCATTAAAGAGACTTGAGACACGTTAGACAAATCTAGCATCAATTTTTACGTACTCTTTGCGTAGTATATCTTAACCATGCTTAGGTAATTGGAACGACGCGTCAAAAAGACATGAGATGCGACAAAATAATCTATTGTCACTTTTCACGTACACTTTGCGTAATATAAACTAACCATGCTTAGGTAATTGGAACGACGCGTTAGAGAGACTTGTGACGCGACATAAGAATGGTATTTGCAACGACGCCTTACAGAGACTTGAGACGTGACATAGTAATCGAGCGTCACTTTTAACGCACACTTTGCGTAATATAACCTAACCATACTAAGGAAACCGGAACAGCATGTTAGAGAGACCTGTGACACGGCATACTAATATAGCGTCACTTTTCACGCACACTTTGTGTAATATAACCTAACAATGCATAGGTAATCGGAACGACGCGTTAAAGAGACTTCTGACGCGACATAGTAATCTAGCTTCACTTTTAACGCACCCTTTCCATAATATAATCTAACCATGCTTAGGTAATCGGAACGACGCGTTAGAGAGACTCGCGACGCGACATAAGCATGGTAATCAAAACGACGCGTTAAAGAAACTTGTGACACGACATAGTAATCTAGTGTACACTTTGCGTAATATAACCTAACCATGCTTATATAATCTAGCGTTACTTTTCACACACACTTTGCGTAATATAACTTAACCATGCTTATATAATCAAAACAACGAGTTAAAAAGACTTGAGACGCGACAAACTAATCTACCGTCACTTTTCACGGATACTTTGCGTAATATAACCTAACCATGCTTAGTTAATCGGAAAAACGCGTTAAAGAGACTTGAGACGCAACATACTAATCTAACGTCACTTTTCACGCACACTTTGCGTAATATAACCTAACCATACTTAGGTAATCGGAACGACGCGTTGAGTGACTTGTGACGCGACATAATACTTTACCGTAAATTTTAACACACACTTTGCGTATTATAACTAACCATGATCAGGTAATCGGAACGACGCGTTAGAGAGACTTGTGACACGACATAAGCATGGTAATCTAAACGACGCGTCACAAAGACTTGATACGCGACATACTAATCTAGTGTCACTTTTCACGCACACTTTGCGTAATTTAACCTAACGATGCTTAGGTAATCGGTATGATGCGTTAAAGAGACTTGTGACGCGACATAGTAATCTAGCGTCACTTTTAACGCACACTTTCCATGATATAAACTAACCATGCTTAGGTAATCGGAAGGACGCGTTAGAGAGACTTGTGATGCGACTTAAGCATGGTAATCGAAAGGATGCGTTAAAGACACTTAAGACGCGATATACTAATCTAGAGTCAAGTTTCACGCACACTTTGCGTAATATAACCAAACCACGCTTAGATAATCGGAACGACGCGTTAAAGAAACTTATGATGCGACATAGTAATTTAGCGTCACTTTTAACGCATACTTTGCGTAATATAACCAAACCTTGCTTAGGTAATCGGGACAACGCGTTAGAGAGACTTGTGACGCAACATAAGCATGGTATTCGAAACAACGGGTTAAAGACACTTATGTCGCGACATACTAATCTAGCGTCACTTTTCACGCACACTTTGCGTAAAATACCTAACCATACTTAGGTAATCAAAACGACGCGTTAAAGAGACATGAGACGCGACATACTAATCTATTGTCACTTTTAACGCACACTTTGCGTAATATAACCTAACCATGCTTAGGTAATCGGAATGATGCGTTAAAAAGAATTGAGACACAACATACTAATCTAGCATCACTTTTTCAGCACTCTTTGCGTAATTTAACCTAACCATACTTAGGTAATCGGAACTACGCGTCGAAAAGACTTGAGACGTGACATACTAATCTATTTCACTTTTCACACACAATTTGCGTAATATAAACTAACCATGCTTAGGTGATTGGAACGATGCGTTAGAGAGACTTGTGACGCGAAATAAAAATGTTAATGAAACGATGCCTTAAATAGACTTTAGATGCGACATACTAATCTAGCGTCACTTTTCACGCACACTTTGCGTAATATAGCTGAACCATGCTAAGGTCATAGGAAAGACGCGTTAGAGAGACTTGTGACGTGACATACTAATCTAACGTCAATTTTCACGCACACTTTGGATAATATAACCTAACCATGCTTAGGTAATCGGAACGACTTGTTAGAGAGACTTTTGATGCGACATAAGTATGGTAATTGAAACGACGCGTCAAAGAGACTTGAAACGCGACATACTAATATCGCTTCACTTTTCACGCACATTTTGCGTAATATAACCTATAAATGCTTAGGTAATTGGAACGACGCGTTAGAGAGACTTGTGATGCGACATATGCATGGTAATCGAAACGGCGTGTTAAAGAGAGATGAGACGCGACATACTTATCTAGCGTCACTTTTCACGCACACTTTGTGTAATATAACCTAACCATACATAAGTAATCGAAACGTCGCGTTAAAGAGACTTGAGACGCAATAAACTAATCTAGCCTCACTTTTCACGCACACTTTGCGTAATATAACCTAACCATGCTTAGTTAATCGGAACAACGTGTTAAAGAGACTTGAGCCGCCACATACTAATCTAGCGTCACTTTTCACTCACACCTTAGGCAATCGAAACGACGCGTTAAAAAGACATGAGACGCGACTTACTAATCTATTCCACTTTTCTCGCACACTTTGAGTATTGTAAACTAACCATGCTTAGGTAATTGGAACGATGCATTAGAGAGACTTTTGACGCGACATAAAAATTGTAAAGAAACGACCCCTTAACGAGACTTTAGACGCAACATAGTAATCTAGTGTCATTTTTCACGAACACCTTGCGTAATTTAATCTAACCGCATAGGTAATGGGACAGACGCGTTAAAGAGACATAAGACTCGTCATACTAATCTAGCGTCACTTTTCACGAACACTTTTCGTAATATAGCCGAACCATTCTTAGGTAATAGGAAAGACGGGTTAGAGAGACTTCTGACGCGACATACGAATCTAGAGTCACTTTTCACGCACACTTTGGATAATATAACCTATCCATGCTTAGGTAATCGGAACGACTTGTTAGAGAGACTTTTGACGCGACATAAGTATGGTAATTGAAACGACGCGTCAAAGAGACTTGAGACGCGACATACTAATATCGCTTCACTTTTCACGCACATTTTGCGTAATATAACCTATCAATGCTTAGGTAATTGGAACGACACATTAGAGAGACTTGTGATGTGACATAACCATGGTAATCGAAACGACGCGTTAAAGAGAGATGAGACGCGACATACTAATCTAGCGTCACTTTTCACGCACACTTTGCGTAATATAACCTAACCATACATATGTAATCGAAACTTCGCGTTAAAGAGACTTGAGACGCGACAAACTAATCTAGACTCACTTTTCACGCACATTTTGCATAATATAACCTAACCATGCTTAATTAATCGGAACAACGCGTTACCTTAGGCAATCGAAATGACGCGTTAAAAAGACATGAGACGCGACTTACTAATCTATTTCACCGCTCACTTTGAGTATTGTAAACTAACCATGCTTAGGTAATTGGAACGATGCGTAAGAGAGACTTGTGACGCGACATAAGAATGGTAATGAAACGACCCCTTAGCGAGACTTTAGACGCAACATAATAATCTAGCGTCATTTTTCACAGACACCTTGCGTAATTTAATCTAACTGCATAGGTAATGGGACAGACGCGTTAAAGAGACATGAGACGCGACATACTAATCTAGCGTCACTTTTCACGCACACTTTGTGTAATATAACCAAACCATGCTTAGATTTTCGGAACTACGCGTTAAAGAGACTTGTGACGCGACATAAGCAAAGTATTCAAAACGACGCATTAAAGAGACTTGAGGCGCGACATACTAATCTAGCGTCGCTTTTTATGCACACTTTGCGTAATATAACGTAACAATACTTAGGTAATCAGAATGACGAGTTAAAGAGACTTGAGACCCGACATACTAATCTATCGTCACTTTTCATGCACATTTTGTGTAACCTAACCATTTAGGTAATCGGAACGACGCGTTAGAGAGACTTGTGGCGCGACATAAGCATGGTAATCGAAACGACGCGTTAAAGAGAGTTGAGACGTGACATACTAATCTAGTGTCACTTTTCACGCACACTTTGCTTAATATAACCTAACCATGCTTATGTAATCAAAACAACGCTTTAAAGAGAATTGAGACGCGACAAACTAATCTAACGTCACTTTTCACGCACACTTTGCGTAATATAACCTAACCATGCTTAGGTAATCGGAACGACGCGTTGAGTGACTTGTGATGCGACATAATACTTTACCGTAAATTTTAACACACACTTTGCGAATTATAACCTAACCATGATCAGGTAATCGGAACGACGCGTTAGAGAGACTTGTGACACGACATAAGCATGGAAATCTAAACGACGCGTTACAAAGACTTGATACGCTACATACTGATCTAGTGTCACTTTTCACGCACACTTTGCGTAATATAACCTAATCATGCTTAGGTAATCGGTATGATGCGTTAAAGAGACTTGTGACGCAACATAGTAATCTAGCGTCACTTTTAACGCACACTTTCCATGATATAAACGAACCATGCTTAGGTAATCGGAAGGACGTGTTAGAGAGACTTGTGATGCGACTTAAGCATGGTAATCGAAAGGATGCGTTAAAGACACTTAAGACGCGATATACTAATCTAGAGTCAAGTTTCACGCACACTTTGCGTAATATAACCAAACCACGCTTAGATAATCGGAACGACGCGTTAAAGAAACTTGTGATGCGACATTGTAATTTAGCGTCACTTTTAACGCATACTTTGCGTAATATAACCAAACCTTGCTTAGGTAATCGGGACGACGCGTTAGAGAGACTTGTGACGCGACATAAGCATGGTATTCGAAACAACGGGTTAAAGACACTTAAGTCGCGACATACTAATCTAGCGTCACTTTTCACGCACACTTTGCGTAAAATACCTAACCATGCTTAGGTAATCGAAACGACGCGTTAAAGAGACATGAGACGCGACATACTAATCTATTGTCACTTTTAACGCACACTTTGCGTAATATAACCTAACCATGCTTAGGTAATCGGAATGACGCGTTAAAAAGAATTGAGACACAACATACTAATCTAGCATCACTTTTCAGCACTCTTTGCATAATTTAACCTAACCATACTTAGGTAATCGGAACTACGCGTCGAAAAGACTTGAGACGTGACATACTAATCTATTTCACTTTTCACACACAATTTGCGTAATATAAACTAACCATGCTTAGGTGATTGGAACGATGCGTTAGAGAGACTTGTGACGCGAAATAAAAATGTTAATGAAACGATGCCTTAAATAGACTTTAGATGCGACATACTAATCTAGCGTCACTTTTCACACACACCTTGCGTAATATAGCTGAACCATGCTAAGGTCATAGGAAAGACGCGTTAGAGAGACTTGTGACGTGACATACTAATCTAGCGTCAATTTTCACGCACACTTTGGATAATATAACCTAACCATGCTTAGGTAATCGGAACGACTTGTTAGAGAGACTTTTGACTCGACATAAGTATGGTAATTGAAACGACGCGTCAAAGAGACTTGAAACGCAACATACTAATATCGCTTCACTTTTCACGCACATTTTGCGTAATATAACCTATAAATGCTTAGGTAATTGGAACGACGCGTTAGAAAGACTTGTGATGCGACATAAGCATGGTAATCAAAACGACGTGTTAAAGAGAGATGAGACGCGACATACTTATCTAGCGTCACTTTTCACGCACACTTTGTGTAATATAACCTAACCATACATAAGTAATCGAAACGTCGCGTTAAAGAGACTTGAGACGCGATAAACTAATCTAGCCTCACTTTTCACGCACACTTTGCGTAATATAACCTAACCATGCATAGTTTATCGGAACAACGTGTTAAAGAGACTTGAGCCGCCACATACTAATCTAGCGTCACTTTTCACTCACATCTTAGGCAATAGAAACGACGCGTTAAAAAGACATGAGACGCGACTTACTAATCTATTTCACTTTTCTCGCACACTTTGAGTATTGTAAACTAACCATGCTTAGGTAATTGGCACGATGCATTAGAGAGACTTGTGACGCGACATAAGAATGGTAAAGAAACGACCCCTTAACGAGACTTTAAACGCAACATACTAATCTAGCGTCATTTTTCACGAACACCTTGCGTAATTTAATCTAACCGCATAGGTAATGGGACAGACGCGTTAAAGAGACATAAGACGCGTCATACTAATCTAGCGTCACTTTTCACGCACACTTTTCGTAATATAGCCGAACCATGCTTAGGTAACAGGAAAGACGGGTTAGAGAGACTTCTAACGCGACATACGAATCTAGAGTCACTTTTCACGCACACTTTGGATTATATAACCTATCCATGCTTAGGTAATCGGAACGACTTGTTAGAGAGACTTTTGACGCGACATAAGTATGGTAATTGAAACGACGCGTCAAAGAGACTTGAGACGCGACATACTAATATCGCTTCACTTTTCACGCACATTTTGCGTAATATAACCTATCAATGCTTAGGTAATTGGAACGACACGTTAGAGAGACTTGTGATGTGACATAACCATGGTAATCGAAACGACGCGTTAAAGAGAGATGAGACGCGACATACTAATCTAGCGTCACTTTTCACGCACACTTTGCGTAATATAACCTAACCATACATAAGTAATCGAAACGTCGCGTTAAAGAGACTTGAGACGCGACAAACTAATCTAGACTCACTTTTCACACACATTTTGCGTAATATAACCTAACCATGCTTAGTTAATCGGAACAACGCGTTATCTTAGGCAATCGAAATAACGCGTTAAAAAGACATGAGACGCGACTTACTAATCTATTTCACTTTTCTCGCTCACTTTGAGTATTGTAAACTAACCATGCTTAGGTAATTGGAACGATGCGTAAGAGAGACTTGTGACGCGACATAAGAATGGTAACGAAACGACCCCTTAACGAGACTTTAGACGCAACATAATAATCTAGCGTCATTTTTCACGGACACCTTGCGTAATTTAATCTAACTGCATAGGTAATGGGACAGACGCGTTAAAGAGACATGAGACACGACATACTAATCTAGCGTCACTTTTCACGCACACTTTGTGTAATATAACCAAACCATGCTTAGATTTTCGGAACTACGCGTTAAAGAGACTTGTGACGCGACATAAGCATAGTATTCAAAAAGACGCATTAAAGAGACTTGAGGCGCGACATACTAATCTAGCTTCGCCTTTTATGCACACTTTGCGTAATATAACGTAACAATACTTAGGTAATCGGAACGACGAGTTAAAGAGACTTGAGACCCGACATACTAATTTATCGTCACTTTTCACGCACACTTTGCGTAACCTAACCATGCTTAGGTAATCGGAACGACGCGTTAGAGAGACTTGTGGCGCGACATAAGCATGGTAATCGAAACGACGCGTTAAAGAGAGTTGAGACGTCACATACTAATCTAGCGTCACTTTTCATGCACACTTTGCTTAATATAACCTAACCATGCCTATGTAATCAAAACAACGCTATAAAGAGAATTGAGACGCGACAAACTAATCCATTGTCACTTTTCACGCACACTTTGCGTAATATAACCTAATCATGCTTAGTTAATCGGAACAACGCATTAAAGAGACTTGAGACGCAACATACTAAACTAGCGTCTCTTTTCACGAACATTTTACGTAATATAACCTAACCATGCTTAGGTAATCGGAACGACGCGTTGAAATGACTTGTGACGCGACATAGTACTCTACCGTAAATTTTAACGCACACTTTGCGTAATATAACCTAGCCATGATTAGGTAATCGGAACGACGCGTTAAAGACACTTGTGACGCGACAAAGTAATCTAGCTTCACTTTTAACGCACACTTTCCATAATATAAACTAACCATGCTTAGGTAATCAGATCGACGCGTTAGAGAGACTTGTGATGCGACTTAAGTATGGTAATCGAAACGACGGGTTAAAGAGACTTGAGACATGACATACTAATCTAAATTTACGTTTCACGCACACTTTGCGTAATATAACCAAACTATGCTTAGGTAATTGGGACAACGTGTTAGAGAGACTTGTGACGCGACATACTAATCTAGCTTCACTTTTCTCTATACCTAACCATGCTTCGGTAATCGAAACGACGCGTTAAAGAGACATGAGCCGCGACATACTAATCTATTGTCACTATTAACGCACACTTTGCGGAATATAACCTAACCATGCTTAGGTAATCAGAACGACACGTTAAAAAGACTCGAAACGCGATAAGGAGACTTGAGACGCGACATACCAATCTAGCATCACTTTTTCCGCACTCTTTGCGTAATTTAACCTAACCATGCTTAGGTCATCGGAACTACGCGTCAAAAAGACTTGAGACGCGACATACTAATCTATTTCACTTTTCACGCATAGTTTGCCTAATATAAACTAAGCATGCTTAGGTAGTTAGATAAATGCGTTAGATAGAATTGTGACGCAAAATAAGAATGTTAATGAAACGAGGCCTTAAAGAGACTTTGGACGCGACATACTAATCTAGTGTCACTTTTCACGCACACTTTGTGTAACATAACCTAACCATGCTTAGGTGTTCGGAACGACGCGTTAAAGAGACTTGAAATGCGACATACTAATTAAGTGTCACTTTTTACGCACACTTTGCGTAATATAACCTAACGATGGTTAGGTAATCAAAACGACGCGTTAAAAAGACTTGAGACGTGGCATACTAATCTAGCATCACTTTTTACACACTCTTTGCATAATATAACCTAACCATGCTTAGATAATCTGAACAACGCGTTAAAGAGACATGAGACGCGACATACTAATCTAATGTCACTTATAACGCACACTTTGCGTAATATAACCTAACCATGCTTAGGTAATTGGAATGACGCATTAGAGAGACTTGTGACGCGACATAAGCATGGTAATCGAAACGACGCGTTAAAGAGACTTGAGAAGTGACATACTAATCTAGCGTCAATTTTCAAGCACACTTTGCCTAATATAACCTAAACATGCTTAGGTAATCGAAACGACGCATCAAAGAGACTTGAGATGTAACATACAAATCTAGAGTCACTTTTCACGCACACTATGCGTAAATAACCAAACCATGTTTAGGTAATCGGAACGACACGTTAAAGTAACTTGTGACGCGACATAGTACTCTACCGTCAATTTGAACGCACGCTTTGCGTAGTATAATATGACCATGATTAGGAAATCGGAACGACGCGCTAGAGAGACTTGTGACGCGACATAAGCATGGTAATCGAAACAACGCGTTAAAGAGACTTGAGACGCTACATACTAATCTAGCGTCACTTTTTACGCACACTTTGCGTATATAACCTAACCATTGTTAGGTAATCGAAACGACCCGTAAAAGAGACTTGTGACGCGACATACTAATCTAGCGTTACTTTTCACGCACACTTTGCATAATATAACCTAACCATGTTTAGGTAATCAGAACGACGCGTTGGAGAGACTTGTGACGTGACATAAGCATGGTAATCGAAACGATGCGTTAAAGAGACTTGAGATGCGACATACTAATCTAGAGTCACTATTCAAGCACACTTTGCATAATATAATCTAACCAGTCTTAGGTAATCAGAACGACGCGTCAAAAAGACTTGAGACACGACATACTAATCTATTTCACTTTACAAGCACACTTCGCGTAATATATACTAACCATGCTTAGGTGATTGGAACGATGAGTTAAAGAGTCTTGTGACGCGACGTAAGAATGGTAATGAAACGACGCCTTAAAGAGACTTTAGACGCGACATACAAATCTAGCGTCACTTTTCACGCACACTTTGCGTAATATAACCTAAACATACTTAGGTAACGCGTTAGAGAGACTTGTTTGCGAGATAAGCATGGTAATCGAAACGAGGTATTGTAGAGACTTGAGATGCGATATACTAATCTAGCGTCAATTTGCAGCCACATTTTGCGTAATATAACCTATTGCTTAGGTAATTAGAACGACACGTTAGAGAGACTTTTGACGCGACATAAGCATGGTAATCGAAACGACGCGATAAAGAGAGTTTAGACGCGACATACTAATCTAGCGTCACTTTTCACGCACACTTTGCGTAATATAACCTAACCATTCTTAAGTAATCGAAACGACACATTAAAGAGACTTGAGACGCGACAAACTAATCTAGCGTCACTTTTCACGCACACTTTGCGTAATATAACCTAACGATGCTTAGTTAATCGAAACAACGCGTTAAAGATACTTGAGACGCGGCAAACTAATCTAGCGTCACTTTTCACGCACACTTTGCTTAATATAACCTAACCATGCTTAGTTAATCGGAACAACGCGTTAAAGAGACTTGAGATGCGACAAACTAATATAGCGTCACTTTTCACGCACACTTTGCGTAATATAACCTAACAATGCTTACTTAATCAGAACAACGCGTTAATGAGACTTGAGATGCAATATACTAATCTAGCGTCACTTTTCACGCACACTTTGCATAATATAACCTAACCATACTTAGGTAATAAGAACGATAATTAAAGTGAATTGTGACGCGACATATTACTCTACTGTAAATTTTAACGCATACGTTGCGTAATATAACCTAACCATGATTAGGTAATCAGAATGACGCGTTAGAGAGACTTGTGACGCGACATAAGCATGGTAATCGAAACGACGCGTTAAAGAGACTAGAGACATGACATACTAATCTAGCGTCACTTTGACGCACACTTTGCTTAATATAACCTAACAATGATTAGGTAATTGGAACGACGCATTAAAGAGACTTGTGACACGACATAGTAATCTAGCGTCACTTCTAATGCACACTTTTATATAAACTAACCATGCTTAGGTAATTCGGACGACGCGTTAGAGACACTTGTGACGCGACATAAGCATGGTCTTCGAAATAACGGGTTAAAGACACTTTTCACGCACACTTTGCGTATTATAACCTAACCACGCTTAGGTAATCGAAACGACGCGTTAAAGAGACATGAGACGCGACATAGTAATCTATTAACACTTTTAACGCACACTTTGCGTAAAATAACCAAACCATGCTTAGGTAATCGAAACGACGCGTTAAAAAGAATTGAGACACGACATACCAATCTAGCATCACTTTGTACGCACTCTTTGTGTAATTTAACCTAACCATGCTTAGATAATCGGAAAGACGCGTCAAAAGGATTTCAGACGCGACATACTATTTAATTTTTCACGCACACTTTGCGTAGTATAAACTAACCATACTTAGGTAATTTGAACGATGCGTTTAGAGAGACGCCTTAAAGATATTATAGACGTGACATACTAATCTAACTTCACTTTTCACGCACACTTTGCGCAATATAACCTAACCATGCTTCGGTAATCGGACCGACGCGTTATAGAGACATGAGATGCGACATACTAATCTAGCATAACTTTTCACGCACACTTTGTGTAGTATAACCTAACCATGCTTAGGTGTTGGGAAAGACGCATTAAAGAGACTTGTGACGCGACATAAGCATTGTGACTAAAACGAAGCATTAAAGAGACTTCAAATGCGACATATTAATCTAGCGTCACTTTTTACACAGACTTTACGTAATATAACCTACGATGCTTATGTAATCGAAATGACGCGTTAAAGAGACTTGAGACATGACATACTAATATCGAGTCACTTTTTGCCCACGCTATGCATAATATAACCTAACCATGCTTAGATAATCGGAACGACGCGTTAAAGAGACTTGAGATGCGACATACTAATATAGTGTCACTTTTCACGCACACTTTGTGTAATATAACCTAACCATGCTTAGGTAATCGGAACGACCTTTCGAGAGACTTGTAACACGATATAAGCATGGTAATCGAAACGACGCGTTGAAGAGACTTGAGACGCGACATACTAATCCAGCGTCACTTTTCACGCACACTTTGCATTATATAACCTAACAATGCTTAGGTAAAATTGGAAGGACGCGTTAGAGAGACTTGTGACGCGACATAAGCATGGTAATCGAAACGACGCGTTAACGAGACTTAAGACACGGCATACTAATCTAGCGTCACTTTTCACGCACACTTTGCGTAATATAACCAAACCATGCTTAGGTAATCGAAACGATGCGTGAAAGAGACTTGATACGCGACAAACTAATCTTGCGTCACTTTTGAAACACACTTTGCGTAATATAACCAAACCATGCTTAGGTAATCGGAACGACGCGTTTAAGTAACTTGTGACGCGACATAGTACTCTACCGTCAATTTTAATGGACACTTTGCGTAATATAACCAAACCATGATTAGGTAATCGGAACGTCGCGTTAGACAGACTTGTGACGCGACATAAGCATGCTAAACGAACGACGCGTTTAAGTGAGACGCGACATACTAATCTAGCATCACTTTTCACGCACACTTTGCGTATATAACCTAACCATGATTAGGTAATCGAAACGACGCGTTACAGAAACTTGTGACGCGATATAGTAATCTAGCGTCACTTTCAACGCACACTTTGCGTAATATAACCTAACCATGCTAAGGTAATCAGAACAACGCGTTAGAGAGACTTGTGACGCGACATAGGCATGGTAATCGAGACGACGGGCTAAAGAAACTTAAGACTCGACATACTAAGCTAGCGTCACTTTTCACACTTTGCATAATATAACCTAAGCATGCTTAGGTAATCGAAACGACGCGTTAAAGAGACTTGACACACGACTTACTAATCTAGCGTCACTTTTTATGCACATTTTGCGTAATATAACCTAACGATGCTTAGGTAATCGAAACGACGCGTTAAAGAGACTTGAGACGCCACATAGTAATCTAGTGTCACTTTTAACGCACGCTTTGCGTATTATAACTTAACCATGCTTAGATAATCGGAACGACGCGTTAAAGAGACTTGAGATGCGACATACTAATCTAGCGTCACTTTTCACGCACACTTTTCGTATGTAATTTAACCATGCGTAGGTAATCGGAAAGACGCGTTAAAGAGACTTGTGACGCGACATAGTAATCTAGCGTCACTTTTCACGCACACTTTGCGTAATATAACCTAACCATGCATAGGTAATAAGAACGACGCATTAAAGAGACTTGTGACACGACGTAGTAATCTAGCTTCACTTTTAACGTACACTTACTATTATACTTAAGCATGGTAATCGAAAGGACGCGTTACAGAGACTTGAGACGCGACATACTAATCTAGCGTCACTTTTCACGCACACTTTGTGTAATATAACCTAAGCATGCATATGTAATCGGAACACCGCATTAGTGAGGCTTGTGACGCGATATAAGCATGGTAATTAAAATGAGGCGTTAAAGAGACTTGAGACGCGACATACTAATCCAACGTTAAATTTCACGCAGACTTTGCGTAATATAACCTAGCCATGCTTAGGTAATCGAATCGACGCGTTGAAGAGACTTGAGACGCGACATACTAATCTAGCGTCACTTTTCACGCACACTTTGCGTAATATAACCTGACCATGCTTAGGTAATCGAAACGACGCGTTAAAGAGACTTGAGACGCGAAAAACTAATCTAGCGTCACTTTTCAAGGACACTTTGCGTAAGATAATCTACCGTCACTTTTCATGCACACTTTGCGTCATATAACCTAACAATGCTTAGGTAATCGGAACAACGCGTTAAAGTGACTTGTGATGCGACATAGTACTCTACCGTCAATTTTAACGCACACTTTGCATAATATAACCTAACCATGATTTGGTAATCGGAACGACACGTTTGAGAGATTTGTGACGCGACATAAGCATGGTAGTAAATACGACGCGACTAATCTGGCGTCACTGTTCATGCACACTTTTGGTATATTATCTACCATGCTTAGGTAATCGGAACGACGCGTTAAAGATACTTGTGACGTGACATAGTAATCTAGCTTCACTTTAAACGCACACTTTCCATAGTATAAATTAACCATGCTTAGGTAATTAGAACGACTAGTTAAAGAGACTTGTGACGCGACATACTAATCTAGCGTCACTTTTCACGCACACTTGGCGTAATGTAACCTAACCATGCTTAGGTAATCGGAACGACGCGTTAAAGAGACTTGTGACGCGACATAGTAATCTAGCTTCACTTTTAACGCACACTTTCCATAATATAACCTAACCATGCTTAGGTAATCGAATCGACGCGTTGAAGAGACTTGAAACTTGAGACGCTACATACTAATCTAGCATCACTGTTTACGCACACTTTAAGTATATAACCTAATCATGCTTAGGTAAACGGAACGACGCGTTCAAGAGACTTGTGACGTGACATACTAATCTAGCGTCAGTTTTTACGCACACTTTGTGTAATGTAACCTAACCTTGCTTAGGTAATACGAACGACGCGTTGAAGAGACTTTTGACGCGATATAGTAATCTAGCTTCACTTTTAACGCACACTTTCCATAATATAAATTAACCATGCTTAGGTAATCAGAACGACGCGTTAGAGAGACTTGTGACGCGACATAAGCATGGTAATCGAAACGACGCGTAAAACTTGAGACGCGACATACTAATCTAGAGTAACTTTTCCCATTATAACCTAAGCATGCTTAGGTAATTGGAACAACGCGTTTAAAAAACTTGAGACGCAACATACAAATCTAACGTCATTTTTCACGCACACTTTAAGTAATATAACCTAACCATGCTAAGGAAATCAGAACGACGCGTTAAAGTGACTTGTGACGCGACATAGTACTCTACCGCTAATTTTAACGCACACTTTGCATAATATAACCAAACCATGATTAGGTAATCGGAACGACACGTTTGAGAGACTTGTGACACGACAAAAGCATGGTAATCAAAACGACGCAGTAAAGAGACTTAAGACGCGACTTACTAATCTACCATCACTGTTCACGCACACTTTGTGTATATAACCTAACCATGCTTAGATAATTTGAACGACGCATTAAAGAGACTTGTGACGCGACATACTAATCTAGGGTCACTTTTCACGCACACTTTGCGTAATATAAGCTAACCATGCTTAGGTAATCAGAACGACGCGTTAAAGAGACCTGTGACGCGACATAGTAATATAGCTTCACTTTTAACGCACACTTTCCATAATATAAATTAACCATGCTTAGGTAATCAGAACGACGCATTAGAGAGACTTGTGACGTGACATAAGCATGGTAATGGAAACGACGCGTTAAAGAGACTTGAGACGCGACATACTAATCTAGAATCACTTTTCCCGCACAATTTGCGTAATATAACCTAACCATGCTTAGATAATCGGAACGATGTGTTAAAAGAAACTTGTGATAGGAATCTAGCGTCACTTTTAACGCACACTTTGCGTAATATAACCTAACAATGCTTAGGTACTCGTAACGACGCGTTAGAGAGACTTGTCACACGACATAAGCATGGTAATCGAAACAACGGGTTAAAGACACTTGAGACGCGACATACTAATCTAGCGTCACTTTTTACAGACATTTTGCGTAATATAACTTAACGATGCTTAGGTAATCGGAACGACGCGTTAAAGAGACTTGAGACGTGACATACTAATCTAGCGTCACTTTTAACGCACACTTCGCGTAGTATAACCTAACCATGCTCAGGTAATCAAAACGACGCGTTGGAGAGACTTGTGACGCTACATAAGCATGCTACATACTAACCATGCATGGTAATCGAAACGACGGGTTAAAGAAACATGAGACGCTACATACTAATCTAGCGTCACTGTTCACGCACACTTTGCATAATATAACCTAACCATGCTTAGGTCGATACGACGCGTTAAAAAGACTAGAGACGCGACATACTAATCAATTGTCCCTTTTAACGCACACTTTGCATAATATAACCTAACCATGCTTAGGTAATCGGAACGACGCGTGAAAAGTGACGCTAGATTAGTATGTCGAGTCACAAGTCTTTTTAACGCGTCGTTCCGATAACCTAAGCATGGTTAGGTTATATTACGCAAAGTGTGAAAAGTGACGTTAGATTAGTATGTCGCGTCTTAAGTCTCTTTAATGCGTCTTTCTTACTTCAGCATGGTTAGGTTATATTACGCAAAGTGTGCATGAAAAGTGATGGTGCATTAGTATGTCCCGTCTCAAGTCTCTGTAACGCGTCATTTCGATTACAATGCTTATGTCACGTCACAAGTCTCTCTAACGCGTCGTTCCAATTACCTAACATGGTTAGGTTATACTACGGAAAGTAAGAATTAAAAGTGACGCTAGATTAGTATGTCACATCTCAAGTCTCTTTAACGCGTCGTTCCGATTACCTAAGCATGGTTAGGTTATATTACGCAAAGTGTGCGTGAAAAGTGACGCTACATTAGTATGTCGCGTCTCAAGTCTCTTTTACGCGTTGTTTCGATTACCATGCTTATGTCGGGTAACAATTCTCTCTAACACGTCGTTCCGATTACCTAAGAATGGTTAAGTTATATTACGCAAAGTGTGCATTAAAAGTGACGCTAGATTAGTATGTCCCGTCACAAGTCTCTTTAACGCGTCGATCCGATTACCTATGCATGGTTAGGTTATATTACGCAAAGTGTGCCTGAAAAGTGACGCTCGATTTGTATGTCGCGTCTCAACTCTCTTTAATGCATCTTTTTTTATTACCATGCTTATTTCGCGTCACAAGTCTCTCAAACGCGTCGTTCCGATTACCTAAGCATGGTTAGGTTATATTACGCAAAGTGTGCGTGCAAAGTAACGCTAGATTAGTATGTCGTGTCTCAAGTCTCTTTAACGCTTTGTTCGGATTACCTAAGCATGGTTAGGTAATATTACGCAAAGTGTGCGTGAAAAGTGAAGCTAGATTAGTATGTCGTGTTACCAGTCTCTTGAACTCGTCGTTCCGATTACCTAAGCATGGTTAGGTTATATTACGCAAATTGTGCGTGAAAAGTGACGCCAGATTAGTATGTCGAGTCTCAAGTCTTTTTAACATGTCGGTCCGATTACCTAAGCATGGTTAGGTTATAATACGCAAAGTGTGCGTGAAAAGTGACGCTCGATTTGTATGTCGCGTCTCAAGTCTCTTTAATGCATCGTTTTCGATTACCATGCTTATGTCACGTTAGAAGTCTCTCAAACGCGTCGTTCCGATTACCTAAGCAGGGTTAGGTTATATTACGCAAAGTGTGCGTGCAAAGTAACGCTAGATTAGTATGTCGCGTCTCAAGTCTCTTTAACGCGTCGTTCGGATTACCTAAGCATGGTTAGGTTATAGTACGCAAATTGCGCGTAAAAAGTGAAGCAAGATTAGTAGTATGTCGCGTCACCAGTCTGTTTAACAAGTCATTCCGATTACCTAAGCATGGTTAGGTTATATTACGCAAAGTATTCGTGAAAAGTGACGCTAGATTAATATGTCTCGTCTAATGTCTCTTTAATGTGTCGTTTTAATTACCATGCTTATGCGCGTCATAAATCTCTCTAACACGTCGTTTCGATTATCTAAGCATGGTTAGGTTAAATTACGGAAGTGTGCGTTAAAAGTGACGCTAGATTACTATGTCGCATAACAAAGTCTTTTTAACACGTTGTTCCGATTGCTTAAGCATGGTTAGGTTATATTACGCAAAGTGTGCATGAAAAGTGACGCTAGATCAGTATGTCGGGTCACAAGTCTCTACAACGCGTCGTTCCGACTGCCTAAGAATGCTTAGGTTATATTAGGCAAAGTGTGTGTGAAAAGTGAGGCTAGATTAGTATGTCGCGTCACAAGTCTTTCTAACGCATCGTTTGGATTACCTATGTCTCTCTAACGCGTAGTTCCTATTACCTAAGCATGGTTATGTAAGTTATATTTTGCAATGTGTGCGTGAAAAGTGACGCTAGATTAGTATGTTGTGTCTCAAGTCTATTTAACGCGTCGTTTCGATTCCCATTCTTATGTCGCGTCACAAGTCTCTCTATTGCGTCGTTCTTATTACCTAAGCATGATTAGGTTATATTACGCAAAGTGTGCGTGAAAAATGACGCTAGATTAGTATGTCGCGTCTCAACTCTCTTTAAGGCGTCGCTAGATTGTACCAAGTTTATAATCATGCATAAATCATATAGAAATTCATTTGTAGGGGGCTGAATTTAGGTTAAATGAGTATTAGATATCTGTATAAGTATGTATATGTGATTTTGATGGTGTTTTGTGATTTACATTACTCATTTAGGTGCTCGTTTTGGCAACGACGGTGCAAGTAGAAAGTAAGGCAGCTTGTGATGTGATTTTGGAGTAGTTTTGGTTGTTGTGTGGTGACTTGATCAATATGCTATTTTGATATTCAAAATGTCAAGGTTTATTGTGTTTTAAATGGTTATATATGGTTGTTTTGGAATGCACGAAAGGTGTTCGATGAAATGCCTTATTTAAATATTTTAAATACTACCTTTGGCAAATGTTGTATAAAATGAAAGAAGTTTTGAATTGAATCTATATAATTGTTTGATTTTAGTAAAACTTCGATGCTTTTGATATAATGAGTATTTGTTTATGAACGTGTAATACCTTTCGGCAGTTCAATGGTCGTTTGATTTGGCTAAGTTTTGAATGAGAATTTGAAATGGTTTTACTATTGAATTGTATTGCATTTTGATGCAATGATTTGAGATTTCTTTTTATATGATATGCTTACTCTGTAATGGTAAATATTTGAGTGGTGCTGAATTGTGATATGCACCTGGTTATGTGCTGAGTTAGTTATATGCACATGTGAGATATTGTGAGTGTCTATGCGCATTTGACACAGGGCACTTGATTGATGGTCAGTGGAGGGAGAAGGGCTGAGCCGTGCTAATGATGGAGAAGGGTTAGCCATCAAGTGTTCCTAGATTTGTTGGTTAGACTGTAGATTAGTGTTGTGTTCCTGATTACATGTCTATGGTTTATATTATTGTTACAGGGTAATATATCAATCTTATAATTGATGATTGATACGAACTACATTTCATATTTAAAGTGAAATTGTTTTGATATCGTTTATATTTGTAAATGTGTTTGTGATGAATTTTACAAGTATTTTGTGTTGTATTGAACTGTTTTCTAGTATTCGTTATTATATGATATACTTACTTTAAGTATATAAATGTTTTATGCTTGTTATGTCTATTCACTGAGATTTCGCTCATTTTAGTTGTTTTAAAACCTTTTCAGTTAGCAAGGCAATCTACAGTACAGTTGACTAGAGAGGGAGTTGGGCTTAGAGTTTGGGCTTGAGACATAGAGGTTGACCACATCTCCGAGTTTTGAGATGCCTTGATGTTTTGGTTTATAATAAACGTATTTGTACTTATAGATGTATTTTGAATCATATGTATAAAAGTTTGTAACAATCCTTAGTTTTCATACAGTGGTTTAATTAAAATGTTGTATAAAAGGTTTTTATATATTTGTGCTTAATTATTTATAGAACACATTTTAAAATTTTGATTTGGAGATAAATATATTTTAAATAACCGTCAATCTCATGCTAAGTAAGGCGAGGTATGACAATTTTGGTATCAGAGCTTCGGTTTGATGGTCATGTAGACTCGTCACTTTTGGTTTTTGATATTTTATTTTATTTAATTTTGATTATAGGACCATGGAAGCTCAAGGTCATGGAGATAGGTTTTGTCAACGTGAGAATGTTGGCCAACAGGGTAGGAATGTAGAAGATGAGGCAGAGTCTAGGGGTAGTACTAATCATGAACTAGAGTCTGAGGCTAGGGCTCATGTAGTTAATCAACCAGTACCTCCTGTACCCCCAGTTGTACCTATTCTACAGCTAGATCCTGGTATCTTAGCACAAACTATCATTGCTACTCTACAAGCTCAAGACACAAGAAGAAAACATGGGGATATCATTGAACATGCTAAAAAGTGTGGAGCATTTGATTTTCATGGCTCCATTGATTCCAAAGAAGCAGATAGATGGCTTAGAGCTACAGATAAGTCATTTAATACTTTAGAGCTGACAGATGCGCAGAAGGTCAGTAATGTTTATGGGTTGCTACATGATACAGCAGATGCATGGTTTGGTAGGATCAGATTGCTCTTAGGAGATCAGTTGACCTGGGAGATATTCAAGACCGAGTTTCGCAGGGAGTTTTTAACTGAAGCATACAATGCAGAAAGGCAGGATGAGTTTATTGCTCTAAAGCAAAGTTCAATGGCAGTGCGGGAACACATCGATAAATTTGAAGAACTTTACAAGTTTGCTTCAGAAATCTTTCCTACAGAAGCTCAAAAATGTTACAGATTCAAAGAGGGGCTGCAAACTGTTTTGAAGAATGAACTATCATTGTATGAGGGAACAAAGTTTAGAAGCTGGGTGGAGAAGGCGATAGAAAAAGAAAAGCTGAGAGAAGAGCTTGAACAAGAGAGTAAACAAAAAGCTTTTGTTTGGACTAGAAAACAAGGGGGATTTAACAAGGGAACTAGCTCATTTCAACAAAGAAAATCAGATACTGGAGGATCTAGAGGTAATAGAATACCCTGGTCTTGGTCTGGTTCACAGAGACCTCAGTCACATGATAGAAATTTCTCAGTGAGACAACAAACATCTAGTGTTGGCAGTGTGGCTAGCAAGCAGAGATCCATAACTTGCTTTGAATGTGGTGGCATGGGACATATTAGGAGGCATTGTCCTAGTATGGCACAATTTAGCTCGGGTCGTGGTACAGGCTTCCAAGGTACTGCAAATAGAGGTGGTCGAACGTCAGGCTTTGATAGAGGTTCAGGTCGAGGTTCTGGCTTTAATGCGAATAAGGAAGGTGGAGCCTCAACTTCAACACAACCTATGCAAGGTACTCAGAATACTAGACCTGCTATACAACCTAGAGTATTTGCTTTGACTCAACAAGAGGCAGCGGCTTCTCCAGATGTTATTTCTGGTTGGTTGACTATCTTTGGTAGGGATGCTTATGTTTTAATTGACCCTGGTGCAACACATTCTTTCATTGTGTCATCATTCATATCATGCATACCTCGAGACAAGAGTGTGATGAACCATGCTTTAGTTGTAGATTTGCCGGTGGGTCAGTCAGTAGTTTGTCAACATGTTTATAAAGATTGTGAGATACAGATTGAGGATCATAAGTTTGAGGTAGATTTAGTTCCTTTAGCACTTCAGATGTTTGATGTTATATTTGGTATGGATGTTTTATCCAAATACAAAGCAGTTGTTGACTGTTATAGAAAGAGGGTGCATTTTCAATTACCAGAACATGGTGAAGTTGTATTCAAAGGTGAGAAACGTTCAGAACACTATGGAATGGTATCATCTTTAACTGCTACAAGAATATTGAAGAAGGGTTGTGAAGCATACTTGGCATATGTTATAGATACAGAAAAAGAAGGGGTAAAACTTGAAAATATTCATGTTGTGAATGAATTTGCTGATGTATTTCCTGATGATCTACCAGGCTTACCACCAGATAGAGAGATTGAATTTAGTTTTGATTTGCTATCAGGCACTAACCCTATTTCTCAAGCTCCGTATAGAATGGCTCCGATTGAGTTGAAAGAACTAATGGTGTAGTTGCAAGAATTGCTTGATAAAGGTTACATTAGACCTATTTTTTCACCTTGGGGAGCTCCGGTGTTATTTGTGAAAAAGAAAGATGGAATTATGAGATTGTGTATTGATTACAAACAGCTGAACAAGGTTACAATTCGCAACAAGTATCCATTGCCTCGAATAGATGACTTATATGATCAATTACAAGGAGCTTGAGTATTCTCCAAGATTGACTTGAGATCTGGTTATCATCAATTGAAGATTAAGAATCCAGATGTTCCTAAGACTGCATTTAGGACTCGATATGGTCACTAAGAATTTATTGTTATGCCATTCGGGTTAACTAATGCTCCAGCTGCTTTCATGGATTTGATGAATAGAGTTTTCAAGCCTTATCTAGATAGCTTTGTGATTGTATTCATCGATGATATCTTAGTGTATTCTAGATCTGAGGAGGAGCATGCAGAACACTTAAGACTTGTTTTGCAGACTTTAAGAGAAAAACAGTTGTACGCCAAGTTTAACAAGTGTGAGTTCTGGTTAGAGAAAGTTGTATTTCTTGGCCATGTTATCTCAGCAGAGGGAATTTATGTTGATCCTAAAAAGGTGGAAGCTATCATTAACTGGAATTCCGAGTAATGTACATGAGGTACGCAGTTTTCTAGGTTTGGCTGGTTATTACAGACGGTTTGTAAAAGACTTTTCTATTATTGCCTCACCATTAACAAAGCTACTAAGAAAAGATGTGAAGTTTGTGTGGAGTCAACAATTTCAAAATAGCTTCGATGCTTTGAAAGATTGTTTAACTTCAGGTTCAGTTTTGACACTTCCAGTTACAGATTTGGGGTATGTTGTATATAGTGATGCTTCCAAGAATGGGTTGGGTTGTGTATTAATGCAGCAGGGAAAGGTAATTGCTTATGCTTCAAGGCAGTTAAGACCACATGAATTGAATTATCCTACACATGATCTAGAACTTGCACCAGTGATATTTTCTTTGAAGATATGGAGACATTACCTATATGGCGAGAAATGTCTTATCTACACTGATCATAAAAGTTTGAAGTACATACTGAGTCAGAAAGAATTGAATCTGAGACAAAGAAAATGGATAGAACTTCTAAAAGATTATGATCTTACTATAGAGTATCACCCTGGAAAAGCTAATGTAGTAGCTGATGCCCTTAGTAGGAAATCTTCAGGTAATCTGTTTTATATACACACGGTAAAGATTCCATTATTGCTTGAACTAAGAAGACTTAATGTAGAATTATGTGAAAGTGAAAATGGAGCTTTATTAGCTACTTTGAAGGTTCGTCCTATTTTGATTGAAAGAATTAGGAATGCTCAGAATGAAGATGACAAATTAGTGAAAATAAAGGGTGAAGTTCAACAAGATAACAGAAATGATTTCAAAGTTTCTGATGATGGGACTCTACTATACAAGGGTAGCTTAGGTGTTCCTAATATTTATATATTGAAAAGAGAAATAATGGAGGAAGCACACAATTCAGCCTATGCTATGCATCCGGGGAGTACAAAAATGTATCGTACTTTGAAGGAAAACTACTGGTGGTCGGGAATGAAGAAAGAAATTGCAGAATTTGTGTCTAGATGTTTAACATGCCAGCATGTTAAAGCAGAGCACCAGCATCCAGTAAGTTTGCTACAACCACTTTCATTCAGGAAATGGGAACATGTGACTATGGATTTTGTTGTTGGGTTACCTAGGACTCAACATGGACATGATGCGATATGGATTATTGTTGATAGACTAACAAAATCAGCACACTTTCTTCCTATAAAGGTAAACTATCCTCTTGATAAACTTGTTGAGATTTACACTAGGGAGATAGTTAGACTGCATGGTGTTCCATATTCTATTGTGTCTGATAGGGATCCGAGATTTACATCTAGATTTTGGCAAAGCTTACAGCAAGCTTTAGGTACTAAATTGAAATTCAGTACATCGTTTCACCCTCAGACAGATGGGCAATCAGAATGGACTATTCAAACTTTGGAGGATATGATACGTGCATGCATGATTGAATTTCAGGGTAGTTGGGATAAATATGTGCCACTCATGGAATTTGCATACAACAATAGTTATCATTCAAGTTTGGGAATGGCTCCATATGAAGCATTGTACGGTAGAAGATGCAGAACACCAGTGTGTTGGGATGAAATTGGGGAAAACAGTTAATAGGCCCAGAAATTATTCAAATCACTGCATAAAAAGTACAATTTATCAGAGATCGCCTGAAGGAGTCCCAAGATAGACAAAAGAGCTATGCTGATTTGAAGAGGAAGCCGATTGAGTATAGTGTGGGTGATAAAGTGTTTCTCAAGATTTCTCCATGGAACGGGATACAAAGATTTGGCAAGCGAGGGAAACTATGTCCAAGATTCATTGGTCCATATGAAGTAATTGAAAAGATTGGTCCAGTGGCTTACAAATTAGCCTTACCTCAAGAGTTATTGCAGATTCATAGCGTTTTTCATGTTTCAATGCTATGAAGATACAAGAGTGATCCTAGTCACGTCTTGCAGGTTCAACCTATAGAGCTAAAGAATGATTTATCATATGAAGAAGAACCAGTTACTATTTTAGCAAAGGAAGATAAAGAGTTAAGAAATAAGGTTATCCCTCTAGTACAGGTATTGTGGAAACATCACGGAAGTGAGGAAGCAACCTGGGAGCGAGAGGAAGATATGAGAAGTCGATACCCTCATCTATTCTAGATTAATTTCGAGGACGAAATTTCCTAAGGTGGGGAGAATTGTCATAACCGTAACCTAATATCGTTTAGAATTCATTACTTAATTTCATTTAGAATTCATTATGCATTGCATATTATGTATAATTATTATAAAAGAGAAATTGAATTAAGGATATAGGCATTTTAGATGTCAAAATTTAAATTGAAAACAAAAATTACGATTATTTAAATTGAGTTGATGTAATTGAATAAAATAAAAGACTCGAGGATTAAAAGATATGGAAAGTATATCATTGAGGGCTTAAGAGGATATTAGTATGGAGTATATCTATCTACATATAAATGTCAAGATTAACCTTAAGGATTTATCAAGTGTTAAGGTTAAACACCTATCCTATTTTGGTAAATTCATAATGTTTATGAGTATATAAAAGAGAATAAGAGAAAGGCATAGCCAATTTTCCCTAATTAAAATTTCCAAAGCTTCATTCTCAGAGTTCTTGTGGTCTAGGAAGGGATTCATGATAAATTGGTAAGTAATTTCTTCAAATTAGCTTGTGTAGAACTAACTAAATGACTTATTCATATTTCTACATGAAATAGGATAATCCATTTATTTATTATTCTTCTTTGTATTATCTTTTTTTTCTAACTTTCATTTTTGAATTTTTTTTTGAATTTTACTTTAATAATTTAATAAAAAGAAAGAGTTTTTACCGTTATAAATTCCCCAAAAATCCGTTATAATTTATAATCTGATCCGTCCATTTTTTTTAGTAAAAAAGGGAGTCCCATGAGATATAGAAATATGCAAGACTCTCTATTTTCTATATTCTATGTTCTGGTTTTGAATCCAGAAATTGCAACTTATTGCGAGTGATGTATATTCAGTTCTATAAATCCAAATTGAGTAATTCTTGATTCCAAAGAAACTGTAGAGTGTCTCCTACAACTTTTGTTCTTTATGTTTGGTCTGATTCTGTCGTTTTGATACCTAAATTGACCGTAACATTTTATTGCTTCAGCTGTGAAGACAGTCTGAGCACACCTCACTAAAACCGGTATAACTTATTGCTCAGATGTCGAAATGATGAAATTCTTTTTGATTTGGATTCTAGACTGAAAGCGATAAAAGTTCACCGAAGGGTTTTTTAAAATGTTATCTATACTCTGAACAGGACATGTTTCATTAAAGGCTTAATGTTCTGCCTAATAAGGCAGATTTGGTACCAAGTTTATAATCATGCATAAATCATATAGAAATTCATTTGTAGGGGCTGAATTTAGGTCAAATGAGTATTACATATCTGTATAAGTATGTATATGTGATTTTGATGGTGTTTTGTGATTTACATTACTCATTTAGGTGCTCGTTTTGGCAACGACGGTGCAAGTAGAAAGTAAGGCAGCTTGTGACGTGATTTTGAAGTAGTTTTGGTTGTTGTGTGGTGACTTGATCAATATGCTATTTTGATATTCAAAATATCAAGGTTTATTGTGTTTTAAATGGTTATATATGGTTGTTTTGGAATGCACGAAAGGTGTTCGATGAAATGCCTTGTTTAAATATTTTAAATACTACCTTTGGCAAATGTTGTATAAAATGAAAGAAGTTTTGAATTGAATCTATATAATTGTTTGATTTTAGTAAAACTTCGATGCTTTTGATATAATGAGTATTTATTTATGAACGTGTAATACCTTTTGGCAGTTCAATAGTCGTTTGATTTGGTTAAGTTTTGAATGAGAATTTGAAAAGGTTTTACTATTGAATTGTATTGCGTTTTGATGCAATGATTTGAGATTTCTTTTTATATGATATGCTTACTCTGTAATGGTAAATATTTAAGTGGTGTTGAGTTGTGATATGCACCTGGTTATGTGCTGAGTTAGTTATATGCACATGTGAGATATTGTGAGTGTCTATGCGCATTTGACACAGGGCACTTGATTGATGGTCAGTGGAGGGAGAAGGGCTGAGCCGTGCTAATGATGGAGAAGGGTTAGCCATCAAGTGTTCCTAGATTTGTTGGTTAGACTGTAGATCAGTGTTGTGTTCCTGATTACAGGTCTATGGTTTATATTATTGTTACAGGGTAATATATCAATCTTATAATTGATGATAGATACGAACTACATTTCATATTTAAAGTGAAATTGTTTTGATATCGTTTATATTTGTAAATGTGTTCGTGATGAATTTTACAAATATTTTGTGTTGTATTGAAATGTTTTCTAGTATTCGTTATTATATGATATACTTACTTTAAGTATATAAATATTTTATGCTTTTTATGTCTATTCACTGAGCTTTCACTCATTTTAGTTGTTTTAAAACCTTTTCAGTTAGCAAGGCAATCTACATTACAGTTGACTAGAGAGGGAGTTGGGCTTAGAGTTTGGGCTTGAGACATAGAGGTTGGCCACATCTCCGAGTTTTGAGATGCCTTGATGTTTTGGTTTATAATAAACGTATTTGTACTTATAGATGTATTTTGAATCATATGTATAAAAGTTTGTAACAATCCTTAGTTTTCATACAGTGGTTTAATTAAAATGTTGTATAAAAGGTTTTTATATATTTGTGCTTAATTAATTATAGAACACGTTTTAAAATTTTGAATTGGAGATAAATATATTTTAAATTAAGGCGAGGTATGACACTTGAGATGCGACATACTAATCTATTGTCGCTTTTTACGCACACTCTTCGTAATATAACCTAACTATTGTTAAGTAAATGGAATTAGGCGATAGAGAGACTTGTGACGCAACATAATCATGGTAATCGATACGACGTGTTAAAGAGACTTGAGACGCGACATGCTAATCTAGCGTCACTTTTCACACAGACTTTGCGTAATATAACCTAACCATGCTCAGGTAATCGAAACAACGCGTTAAAGAGACTTGAGATACGACATACTAATCTACCGTCACTTTTCACGCACACTTCGCGTAATATAACCTCACCATGCTTAGGTAATGGAAACGACGCGCTAAAGAGACTTGAGATGCGACATACTAATCTAGCGTCACTTTTCACGCACATTTTGCGTAATATAACCTAACCATGCTTAGGTAATCGGAACGACGCGTTAATGGGACTTGTGACGCGACATATTAATCTAGCGTCACTTTTCACGCACAATTTGCGTAATATTTATGCTTGGATAGTCGGAACAACGCGTTAAAGAGACTTGTGACGCGACATAAGCATGGTAATCGAAACGACGCGTTAAAGAGACTTGAGATGAGACATACTAATCTATTGTCACTTTTCACGCACACTCTGCGTAATATAACCTAACCATGCTTAGGTAATCGGAACGAGGCGTTAAAGAGACTTGTGACGCGAAATAATCATGGTACTCGAAACGACGTGTTAAGAGACTTGAGAAGAAACATACTAATCTAGCGTCACTTTTCAAGCACAGCTCACATAATATAACCTAACAATGCTTAGGTAATCGGAACGACGCGTTAGAGAGACTTGTGACGCGAGATAAGCATGGTAATCGAAATGACACGTTAAAGAGACTTGAGACACGACATACTAATCTACCGTTCAATTTTCACGCACACTTTGCGTAATATAACCTAACCATGCATAGGTTATCGGAACGATGCGTTAAAAATACTTCAAACGCGACATACTAATCTATTGTTACTTTTAACACAAACTTTGCGTAATATAAACTAACCTTGCTTAGGTAATCAGAAAGACGCATTAAAGTGACTTGAGACACGTCATACAAATCTAGCATCACTTTTTACATACTCTTTGCGTAGTATATCTTAACCATGTTGTTGGTGCAGCGGGACGTGAGGGTCCGAATCGTTTATTTCAATTCAAAATTGGAATTCCAACAATTCGGATCCTGAAATTGATCATATCAATAACAAATGGATCGTCGTATCATCTAGTAATTAAAGCATGCATCTAGAAACCGTAAGAAGAATACCTATGTCGATTCTCGAACGATTCTTGTAGTCCCGATAGTACGGCGACCTCAAGCTCGTCCACACGAGTATGCGTCTGATTGAATGCTCGCCTTGAAGTAATCTGCAAGAGTTTCTCTTGCCGAGCAACCCTAAGTTCAAACTCTCGCCTCAATTATGTCTTTGTTGGGATGTATGAAAAACTTTCTCCAAGCTTTTCTGTGATTGATGACTACTTGAACTCCTTCAAATATGCTCTCTTAAGTGTAGTGTGTATAGAATGAGCAAAGACAACCTCTATTTATAGGGTAGAGCTTTGCTTAAGAATGCAACACCTCACATGCTAGGTGTCACACACCAAGCAAAGGTGTTGCCACATATCACGACCCCCAAATAGATATGAATGTTTCGATGCATTCTTTAAGAACCAATGTTCATAATTACCGTACACTCAAAATTCCATTCATCTAAGATTTCGATTTCGACTAGTGTCACGGTTAAGTCAAACACTGTTTGTCTTGATCATATGACCTCATCTCAGTTCTTATTCTTGATAAATATGACTTCCACTAGAAACAACTTTCTAAGTAAGTCATATACACCTGCGCAGGTTCTATCATCCATCAAGATCAATTTGAGATAGCATAGAATCTTTTCTCCGTTCATCCGGAGTGATAAATCCTCTCTTGGTTAAACCCCTATCTCCATATACAACTAACTAGAGCCAACACATCTCGCGACCCTAGCTCATGAAAGATCTAGGGATAAGGAGTATTAAACTCTAATCACCTATATACAAGATAGTGTCACCGCAAGTCAAAGGACATATGTACAATTATGAAATAGATGACATTAAATTGACTTTGATGAAATACCATGTATAAGTCATCTGGCGTCACTTGTTCGACTCACTCAAACCCTTTGAGTGTCCATATGTTTATTCTGATACCTATCAAGCAGTATGAGACTCACTGCTTACTATAATTAGTAACTCTTTATTAATCAGGAGAATAAACAGAGGTGACGATCTTTCCGAGATAATGCGATGCCCTTACTCGTAGGACACCATCGATCGTGAACGGTTATTTAGATCACTTGTATAATAGAATATGTCACTCATATTCTCAACACCTTAAGAATAGATTCTATCACATTATGATAAGGACAATATGCAATAAATAAACACTTAGTTGATGAGGTACTTAGTTCAGATAAAACATATATATCATTGCCAATGGGATTTGTTTATACAAGTATAAATACAAAATGGCCCTAGGGCACATACTACTAACAATCTCCCACTTGCACTAGTGCCATTGGCTACTATATCTAAGCCCCATCTTCTCAAGATGTAAATCTAATTGACTCTGGGTCATGGGCTTTGTCAGTGGGTCAGCCGTGTTATCGGCTGATGCTATCTTTTTGAAAGACACATCTCCCTTTCCAACAATCTCTCGGATGATATGATAGCGCCTTTCTATGTGTTTGGATTTCTGGTGAGACCGGGGTTCCTTTGCCTGGGCTATAGCACCATTGTTGTCGCAGAAAAGAGGAACCGTCGACTCAATGGTAGGAACCACACGAAGTTAAAAAACGAACTTCTTAATCCAAACAGCTTCCTTTGCAGCATTTGATGCCGCAATATACTCGGCTTCTGTGGTGGAATCCGCAGTGGTTTCTTGTTTGGAACTCTTCCAACTCACCGCTCCTCCATTACATATGAATACGAATCCGGATATAGACTTACGATCGTCAATATCTGATTGAAAATCAGAATCTGTAAAGCCGTCTATTTGTAGATCACCTCCTCCATATGTTAAGATCATATCTTTAGTCCTTCTCAAGTACTTAAAGATATTCTTAACAGTCATCCAGTGTTCCGAACCTGGATTGGATTGATATCGACTAGTTAAACTAACCGCATAGGCAATATCCGGCCTGGTACACAACATAGCATACATAAGACTTCCAATTGCCGAAGCATATGGCATCTTTGCCATTTCATCTCTTTCCTCAGATGTCTTTGGAGACATATCCTTTGAAAGGTGAATTCCATGCCTAACGGGAATCAGTCCTCTCTTAGAATTTTCCATATTGAACTTCTTCAATATCTTTTCTAAGTAGAGCCTTTGGGAGAGACCTATTATTCTCTTAGATCTATCTTTATAGAGTCTAATACCGAGAATGTAAGTTGCTTCTTTGTCACGACCCAAAATATTGAGCCGCAACCGGCGCTAGGGAACGGGAGTGGTAGCTCCGGAACCCGTAGCAAGCCTAAAATCACAAATAATTTTTCGCAAATAATATAAACAAACAGCGTAACACAACAGAAGCAAATATATAACATATATAAACATTTACACTAACTGTTCTGTTAACCTCGCGGGCTCTAGTTACCGTACCCTGTACGAACTGGCCTCGCGGTACTATATACATCAGTTAGTGTCTCAAAACATCACACCGACATCTGCGGCCGTGGATCATATACTAAACACGTAGCCTATCAAAATGCATATAAAACAATGACAGCAGTTAATATATACAATCAAAATGAACTGTTGTCTAGGCTACTATACTATCGACAAAGGACCACTACTGCAGCATTCACAGAAGTCAAAAACTAACATATACAGCTGACTTCTGGACTTCAAAGTTGGCCTCTAGCTAAGTCCACAAGCTAAGCACCTGAAAGACATCAAAGGTGAGGGATCAGTATTTGGGAAAATACTGAGTGAGTTTGCATTTACTAACGGTATTATCATAAAAACATAGCATCGCATTTCAAGAAACAATAATATAAAACATATAAATATGTATTTGATCCGTACGAAATTAATGTCCTAGCATGCGACACATTTCTCGAATAATCATTATCATTCAACCCAATCGTAAATATCAATCGCGAGTCTAACTCGCTGGTGGCCCAGCCACTAGATACGGGGACTCCAGACTACACCGTAGCCGAGTACTCACTTGTATCAAAAACCCAATCGTAAATATCAATCGCGAGTCTAACTCGCTGGTGGCCCAGCCATGTAAATTTTATAATCATCATCAGCTCCCAGCTGTGTCAAGTCATTTCTCAAATGCAAATATACTAGACTGACTCGATACTGGTGATCACACAGCCTATTGACACCCAATAGGTAGCTAGTTTCTTCGGATCGCATACTAGTTCTCGTATATAGAAATTAATAAAGCATATACATTTCCATCAATTATATAACATGCGATGCGTATAAACAGTATATGTATATCTATACAAAATAACTTTATATATATATATAATACATGAAAGTAAAATGCAACTCACAGTGACCGCTATCCAAGTAATGATGTGGTCGATCTGATAGTACACTCTCGCTAGTCCGCGTCTACTGACCCCACTATTTGCTGACACGTCTGACAAATTGTTTAATGATTAGACGTGCACCTTATACTTTAATACGTATGATATTTTTAAGTTCTAGAGTTTAGTTTTATTTTTAACGTTATTTATGATCTCATTATTCCTTTATCATAATTGCGATATCTCGAACTCTATTTCTCGTATTCGAGAAACGTATAATATCCTTGACATTTTTTGTTATCGTAGCTCACGTAAAACGCCGAGCTAAAACTTTACTTTTTAATTTATCGGGTTTCTTAATCATTTTTAGGATCTAATATTGAAATATCAAAATCCCATTTCTTTTAAGGCTAAATGTCCATTTTAATCCCTCGACAAAAATTTCGTTTTAGTCCCTCGTGGCCTACTGCGTGTCCGCACAAGGTGGTGTGCATTCGCACACCGGTGTGCGTTCGCACACCGGTGTGCGTTCGCACACTTTGGTTGTGCGTGCGCACACCTTCACTGGTGTGCGTCTGCACACCTTCACTGGTGTGCGTCCGCACACAATCACAGGTGTGCGTTCGCTCACCACGGGTGTGCGATCGCACACCTCGTGCGATCCACACGCAGTCCCGGAAACGTCGTTTCCGGGCTTCCTGTCGTGCTATCACTTGCCACACACACCAAACACCTCGTTTCCGACAAAACCCGTATCTTCGTTTTTCCAAAAACGTTAAAAACGATCCAAAATCATTAAATTCTTAATTATAACTAAAACGGCTATATATTCGAATTTTCTACCAAATACCGAGATATTTACCTTAAAACGAAGCTTAATATTGATAGAGAATTCGATTCTGAAGAAATTGCCGCTTGAATCACTTGAATCGGACGTCGAACGGCGAAACGGCGGCGAAACGAAACCGATCGATGGATTTCTCTTGTCTCTGTCTCTGGATGCTTCTCTTCCTCTATCTGATTCATATTTCTTTCCTTATATATATCTTGGCTAAAATGCCACTTTGATCCTTGTTCTTTTTGTTTGTTATCATTTATCTTTTAAACTTTTCTATCGTACGATTTAGTCCATAGCTAAATTGTTAACTTCTTTTAAGATGACTTATACGTATTATTTATTCCCGATAAATAATACGGAACTCGATATTAACACTTTCTAGTCAAAATCCAATATTACTATTTTCGACACAAAGTGGCTAAATTACCACTTTGGTCCCTGTACCTCATTTTAGACTTTTCTTGACATTCTTCCTTTTAATTCCAATTCTAACTTTAGAATTGAAATATATTATTAAATTCATTCGTCATCATCTTTTCCAAAACCGACCTACTAAAACTTATTTATCGGAAAACTTTCCGGTAACGCCACTCTGGCGAATCGAAACTGGACACGTGGTCCAATTTTTGGGGTATTACATTCTTCCCCCCTTATAAAAATTCGTCCTCGAATTTTCATAAATCTTGTTGGGATCTAAACTTATCCTTATTGCCTCCTTAGCGTCCATTAATACATATTAGTTGTATCTTTTCTTGTTCTTTAACTTTTACTTCTTTTCTCATAACTTCCTGTCTTGTATAGCTGTTTGCTGTCACATCGTTGAAAATTCTCTTATTGGTACCTTCGTCTTATCTATTATCTTTTCCAAAATAGTATGATCCTTCGACGTATTCTTGATATTGTAGTCCTTACATCATTGCTACCTAGTTGGCACTAATCATAATCTAATGTTTTCTCAATTCATCATTTCATTCTTAGTAGCCATAGGGTTGCTACTCGTCTCCTTGATACGTGAATAGTCACGACGTGTTGACTCCATCTTTAATAACGTACTTACTTTACGCCTATTCCTATGAATATTTTCTCTTGTAATCATAACTTACAGTTATGATCTTTCCTATCGTCTGTAGTTATCACCTTCCTTTCTTAACTGGTTCTTGTCAGTTTTCACTCCTTGCTGTCATTATCTGACACTTTGTTCTTTATTATTCAATTTTCTTCAACTTACTTTACGTCTAATACATTCACTATCTCTTAATATAGCTAAGCCTGATACATCCTTTACTATATTTGATCTCTTCTTCCCTTGCTCTTTTTAAACTATTGTAAACTTCATGTCACTTGTTGACTATGATCTTTCATTCCTTTTTCCGTTACCCTAAATGTTTCACTTCACGTTACCCTTAATCGTGTAACTTATACAACCTTCTTCTTTGACTGATACTATTCGTATCCTCATTTTCTTATCTGCTTCACCTATTCTCTAATTACTCTAATTGACTTAACAATTAAAATTGTCTCTTCTTTACATCCTAATTCCTTATTCTTGTTGACCTCTTAAGAACCTTATGGGTTTCTTTAACAGTTAACCTTTTCGAGGACTTTTCTCGTTAATTAGCTTTCGTTTAACTTCTTTCTTTATCCTTAACTTTTAACTAACTTCATTTTCAATGGATCTATTAGATCTTTAATAACTTATTTATTTCCTTAATTGTCATTCTTTATTAGTATACAATCAACTTCCTTTCTCATCTTATACTTCTTCTTCTTACTTTCGGTTAGCTTCATAACTTCATTCTCATTTCCCAAGGTATCATCTAAACACAACCCACTCCTATCTGTCCAATAGTAATAAAGTATTACTTTATTCTTTACTTACTGTATTCACTGTATCTTTCCTTCGTTTATAATAGCTCCATAATTGCTATTTTATTCTAATAATCTGGCCTTCTGACGTATCTCTTACATTTATTAACACGTACACCTATACGTGTGCTTTTCTGCTTATGTTAGAATTTTACGCTTAACCTTTCTCCATTCTGTTAACGCAACTTATAGTTCATGATGCTGATATTAGTTACTTCACCTAATATCAGTCATATAGCATCATTATCTCTCTTGATTTATATATATCTCTTCTTCTTTCTACTTCTATATTCTTCGAACACTGGTATTATAAGGTTGTATATCCTTTAAATATCACTTGATGTTCATCATTCATATTACCATCTTTTCGTCCTTCGTTCAATCATAAGGATAAATATTGTATCCTTAAGTATTGCCAGTGCATTGCAGCTTATCTGCATATGCTCTCCGGCGATAAGTCCTTATTCACATTCTTCTTTAGCTCTACTAGCTTCGTTGCAATAATTATTAACATGGCTTTATTCTGTTATTGGAGTTTCTTTTACAATTTTTATTCTTATTTAATAAGAATCTTTTATTCTTCGTCGCAGGGCTTTATATCCGAGTTTACTTACTGAACAAAACGACTTTAAAACTTCTTTTGGCTGCGCAGCTCTTTCTAAACCACTTTTCATAAATCATTTAAAATCGTTAGTACAATTTTTGCTCAGAGTGATGACACCTCTCATCACCAAGGAGTTGCTCAAAATTGCATTTTCTTTATCATTATAAAGATACGATGCATGATCTACATTTTGAAAAATCATTTTCTTATGCATTCCTATCATGATTATGCAATGTCATATGTGATGTCTGAGCACAATTATATCTTGAAAAATCATAAAAACTTTCAAAATCTTCATAAAATCGTAAGTCCTACTCTAGATTATACGCTCTGCGACTATTAACGGCTTTCTTTATACTTATTGGGTACATTTCAAATTTTTGTATTGCTGTCATTTTTCTGTCATTTACAGACTGTTCGTCTGTCACATCACTTCTTTCTTCATATCTCCGATAACTCAATTAAATTCAGAATTTTCTACTGTAGTACTCACCACATTCGTTTCTGCAACATTCTATTCTACGTCATATATAGACGCAGATACCGATGTTTCACATCAACTTCCTGTAAGTAACCCATCTCTTTCTTCACAGCTTCTAGAACGTAATACAGGAATTACGTTCGCGATAAATGTATGATGTGATATTTATTGTATCATTGTTTCTGAAAGTTATATTTATATATATTTTCTTTCATTTGACACGTATTTAATAACAGCGCTTCCTATAGGTTCTCACTTTCTGAGGTATTATTCTAAAGGCAAAACCTATTACTGACATTCTACTATGCAATGCAGCAATTATATAAACACAATAATACAAACACATAAACACAATACTTAAAGCACGTAAATCACTAATACCTGAAGGTGCCTGGTGCGGAACGTTAGGTTCCCTAATAACTACGCCAGTGTGTCGGCCCCTAATTGTTCTACCGGAATTTCTTCCACCTCTCTGCACGAAATAGGGGTTGGTTCTAATTCTGGAGGACGTACTGACGTAATCTGGGTGATACTCACGTCTAAAGTAATAGGGTCGTACCGGATCACCCGACCATTCATGCTCCGTTTCAATCCTACGGGCCATCGTAGTGAGCGTGCTGAAATGTTCGTCCACATGCTCATACAACTCATCAAACTGAGGTCCTAAACCCCTGACATATCTACGATTAATGGTTCTATTTCTTTCGTTCAGATCAGGGACTCCCTTTGTCATTCGCAGAAAATCAGTAGAGTACGCTCCTACAGTCAACATCCCTCTAGAAAAAGAACGCATCTGCCTTCTAACCTGATTTAGGGCTATTTGCGCCTGACCGTTAGCTATGTCTGCATCTTCCCTCAAATTGCGGTATCTCCGCACACTTGACCAGAAATAGTCACCTCTGTACTCTTCGACATCTAATTCATCTATCTGTTCTTCTTCTTCATACTCTTCTTCCTGGGGATTTTCCCCCTCTGCTTCTTCTTCTAATTCTTCTTCTGGATTCTCCTCACGATCCTCCTCAGGGTCTTCCTCGGGGTCTTCTTCAGGATCCTCTTCCGGATATTCCTCCGGTTCCTTTTCCTCTTCTTCGCTGTATTCTATTTCCGGTGAATGCACTCTAACTCTGTTTCTGGAAGAACTACCTATCTCCGACACAGACATAAAACCATTTTGATACATTTCTGGCGATGCTCCATTATTTGCGCGAAATCCATTCTGTTGGACCCCAGATGGTTCGCCTACTTCGTTATGAAACCCGTTTTGAAATATAGGAGGCGCTTCCTCCCGTTCTTCCTCAGCATGCGACTGAGCTCCATTTTGCCCAGACATGCTGAAAAGAAACAATTTCAAACGTAAGCGACCATCTGAGCCCATTTGGCACGCAATTCCAATATCAACTTATAAATGCTGTAAACATTTAGCATTTAATCCTGTCGCACGTAATTTACGATCAAATAATCACTTAATTACCTCAATCGTTCGTAATTTGCAAACATATAACCACTTTCTATCTCTTAGCGTAAATAACAAATACTTAGTTACCTTAGTTATCCGCATAAACAGATACTATTCACTTACTAACTTAATAGTCCTGGTTCGCGCGCGTTATAAAGCTTATTAACAATGCACATACCAATCAAATGCAGACAACTAGGGTCCGACTCATTGCTGCAGTAGTTCCTAGGTATACTTACTGACAAATACTACCAATCAAACAGACAATCAGACAATTCTAGCAGTGGCAACTGGACCAAACTGCTCTGATACCAACATTGTCACGACCCAAAATATTGAGCCGCAACCGGCGCTAGGGAACGGGAGTGGTAACTCCGGAACCCGTAGCAAGCCTAAAATCACAAATAATTTTTCGCAAATAATATAAACAAACAGCGTAACACAACAGAAGCAAATATATAACATATATAAACATTTACACTAACTGTTATGTTAACCTCGCGGGCTCTAGTTACCGTACCCTGTACGAACTGGCCTCGCGGTACTATATACATCAATTAGTGTCTCAAAACATCACACCGGCATCTGGGGCCGTGGATCATATACTAAACACGTAGCCTATCAAAATGCATATAAAACAATGACAGCAGTTAATATATACAATCAAAATGAACTGCTGTCTAGGCTACTATACTATCGACAAAGGACCACTACTGCAGCATTCACAGAAGTCAGAAACTAACATATACAGCTGACTTCTGGACTTCAAAATTCGCCTCTAGCTAAGTCCAAAAGCTAAGCACCTGAAAGACATCAAAGGTGAGGGATCAGTATTTGGGAAAATACTGAGTGAGTTTGCATTTACTAACGGTATTATCATAAAAACATAGCATCGCATTTCAAGAAACAATAATATAAAACATATAAACATGTATTTGATCCGTACGAAATTAATGTCCTAGCATGCGACACATTTCTCGAATAATCATTATCATTCAACCCAATCGTAAATATCAATCGCGAGTCTAACTCGCTGGTGGCCCAGCCACTAGATACGGGGACTACAGACTACACCGTAGCCGAGTACTCACTTGTATCAAAAACCCAATCGTAAATATCAATCGCGAGTCTAACTCGCTGGTGGCCCAGCCATGTAAATTTTATAATCATCATCAGCTCCCAGCTGTGTCAAGTCATTTCTCAAATGCAAATATACTAGACTGACTCGATACTGGTGATCACACAGCCTATTGACACCCAATAGGTAGCTAGTTTCTTCGGATCGCATACTAGTTCTCGTATATAGAAATTAATAAAGCATATACATTTCCATCAATTATACAACATGCGATGCGTATAAACAGTATATGTATATCTATACAAAATAACTTTATATATATATAATACACGAAAGTAAAATGCAACTCACAGTGACCGCTATCCAAGTAATGATGTGGTCGATCTGATAGTACACTCTCGCTAGTCCGCGTCTACTGACCCCACTATTTGCTGACACGTCTGACAAATTGTTTAATGATTAGACGTGCACCTTATACTTTAATACGTATAATACTTTTAAGTTCTAGAGTTTAGTTTTATTTTTAACGTTATTTATGATGTCATTATTCCTTTATCATAATTGCGATATCTCGAACTCTGTTTCTCATATTCGAGAAACGTATAATATCCTTGACATTTTTCGTTATCTTAGCTCACGTAAAACGCCGAGCTAAAACTTTACTTTTTAATTTATCGGGTTTCTTAATCATTTTTAGGATCTAATATTGAAATATCAAAATCCCATTTCTTTTAAGGCTAAATGTCCATTTTAATCCCTCGGCAAAAAGTTCGTTTTAGTCCCTCGTGGCCTACTGCGTGCCCGCACAAGGTGGTGTGCATTCGCACACCGTGGGTGTGCGTTCGCACACCAGTGTGCGTCCGCAAACTTTGGGTGTGCGTCCGCACACCATCACAGGTGTGCGTCCGCACACCACGGGTGTGCGATCGCACACCTCGTGCGATCCACACGCAGTCCCGGAAACGTCGTTTCCGGGCTTCCCGTCGTGCTATCACTTTCCATACACACCAAACACCTCGTTTCCGACAAAACCCGTATCTTCGTTTTTCCAAAAACGTTAAAAACGATCCAAAATCATTAAATTTTTAATTATAACTAAAACGGCTATATATTCGAATTTTGTACCAAATACCGAGATATTTACCTCAAAACGAAGCTTAATATCGATAGAGAATTCGATTCTGAAGAAATTGCCGCTTGAATAACTTGCATTGGACGTCGAACGGCGAAACGGCGGCGAAACGAAACCGATCGGTGGATTTCTCTCGTCTCTGTCTCTGGATGCTTCTCTTCCTCTATCTGATTCATATTTCTTTCCTTATATATATCTTGGCTAAAATGCCACTTTGATCCTTGTTCTTTTTGTTTGTAATCATTTATCTTTTAAACTTTTCTATCGTACGAATTAGTCCATAGCTAAATTGTTAACTTCTTTTATTATGACTTATACGTATTATTTATTCCCGATAAATAATACGGAACTCGATATTAACACTTTCCCGTCAAAATCCAATATTACTATTTTCGACACAAAGTGGCTAAATTACCACTTTGGTCCCTGTACCTCATTTTAGACTTTTCTTAACATTCTTCCTTTTAATTCCAATTCTAACTTTAGAATTGAAATATATTATTAAATTCCTTCGTCATTATCTTTTCCAAAACCGACCTACTAAAACTTATTTATCGGAAAACTTTCCGATAACGCCACTCTGGCGAATCCAAACTGGACACGTGGTCCAATTAAATAATTAAAATTTTTGGGGTATTACATTCTTCGAGGTCTTTCATTGAGAAAGTTTTGGATAACCAAAGCTTTACAGAGGTTAACATACCGACATCATTTCCTATTAGTAAAATATCATCTACGTACAAGACTAGGAACGTGATTGCGCTCCCAGTAACCTTCTTGTAAACATATGATTCGTCTTCGTTTTTGATAAACTCGTAACTCTTTATGGCTTCATCAAAACGACGATTCCAACTTCTCGAACCTTGTTTCAATCCATATATGGATTGTTTAAGCTTACACACCTTGGAATCTTCTTCGGATTCAAAACCCTTAGGTTGTTCCATATAGATTCCCTCCTCAATATATCCATTAAGGAATGCGGTCTTGACATCCATTTGCCAAACCTCATAATCTAAATGTGCAACTATGACAAGAAGAATCCGGATGGACTTAAGCATGGCTACAGGCAAGAAAGTTTCTTCATAATCGACTCCTTGCCTTTGGCGAAACCCTTTCGCAACAAGCCTAGCTTTAAAAGTCTCAAATTTTCCATCAGCACCAATTTTACGCTTGAAGATCCATTTGTTCCCTATTGGTATAATACCATCAGGTGGATCGACTAGCTCCCAAACTTCGTTACTGTACATGGAATCCATTTCAGATTTCATAGCTTCAAGCCATCTTGAAGAATCTATATCACATATAGCTTCCTCATAAGTAGAGGGATCAGCAATTTGATCATGTTCTCCATGAATAAACAACTTTTGTATATCATGAAGAAAACCATATCTTTCCGGTTGATGAGATACTCTACTTGATCTTCGAGGTGTTTCTGTAGATTTTACTAATTCTGGTTCACTATGGGTTTGAACAATCTCCATTGTATCATTTTGTTGGTCTTTAGACGACTTCTCATCTAATTCTATATTTCTTCCTTTGCCCCCTTCTTGAATAAATTGTTTTTCAAGAAAGACTGCATCCCGACTAACAACAATTGTTTGTTCGGATGGAATATAGAAATAATATCCTAAACTATCTTTAGGATAACCAACGAATCTTCCCGTGATTGATCTTGATTCTAACTTGTCGGTTATCAATTTTTTGATATATGTCGAACATCCCCAAATCTTAATATGATTAAGACTTGGTTCCTTACCATACCATATCGCATAAGATATTCTCAGAGCGGATTTAGTTGGTACTCGATTTAGAATATAATTTGCACTAAGAAGTGCATAACCCCATAATGAAATGGGTAAATCAGTATAGCTCATCATTGATCGTACCATGTCTAACAATGTACGATTCCTCCGTTCTGATACATCATTCAACTGTGGTGTTCCTGGAGGAGTCAGTTGGGAAATAATGTCGCATTCTTTTAAGAATGTACCCAATCCCGCACTCAAGTATTCACCTCCTCGATGAGATTGAAGAATTTTAATACTTTTTCCAATTTGATTTTCTACTTCATTTTTGAAGTCTTTAAATTTTTCAAAAGCTTCACTCTTGTTCTTCATAAGAACAACATACCCATACCGTGATAAATCATCGGTGAAGGTAATGAAGTATAAATAACCACCTCGTGCCATTTATTTAAATGGAGCACATACATCACTATGTATGATTTCCAAAACATCTTTGGCTCTACCACTTTGTCCCACAAAAGGGTGATCGGATCATCTTGCCTTTAAGACATGACTCACACGTTGAAATTGATGCGGAATCAAGATTACTCAAGATTCCCATCTTATCCAACTTGTTAAGTCTATCTTCCGCAATATGTCCTAATCGTAAGTGCCAAAGTTGTTTCGAGGTTTGATCACTGACGGTATTAATTTCTAAAACATTATTTGTATTGCGAACAACTTCATTTAAGCAATAAAGACCATATTGTACATAACCATAACCAACGATTTCATTATTACAGATAATTTTACAAACATCCTTTGTAAATAGGAAATCATATCCTAATCTTGTCATACAAGAAATGGACATGATATTTCTAAAAGCGTTTGGTAAGTACAAAACATTGTTCAAATACAAAGCATGTTTATACAACAAAATAGAAGATGATCCTATAGCTTTAGCCGTAACGCTTGCGTTATTTCCAAGCTTCAAGATCACTTCGTCCTTGTCCAACTTCCTCTCATTTGCTAGATCCTGTAAGGATTAACAAATGTGAGAACTAGCTCCGGTATCTAATACTTAAGCTTTGGACGAGCTATCGTTATTGGAATTGAAATAACAAGAAATTGACACACCCTTACCGGGATTTTCATTCTTCTTGTTCTTGCCCTTGGATTCCAAATACTTGGGGCAATTTTGTTTCCAATGTCCCTCGCCTTCACAAAAGAAACACTTTCCTTTGTTCTCCGAGGTGCCCTTCTTTTTCGCAATGGCCTTTTGGGCCTTCAAAACATTCTTCTTAGTTTTCTTCTTCTTAGTCATACTAGAAGAAGCAACCACAAGAGAAACTTCCTTTCCCTTAACATTATTCTTTTCAGCAGTTATCAACATATTTGATAACTCAGCAAGTGTACATTCTATCCGATTCATATAGTAATTTGTGATGAAATTACCATACGATTCCGGAAGGGATTGAAGGATCATATCCGTTTGGAGATTGAAGTCCATGATGAAATCTAGACCCTCTAGCCGTTTGATACAACGAATCATCATGTTCATATGTTCTCCAATACCCTTTCCCTCGGAATGCTTCGCCCGAAATAATTGCTTAGATATCTCATATCTAGTAAAACGACTTGATTCACCATACAACTCTTGTAAGTGAAACAATATTTCGCGAGCTCCCGGATATTTCTCGTGTTGCTTTTGCAACTCGTTATTCATAGATGCCAACATATAGCACTTGGCTTGTTCGTCATCTAACTTCCACTTGCGCAATGCCTCATGTTCCTCGGGAGGTGCCTCAATCGGCAATGGTCCCGGAACATTTGTCTCAAGAACATATTCTATGTGTTCACTTGCAAGAACTATTTTGAGATTTCTTAACCAATCAACAAAGTTAGGACCCACTAAGAGATTATTGTCGAGAATGCTACTTAACGGATTCGATTTCATCTTATCTTATCAACCTATAGATAGCAAAGATCTCTAATTAGTATAATTGTCTTATATATTTAAACCATGATGATTTGGTCTTTATCAAAATGGCCTCCCACTATCTTTTTCGAATCCTACACTTCCAAAATAGAAAACGTAAATCTTTGTTGGAAAAGATTTCAAGCGGGTGATTGAATTCTTATAGTCATTGTTCTTTCCCTCAGGTACGCCTAATTGCCGTTATTGGGATCACAATGTACTACAAGTGAACAACACTTGTTCATCATATCTCATATGTGTTGGCGCAGCGGGAGGCACGGGTCCGAATCGTATATTTCAATACAAAATCGAAATTCCAACAATCCGGATCCTAAAGTTGATCATATCAACAACAAATGGATCGTCGTATCATTTATTAATTAAAGCACGCATCTAGGAATCGTAAGAAGAATACCTATGTCGATTCTCCAACGATTCTTGTAGTCCCGAAAGTACGGCGACCTCAAGCTCGTCCACACGAGTATGCGTCCGATTGAATCCTCGCCTTGAAGTAATCATGCAAGAGTTCCTCTTGCCGAGCAGCCCTAAGCTCAAACTCTCGCCGCGATCACTACCTTGCTCGGATGTATGAAAAACGTCGCCAAGTTTTTCCCGTGATTGATGAATACTTGAACTCCTTCAAGTGCTTTCTCTCTCTACAACTTTGTAGTGAGATGTGTGTTGTGTGTTTTTGAAATGAGCAAGGACATGCTCTATTTATAGGCTAGAGCATGCCTTAAGAATGCAACACCTTGCATGCTAGGTGTCACACACCAAGCAAAGGTGTTGCCACCACATGACACCTTTCATGTGGTGACATCACATAGGTGACATCATATAGGTGATGTCATCAAATGACATCACATATAAGCTTATTTCCTTATCTCATTACTTCACCATGACATCATCATTCCATTAGCTTATGATTAATGATTTAAGTATCATTAATTACACTAATTAATTACTTAAGCCATTTAATCATAAAACTTGGTTAAAATATAATTAGGTTCCTACTAATTTATAACTCTTATAAATTAGTCCCTAATTAACTTGGACATAGTACAATTAGGTTCCTACTAATTTATAACTCTTACAAATCAATCCCTAATTTGTACTTGTTTTTCATCTTAGATTAATTTCCGAGATATGCTAGTATCTATATGAAATCGATCTTTTGTAAACTCAATCGGTTGCACACTCTATTGTGTGTGACTAACTAGGTTCACATCTATATGGCAACGAGAGTCATAAGAAACGCCTTTCTTATATTAAATAATTAAATCCCATTTAATTATTAATTCTCGTAGATCGAGAGTGACGTCTAGCAACATATCACGACCCCCAAATAGATATGAATGTTTCGATGCATTCTTTATGAACCATTGTTCATAATACCGTACACTCAAAATTCCCTTCATCTAAGATTCCAATCTCGACTAGTGTCACGGTTAAGTCAAACACTGTTTGTCTTGATCATATGACCTCATCTCTCAGTTCTAATTCTTGATAAATATGACTTCCACTAGAAACAACTTTCTATGTAAGTCATATTCACCTGCGCAGGTTTTATCATCCATCAAGAACAATTTGAGATAGCATAGAATCTTGTCTCCGTTCATCCAGAGTGATGAATCCTTTCTAGGTTAAACCCCTATCTCCATATACAACTAACTAGAGCCAACACATCCCGCGGCCCTAGCTCATGAAAGATCTAGGGTTAAGGAGTATCAAACTCTAATCACCTATATACAAGATAGTGTCACCGCAAGTCAAAGGACATATGTACAATTATGAACTAGATGACATTAAATTGACTTTAATGAATTACCATGTATAAGTCATCTAGCGTCACTTGTTCGACTCACTCAACACCTTGAGTGTCCACATGTTTATTCTGATCCCCATCAAGTAGTATGAGACTCACTACTTCCTATAATTAGTAACTCTTTACTAATCAGGAGAATAAACAGAGGTGACGATCTTTTCGGGATAATGCGATGCCCTTATTCGTAGGACCCCATCGATCGTGAACGATTATTTAGATCACTTGTATAATAGAATCTGTCACTCATATTCTTACTACCTTAAGAATAGATTCTATCACAATGTGATAAGGACAATATGTATTAAATAAACACTTAGTTGATGAGACACTTAGTTCAAATAAAAACATATATATCATTGCCAATGGGATTTGTTTATACAAGAATAAATACAAAATGGCCCTAGGGCACAAACTACCAACAATAGGAGGTTCAATCATTTCCAGCTCCTAATGTATTCACCCTCAGATACCCATTGTCGTTATTGGGTTTCGGCATTAGTTAAGTTTAACCCACTGAATCAACTAAGATGTATCAATTTTAATAATAAACGACTCAGGTACACCTAATTGTCGTTATTGCCGTGTACTATATTGATACACCTGTAACATCTCATGTTTAACAATAAACTCAACAACACCCTCTTGACGATATCATCTCACCCCTATGTATCCATAGCCGACAAGATGATAACTCAAAGCGTGTTAGTTTATTGCTCCAATGGAGAGCCATTGATAAATCAATATAAACTTAATCTTTTAACTTTTAGGAAGATTTCTTACGGTTTTCAGTTATTCTGGTCGCACTAAGCACACAACACATTTTAGCATGCATCTCATACATATTAAAGCTAAAATGAATCATGCAATCACACATGTATGATCATGGACTTCCTAGGTCTCATTCTTTAGCCACAAAAGAATGAGCAAACTATTACTTGTTCCACATGTTTTGTTAATGACAATATAATGCACAAGCGAGTCACGTATTGTGTTAAATAATCACATTAGAAAAATTCCCAGGATAGATTGGAGGGGCACGAGCGGACCACTTAAGTATCAATCTCCTAGATAAAATTTAATCAAATGTAATTAATGCCACAATACCGTTTGCTCGTTTTTGCAAACAAGACCTAAGCCCTCAAAATTATAAATTACATGCCAATTAATAATTCCTAAGTCTATGATTATTAATACATGCATTTAATCGTAAAGCTTTAATACTTGCTGATACGGTGGCTCTGATACCACTGTTGGTGCAGCGGGACGTGAGGGTCCGAATCGTATATTTCAATTCAAAATTGGAATTCCAACAATTCGGATCCAGAAATTGATCATATCAATAACAAATGGATCGTCGTATCATCTAGTAATTAAAGCACGCATCTAGAAACCGTAAGAAGAATACCTATGTCGATTCTCCAACGATTCTTGTAGTTCAGATAGTACGGCGACCTCAAGCTCGTCCACATGAGTATGCGTCCGATTGAATGCTCGCCTTGAAGTAATCTACAAGAGTTTCTCTTGCCGAGCAACCCTAAGCTCAAACTCTCGCCTCAATTACGTCTTTGCTGGGATGTATGAAAAACTTTCTCCAAGCTTTTTTGTGATTGATGACTACTTGAACTCCTTCAAATATGCTCTCTTAAGTGTGGTGTGTGTAGAATGAGCAAAGGCAACCTCTATTTATAGGGTAGAGCTTTGCTTATGAATGCAACACCTCACATGCTAGGTGTCACACACCAAGCATAGGTGTTGCCACCATCTGACACATCACATGCTAGGTGTCACACATCAAGCATAGGTGTTGCCACCTTCTGACACGTCTGATGCAAGGTGTCGCATACAGAGACATACACGACATCATCACATGACATCATCACGTGACATCATCGCATGACATTATCGTGACATCATCACATGACATCATCGTGACATCATCACATTGACTTGGATAAAATATAATTAGGTGCCTACTAATTTATAACTCTTACAAATTAGTCCTTAATTTATACTTGTTTTTCATCTTAGATTAATTTCTGAGATATGCTAGTATCTATATGAAATCAATCTCTTATAAACTCAATCGGTTGCACACCCTATTGTGTGTGACTAACTAGGTTCACATCTATATGGCAACGAGAGTCATAAGAAACGCCTTGCTTATATTAAATAATTAAATCTCATTAATTATTAATTCTCGTAGATCGTGAGTGACGTCTAGCAACATATCACGACCCCCAAATAGATATGAATGTTTCGATGCATTCTTTATGAACCAATGTTCATAATTACCGTACACTCCAAATTCCCTTCATCTAAGATTCCGATCTCGACTAGTGTCACGGTTAAGACAAACACGGTTTAGGTAATCGGAACGACATGTCAGAAACTTGTTACGCGACATATGCATGGTAATTGAAACGACGCGATAAAGAGACTTGAGACACGACATACTAATCTAGCGTCACTTTTCACGCACACTTTGCATAATATAACCTAACAAAGTAAGACTTCAGACACGATATACTAATCTATTGTAACTTTTAACGCACACTTCGCGTAATATAACTTAACCATGCTAAGGTAATCGGAATTACGCGTTAAAGAGATTTGAGACACGACATACTAATATATCATCACTTTTTACGCACTCTTTGTGTAATATAACCTAACCATGCTTAGGTAATCGGAACGGCGCGTTAAAGAGATGTGAGACACGACATACTAATCTAGCGTCACTTTTCACGCACAATTTGCATAGTATAACCTAACCATGCTTAGGTAGTTTGAACAACGCGTTAGAGCGACTTGTGACGCGACATAAGCATGGTAATCGAAACAACGCGTTAAAGAAACTTTAGACGCAACATACTAATCTAGCATCATTTTTCACGCATACTTTGCGTAATATAACCTAACCATGCTAAGGTAATCGGACCGGCGCGTTAAAGAGACTTGAGACATGAAATACTAATCTAGCGTCACTTTTCACGCACAATTTGCATAATATAACCTAACCATGCTTAGGTAATCGGAACGACACATTAGAGAGACTTGTTACGCGACATAAGCATGGTAAGTGAAACGACGCGTTAAAGAGACTTGAGACACGACATACTAATCTAGCGTCACTTTTCACGCACACTTTGCATAATATCACCTAACAATGTAAGACTTCAGACGCGATATACTAATCTATTGTAACTTTTAACGCACACTTCGTGTAATATAACTTAATCATGCTAAGGTAATCGGAATGACGCGTTAAAGAGACTTAAGACACGACATACTAATATATCATCACTTTTTACGCACTCTTTGTGTAATATAACCTAACCATGCTTAGGTAATCGGAACAACGAGTCAAAAAGACTGGAGATGTGACATACTAATCTATTGTCACTTTTTAGGCACACTTTGCATAATATAAACTAACCATGCTTAGGTAGTTTGAACAACGCGTTAGAGCGACTTGTGACGTGACATAAGCATGGTAATCGAAACGACACGTTAAAGAGACTTTAGACGCGACATACTAATCTAGCGTCATTTTTCATGCACACTTTGCGTAATATAACCTAACCATGCTAAGGTAATCGGACTGGCGCGTTAAAGAGACTTGTGACGCGATATACTAATCAAGCGTCATTTTTCACGCACACTTTGCATAATAAAACCTAACTATGCTTAGTTATTAGGAACGACGCGTTAAAGAGACTTATTACCCGAAATAAGCATGGTAACCGAAACGACCCGTCAAAGAGACTTGAGACGCGACATACTAATCTAGCGTCACTTTTTACGCACACTTCGCGTAATATAACATGACCATGCCTAGGTAATCATAATGACGTGTTAAAGAGACTTGAGACGCGATATTCGTATCTAGCGTCACTTTTTACGGACACTTTGCGCAATATATCCTAACCATGCTTAGGTAATCGGAACGACACGTTAGAGAGACTTGTTACGCGACATAAGCATGGCAATCGAAACGACGCGTCAAAGAGACTTGAGAAGTGACATACTAATCTAGCGTCACTTTTTTTCACACACACTTTACGTAATATACCCTTACCATGCTTAAGTAATCGGAACAACGCGTTAAAGTGACTAGACATAGTAATATAGTGTCACTTTTAACGCACACTTTTATATAACCTAACCATGCTTAGGTAATCAGGACAACGCGTTAGGGAGACTTGTGACGCGACATAAGCATGGTATTTGAAACAACGGGTTAAAGACACTTGAGACACGACATACTAATCTAGCGTCACTTTTCACGCACTTTTTGCGTAATATAACCTAACCATGCTTAGGTAATCGAAACGACGCGTTAAAGAGACATGAGATGCGACATACTAATCTATTGTCACTTTTAACGCACACTTTGCGTAATATAACCTAACCATGCTTAGTTAATCGGAACGACGAGTTAAAAAGACTTGAGACACGACATACCAATCTAGCATCACTTTTTACGCACTCTTTGCGTAATTTAACCTAACCATGCTTATGTAATCGGAACGACGCGTCAAAAAGACTTGAGACCCGACAAAATATCTATTTCACTTTTCACGCACACTTTGCGTAGTATAAACTAACCATGCTTAGGTAATTGGAACGATGCGTTAGAGACACTTGTAACGTGAAATAAGAATGGTAATGAAACGACGCCTTAAAGAGACTTTACACGCGACATACTAATCTAGCGTTACTTTTCACGCGCACTTTGTGCAATATAACCTAACCATCATTCGGTAATCGGACCGACGAGTTATAGAGACATGAGATGCGACATACTAATCTAGGGTCACTTTTAACGCACACTTTGTGTAGTATAACCTAACCATGCTTAGTTTTCGGAACGACGCGTTAAAGAGACTTGTGACGTGACATAAGCATAGTAATTAAAACGAAGCGTTAAAGAGATTTGAAATGCGGCATGCTAATCTAGCGTCACTTTTTACGCACACTTTGCGTAATATAAGCTATGATGCTTAGGTAATCGGAACGACGCGTTAAAGAGACTAGAGACGCAACATACTAATCTAGAGTCACTTTTTACACACGCTATGCATAATATAACCTAACCATGCTTAGATAATCGAAACGAAGCGTTAAAGAGACTTGAGACGCGACATACTAATCTAGCGTCACTTTTCACGCACACTTTGCGTAATATAACCTAACCATGCTTAGGTAATCGGAACGACGTGTTAGAGAGACTTGTGACGCGACATAAGCATGGTAATCGAAACGACGGGTTAAAGAGACTTGAGACGCGTTATGCACACTTTACGTAATATAACCTAACAATGCTTAGGTAATTGGAATGACGCTTTAAAGAGACTTACGAAGCGACATACTAATCTAGCATCACTTTTCATGCACACTTTGCGTAATATAACCTAACCATGCTTAGGTTATCAAAACGACGCGTTAAAGAGACTTGAGATGAGACAAACTAATCTAGCGTCACTTTTTACGCACACTTTGCATAATATAACCTACGATGCTTAGGTAATCGGAACGACGCCTTAAAGAGACTTGAGACGCGACTTACTAATCTCGAATCACTTTTTACACACACTATGCATGATATAACCTAACTATGCTTAGATAATTGGAACGACGCATTAAAGAGACTTGAGACACGACATACTAATCTAGCGTCACTTTTCACGCACACTTTGCGTAATATAACCTATCCATGCTTAGGTAATCGGAACGACGAGTTAGAAAGACTTGTAACGCAACATAAGCATGGTAATCGAAACAACGCGTTAAAGAGACTTGAGGACATACTAATCTAGCGTCCCGTTTCACGCACACTTTGTGTAATATAACCAAACAATTCTTAGGTAATTGGAATGACGCGTTAGAGAGACTTGTGAAGCGACATAAGCATGGTAATCGAAACGACGCGTTAAAGAGACTTAAGACGTGACATACTAATCTAGCGTCACTTTTCAGGCACACTTTGCGTAATATAACCTAACCATGCTTAGTTAATCGAAACGATGCGTGAAATAGACTTGAGACGCGACAAACTAATCTAGCGTCACTTTTCAAGCACTGTAACCTAACCATGGTTAGTTAATCGGAGCAACGCGTTAAAGAGACTTAAGACGCAACATACAAATCTAGCGTCACTTTTAGCGCACACTTTGCGTAATATAACCTAACCATGATTAGGTAATCGGAACGACGTGTTAGAGAGACTTGTGGCGCGACATAAGCATGCCAATAACGCGTTAAAGAGACTTGAGACGCGACTTACTAATCTAGCATCACTTTTCACGCACACTTTGCGTATATGGTTAACCATGCTTAGGTAATCGGAACGACGCATTAAAGAGATTTGAGACGCGACATACTAATCTAGAGTCACTTTTCATGCACACTTTGCATAATATTACCTAACCATGCTTAGGTAATCGGAACGACGCGTTATAGAAACTTGTGACGCGATATAGTAATCTAGCATCACTTTCAATGCACACTTTGCGTAATATAACCTAACCATGCTAAGGTAATCAGAATGACGCGTTAAAGAGATTTCTGACGCGACATAAGCATGGTAATTGAAACGACGGGTTAATGACACTTGAGACGCGACATACTAATCTAGCGTCACTTTTCACACTTTGCATAATATAACCTAACCATGCTTAGGTAATCGAAACGACGCGTTAAAAAGACTTGAGACGCGACATACTAATCTATTGTCACTTTTAACGCCCACTTTGTTTAATATAATCTAACCATACTTAAGGTAATCGGTTTGACGCATTAAAGAGACTTGAGACGCGACATACTAATCTTGCATCTCTTTTTACGCACTCTTTGCATAATTTAACCTAACCATGCTTAGGTAATCATAATGCTGCGTCAAAAAGACTTGCGTAATATAAAATAACCATGCTTACATAATTGGAACGGTGCGTTAGAGAGACTTGTGACGCAACATAAGACTGGTTATGAAACAACGCCTTAAAGAGCATTAGACGTGACATACTAATCTAGCGTCACTTTTCACGCACACTTTGCGGAATATAACCTAACAATGTTTAGGTAATCGGACAGAAGAGTTGAAGAGACATGAGACGTGACATACTAATCTAGCGTAAGTTTCACGCACACTTTGTGTCATATAACCTAACTATGCTTAGATTTTCGGAACGACACGTTAAAGAGACTTGTGACGCGACATAAGCATAGCAATCGAAACGACGCGTTAAAGAGACTTGACACGCGACATACTAATCATGCGTCACTTTTTATGCACATTTTGCGTAATATAACCTACCGATGCTTAGGTAATAGAAACGACGCGTTAAAGAGACTTGAGACGCGACATACTAATCTTGCGTCAGTTTTAACGCATGCTTTGCGTAATATAACCTAATCATGCTTAGATAATCGGAACGACGCGTTAAAGAAACCTGAGACGCGACATACTAATCTAGCGTCACTTTTCACACACACTTTGCATATATATTTAACCATTCTTAGGTAATCAGAACGACGCGTTAATGAGACTTGTGACGCGACATACTAATCTAGCGTCCCTTTTCACGCACACTTTGTGTAATATAACCTAACCATGCTTAGGTAATCAGAACGACGCGGTAAAGATACTTGTGACGCGAAATAGTAATCTAGCTTCACATTTAATGTACACTTTCCATAATACATAAGCATGGTAATCGAAAGGACGCGTTACAGAGACTTGATACGCGACATACTAATCTAGCGTCACTTTTCACACACACTTTGTGTAATAGAACCTAAGCATGCATATGTAATCGGAACGCTGCATTAGTGAGACTTGTGACGGGATATAAGTATGGTAATTGAAATGAGGCGTTAAAGAGAGTTGAGACGCGACATACTAATCCAACGTCACTTTTCACGCACACTTTGCATAATATAACGTAACCATGCTTAGGTAATCGAATCGACGAGTTGAAGAGACTTGAGACGCAACATACTAATATAGCGTCACTTTTCACGCACACTTTGCGTAATATAATCTAACCATGCTTAGGTAATCGAAACGACGCGTTAAAGAGACTTGAGACGCGACAAACTAATCTAGCGTCACTTTTCAAGCACACTTTGTGTAATATAATCTAACCATGCTTAGTTAATCGGAACAACGTGTTAAAGAGACTTGAGACGCAACATATTAATCTAGCGTCACTTTTCACGCACACTTTGCGTCATATAACCTAACCATGCTAAGGTAATCGGAACGACGCGTTAAAGTGACTTGTGACGCGACATAGTACTCTACCGTCAATTTTAACGCACACTTTGCATAATATAACCTAACCATCATTTGGTAATCGGAACGACACGTTTAAGAGACTTGTGACGCGACATAAGCATGGTAATCAAAACGACGCGTTAAAGAGACTTCAGATGCGACATACTAATCTAGCGTCACTGTTCACGCACACTTTTGGTATATAACATAACCATTCTTAGGTAATCGGAACGACGCGTTAAAGACTCTTGTGATGCGACATACTAATCTAGCGTCACTTTTCACGCACACTTTGCGTACTGTAACCTTAACCATGCTTAGGTAATGGGAACGACGGGTTAAAGAGACTTGTGATGCGACATAGTAATCTAGCTTCACTTTTAACGCACACTTTCCAAAATATAAATTAACCATGCTTAGGTAATCAGAACGACGCGTTAAAGAGACTTGCGATGCGACTTACTAATCTAGCGTCACTTTTCACGCACACTTTGCGTAATATAACCTAACCATGCTTAGGTAATCGGAACGACGCGTTAAAGAGACTTGTGACGTGACATAGTAATCTAGCTTCACTTTTAACGCACACTTTTCCATAATATAGCCTAACCATGCTTAGGTAATCGAATCGACGCGTTGAAGAGACTTAAGACGCGACATACTAATCTAGCATCACTATTCACGCACACTTTAAGTATATAACCTAACCATGCTTAGGTAAACGAAAGGACGCATTAAAGAGACTTGTGACGTGACATACTAATCTAGCGTCACTTTTCACGCACACTTTCCATAATATAAATTAACCATGCTTAGGTAATCAGAACGACGCGTTATAGATACTTGTGACGCGACATAAGCATGGTAATCAAAACGATGCGTAAAAGAGACTTGAGACACGACATACTAATCTAGAATCACTTTTCCCGCACACTTTGCGTAATATAACCTAACCATGGTTAGGTAATCGTAACAACGCGTTAATAAGACTTGAGACGCAACATACAAATCTAACGTCATTTTTCATGCACACTTTGCGTAATATAACCTAACCATGCTAAGGTAATCGGAACGACGCGTTAAAGTGACTTGTGTCGCGACAGAGTACTCTATAGTCAATTTTAACGCACACTTTGCATAATATAACCAAACCATGATTAGGTAATCGGAACGACACGTTTGAGAGACTTGTGACACGACATAAGCATGGTAATCGAAACGACGCGGTAAAGAGACATTAGACGCGACATAGTAATCTAGCTTCACTTTTAACACACACTTTCCATAATATAAATTAACAATGCTTAGGTAATTGGAACAACGCGTTAAAGAGACTTGTGACACGACATACTAATCTAGCGTCACTTTTCACGCACACTTTGCGTAATATAACCTGACCATGCTTAGGTAATCGGAATAACACGTTAAAGTGACTTGTGACGCGACATAGTAATCTAGCTTCACTTTTAACGCACATTTTCCATATTATAAATTAACCATGCTTAGGTAATCAGAACGACGCGTTAGAGAGACTTGTCACGTGACATAAGCATGGTAATCGAAACGACGTGTAAAAGAGACTTGAGACGCGATATATTGATCTAGAGTCACTTTTCCCGCACACTTTGCGTAATATAACCTAACCATGCTTAGGTAATCGGAACAACGCGTTAAAAAGACATGACACGCAACATAAGCATGATAATCGAAACGACGCATTTAAGAGACTTGAGACGCGACATACTAATCTAGAGTCACTTTTCCTGCATACTTTGCGTAATATAACCAAACCGTGCTTAGGTAATCGGAACAATGCGTTAGAGAAACGTGTGACGCGACATAGTAATCTATCATCACTTTTAACGCAAACTTTGCGTAAAATAACCAAACCATGCTTAGGTAATCGTAACGACGCGTTAGAGAGACTTGTGACGCAACATATGCATGGTAATCTGAACGATGGGTTAAAGACACTTGAGACGCGACATACTAATCTAGCGTCACTTTTTACGCAAATTTTGCGTAATATAACCTAACCATGCTTAGATAATTGGAACGACGCGATAAAGAGACTTGAGACGCGACATACTAATCAAGCGTCATTTTTCACGCACACTTTGCGTATATAATTTAACCATGCTTCGGTAATCCGAACAACGCGTTAAAGAGACTAATGACGCGACAAACTAATCTAGCATCACCTTTCCCGCACACTTTGCGTAATAAAACCTAACCATGCTTAGGTAATCGTAAGGACGCGTTAGAGAGACTTGTGACGCGACATAAGCATGGTAATCGGAACGACGTGTTAAAGACACTTGAGACGCAACATACTAATCTAGCGTCACTTTTCACGCAAAGTTTAAATATTATAACATAACCATGCTAGGTAATCGAAATGACGCGTTACAAAGACTTGAACACGACATACTAATCTATTGTCACTTCTAATGCACACTGTGCGTAATATAACCCAACCATGCTTAGGTAATCGGAACGACGCGTTAAAGAGACTTGAGACACGACATACTAATCTACCATCACTGTTTACGCACTCTTTATGTAATTTAACCTAACCATGCTTAGGTAATCGAAACGACGCGTCTCAAAGACTTTAGACGCGACATACTGATCTATTTCACTTTCACGCACACTTTGCGTAGTAAACACCAACCATGCTTAGGTAATTGGAACGATGCGTTGGAGAGACTTGTGACGTAACATAAGAATGGTAATGAAACAACACCTTATAGAAACTTTATACGGGACATACTAATCTAGCGCCACTTTTCACGCACACTTTGCGCAATATAACCTAACCATGATAGGTAATCGGACCGATGCGTTAAAGAGATATGAGACGGGACATACTAACCTAGCGTCACTTTTCACGCACACTTTGTGTAATATAACCTAAGCATGCTTAGGTGTTCGGAACGACACGTTAAAGAGACTTGTAAAGCGACATAACCATAGTAATCGAAACGACGCGTTAAAGAGACTTGAAACGAGACATACTAGTCCAGCTTCACTTTTTATGCACACTTTGCGTAATATAACCTAACGATGGTTGGGTAATTGGAACAACGCGTTAATGAGAATTGAGACGCAACATACTAATCTAGCATCACTTCTTACGCACGCTTTGCGTAATATAACCTATCCATGCTTAGGTTATCGGAACGACGCGTTAAAGAGACTTGAGATGTGACATACTAATCTAGCGTCACTGTTCACGCATCGTTTGCGTAATATTACCTAACCATGCTTCGGTAATCGGAACGACGTGTTGAGAGACTTGTGACGCGACACAAGCATGGTAATCGAAACGACGCGTTAAAGAGACTTGAGATGCGACATAATAATCTAGCATGACTTTTCACGCACACTTTGCGTATTATAACTTAACAATGCTTAGGTAATTGGACGCGTTAGAGAGATTTGTGACGCGACATAAGCATGGTAATCAAAACGACGCGTTAAAGAGACTTGTGACAGGACAGTAATCTAGCTTCACTTTCAACGCACACTCTTTCCATAATATAAACTAACCATGCTTAGGTTATCAGAACGATGCGTTAGAGAGACTTGTGACACGACATAAGAATGGTAATCAAAACGACGCGTAAAAGAGACTTGAGACGCGATATACTAATCTAGCGTCACGTTTCACGCACACTTTGCGCATTATAACCTAACCATGATAGGTAATCGGACTGACGCGTTAAAGAGACCTGAGATGCGACATACTAATCTAGCGTCACTTTTCACGCACACTTTGTGTAATATAACCTAACCATGCTTAGGTGTTCGGAACGACACGTTAAAGAGACTTGTGACGCGACATAAGCGTAGTAATCGAAACGACGCGTAAAGAGACTTGAAATGAGACATACTAGTCCAGCTTCACTTTTTACGCACACTTTGCGTGATATAACCTAACGATGCTTAGGTAATCGGAACGACACGTTAATGAGACTTGAGACGCGAAATACTACTCAAGCGTCCCTTTTTAAGCACGCTTTGCGTAATATAACCTAACCATGCTTGGGTAATCGGAACGACTCGTTAAAGAGAATTGAGATGCGACATACTAATCTAGAGTCACTTTTCACGCGCCCTTTGCAAAATATAACATAACCATGCTTCGGTAATCGGAACGACGTGTTGAGAGACTTGTGACGCAACATAAGCATGGTGATCGAAACGACGCGTTAAAGAGAATAGAAACGTGACATACTAATCTACCGTCAATTTTAACGCACACTTTGTGTAATATAACCTAACAAGGCTTAGGTAGTCGGAACGACTCTTTAAACAGACTTGTGACGGGACATAGTTAACTAGCTTTAATTTTAACGCACGCTTTCCATAATATAAACTAACCATGCTTAGGTAATCTAGCGTCACTTTTTACGCACATTTTGCGTAATATAACCTAACGATGCTTAGGTAATCGAAACGACGCGTTAAAGAGACTTGAGATGCGACATACTAATCTAGCGTTACTTTTAACTCACACTTTGCGTAACATAACCTAACCATGCTTAGGTAATCAAAACGACGCGTTGGAGAGATTTGCAATGCGACATAAGCATAGTAATCAAAACGACGGGTGAAAGACACTTGAGACGCTACATACTAATTTAGCATCATTGTTCACGCACACTTTGCATAATATAACTTAACCATGCTTAGTAATCGATACGATGCGTTAAAAAGACTAGAGATGCACTTTTAACGCCACTTTGCGTAATATAACCTAACCATGCTTAGGTAATCGGAACGACGTGTTAAAGAGGCTTGGTTCACGACATACTAATCTAGAATAACCTTTTACGCACTCTTTTTGTAATTTAACCTAACAATACTTAGGTAATCGGAACGACGTGTAAAAAAGACATGAGACGCGCGACATACTAATCTATTTCACTTTTCACGCACACTTTGCGTAATATAAACTAACCATGCTTAGGTAATTGGAACGATGCATTAGAGAGACTTGTGACGCGACATAAGAATATTAATGGAACGACGCCTTAAAAAGACTTTAGACGCGACATGCTAATCTAGCGTCACTTTTTGCGCACACTTTTCGCAATATAACCTAACCATGCTTAGGTAATTGGACTGACGCATTAAAGAGACATGAGACGCGACATACTAATCTAGCGTCACTTTTCAAGCACACTTTGTGTAATATAACCCAACAATGCTTAGGTGTTCGTAACGACGCGTTAATGAGACTTGTGACGAGACATAAGCATAGTAATCGAAATGACGTGTTAAAGAGACTTGAAACGGGACATACTAATCTAGCATCACCTAACGATGCTTAGGTAATCAGAACGACGCGTTAAAGAGACTTGAGACGCGACATACTAATCTAGCATCACTTTTTCCGCACGCTTTGCGTAATATTACCTAACCATGCTTAGGTTATCGGAACGACGCGTTAAAGAGACTTGAGACGCGACATACTAATCTTGCATCACTTATCAGGCACACTTTGCGTAATATAACCTAACCATATTTAGGTAATCAGAACGACATGTCAAAGAGACTTGTGATAAACTTGGTAATCAAAACGACGCATTAAAGAGACTTGAGACACGACATACTAATCTAGCGTCAATTTTCACGCACACTTTGCGTAATAAAACCTAACCATGCTTAGGTAATCGAAACGACACGTTAGAGAGGCTTGTTACGTGACTTAAGCATGGTAATTGAAACGACGCGTTAAAAAGATTTGAGACACGACATACAAATCTAGCGTCACTTTTCACGCACACTTTGCATAATATAACCTAACAAAGTTTAGGTAATCTTAACGACGCGTTAAAAAGACTTCAGACGCGATATACTAATTTATTGTAACTTTTAACGCACACTTCGCGTAATATAACTTAACCACGCGAAGGTAATCGGAACAACGCGTTAAAGAGACTTGAGACACGACATACTAATATATCATCACTTTTTATGCACTCTTTGCGTAATATAACCAGGTAATCAGAACGACGAGTAAAAAAGACTTGAGATGTGACATAATAATCTATTGTCACTTTTCCTGCACACTTTGCTTAATATATACTAACCATGCTAAGGTAATCGGACCGGCGCATTAAGGAAACTTTAGACGCGACATACTAATCAAGCGTCATTTTTTTGACGCACACTCTACGTAATAAAACCTAACCATGCTTAGTTATTCGGAACGACGCGTTAAAGAGACTTCTTAAGCATGGTAACCGAAATGACCCGTCAAAGAGACTTGAGACGCGACATACTAATCTAGCGTCCTTTTTTTACGCACACTTCGCGTAATATAACCTAACCAAGCTTAGGTAATCATAATGACGCGTTAAAGAGATTTGAGACGCGACATACTAATCTAGCATCACTTTTTACGGACACTTTGCGTAATATAACCTAACCATACTTAGGTAATCGGAACGACGCGTTAAAGAGACTTGCGATGTGACATACTAATCCAGCGTCACTTTTCCCGCACACTTTGCATAATATAACCTAACCATGATTAGGTTATCGGAACGACGGATTAAAAAGACTTCTGACGCGACATGTAAATCTATTGTCACTTTTAACACACACTTATAATATAATGTAACCATGCTTAGGTAATCGAAACAACATGTTAAAGAACGCGACATACTAATCTATTTCACATTTCACGCACAATTTGCGTAATATAAACAAACCATGCTTAGGTAATTGGAACGATGCGTTAGAGGGAATTATGAAACGATGCCTTAAAGAGATTTTAGACGCGACATAGTAATCTAGCGTCACTTTTAACACACACTTTGCGTAATATAACCTAACCATCATTAGGTAATGGGAACGACACGTTAGAGAGACTTGATACGCGACATAAGCATGGTAATCAAAACGACGCGATAAAGAGACTTGAGAAACGACATACTAATCTAGCGTCACTTTTCACGCACACTTTTTGTAATATAACCTAACCAAGTTTAGGTAATCGGAACGACGCGTTAAAAAGACTTCAGATGCGATATGCTAATCTATTGTAACTTTTAACGCACACTTCGCATAATTTAACCTAACCATGATGCTAAGGTATCCGGAACGACGCGTTAAAGAGGCTTGAGACACGACAAACTAACATATCATCACTTTTTACGCACTCTTTGCGTAATCTAACCTAACCATGCTTAAGTAATCGCAACGACGAGTCAAATAGACTTGATATGCGACATACTAATCTATCGTCACTTTTCACGCACACATTGCGTAATATAAACTAACCATGCTCAGATAGTTTGAAAGACGCGTTAGAGAGACTTGTGACGCGTCAAAAGCATGGTAGTTGAAACGACACATTAAAGAGACTTTAGACGCGATATACTAATCTAGCGTCACTTTTAAAGAGACTTGTGACGCGATATAGTAATCTAGCGTCACTTTTAACTCACACTTTCCGTAATATAACCAAACGCTTAGGTAATCGCAACGACGCGTTAGAGAAACTTGTGACGCGACACATGCATGGTAATTGAAACGACGCGTTACAGAAACTTGAGACGCGACATACTAATCTAACGTTACTTTTCACGCACACTTTGCATGATATAACCTAACCATGCTTAGGTAATCGGAACGACGCGTTAGTGAGACTTGTGAGGCGAAATAAGAATGGTAATTTAAACGACGCGTTAAAGAGACTTGAGACGCGACATACTAATCTAACGTCACTTTTCACGCACACTTTGCGTAATATAACCTAACCATGCTTAGGTAATCGAAACGACGCGTTAAAGAGACTAAAAATGCGACATACTAATCTAGCGTCACTTTTCACGCACATTTTGCGTAGTATAACCTAACCATGCTTAGGTAATCGGAACGGTGCGCTAAAGAGACTTGTGAGGCGACATAAGCACGGTAATTGAAACGACGCGTTAAAGAGACTTGAGACACGACATACTAATCTAGCGTCACTTTTCACACACACTTTGCGTAATATAACCAAACCATGCTTAAGTAATCGAAACGACGGGTTAAAGAGAGACTTGAGATGTGACATACTAATCTAGAGTCACTTTTCACGCACATTTTGCGTAATATAACCTAATCATACTTAGTTAATCGGAACAACGCGTTGAAGAGACTTGACACGCGACATATTAATCTATTGTCACTTTTCACGCACACTTTGCGTAATATAACCTGACTTGTGACACGACATACTAATATAGAGTCACTTTTCACGCACACTTTGTGTAATATAACCTAAAGCGAATTGTGACGCGATATAGTAATCTAGCTTCAGTTTTAATGCACACTTTCCATTATATAACCTCACCATGCTTAGGTAATCGGAACGACGCGTTAAAGAGACTCGTGACGCGACATAAGTATGGTAATCTAAACGATGCGTTACAGAAACTTCTGACTCGGCAAAATTATCTAGCTTCCCTTTTTATGCACACTTTGCGTAATATAACCTAACCATGCTTAGGTAATCGGAACGACGCGTTAGAGAGACTTGTGACGCGACATATGCATGGTTATCGAAAGGACTCGTTAAAGAGACTTGAGACGCGACATACTAATCTAACGTCACATTTCACTAACACTTTGCGTAATACCTAAGCATGCTTAGGCAATTAGAACGGCGCGTTAGTGAGACTTGTAACGCGACATAAGCATGGTAATTGAAACGACGCTATAAAGAGGCTTGGAAGGCGACATACTAATCTACCGTCATTTTTCATGCACACTTTGTGTAATATAACCTATCCATGCTTAGGTAATCGAAACGATGCGTACGACATGCACATTTTGCATAATATAACCTAACCATTATTAGTTAATCGAAACGACGCGATAATGAGACTTGAGATGCGACATACTAATCTATCATCAATTTTCACGCGTACTTTGCGTACTATAACCCATGCTTAGATAATCGGAACGACGCATTAATGAGACTTGTGACGCGACGTAAGTATGGTAATCGAAACAACGCATTAAAGAGACTTGAGATGCGACATACTAATCTATTGTCGCTTTTCACGAACACCCTTCGTAATATAACCTAAAATTTTTTAGGTAATGGGAACGAGGCGATAGAGAGACTTGTGATGGTCGATAATCATGGTAATCGAAACGAAGTGTTAAAGAGACTTGAGACACGATATGCTAATCTAGCGTCACTTTTCACGCAGACTTTGCGTAATATAACCTAACCATGCTCAGGTAATCGAAACGACGCGTTAAAGAGACTTGAGATGCGACATACTAATCTACCATCATTTTTCACGCACACTTTGCTTAATATAAACTAACCATGCTCAGGTAATAGAAATGACGCGTTAAAGAGACTTGAGATGCGACATACTAATCTAGCGTCACTTTTCACGCAAATTTTGCGTAATATAACCTAACCATGCTTAGGTAATCAGAACGACGCGTTAATGGAACTTGAGACGCGACATATTAATCTAGCGTCACTTTTCACGCACACTTTGCGTAATATAACCCATGCTTGGATAATCAGAACGACGCGTTAAAGAGACTTGTGATGCGACATAAGCATGGTAATCGAAATGACGCGTTAAAGAGACTTAAGATGCGATATACTAATCTATTGTCACGTTTCACGCACACTCTGTGTAATATAACCTAACCATGCTTAGGTAATAGGAAAGAGGAGTTAGAGACACTTGTGACGCGACATAATCATGGTAATCGAAACGACGTGTTAAAGAGACTTCAGACGCGACACACTAATATATCGTCACTTTTCAAGCACACCTTGCATAATATAACCTAACCATGCTAAGGTAATCGGAATGACGCGTTAGAGAGACTTGTGACGCGAGATGAGCATGGTAATCGAAACGACACGTTAAAGAGACTTGAGACGCGACATAGTAATCTACCGTCAATTTTCCCGCACACTTTGCGTAATATAACCTAACCATGCATAGGTAATCGGAAACGACGCGTTAAAAAGACTTCAGACGCGACATACTAATCTATTGTCCCTTTTAGCACACACTTTGCGTAATATAAACTAACCATGCTTAGGTAATTGGAAAGACGCATTTAAGAGACTTGAGACATGTCATACTAATCTAACATCACTTTTTACATACTCTTTGCATAGTTTATCTCAACCATGCTTAAGTAATTGGAATGACGCGTCAAAAAGACTTGAGACGCGACAGAATAATCTATTGTCACTTTTCACGTACACTTTGCGTAATGTAAACTAACCATGCTTAGGTAATTGGAACGATGCGTTAGAGAGACTTGTGACGCGACATGAGAATGGTAATCGAAACGACGCCTTGCAGAAACTTGAGACGCGACATAGTAATCTAGCCTCACATTTAACGCAAACTTTGCGTAATATAACCTAACCTTTGGTAATCACAACAGCACGTTAGTGAGACACTTGTAACACGACATACTAATATAGCGTCACTTTTCATGCCCACTTTCCGTAATTAACCTAACCATGCATAGGTAATAGGAAAGACAAGTTAAAGAGACTTGTGACGTGACATAGTAATCTAGCTTCACTTTTAACGCACACTTTCTATAATATAATCAAACCATGCTTAGGTAATCGGAACAAAGCGTTTGAGAGACTAGTGATGCGACATAAGCATGGTAATCAAAACGACGCGTTAAAGAAACTTGTGACTCGACATAGTTGTCTACCGTCCCTTTTTACGCACACTTTGACAATATAACCTAACCATGCTTAGGTAATCGGAACAACACGTTAGAGAGACTTGTGACGCGACATAAGCATGGTAATCGAAACGACGCGTTAAAGAGACTTGAGTCACGACATACTAATCTACCGTCACTTTTCATGCACGCTTTGCGTAATATAACCTAACCATGCTTAGGTAATCGGAACAACGTGTTAGAGATACTTGTGACACGACATACTAATATAGAGTCACTTTTCACGCACACTTTGCGTAATATAACCTAACCATGCTTAGGTAATTGGAACGACGCGTTAAAGAGACTTGTGACGCGACATAGTAATCTAGCTTCACTTTTAACGCACACTTTCCATTATATAACCTAACCATGCTTAGGTAATCGGAACGACGCGTTAGAGAGACTCGTGACGTGATATAAGCATGGTAATCTAAACGACGCGTTAAAGCAACTTGTGACTCGAGAAAGTAATATAGCGTCCCTTTTCATGCAAACTTTCCGTAATTAACCTAACCATGCTTAGGTAATCGGAATGACGCGTTAGAGAGACTTGTGACGCGGCATAAGCATTGTAATTGAAACGACCCCTTAAAGAGACTTGAGACGCGACATACTAATCTAACGTCACTTTTCACGCATACTTTGCGTAACATAACCTAAGCATGCATAGGTAATTGGAACGGCGCGTTAGTGAGACGTGTGACGCGACATAAGCATGGTAATTGAAACGACGCGTTAAAGAGACTTGAGACGCGACATACTAATCTACCGTCACTTTTCACGCACACTTTGTGTAATATAACCTAACCATGCTTAGGTAATCGAAACGACGCGTAAATGAGACTTGAGATGCGACATACTAATCTAGCGTCACTTGTTTCGCACATTTTTCATAATATAACCTAACCATTCTTAGTTAATCGAAACGACGCGTTAATAAGACTTGAGACGCGACATACTAATCTAGCGTCACTTTTCACGCGCACTTTGCGCAATATAACCATGCTTAGATAATCGGAACGGCATGTTAAAGAGACTTGTGACGCAACATAAGCATGGTAATCAAAACGACGCGTAAATGAGACTTGAGAAGCGACATACTAATCTAGCGTCACTTTTTCCGCACATTTTGCATAATATAACCTAACCATTCTTAGTTAATCGAAACGACGCGTTAATGAGACTTGAGACGCGACATACTAATCTAGCGTCACTTTTCACGCGCACTTTGCGTTATATAACCCATGCTTAGATAATCGGAACTACGCGTTTAAGAGACTTGTGACGCGACATAAGCATGGTAATCGAAACGACGCGTTAAAAAGACTTGAGATGCGACATACTAATCAATTGTTACTTTTCACGCACAATCTTCGTAATATAACCTAACAATTTTTAGGTAATTGGAACGAGTCGATAGAGAGACTTGTGACACGACATAATCATGGTAATCGAACGACGTGTTAAAGAGACTTGAGACGCGACATGCTAATCTAGCGTCACTTTTCACGCACATTTTGCGTAATATAACCTAACCATGCTTAGGTAATCAAAACGAAGCGTTAAAGAGACTTATGACGCGACATAGTAATCTAGCTTCACTTTTAATGCACACTTTCCATAATATAAACTAACCATGCTTAGGTAATCGGAACAATGCGTTAGAGAGACTTGTGACACAACATAAGCATGGTAATCGAAAAGGCGCGTTAAAGGGACTTGAGACGCGACGTACTATTCTAGCGTCCCTTTTCACGCACACTTTGCGTAATATAATCTAACCATGCTGAGGTGATCGAAACGACTAGTTAAAGAGACTTGAGATGTGACATACTAATCTACCGTCACTTTTCACGCACACTTTGCGTAATATAACCTAACCATGCTCAGGTAATCGAAACGACGCGTTAAAGAGACTTGAAATGCGGCATACTAATCTAGCGTCACTTTTCACGCACACTTTGCGTAATATAACCCATGCTTGGATAATCGGAACGACGCGTTAAAGAAACTTGTGACGCGACATAAGCACGGTAATCAAAACGACGTGTTATAGAGACTTTAGGTGAGACATACTAATCTATTGTCACTTTTTACACACACTATGCGTAGTATAACCTAACCATGCTTAGGTAATCATAATCATGGTAATCGAAATGACGTGTTAAAGAGACTTAAGACACAACATACTAATCTAGCGTCACGTTTCAAGCACACCTTGCATAATATAACCTAACCACTCTTAGGTAATCGGAACGACGCGTTAGAGAGACTTGCGACACGAGATGAGCATGGTAATCGAAACGACACATTAAAGAGACTTCAAACGGGACATAGTAATCTACCGTCAATTTTCCCGCACACTTTGTGTAATATAACCTAACCATGCATAGGTAAACAGAACGACGTGTTAAAAAGACTTCAGACGCGACATACTAATCTATTGTCACTTTTAACACACACTTTGTGTAATATAAACTAACCATGCTTAGGTAATCGGAAAGACGCATTAAAGAGACTCGTCATACTAATCTAGCATCACTTTTTACGTACTCTTTGCGTAGTATATCTTAACCATGCTTAGATAATTGGAACGACACGTCAAAAAGACTTGTGAATCGACATACTAATATAACGTCACTTTTCACGCACACTTTGCGTAATATAATCTAACCATGCTTAGGTAATTGGAACGACGCGTTAGAGAGACTCGTGATGCGACATAAGCATGGTAATCAAAACAACGCGTTAAAGAAACTTGTGACTCGACATAGTAGTCTTGCATCCCTTTTTACGCACACTTTGCGTAATATAACCTATCCATGCTTAGGTAATCAAAACGACGTGTTAAAGAGACTTGTGACGTGACATAAGCATGGTAATCGAACCGACGCGTTAAAGAGACTTGAGGCGCGACATACTAATCTAACGTCACATTTCACTCACATTTTGCGTGATACCTAAGCATGCTTAGGTAATCAGAACGGCGCGTTACTAATCTACCTTCACTTTTCACGCACACATTGCGTAATATAACATAACAATGCTTAGGTAATCGGAAGGAGAGTGAGGGGAAGAGGGGGCAGTCCTCGGCCCGATCATGTAATTCGCTCCAACAGACAGGCATGGTTCTATAGTCAAAGCAACTTCGTCACTTTCGTGTACTTATCGGACAGCAGCCCTTTTGGGGCTTCCTTAGGGACCGATTCACTCTGCGTAGATTGACTGAACGCAGAAAGCCTTCCACCGACGCGTTAAAAAGACTTCAAATGTGACATACTAATATATTGTCACTTTTAACACAAACTTTGCGTAATATGACCTAACCATACATGGGTAATCGGAACGACGCGTTAAAGAGACTTGAGACACGTCATACAAATCTAGCATCACTTTTTACGCACTCTTTGCGTGTAATATAACCTAACCATGCTTAGGTAATCGGAACGACGGGTCAAATAGACTTGAGAAGCGACAGACTAATCTACTGTCAGTTTTCACGCACACTTTGCGTAATATAAACTAACAATGCTTGGATAATTGGAATGACGCATTAGCGAGACTTGTGACGCGACATAAGCATGGTAATGGAAACGACGCGCTAAAGAGACTTAAGATGCGACATACTAATCTAGCGTCACTTTTCACGCACACTTTGAGTAAAGAGACTTGAGATGCGACATACTAATCTAGAGTCACTTTTCACGCACATTTTGTGTAATATAACCTATCCATACTTAGTTAATCGGAACAACACGTTGTGAGACTTGAGACGCGTAAAAGAGCTTTGAGACGCATGGTAATCGAAACGACGCATTAAAGAGACTTGAGACGCGACATACTAATCTAGCGTCACTTTTCACGCACACTTTACATAATATAACCTAACCATGCTTAGGTAATCGGAACGACGCGTTAGAGAGACTTGTGACGCGACATAAGCATGGTGATTGAAACGACGCGTTATAGAGACTTGAGATGCGACATACTAATCTAGCTTCACTTTTCACGCACATTTTGCATAATATAACCTATCAATGCTTAGGTAATTGGAACGACGCGTTCGAGAGACTTGTGACGCGACATAAGCATGATAATCGAAACAACGCGTTAAAGAGAGATGAGACGCGACATACTAATCTAGCGTCACTTTTCACGCACAGTTTGCGTAATATAACCTAACCATGCATAAGAATCGAAACGATGCCTTAAAGAGACTTGAGACGCGACAAACTAATCTAGCGTCACTTTTCACGCACACTTTGCGTAATATAACCTAACCATGCTTAGTTAATCGGAACAACGCATTAAAGAGACTTGAGACGCAACATACTAATCTAGCGTCACTTTTAACGCACACTTTGCGTAATATAACCTAACCATGCATAGGTAATCGGAACAAAGCATGAAAGAGACTTGAGACACGACATACTAATCTAGCATCACTTTTTAGGCACTCTTTGCGTAATTTAACCTAGCCATGCTTAGATAATCAGAACGACACGTCAAAAATACTTGAGACGCGACATACTAATCTATTTCACTTTTCTCGCACACATTGAGTGATGTAAACTAACCATGCTGGTAATTTGAATGATGCGTTAGAGAGACTTGTGACGCGACATAAGAATGGTAAAGAAACGACGCCTTAAAGAGACTTTAGATGTGACAAACTAATCTAGCGTCATTTGTCAAGGACACTTTGCGTAATTTAATCTAACCATGCATAGGTAATCAGACGGACGCGTTAAAGAGACATGATACGCGACATACTAATCTAGCGTCACTTTTCACGCACACTTTGTGTAATATAACCTAACCATGCTTAGGGGTTCGGAACGACGCGTTAAAGAGACTTGTGACGCGACAAAAGCATAGTAATCAAAACGACGTGTTAAAGATACTAGAGACGCGGGATAGTAATCTACCGTCACTTTTTATTCACACTTTGCGTAATATAACCTAACCATGCTTAGGTAATCGGAACGACGCGTAAGAGATACTTGTGACGCGACATAAGCATGGTTATCAAAACGACGCGTTAAAGAGACTAGAGACGCGGCATAGTAATCTACCGTCACTTTTTACGCACACTTTGCGTAATATAACCTAACCATTCTTAGATAATCGGAACGACGCGTTAAAGCGACTTTTTACGTGACATAAGCATAGTAATAAAAACCACGCGTTAAAGAGACTAGACACGCGACATAGTATTCTACCGTCACTTTTTACGCACACTTTGCGTAATATAACCTAACCATGCTTAGGTAATCGGAACGACGAGTTAAAGAGACTTCAGACGCGACATATTAATATATCGTCACTTATTACGCATGCTTTGCGTAACCTAACCATTCTTAGATAATTGGAACGATACGTTAAAGAGACTTGAGATACAACATAGTACTCTACCGTAAATTTTAACGCACACTTTGCGTAATATAACCTAACCAATCGGAACGACGCGTTAGAGAGACTTGTGACGCGACATAAGCATGGTAATCGAAACGACGCGTTACAGAGACTTGAGACGCGACATACAAATCTAGCAATCACTTTTCACGCACACTTCGCGTAATATAACCTAACCATGCTTAGTTAATCGGAACAACGCGTTTATGAGCTAGGGATCCATCCTACATATCAATTCTGCAAACCATTCACCTTGTTAGATCTAAGCCCACAGGATGAAGATTTTGAATGGCCTCCGAAGTTACTTTGTTTCCTTTGGTTTTTCCTCCATCTTTATTCGATAGCTTTCATTTTCTGACCCCCTCACCTTTGTCATTCTATTCACCTGGTCCTCCATGAAAAAAAAAACAAAACTCTCATCTTTTGACCTTTCTTAAGTGGTTTCAAACCATCCCTCAATGGTGTCTATATCTGGATAAGACCTTTCCAGAAAAAGGAAAACATATTGGAAAAGATCCTTATTCGATCCTTATCCTTCATCGTCCTCATCTTAAGCTATCAAACAGTTTTACTACATGTCCAACATTCCATATCTACCAACATTTTTCATATTCTATACTCACACATATGGATGAGCATGAGTATGCATGGAGAGAGTTCCAATATTATATTTTCCAACAGAATAATGTAATCCCTAAAGAGTTATGGCCTCCTTATCAAGAAGCTGCACCATGGAACACATATCCTCATGCTTACTGCTTAAAGATGGAAGATGATAAAAACTTTTGGAGAAAAAATCATCCAGATCATCCTTCTTCATAAAGTTCTACACTATACTCTCCTATTCGGAACGTCAACAAAAAGAAGGCAGCAGTTCAAGATTCCATTCCGAAAGATCATCTATTGGATACTGAATTTAATCCCAGAGCAGGTTATTCACAAGCCTCAGATACGGATATGGATTCAGAAAAAAGGACAAGAATACGGATGAAGATGAGTATTATGCCAATCGGTGGTCCCCATCATTCATGGATGATTCAAATCTATCACCATCACATGAGCCAATCAACAAATAAGGACAAAATCCACATAAAGAAAAAATGGCAAACTTTCCACATGTCCTCAACAAAGGCTCCAACTTTCCACATGTCAATATGGAGTGCTACATGTCAATATTTTGTATTAGTCATGCTAAGTTATACTTATCTTTTAATCCATGTGTTGTATCGCATGCAGTGCATGCTTAGTATAGGTACATGTGTTTATCCACGTGTCATGTTTGTACAATGCATGCTTAGCATGCTTAGCTGGGAAAGCTTTCTTTCCACCTCCTTAAATAGATTCTTGGTAGGAAGAAAGAAGGACACACAACCTTTGTAATATTTTACGCTTCAATAAAAATGCCTTGTTTCTAAACATCTCTCTGCTCCAAATTTTCTATAAGGTATAGTTATATATGTTTGTTTCTCTTCATATTCAGCCGTAAAAGGCATAAGGGTAATGCTCTTCACTTGCCTCTCCTGAGGATCCTGTGATACAAAACCTTGTGTCATAAAAATGGTAATACGATAAATTTCAACAGATACTAAGAGGACAGGCCGGTTGATAAAATGCCTATGGTGAGGCCGTTTCGATTGCCATGCTTATGTCACGTCACAAGTCTCTCTAACGCGTCGTTACGATTACCTAAGCATGGTTAGGTTATATTACGCAAAGTGTGCGTTAAAAGTGATGCAAGATTAATATGTCGCGTCACAAGTTTCTTTAACACATCGTTCCGATTACCTAAGCATGGTTTGGTTATATTACGCAAAGTGTGCGGGAAAAGTGACTCTAGATTAGTATGTCACGTCTCAAATCTCTTTAACGCGTCGTTTTGATTACCATGCTTATGTCGCGTCACAAGCTTCTCTAACGCGTCGTTCTGATTACCTAAGCATGGTTAATTTATATTATGGAAAGTGTGCGTTAAAAGTGAAGCTAGATTGCTATGTCGCGTCACAAGTCTCTTTAACGCGTCGTTCCGATTACCTAAGCATCGTTAGGTTAAATTGCGCAGAGGGTGCGTGAAAAGTGACACTAGATTAGTATGTCGCGTCACAAGTCTCTTTAACGCGTCGTTCCGATTGCCTAAGCATGGTTAGGTTATATACGCAAAGTGTGCGTGAAAAGTAATGCTAGATTAGTATGTCGCATCTCAAGTCTCTTTAACGCGTCGTTTCGATTACCATGCTTATGTGGCGTCACAAGTCTCTCTAACGCGTCGTTCCGATTACCTAATCATGGTTAGGTTATATTATACAAAGTGTGCGTCACAAGTTACTTTAACGCGTCGTTCCGATTTCCTTTGCATGGTTAGGTTATATTACGCAGAGTGTGAGTGAAAAATGACGTTAGATTTGTATGTTGCGTCTCAAGTCTCTTTAACGCGTTGTTCCAATTAACTAAGCATGGTTAGGTTATATTACGCAAAGTGTACTTGAAAAGTGACGCTAGATTTGTTTGTCGCGTCTGAAGTCCATTTAACGCGTCGTTTCGATTACCTAAGCATGGTTAGATAATATTACGCAAAGTGTGCGTGAAAAGTGACGCTAGATTAGTATGTCGCATCTTAAGTCTCATTAAGGCGTTGTTTCAATTACCATGCTTCTGTCGAGTCACAAAACTCTCTAATGCGTCATTCAAATTACCTAAGCATTGCTAGGTTATATTATGTAAAGTGTGCGTGAAAAGTGACGCTAGATTAGTATGTCGCTTCTCAAGTCTCTTTAACGCGTCGTTTCGATTACCATGCTTATGTCGCGTCACAAGTCTCTCTAACGCGTCGTTCCAATTACCTAAGCATAGTTAGGTTACATTACGCAAAGTGTGCGTGAAAAGTGAGGCTAGATTAGTATGTCGCGTCTTAAGTTTCTTTAACGCGTCGTTTCGATTATCTAATCATGGTTAGGTAATATTATGCATAGCTTGTTTAAAAAGTGACTCTAGATTAGTATGTCGCGTCTCAAGTCTCTTTAACGCGTTGTTCCGATTACCTATGCATCATAGGTTATATTACGCAAGGTGTGCGTAAGAAGTGACGCTAGATTAGTATGTCGCATCTCATGTCTCTATGACGCGTCGGTCCGATTACCGAACCATGGTTAGGTTATACTATACAAAGTGTGCGTTAAAAGTGACGCTAGATTAGTATGTCGCATCTCATTTCTCTATAACGCGTCGGTCCGATTACTGAAGCATGGTTAGGTTATATTGCGCAAAGTGTGCGCCAAAAGTGACGTTAGATTAGTATGTCGCGTGTAAAGTCTCTTTAAGGCGTCGTTTCATTAACATTCTAATTTCACGTCACAAGTCTCTCTAACGCATCGTTCCAATTACCTAAGCATGATTAGTTAATACTATGCAAAGTGTGCGTGAAAAGTGAAATAGATTAGTATGTCGCGTCTAAAGTCTTTTTGATGTGTCATTTCGATTACCTAAGCATGGTTAGGTTAAATTACGCAAAGAGTGCATAAAAAGTGATGGTAGATTTGTATGTCGTGTGTCAAGTCTTTTTGACGCGTCGTTCCGATTACGTAAGCGTGGTTAGTTTATATTAGGTAATGTGTGCGTTAAAAGTGACAATAGATTAGTATGTCACATCTCATGTCTATTTAACGCGTCGTTTCGGTTACCTAAGCATGGTTAGGTTATATTACGCAAAGTGTGCGTGAAAAGTGATGCTATATTAGTATGTCGCGTCTCAAGTGTCTTTAACCCGTTGTTTCGAATACCATGCTTATGTCGCGTCACAAGTATCTCTAACGCGTCGTCCAGATTACCTAAGCATGGTTAGGCTATATAAAAGTGTGCGTTTGTCACGACCCAATCTCAGAGCCGAGACCGGCGCTAGGGAATGGGAGTGGTTGCTCCGAAACCCGTAGCAAGCCTAAAAAAAACGTAAAATAATTGTTCGCGAATCATAAACGTTATGCATGATATAAATAAACACGTGCCATGCAGAAGCGCACATGCCAGGCACACATATCCTCTGGCAGTCACAATATATATAGCGCAGCAAGCGTAAAACGTTTAAAACTTTAAAACGTTAAAGTAATATTTACAGAAAACTTTATATACAAGCTGACTGACAAAATACTTATCTACTGCAGCTCTAAGAGTAAAGTAATGTTTCTTTACATACTCAAAAATACAGACTTCTGGAAGTAGGATAGAAGTCCGTTGCTTCAAAGCGTCTTTATCCTGAAAGGAAATCTGTGAGGGGTCAGTATATTGGGATATACTGAGTGAGTTCATACATTTACTAATAAGTATTCAAATAAAACATAAAATCGTAATCAACCATATGCAGCCAAGTACAGGATCCGAATGAAACCTTAATCCTCAAACATGCTAATAGTCATTCGATCAACCCAATCATAAATATCAATTGCGAGTCCAACTCGCTGGTGGCCCAGCCACTAGATACGGGGACTTCCAGGCTACACCGTAGCCGAGTTCACTCTCGTATCGAAATCATAACCCAATCGTAAGTTTCATATTCATCATCATCTCCCAGCTGAGTTATATCAAAAACTGGTGATCACACAGTCATATTGTCGCCAAATAGGTTGCACGTTCCATTGGATCAATACTGGTTTCAAATCAAGCATATGCAATTCGTATAAAAGATTCACATATAAAACATGCGGTTCAATTAATAAGCAATATAAAATAATTTCTTAAATAAATACTTTAAAAGCAAATCATATAAACTCACAGAAAACGCTTATCCAAAAATACGTCGGGGCTTTAGAACGTCAAGCTTCCCGAACTACTGGTCCAGCTGCCTCTTGCCTCGCCAAATCTAAAACAATTTTAAAACATTTGACTTGTATCAGATTCCTATTCTAAGATTGACTCTAGACTCAAGATTCGACACATTTTACTTTCATTAATCGTCGTGCTTCTCACGCATATCCCGATAACGGTATCAAACTCGTTTACGGATCGTAAATCACTTCTAATCAAATTCCCGTTTAACCCCATTAGGTTAACTATTCTCATTAGTCGATTAACTATTATTTGATTTCCGATTCAATACGTAAATTCCATTAATTCAACCGAGGTACGAAGATTCGCGGTGCGAGAATCGAAGGGTGCACGCTCGTGCAGGGAGGTACACGTTCGTGTACCTTGATGGTACACGTTCGTGTACCTTGGTACACGGTCGTGTACCTTGGTACACGGTCGTGTACCACATGTTGGTACACGTTCGTGTACCTTGGTACACGTTCGTGTACCATTGATGGTACACGTTCGTGTACCACAAGTACACGATCGTGTACTGTCGTGCGCGATCCCCCGGAATCAATTTCCGGGGTTTCCGACCTGCTAAATACGTAAAAACGCTCCAAACTCAACCAAAACGCATATTCTAAGCTCAAAGCGCTATATATCAATCCTATACTCGATAAAACGATAAAATCGTTTCGTGACCTAAAACTTTGAATCGATATAACTTAAAATATAATCAACGAAACGGTAAAACGTCAAGCTTACCGTGATTCGCCTCGAGAATACGATCAATTCGAGCTATTAAACGTCGAAAATGGACGAGAGACGGAATCGAGCGACGGAACCGTAAGCCTTCGTCGAAGAAAATGAGAAAGGAGAAGAAGTTGGAGAGTGAAGGATCTGGATCCTTCAACTGAAGGAAATCTTATGTATAATGGCTAACTTGCCATTTGGTCCTCGAAACTTTTCAAAAGTTTCAATTTAGTCCAAAACCTATTCAATTAATCTTTCTATTAATTCAAATACGTATTATTTATCTCCGAATAAATAATACTAACTTAAAATATAGATTTCCATCGAAAATCCTCAAATTTCTATTTTTGGGCTTAATTGGCTAATTTGCACTTTAGCCCCTAAACTTTTCAAAATTTACAACTTAGCCCCAAAATGTATTCACATCCAAATTTTCAAAATTAATTCCTTTAATCCCGCTAATTGACTCATTAAATTTTATTCTTGAATTTCCGATATAATTAAATTAAATTCTCCTTAATTTAATTTATCAGAAATCACGACATGTGGCACGACGTAATTATCTTAAAATATTTTGGGGTATTACATTCACCCCCCCCTTAAAATAAATTCGTCCTCGAATTTAAAATTAGCCACGTACCTTGAGTAAACAGATAACTTTCACCATTGGAATTCTTTTCGTTCGCAATTGTCGTATCTGCGTATCGACAATCTGCACTGGCCGTTCTTCGTAAGTTAGTTCTTCGCTCACGTCCACCACTTGTGGTTGAATTATTCGAGAAGGGTCTGGTACATACTTTCGAAGCATGGAAATATGGAAGACCGGATGAACTTGCGACATTTCCTGTTGCAAGTCTAGCTTATAGGCAACTGAGCCTATACGTTCCATGATCTGATATGGTCCGACATATCTCGGAGCCAATTTACCCTTCTTTCCGAAACGAATTACTCCCTTCATCGGTGATACTTTGAGAAACACGTAGTCTCCGAGCTGAAATTCGATATCCTTCCTCTTGGGGTCCGCGTAACTCTTCTGTCGACTGGAAGCAGTATTCAAACGTTGCTTTATCAACGGTACTTTTTTGACGTAATCTGGATGATCTCTGCTCCAGTGAGCTTTCGTTCACCAACTTCATCCCAACAGATAGGGGATCGACACTTGCGACCATATAATGCTTCGTAAGGAGCCATCTCGATGCTCGAATGATAGCTGTTGTTGTAGGCAAACACGACTAGAGGTAGGTACGTATCCCAACTACCTCCGAAGTCTAATACGCAAAGTCGAAGCATATCTTCTAACGTTTGAATCGTCCGCTCAGACTGGCCGTCTGTCTGAGGATGAAACGCAGTGCTAAAATTCAATCGTGTTCCTAACGCGTCTTGTAAGCTCTTCCAGAAATGAGAGGTAAATACGGAACCTCTATCTGAAACGATTGACACGGGAACTCCGTGTAGGCTCACGATTTTATCGATATAAATCTCTGCCAACTTTGCTGCAGAATACGTTGTCTTGATAGGTATGAAGTGTGCTGACTTCGTCAAACGATCCACGATTACCCAAATAGAGTCAAACCCTTTCTGCGTCTTGGGTAATCCGATTACGAAATCCATCGTGATCTGCTCCCACTTCCACTCCGGGATGGGTAACGGCTGAAGAAATCCGTAAGGTCGCTGATGCTCCAATTTGACTTGCTGACAAGTCGGGCATTTCGCCACGAACTCTGCGATGTCTTTCTTCATTCCGCTCCACCAATACGTTGATTTGATGTCGTGGTACATTTTCGTGGAACCAGGATGAACGCTATAGATCGTTCCATGTGTCTCTTCCATGATCTTTTGTCTTAGATCTTCCATATCTTGAACGCACATTCGATTGCCGTATTTCAAAATTCCGTTGACGATACTGAAATCTTGACTCTTTCTTTGTTGAACTTCCTCAATTAGATGCTTCAATTGAGGGTCGTCTGCTTGCAACTCTTTGATCTGATCTATCAACGTCGATCGTATCATTAACTGAGCCATTAGGTTTCCGAGAGATGAGATCTCAAACTCAACCCCTTGGCTAAACATCGTATGAATCTCGTTGATTAATGGTCTCCGCCACGTCGTTGTAACATGCGCGAGACTTCCTGCCGACTTCCTGCTTAATGCATCCGCCACTACGTTGGCCTTGCCTGGATGGTATTGTATCGTACAATCGTAATCTTTTAGTAACTCCATCCATCGTCGTTGTCTGAGGTTTAACTCTCGTTGGTCAAAAATGTACTTCAAGCTTTTATGATCTGTAAAGATCTCACACATAGCGCCGTATAAATAATGTCTCCAAATCTTTAACGCAAAAATCACCGCTGCTAACTCTAGATCATGCGTCGGATAGTTCGTTTCGTGCTTCTTGAACTGTCGCGAAGCGTACGCTATTACTCTACCGTGTTGCATAAGAACACATCCTAGTCCGATTCTTGATGCATCACAGTAAACTGTGAATCCTTCCGTTCCTTCTGGTAGTGCTAAGACTGGTGCCGTCGTTAGGCACTCTTTCAGTTTCAGAAAACTGAGCTTACACTGGTCCGTCCAGTTGAATTTCGCGTTCTTCTGAGTTAACTTCGTCAAAGGTACAGCGATCTTTGAAAAATCCTGTACAAATCGTCTGTAATATCCCGCTAAACCAAGGAAACTTCTAACTTCCGTAACCGATTCAGGCCGTTTCCATTCTATCACAGCTTCAATCTTCTTTGGGTCAACCTTAATGCCGCTTTGTGAAACCACATGACCTAAGAAAGCGACTTCTGTTAGCCAAAATTCACATTTAGAGAATTTGGCGTAAAGCTGATGTTCTCTTAGTGTCTGTAGTACTATTCGCAAATGTTGAGCGTGCTCTTCCTCTGTACGCGAATAAATTAAAATATCGTCAATGAACACGATCACGAACTGATCCAAGTACGGTTTGAATATTCTATTCATCAAATCCATGAAGGCTGCTGGGGAGTTCGTCAATCCGAATGACATAACGAGAAACTCATAATGTCCATATCGAGTTCGGAAAGCAGTCTTTTGTATGTCATCGTCACGAATCTTCAATTGATGATAGCCTGATCTCAGATCAATCTTGGAGAAAAATTTCGCTCCTTGTAACTGGTCGAACAAATCGTCAATTCTAGGTAACATATACTTATTCTTAATCGTCACCTTATTCAGCTGTCGATAATCGATACATAGTCGAAGCGATCCATCCTTCTTTTTCACGAACAGCACTGGTGCACCCCACGGGGATACACTCGGCCTGATAAAACCACGATCAAACAATTCTTCTAACTGATCCTTAAGTTCTTTGTGCTCTGCTGGCGCCATTCGATAAGGAGGTATCGATATTGGCTTCGTGCCAAGAGCCAATTCGATACAAAATTCAATCTCGCGATCTGGGGGTAATCCAGGTAATTCCTCTGGAAAAACGTCTGGATATTCCGACACAACTGGCACGTCACTTAAATTTACACTTTTCTTCTCCACGTCTCGTACTACTGCTAAGAATCCTTGACATCCCTTCTTCAACATACTACAAGCTTTAATAGCTGAAATGATACTCGTAGAAGATTCCATCTTATCACCCTGAATTGAAACCGCTTCAATCCCAGGCGTATTAAACGTCACCGTCTTCTTCCGGCAATCCACATTGGCGTAGTGCTGAGCTAGCCAATCCATTCCTAGTATGACGTCAAAAGCTAAAACCTCAAGTAAAATCAAGTCAACTACCAAATCTCGTCCTTGAACTTTCACAGGACAAGACGGGTAAACGATACTAACTTCCACACTTTCTCCAACGGGAGTAGCTACGGATAAGGGATTCCTAAGATACGCTGGTTGCACTACTAACTTACTAACAAAACTAGGTGAAACAAACGAATGCGTAGCGCCCGGATCAAATAAAATTAATGCGTCTTGATAAGCGATAGGAAAGGTACCTTGCACCACTGCATTGGAAGCCTGAGCCTCCTGAGGATTCAGTGCAAAGACCCTAGCCTGACTTCCGCCAGCCTGCGAAGTCTGACCAGTACCGCGTCCTCCGCCATTTCTTCCTCCACGATTTCCATAGCCACGGCCTCTCTGGCCAGTAAAGGTACTTCCTATCTGATCATATCCTGACGCTATCTGCTGTGCGGTTCTCTGCTGCTGATAAGAAGGCTGTACCACAGTAGTCATTGAGCCTTGGGGCATCTGCCTCGGACAGTCTCTAGCGAAATGGCCCCGTTGACCACAATTAAAACATGCTCCATTAGCAGTGTAACACGCGCCGTAGTGCCTCCTATTACAATTCAGACATAAAGGAACTCCGCCTCCAATGTCACTCATCGATCTGGCACTAAATCCGGTGCCTGAAGTACTGACTCTAGTTCCATACCGAGCTCTCTTATTTCTCTGTTGACGTGATGGAGGTCGAGAATAACTCCCAGCATATGATCGGGTAGGTGCGCTCTGTACGCTGCGAAACGTATTATCTCTCACAGGTGCAACATTGGAAGGGTCAGGAATTCTTCCAAAACGGATCAGAGAAACTTCCATTTGTCTAGCACTATCGATCAGTTGCACTAGGGTTCGTCCGATATCAGACGTCAGACTCACAAATTCAGCTCCTAGAGCCTTCTACAAACCTCGAGTTCACTCTAACAGGGTCTGTAGTCAGGTCTGGTGCAAACCTACTCACTCTGGTAAACTCCGTTACATACTCTTGCACAGATCGATTGCCTCTACTCAGGGTCAACCACTGACTACGATAACTCTCCGTCACCGCATATGGTAAAAAGTATTCCCTAAAGTGGTTTGCAAATTCAGTCCAGGTCATAGTATCCATGGTTGGCTGAATATGCTGCTGAAACCAATCTTTCGCAGGTCCTTTCAATGACATTTCCACCATAATGATGGTCTGTCTCTCATTAGCTTGCAGGCGTCGAGCATTACGTTCTACTTCTTCGAGGAAATCGAGAGCATCGCCTGTACTGTCAAACTTAGTTGGCTTGAGGCGCATATAAGCCAAAACGATATCTCGATCAGTGACAGCAACATTGCGTAGCTGTTGCTGTTGAAGTTGTTCACGATGCATATTCTGCACCTCTGCCTGATTAGCTTGCAATGCCGCAATTCCCGTAAGGAACTGATTCATATCAAAACCCACAACATTAGGTTGCTGGGCTTGCGCTTGCACTCCAGGTGCCTGCGCCTGGGCCTCTTGGCCACCACCTCCTCCCTGAACAGAAGACTCATCTTGAGCTTCTGGATGGACGTCATGCGCCCCTTCTATAACATTTCGCGCTGCAACGGCAGCTCGCTCTACTTCTTGTCGTTGGTCAGACATCCTGACCGAGACAAACATCGTTACTTAGCTACATAATCGTATATTATTGCAAATGCATATCGTATTGAACGCGCATCTCATCACAAGCGAACACAAACGTAAGACAGACTCACATCCTAGAGGGAAAGCTGAAAGTTTGAAAATCAAATGAATACGTAACAAAGACAAGACTCGAGTCCTATGTGCTGCAGTAGAATCCTATGAAAATTAATCACTCTTCTGACATAAGCAATGGTAACTGGACCATGCTCTGATACCAACATTGTCACGACCCAATCTCAGAGCCGAGACCGGCGCTAGGGAATGGGAGTGGTTGCTCCGAAACCCGTAGCAAGCCTAAAAAAAACGTAAAATAATTGTTCGCGAATCATAAACGTTGTGCATGACATAAATAAACACGTGCCATGCAGAAGCGCACATGCCAGGCACACATATCCTCTGGCAGTCACAATATATATAGCGCAGTAAGCGTAAAACGTTTAAAACTTTAAAACGTTAAAGTAATATTTACAGAAAACTTTAGATACAAGCTGACTGACAAAATACTTATCTACTGCAGCTCTAAGAGTAAAGTAATGTTTCTTTACATACTCAAAAATACAGACTTCTGGAAGTAGGATAGAAGTCCGTTGCTTCAAAGCGTCTTTATCCTGAAAGGAAATCTGTGAGGGGTCAGTATATTGGGATATACTGAGTGAGTTCATACATTTACTAATAAGTATTCAAATAAAACATAAAATCGTAATCAACCATATGCAGCCAAGTACAGGATCCGAATGAAACCTTAATCCTCAAACATGCTAATAGTCATTCGATCAACCCAATCATAAATATCAATTGCGAGTCCAACTCGCTGGTGGCCCAGCCACTAGATACGGGGACTTCCAGGCTACACCGTAGCCGAGTTCACTTTCGTATCGAAATCATAATCCAATCGTAAGTTTCATATTCATCATCAGCTCCCAGCTGAGTTATATCAAAAACTGGTGATCACACAGTCCTATTGTCGCCCAATAGGTAGCACGTTCCATCGGATCAATACTGGTTTCAAATCAAGCATATGCAATTCGTATAAAAGTTTCACATATAAAACATGCGGTTCAATTAATAAGCAATATAAAATAATTGCTTAAATAAATACTTTAAAAGCAAATCATATAAACTCACAGAAAATGCTTATCCAAAAATACGTCGGGGCTTTAGAACGTCAAGCTTCCCGAACTACTGGTCCAGCTGCCTCTTGCCTCGCCGGATCTAAAACAATTTTAAAACATTTAACTTGTATCAGAATCCTATTCTAAGATTGACTCTAGACTCAAGATTCGACACATTTTACTTTCATTAATCGTCGTGCTTCTCACGCATATCCCGATAACAGTATCAAACTCGTTTACGGATCGTAAATCACTTCTAATCAAATTTCCGTTTAACCCCATTAGGTTAACTATTCTCATTAGTCGATTAACTATTATTCGATTTCCGATTCAATACGTAAATTCCATTAATTCAACCGAGGTACGAAGATTCGGGGTGCGAGAATCGAAGGGTGCACGCTCGTGCAGGGAGGTACACGTTCGTGTATCTTGGTACACGATCGTGTACCACATGTTGGTACACGTTCGTGTACCTTGGTACACGTTCGTGTACCATTGATGGTACACGTTCGTGTACCACAAGTACACGATCGTGTACTGTCGTGCACGATCCCCCGGAATCGATTTCCGGGGTTTCCGACCTGCTAAATACGTAAAAACGCTCCAAACTCAACCAAAACGCATATTCTAAGCTCAAAACGCTATATATCAATCCTATACTCGATAAAACGATAAAATCGTTTCGTGGCCTAAAACTTTTAATCGATATAACTTAAAATATAATCACAGAAACGGTAAAACGTCAAGCTTACCGTGATTCGCCTCGAGAATACGATCAATTCGAGCTATTAAACGTCGAAAATGGACGAGAAACGGAATCGAGCGACGGTACCGTAAGCCTTCGTCGAACAAAATGAGAAAGGAGAAGAAGTTGGAGAGTGAAGGATCTGGATCCTTCAACTGAAGGAAATCTTATGTATAATGGCTAACTTGTCATTTGGTCCTCTAAACTTTTCAAAAGTTTCAATTTAGTCCAAAACCTATTCAAATAATCTTTCTATTAATTCAAATACGTATTATTTATATCCGAATAAATAATACTAACTTAAAATATAGATTTCCATCGAAAATCCTCAAATTTCTATTTTTGGGCTTAATTGGCTAATTTGCACTTTAGCCCCTAAACTTTTCAAAATTTACAACTTAGCCCCAAAATGTATTCACATCCAAATTTTCAAAATTAATTCCTTTAATCCCGCTAATTGACTCATTAAATTTTATTCTTGAATTTCCGATATAATTAAATTAAATTCTCCTTAATTTAATTTATCGAAAATCACGACACATGGCACAACGTAATTATCTTAAAATATTTTGGGGTATTACAGCGTTAAAAGTGACGCTAGATTACTATGTCGCGTCACAAATCTCTTTAACGCGTCGTTCCGATTACCTAAGAATGGTTAGGGCATATTACGTAAAGTGTGCGTGAAAAGTGACGCTAGATTAGTATGTCTCGTCACACGTCTCTTTAACGCGTCGTTCCGATTACCTAATCATTGTTAGGTACGTCTCAAGTCTCTTTAACTCTTCGTTTCGATTATCATGCTTATGTCGCGTCACAAGTCTCTCGAACGCGTACTTTCGATTTCCTAATCATGGTTAGGTTATACTACGCAAAGTGTGCGTTAAAATTTACGGTAGAGTAATATGTCGCGTCACAGGTCACTTTTACGTGTCGTACTGATTACCTAAGCATTGTTAGGTTAGGTTATATTATGCAAAGTGTGCGTGAAAAGTGACGCTAAATTAGTATGTCACGACTCAAGTGTCTTTAACCCGTCATTTCGGTTACCATGCTTGTGTCGCGTCACAAGTCTCTCTAACTCGTCGTTCCGATTACCTAAGCATGGTTAGGTTATATTACGCAAAGTGTGCTATGGTTAGGTTATATTACGCAAAGTGTGCGTGAAAAGTGACGCTAGATTAGTATGTCGCGTCTCAAGTCTCTTTAACGCGTTGTTCCTATTAACTAAGCATGGTTAGGTTACGCAAAGTGTGCGTGCAAAGTGACGCTAGAAATTGACGCTAGATTAGTATGTCGCGTCTCAAGTCTCTGTAAGGTCTCGCTTCAATTACCATGCTTATGCCGCGTCACAAGTCTATGTCACGCGTTACCTAAGCATGGTTTGGTTATATTATGCAAAATGTGCTAGATTAGTATGTCGCGTCTAAAGTCTTTTTAAAACGACGTTTCATTGCCATTCTTATGTCGCGTCACAAGTCTCTCTAACGCATCGTTCCAATTAACTAAGCATGGTTAGTTTATATTACGCAAAGTGTGTGTGAAAAGTGAAATAGATTAGTTTGTCGTGTCTCAAGTCTTTTTGACGCGTTGTTCTGATTACCTAAGCATCGTCTCAAGTATATTTAACCTGTCGTTTCGATTACCATGCTTATGTCGCGTCACAAGTCTCTCGAATGGGTCGTTCTGATAACCTAAGCATGGATAGGTTATATTACGCAAAGTGTGCGTTAAAAGTGACGCTAGATGACTATGTCGCGTCATAAGTTTCTTTATCGAGTCGTTCTGATTACCTAAGCATGGTTAGGTTATATTACGCAAAGTGTGCGTGAAAAGTGACTCTAAATTAGTATGTCGCATCTCAAGTCTCTTTAACGCGTCGCTTCGATTACCATGTTTATGTCACGTCACAAGTCTCTCCAACGCGTCGTTCTGATTACCTAAACATGGTTAGTTTATAATATGGAAAGTGTGCGTTAAAAGTGAAGCTAGATTACTATGTCGCATCACAAGTATCTTTAACGCGTCGTTCCAATTACCTAAGCATGGTTTGGTTACATTACGCAAAGTGTGCGTGAAAAGTGACACTAAATTAGTATGTCGTGTCACAAGTCTCTTTAACGGGTCGTTTTGATTACCTAACAATGGTTAGGTTATATACGCAAAGTGTGCGTGAAAAGTGACGCTAGATTAGTATGTCGCGTCTCAAGTCTCTTTAATGCGTCGTTTCAAATACCATGCTTATGTCACGTCACAAGTGTCTCTAGCGCGTCGTTCCGATTACCTAATAATGGTTAGCTTATATTACGCAAAGTGTGCGTTAAAATTGACGGTAGAGTACTATGTCGCGTCGCAAGTTACTTTAACGCGTTGTTCCGATTACCTAAGCATGGTTACGTTATATAACGCAAAGTTTGCGTGAAAAGTGACTCTATATTTGTATGTTGCATCTCAAGTCTCTTTCCAATTAGAGATACGACGATAAACCTTAACAAATTACATGTATGACTAGCCAGGATCACAGCTTCACCGTGGGCATTTTATCAACCGGCATGTCCTCTTAGTATCTGTTGAAATTTATCGCATTACCATGTTACAAGGTTTTGATTCACAGGATCCTCAGGAGAGGCAAGTGAAGAGCATACCCTTATGCCTTTTATGGCTGGATATGAAGAGAAACAAACATATATAACTATTAACGTGATGCTAGATTAGTATGTCTTGTCACAAGTCTCTTTAACGCGTCGATCCGATTACCTAAGCATGGTTAGATTATATTACGCAAAGTGTGCTTGAAAAATGACGCTCGATTTGTATGTCGCGTCTCAAGTCTCTTTAATTCATCATTTTCGATTACCTTGCTTATGTCGCGTCACAAGTCTCTCTAATGCGTCGTTCCGATTACCTAAGCATGGTTAGGTTATATTACTGAAAGTGTGCATTAAAAGTGACGCTAGATTAGTATGTCGCGTCACAAGTCTTTTTAACGCGTCGTTCCGATTACTTTTAACGCACACTTTACCTAATATAACCTAACCATGCTTAGATTAGTATGTCGCGTCTCAAGTCCCTTTAACGTGTCGTTTCGATTACCATTCTTTGCGTAATATAACCTAACCATGCATAGGTAATCGGAACGACCCGGTAAAGAGACTTATGCTACATAGTAATCTAGCATCACTATTAATTCACACTTTCCGTAATATAACCTAACGCTTAGGCAATCGGAAAGACACAGAGAGACTTGTGACGCGACATAATCATGGTAATCAAAACGACGCGTTAAAGAGACTTGAGACGCGAGATACTAATCTAGCGTTACTTTTCACGCACACTTTGCGTAATATAACCTTACCATGCTTAGGTAATTGGAACAGCGTTAGTGAGACTTGTGACGTGACATAAGCGTGGTAATTGAAATGATGCATTAAAGAGTCTTGAGACGCGACATACTAATTTAGCGTCACTTTTCACGCACATTTTGCGTAATATAAACTAACCATACTTAGTTAATCGGAACGACGCGTTAATGAGACTTGAGACGCGACATAATAATCTAGCGTCACTTTTCACGCACACGTTGCATAATATAACCTAAGCATGCTTAGGTAATCGAAACGACGCGTTAAAGAGACTTGAGACGCGAGATACTAATTTAGCGTAACTTTTCACGCACACTTTGCGTAATATAACCTAACCATGTTTAGGTAATCGGAACGACGCGTTAGTGAGACTTGTGATGCGACATAAGCGTGGTAATTGAAATGACGCGTTAAAGAGACTTGAGACGCGACAAACTAATCTAGCGTCACTTTTCACGCACATTTTGCGTACTATAAACTAACCATACTTAGTTAATCGGAACGACGCGTTAATAAGACTTGAGACGCGACATACTAATATAGCGTCACTTTTCACGCACACTTTTTTCTATATAACCCATGCTTAGGTAATCAAAACGACGCGTTAAAGAGACTTGTGACGCGGCATAGTAATATAGCGTCACTTTTCACGCACATTTTGTGAAATATAACCTAACAATGCTTAGGTAATTGGAATGACACGTTAGAGAGACTTGTGACACGAACACTCTACGTAATATAACCTAACCATGCTTAGGTTATCGGAACGAGGCATTAGAGAGATTTTTGACGCGACATAATCATGGTAATCGAAGCGACGCATTGAAGAGACTTGAGACGCAACATACTAATCTAGCATCACGTTTCATGCAAATTTTGCGTAATATAATCTAACCATGCTTAGGTAATCGGAACGACGCGTTAAAGAGACTTGTGACGCGACATACTAATCTAGCGTCTCTTTTCACGCACACTTTACGTAATTTAACCTAACCATGCTGAAGTAATCAGACCGACGCGTTAAAGAGACTTGAGCTGCGACATACTAATCTAGCGTCACTTTTCACGCACATTTTACGTAATATAACCTAACCATGCTTAGGTAATCGGAACGACGAGTTAAAGAGACTTCTGACGCGACATACTAATCTAGCGTCACATTTCACGCATACGTTGCGTAATATAACCGAACCATGCTTAGGTAATCGGAACGACGCGTTAGAGAGACTTGTGACGCGACATACTAATCTAGCGTTACATTTCACGCACACTTTGCGTAAAATAACTTAACCATGCTAATGTAATCGGACCGACGCGTTACAGAGACTTGAGATGCGACATACTAAACTAGCGTAACTTTTCACGCACCCTTTGTGTAATATAACCTAACCATGATTAGGTAATCGGAACGACAATTTAAAAGACTTGTGACGCGACATACTAATCTAGCGCAACATTTCACGCACACTTTTCCTAATATAGCCTAACCATACTTAAGTAATCGGAACGACGCGTTAAAGAGACTGGTGACGCGACATACTAATCTAGCGTCACTTTTCACGCACACTTTGCGTAATATAGCCTAACCATGCTTAGGTAATCGGAACGACAAGTAAAAGAAACTTGTGACACGACATACTAATCTAGCGTCACATTTCCAGCACACTTTGCCTAATATAACCTAACCATGCTTAGGTAATTTGAACGACGGGTTAAAGAGACTTGTGTTGCGACATAGTAATCTAGCGTCACTTTTAACTCACACTTTCCGTAATATAACCTAACGCTTAGGTAATCGGAAAGACGTGTTAGAGAGACTTGTGACAGGACATAATCATTGTAATTGAAACGACGCGTTAAAGAGACTTGAGACGCGAGATACTAATCTAGCGTAACTTTTCACGCACACTTTGCGTAATATAACCTAACCATGATTAGGTAATCGGAACGACGCGTGAAAGAGATTTGTGACGCGACATAGTAATCTAGCGTAACTTTTAACTCACACTTTCCGTAATATAACCTAACACGCTTAGGGAATCGGAACGACGCGTTAGAGAGACTTGTGATGCGACACCTGCATGGTAATCGAAACGACGCGTTACAAAAACTTAAGACGCGACATACTTATCTAGCGTCACTTTTCACGCACACTTTGTGTAATATAACCTAACCATGGTTAGGTAATCGAAACGACGTGTGAAAAAGACTAAAGATGCGACATACTAATCTAGCATCACTTTTCACGCACATTTTGTGTTGGCGCAGCGGGAGGCGCGGGTCCGGATCGTATATTTCAATTCAAAATCGAAATTCCAACAATTCGGATCCTAAAGTTGATCATATCAACAACAAATGGATCGTCGTATCATTTAGTAATTAAAGCACGCATCTAGGAATCATAAGAGGAATACCTATGTCGATTCTCCAACGATTCTTGTAGTCCCGAAAGTACGGCGACCTTAAGCTCGTCCACACGAGTATGCGTCCGATTGAATCCTCGCCTTGAAGTAATCCGTAAGAGTTCCTCTTGCCGAGCAGCCCTAAGCTCAAACTCTCGCCGCGATCACTACCTTGCTCAGATATATGAAAAACGTCGCCAAGTTTTTCCCGTGATTGATGAATACTTGAACTCCTTCAAGTGCTTTCTCTCTCTACAACTTTGTAGTGAGATGTGTGTTGTGTGTTATTGTGAAATGAGCAAGGACATGCTCTATTTATAGGCTAGAGCATGCTTTAAGAATGCAACACCTTGCATGCTAGGTGTCACATACCAAGCAAAGGTGTTGCCACCATGTGACACCTTTCATGTGGTGACATCACATAGGTGACATCATATAGGTGATGTCATCATATGACATCACATATATGACATAGGCTTATTTCATTACATTATCACCATGACATCATCATTCCATTAGCTAATGATTAGTCATTTAAGTATCATTAATTACACTAATTAATTACTTAAACCTTTTAATCATAAAACTTGGTTAAAATATAATTAGGTTCCTACTAATTTATAATTCTTATAAATTAGTCCCTAATTAATATGGACATAATACAATTAGGTTCCTACTAATTTATAACTCTTACAAATTAGTCCTTAATTTGTACTTGTTTTTCATCTTAGATTAATTTCCGAGATATGCTAGTATCTATATGAAATCGATCTTTCGTAAACTCAATCGGTTGCACACTCTGATGTGTGTGACTAACTAGGTTCACATCTATATGGCAACGAGAGACATAAGAAACGCCTTTCTTATATTAAATAATTAAATCCCATTTAATTATTAATGCTCGTAGATCGAGAGTGACGTCCAGCAACATATCACGACCCCCAAATAGAGATGAATGTTTCGATGCATTCTTTTTGAACCAATGTTCATAATTACAGTACACTCAAAATTCCCTTCATCTAAGATTCCAATCTCGACTAGTGTCACGGTTAAGTCAAACACTGTTTGTCTTGATCATATGACCTCATCTCCCAGTTCTAATTCTTGATAAATATGAATTCCACTAGAAACAACTTTCTATGTAAGTCATATACACCTGCGCAGGTTTTATCATCCATCAAGAACCATTTGAGATAGCATAGAATCTTGTCTCCGTTCATCCAGAGTGATGAATCCTTTCTAGGTTAAACCCCTATCTCCATATACAACTAACTAGAGCCAACACATCTCGCGGCTCTAGCTCATGAAAGATCTAGAGTTAAGGAGTATCAAACTCTAATCACCTATATACAAGATAGTGTCACCGCAAGTCAAAGGACATGTGTACAATTATGAACTAGATGACATTAAATTGACTTTAATGAATTACCATGTATAAGTCATCTAGCGTCACTTGTTCGACTCACTCAACACCTTGAGTGTCCACATGTTTATTCTGATCCCCATCAAGTAGTATGAGACTCACTACTTCCTATAATTAGTAACTATTTACTAATCAGGAGAATAAACAGAGGTGATGATCTTTCCGGGATAATGCGATGCCCTTATTCGTAGGACCCCATCGACCGTGAACGTTTATTTAGATCACTTGTATAATAGAATCTGTCACTCGTATTCTTAACACCTTAAGAATAGATTCTATCACAATGTGATAAGGACAATACGTAATAAATGAACACTTAGTTGATGAGACACTTAGTTCAAATAGAACATATATATCTTTGCCATTGGGATTAATTCTACAAATATACACGATCAAATGGCCCTAGGGCACATACTACTAACAATCTCCCACTTGCACTAGTGCCATTGACAACTATATCTAAGCCCCATCTTCACAAGATGTAAATATTAATGACTCTAAGTCATGTAAACCTTAATGACTCTAAGTCATGTAAACCTTACTGACTCCAAGTCATGGGCTTTGTTAGTGGGTTAGCCGTGTTATTGGCTAATGCTATCTTTTAGAGAAACAATTTTCTCTTTCCAACAATTTGTTTAGATAATATGATAATGCCTTTCCTTATGTTCGGATAAATTGTGAGACCCGGTTTCTTTTGCTAGGGCAGTAGCACCATTGTGGTCGCAGAAAAGAGGAACTTTCGACTTAATGGAAGAAAACCGTACTTAGTTCAGTTATAAACTAATTTATCCAAACTCCTTCTATTACGACATCTCATGTCATAATATACTCGGCTTCTATAATGGAGTATGGAGTTGATTCTTTCTTAGAACACTGCTAGCTCACTACTCCTTCATTATAGATAATTTTACAAACATCCTTTGTAAATAGAAAATCATATCCTAATCTTGTCATACAAGAAATAGACATGATATTTCTATAAGCGTTCGGTAAGTACAAAACATTGTTCAAATACAAAACATGCTTATACAACAAAATAGAAGACGATCCTATAGCTTTAGCCGCAACACTTGCGTTATTTCCAAGCTTCAAGATCACTTCATCCTTGTCCAATTTCCTGTCATTTGCTAGATCCTGTAAGGATGAACAAATGTGAGAACTAGCTCCGGTATCTAATACCCAAGCTTTGGACGAGCTACCATTATTGGAATTGAAAGAACAAGAAATAGACATACCCTCACCGGGATTTTCATTCTTCTTGTTCTTGCCCTTAAATTCCTTATACTTGGGGCAATTTCGTTTCCAATGTCCCTCGCCCTCGCAAAAGAAACACTTTCCTTTGTTCTCCGAGGTGCGCTTCCTTTTTGCAATGGCCTTTTGGGCCTTCAAAACATTCTTCTTAGTTTTCTTCTTCTTAGTCTTACTAGAAGAAGCAACCACAAGAGAAACTTCCTTTCCCTTAACATTGTTCTTTTGAGCGGTTATCAACATACTTGATAACTCTGCAAGTGTACATTCTATCCGATTCATATAGTAATTCGTGATGAAATTACCATACGAATCCGGAAGGGATGAAGGATCATATCCGTTTGGAGATTGAAGTCCATGATGAAATCTAGACCCTCTAGACGTTCGATACATCGAATCATCATGTTCACATGTTCTCCAACATCCTTTCCCTCTGAGAGCTTTGCTCGAAATAATTGCTTAGATATCTCATATCAAGCAGAACGACTTGATTCACCATACAACTCTTGTAAGTGAAACAATATTTCGCGGGCTCCCGGATATTTCTCGTGTTGCTTTTCCAACTCGTTATTCATAGATGCCAACATGTAGCACTTGGCTTGTTCGTCATCTAACTTCCACTTGCGCAATGCCTCATGTTCCTCAGGAGGTGCCTCAATCGGCAATGGTCCCGGAGCATTTGCCTCAAGAACATATGCTATGTGTTCACTTGCAAGAACTATTTTGAGATTTCTTAACCAATCAACAAAGTTAGGACCCACTAGTCGATTATTGTCGAGAATGCTACTTAATGGATTCGATTTCATCTTATCTTATCAGCCTATGGATAGCAAAGATCTCTAATTAGTATTCGTGTTATTTTGTATATTTAACCATAATGATTTGGTCTTTATCAAAATGGCCTCCCACTATCTTTTTCGAATCCTACACTTCCAAAATAGGAAACGTGAATCTTTGTTGGAAATGATTTCAAGTGGGTGATTGAATTCTTATATTCATTTATCTTTCCCTCAAGTACTTAATGCTATTCTTGGGATCAAAATGATATATAAGTGAACAATTACTTGTTCATCATATCTCATATGAGGTTCAATCATTTCCGGCTCCTAATGCTTTCACCCTCAAGTACTTAATGTTATTCTTAGGTTTCCACATTAGTTAAGTTTAACCCATTGAATCAACTAAGATGTATCGATTTGAATAATATACGACTCAGGTACGCCTAATTGCCTTTCTCGCCGTATATTATATCGACTACACCCGTAACATCTCATGCTTAACAATAAACTCAACAACATCTCTTGACGATATCATCTCACCCCTATGTATCCATAGCCGACAAGATGATAACTCAAAGCGTGTTAGTTTATTGCTCCAATGGAGAGCCATTGATAAACAATTTAATGATTAATCAATATAAAATTAATCTTTTAACTTTTAGGAAGATTTCTTAGGGTTTTAAGTTATTCAGGTCTCACTAAACACACAATACATTTTAGCATGCATCTCATACATATTAAAGCTAAAATTAATCATGCAATCACACATGTATGATCATGGACTTCCTAGGTCTCATTCTTTAGCCACAAAAGAATGAGCAAACTATTACATATCTCGGAAATGATTCTCTAATCATTCACTATGTAATATCTGCTTTCTTTAGGTATAGAGGAATCGTCCTAGAACCTCCGAAAGCCTCAACCGATCGCTGATCCTCGAAATAAAAATTTATTTTTATTTTACGTTTTTTTTTTTTTTTTTTTTTTTTTCGAGTCGGAAACTTTTTCCCGGGTGTAAAACCCCTTTTTCAGCATTTCGGTTTTTACAGAAAAAAAAATATTTTTTTTTTCGGGCCGAATACTTTTTCCCGGGTGTAAAACCCGTTTTTCAGCATTTTTGGTTTTTATGAAAAAAAATATTATTTTTTTTCGGGTTTTTTTTTTTCTCGGGTTTCGCTTTTTCCGCATATTCCGTTGATGACAACATAATGCACAAGCGAATCACGTATTGTGTTAAATGATCACATTAGAAAAATTCCCAGGATAGATAGGAGGGTCACGAGCGGACCACTTAAGTACCAATCTCCTAGACAGAATTCAATCAAATGTAATTAATATCACAATAGCGTTTGTTCGTTTTTGGAAAAACAAAATCCCTCGGAATTATAAATTACATGCCCAATAATAATTCCTAAGTCCATGATTATTTATACATTTATTCAATCGTAAAGCGTTAATACTCGATGATACGGTGGCTCTGATACCACTGTTGGCGCAGCGGGAGGCGCGGGTCCGGATCGTATATTTCAATTCAAAATCGAAATTCCAACAATTCGGATCCTAAAGTTGATCATATCAACAACAAATGGATCGTCGTATCATTTAGTAATTAAAGCATGCATCTAGGAATCATAAGAGGAATACCTATGTCGATTCTCCAACGATTCTTGTAGTCCCGAAAGTACGGCGACCTCAAGCTCGTCCACACGAGTATGCGTCCGATTGAATCCTCGCCTTGAAGTAATCCGTAAGAGTTCCTCTTGCCGAGCAGCCCTAAGCTCAAACTCTCGCCGCGATCACTACCTTGCTCAGATATATGAAAAACGTCGCCAAGTTTTTCCCGTGATTGATGAATACTTGAACTCCTTCAAGTGCTTTCTCTCTCTACAACTTTGTAGTGAGATGTGTGTTGTGTGTTATTGTGAAATGAGCAAGGACATGCTCTATTTATAGGCTAGAGCATGCCTTAAGAATGCAACACCTTGCATGCTAGGTGTCACATACCAAGCAAAGGTGTTGCCACCATGTGACACCTTTCATGTGGTGACATTACATAGGTGACATCATATAGGTGATGTCATCATATGACATCACATATATGACATAGGCTTATTTCATTACATCATCACCATGACATCATCATTCCATTAGCTAATGATTAGTCATTTAAGTATCATTAATTACACTAATTAATTACTTAAACCTTTTAATCATAAAACTTGGTTAAAATATAATTAGGTTCCTACTAATTTATAATTCTTATAAATTAGTCCCTAATTAATATGGACATATTACAATTAGGTTCCTACTAATTTATAACTCTTACAAATTAGTCCTTAATTTGTACTTGTTTTTCATCTTAGATTAATTTCCGAGATATGCTAGTATCTATATGAAATCGATCTTTCGTAAACTCAATCGGTTGCACACTCTGATGTGTGTGACTAACTAGGTTCACATCTATATGGCAACGAGAGACATAAGAAACGCCTTTCTTATATTAAATAATTAAATCCCATTTAATTATTAATGCTCGTAGATCGAGAGTGACGTCCAGCAACATATCACGACCCCCAAATAGAGATGAATGTTTCGATGCATTCTTTTTGAACCAATGTTCATAATTACAGTACACTCAAAATTCCCTTCATCTAAGATTCCAATCTCGACTAGTGTCACGGTTAAGTCAAACACTGTTTGTCTTGATCATATGACCTCATCTCCCAGTTCTAATTCTTGATAAATATGACTTCCACTAGAAACAACTTTCTATGTAAGTCATATACACCTGCGCAGGTTTTATCATCCATCAAGAACAATTTGAGATAGCATAGAATCTTGTCTCCGTTCATCCAGAGTGATGAATCCTTTCTAGGTTAAACCCCTATCTCCATATACAACTAACTAGAGCCAACACATCCCGCGGCTCTAGCTCATGAAAGATCTAGAGTTAAGGAGTATCAAACTCTAATCACCTATATACAAGATAGTGTCACCGCAAGTCAAAGGACATGTGTACAATTATGAACTAGATGAAATTAAATTGACTTTAATGAATTACCATGTATAAGTCATCTAGCGTCACTTGTTCGACTCACTCAACACCTTGAGTGTCCACATGTTTATTCTGATCCCCATCAAGTAGTATGAGACTCACTACTTCCTATAATTAGTAACTATTTACTAATTAGGAGAATAAACAGAGGTGATGATCTTTCCGGGATAATGCGATGCCCTTATTCGTAGGACCCCATCGACCGTGAACGTTTATTTAGATCACTTGTATAATAGAATCTGTCACTCATATTCTTAACACCTTAAGAATAGATTCTATCACAATGTGATAAGGACAATACGTAATAAATGAACACTTAGTTGATGAGACACTTAGTTCAAATAGAACATATATATCTTTGCCATTGGGATTAATTCTACAAATATACACGATCAAATGGCCCTAGGGCACATACTACTAATATTTTGTGTAATATAACCTAACCATGCTTAGGTTATCGGAACGATGCACTAAAGAGACTTGTGAGGCGACATAAGCATGGTAATCAAAACGACGCGTTAGTGAGACTTGCGACGCAAAATAAGCATGGTTATTGAAACGAAGCGTTAAAGAGACTTGAGTCACGACATACGAATCTGGCGTCACTTTTCACGCACACTTTGCGTTATATAACCAAACCATGCTTAGGTAATCGAAACAACGCGTTAAAGCGACTTGAGATGTGACATACTAATCCACAGTGAATTTTCACGCACATTTTGCGTAATATAACCTAACCATACTTAGTTATTCGGAACTATATTACGCAAAGTGTCCGCGAAAAGTGACGTTAGATTAGTATGTCGTGCCTCAAGTCTCTTTAACGCGTCGGTCCGATTACGTATGCATGGCTAGGTTATAATACGCAAAGTGTGCGTCAAATGTGACGCTAGATTAGTATGTCGCGTCTCAAGTCTCTTTAACGCGTCGTTCCGATTACCTAAGCATGGTTAGGTTATATTATGCCAAGTATGCGTCAAAAGTGGCAATAGATTAGTATGTCGCCTCTCAAGTGTTTTTAGCGCGTCGTTCTGATTACCTAAGCATGGTTAGGTTATATTACGCAAAGTGTGCTGGAAATGTGACGCTAGATTAGTATGTCGTGTCTCAAGTCTCTTTTATGCGTCGTTTTTATTACCATGCTTATGTCGCGTCACAAGTCTCTCAAACGCGTCGTTCCGATTACCTAATCATGGTTAGGTTATATTACGCAGAAAGTCCGTTAAAATTGACGGTAGAGTACTATGTCGCGTCACAAGTCATTTTAACGCGTCGTTCTGATTACCTAAGCATGGTTTGGTTATATTACGCAAAGTGTGCGTGAAAAGTGACGCTAGATTAGTTTGTCGCGTCTTAAATCTCTTTAGCGCGTCGTTTCGATTACCTAAGCATGGTTAGGTTATATTACGCAAAGTGTGCGTGAAAAATGACGGTAGATTAGTATGTCACAACTCAAGTCTCTTTAACGCGTCGTTTTGATTACCATGCTTATGTCGTGTCACAAGTCTCTCTAACGCGTCCAATTACCTAAGCATTGTTATGGTTTGGTTATATTACGCAAAGTGTGCGTGAAAAGTGACGCTAGATTAGTTTGTCGCGTCTTAAATCTCTTTAGCGCGTCGTTTCGATTACCTAAGCATGGTTAGGTTATATTACGCAAAGTGTGCGTGAAAAATGACGGTAGATTAGTATGTCACAACTCAAGTCTCTTTAACGCGTCGTTTCGATTACCATGCTTATGTCGTGTCACAAGTCTCTCTAACGCGTCCAATTACCTAAGCATTGTTAGGTCATAATACGCAAAGCGTGCGTGAAAAGTGAAGCTAGATTAGTATGTCGCGTCTTAAGTCTCTTTAACTCGTTTTTTTGATTACCTTGCATATGTCGCGTCACAAGTCTCTCAACCCATCGTTCCGATTACCAAAACATGGTTAGGTTATATTACGTAAAGGGTGCGTGAAAAGTGACGCTAGATTAGTATGTCGCGTCTCAAGTCTCTTAAACGCGTCGTTCCGATTACCCAAGCATGGTTAGGTTATATGACGCTAGATTAGTATGTCGCATCTCAAGTCTCATTAACGCGTCGTTCCCATTACCTAAGCATCGTTAGGTTATATTACACAAAGTGTGCGTAAAAAGTGAAGCTGGACTAGTATGTCGCGTTTCAAGTCTCTTTAATGCATCGTTTCGATTACTATGCTTATGTCGCGTCACAAGTCTCTTTAACGTGTCGTTACGAACACCTAAGCATGGTAATTTAACCTGTCATTTTGATTACCATGCTTATGTCGCGTTACAAGTCTCTCTAACGAGTCGTTATGATTACCTAAGCATGGTTTAGTTATATTACGCAAAGTGTGCGTTAAAAGTGACGCTAGATTACTATGTCGCGTCACAAGTTTCTTTAACACATCGTTCCGATTAGCTATGCATGGTTTGGTTATATTACGCAAAGTGTGCGGGAAAAGTGACTCTAGATTAATATGCCGCGTCTCAAATCTCTTTAACGCGTCGTTTCGATTACCATGCTTATGTCGCGTCACAAGTCTCTCTAACACGTTGTTCTGATTACCTAAGCATGGTTAATTTATATTATGGAAAGTGTGCGTTGAAAGTGAAGCTAGATTACTATGTCGCATCACAAGTCTCTTTAACGCGTCGTTCCGATTACCTAAGCATTGTTAGGTTATATTACGCAAAGTGTGCGTGAAAAGTGACGCTAGATTAGTATGTCGCGTCACAAGTCTCTTTAACGCGTCGTTCCGATTACCTAAGCATGGTTAGGTTATATACGCAAAGTGTGCGTGAAAAGTGATGCTAGATTAATATGTCGCGTCTCAAGTCTCTGTAACGCGTCGTTTCGATTACCATGCTTATGTCGCATCACAAGTCTCTCTAACGTGTTGTTCCGATTACTTAATCATGGTTAGGATATATTATGCAAAGTGTGCGTTAAAATTGACGGTAGAGTACTATGTCGGGTCACAAGTCACTTTAATGCGTCGTTCCGAATTCCTTTGTATGGTTAGGTTATATTACGCAAAGTGTGCGTGAAAAATGACGCTAGATTTGTATGTTGTGTCTCAAGTCTCTTTAACGCGTTGTTCTGATTAACTAAGCATGGTAAGGTTATATTACGCAAAGTGTGCTTGAAAAGTGACGCTAGATTAGTTTGTCTCGTCTCAAGTCTCTTTAACGCGTCGTTTTGATAACCTAAGCATGGTTAGGTTATATTACGCAAAGTGTGTGTGAAAAGTGACGCTAGATTAGTATGTCGCGTCTTAAGTCTCTTTAAAGTGTCGTTTCAATTACCATGCTTCTGTCGTGTCACAAGTCTCTCTAACGCGTCATTCCAATTATCTGAGCATTGTCAGGTTATATTACGTAAAGTGTGCATGAAAAGTGACGCTAGATTAGTATGTCGCGTCTCAAGTCTCTTTAATGCGTCGTTTCGATTACCATGCTTATATTGCGTCACAAGTCTCTCTAACGCATCATTCCGATTACCTAAGCATGGTTAGGTTATATTACGCAAAGTGTACGTGAAAAGTGACACTAGATTAGTATGTCTCTTCTCTGGTCTCTTTAACGCGTCGTTTCGATTATCTAAGCATGGTTAGGTTATATTATGCATAGCGTGTGTAACAAGTGACTCTAGATTAGTATGTCGCGTCTCTAGTCTCCTTAAGGCTTCGTTCCGATTACCTAAGCATCATAGCTTATATTACGCAAAGTGTGCGTAAAAAGTGACGCTAGATTAGTATGTCGCATTTCAAGTCTCTTTAACGCTTCGTTTTAATTACTATGCTTATGGCGCGTCACAAGTCTCTTTACCGCGTCGTTCCGAAAACTAAGCATGGTGAGGTTATGCTACACAAAGTGTGCGTGAAAAGTGACGCTAGATTAGTATGTCGCATCTCATGTCTCTATAATGCTCGGTCCGATTACCGAAGCATGGTTAGGTTATATTGCACAAAGTGCGCGTGAAAAGTGACGCTAAATTAGTATGTCGCGTGTAAAGTCTCTTTAAGGCGTCGTTTCATTACCATTCTTCACTTCACAAGTCTCTCTAACGCATCGTTCCAATTACCTAAGCATAGTTAGTTTATACTACGCAAAGTGTGCGTGAAAAGTGAAATAGATTAGTATGTCGCGTCTCAAGTCTTTTTGACACGTCGTTCCGATTACCTAAGCATGGTTAGGTTAAATTATGCAAAGAGTGCATAAAAAGTGATACTAGATTGGTATGTCGTGTCTTTAATCTTTTTAACTCGTCGTTCCGATTACTTAAGCATGGTTAGGTTATATTACGCAAAGTGTGCGTTAAAAGTGACAATAGATTAGTATGTCGCATCTCATGTCTCTTTAACGCGTCGTTTTGATTACCTAAGCATGGTTAGGTTATATTACGCAAAGTGGTCGTGAAGAGTGACGCTAGATTAGTATGTCGCCTCTCAATTGTCTTTAACCCGTTGTTTCGAATACCATGCTTATGTCGCGTCACAATTCTCCCTAACGCGTCGTCCTGATTTACTAAGTATGGTTAGGTTATATAAAAGTGTGCGTTAAAAGTGACGCTAGATTACTATGTCGCTTCACAAGTCTCTTTAACGCGCTGTTCCGATTACCTAAGCATGGTAAGAGTATATTACGTAAAGTGTGCGTGAATAAAAAGTGGCGCTAGATTAGTATGTCATGTCTCAAGTCTCTTTAACTCGTCGTTTCGATTGCCATGCCTATGTCGCATAGCAAGTCTCTCTAACGTGTCGTTCTGATTACCTAAGCATGGTTAGGATATATTACACAAAGTGTCCGTAAAAAGTGACGCTAGATTAGAATGTCGCGTCTCAAGTCTCTTTAACACGTCATTATGATTACCTAGGCATGGTCAGGTTATATTACGCAAAGTGTGCGTGAAAAATGACGCTTGATTAGTATATCGCGTCTCAAGTCTCTTCAACGCGCCGGTCCGATTATCTTACCATGGTTAGGTTATATTACGCAAAGTGTGCGTGAAAAATGACGCTAGATTAGTATGTCGCGTCTAAAGTCTCTTTAACGCGCCGTTTCGATTAGCATGCTTATGTCGCGTCACAAGTCGCTCTAACGCGTTGTTCAAACTACCTAAGCATGGTTAGTTTATATTATGCGAAGCGTGGGTGAAAAGTGACAATAGATTAGTATGTCACATCTCCAGTCTTTTTGACTCGTTGTTCCGATTACTTAAGCATGGTTAGGTTATATTACACAAAGAGTGCGTAAAAAGTGATGATATATTTGTATGTCGTGTCTCAAGTCTTTTTAACGCGTCATTCCGATTATCTTAGCATGGTTAAGTTATATTACGCTAAGTGTGCGTTAAAAGTTACAATAGATTAGTATATCACGTCTGAAGTCTTACATTGTTAGTTATATTATGCAAAGTGTGCGTGAAAAGTGACGCTAGATTAGTATGTCGTGTCTAAAGTCTCTTTAACGCGTCGTTTCAATTACCATGCTTATGTCGCGTAACAAGTCTCTCTAACGTGTCGTTCCGATTACGTAAGAATGGTTAGGTTATATTATGCGTGAAAAGTGACGTTAGATTAGTATGTCGTTTCTCAAGTCTCTTTAACGCACCAGTCCAATTACCTTGGCATGGTTAGGTTATATTACGCAAAGTGTACGTGAAAAATGACACTAGATTAGTATGTCGCGTCTAAAGTCTCTTTAACGCGTCGTTTCGATTACCATGCTTATGTCGCGTCACAAGTCGCTCTAACGCGTTGTTCAAACTACCTAAGCGTGGTTAGGTTATATTATGCAAATTGTGCGTGAAAAGTGACGCTAGATTAGTATGTCGTGTCTCAAGTCTCTCGCCGTTCCAATTACCTAAGCATGGTTAGGTTATATTACACAAAGACTGCGTAAAAAGTGATGATATATTAGTACGTCGTGTCTCAAGTCTCTTTAACGCGTCATTCCGATTACCTTAGCATGGTTAAGTTATATTACGCGAAGTGTGCGTTAAAAGTTACAATAGATTAGTATATCGGGTCTGAAGTCTTACTTTGTTAGGTTATATAATGCAAAGTGTGCGTGAAAAGTGACGCTAGATTAGTATGTCGTGTCTCAAGTCTCTTTAACGCGTCGTTTCAATTACCATGCTTATGTCGAGTCACAAGTCGCTCTAACGCGTTGTTCAAACTACCTAACCATGGTTAGGTTATATTATGCAAATTGTGCGTGAAAAGTGACTCTAGATTAGAATGTCGTGTCTCAAGTCTCTTTAACGCGCCGTTCCAATTACCTAAGCATGGTTAGGTTATATTACACAAAGAGTGCGTAAAAAGTGATGATATATTAGTATGTCGTGTCTCAAGTCTCTTTAACGTGTCATTCCGATTACCTTAGCATGGTTAAGTTATATTATGCGAAGTGTGCGTTAAAAGTTACAATAGATTAGTATATCGCGTCTGAAGTCTTACTTTGTTAGGTTATATTATGCAAAGTGTGCGTGAAAACTGACGCTAGATTAGTATGTCGTGTCTCAAGTCTCTTTAAAGCGTCGTTTCAATTACCATGCTTATGTCGCATAACAAGTCTCTCTAACGTGTCGATCCGATTACCTAAGCATGGTTAGGTTATATTATGCAAATTGTGCGTGAAAAGTGACGCTAGATTAGTATGTTGTGTCTCAAGTCTCTTTAATGCGTCGTTTTGATGACCATGTTTATGTCGCTTCAAAAGTCTTTCTAACCCGTCGTTCCGATTTCCTAAGCATAGTTAGGTTATATTACGCAAAGTGTGCGCTAAAAGTGACGCTAGATCACTATGTCGTATCACAAGTCTCTTTGACACGTCGTTCTGATTACCTAAATATGGTTAGGTTATATTACGCAAAATGTGCGTGAAAATAACGCTAGATTAGTATGTCGCGTCTCAAGTCTCTTTAACGCGTCGTTCCGATTACCTAAGCATGTTTAGGTAATATTACGCAAAGCGTGCGTAAAAAGTGACGCTAGATTAGTATGTCGCGTCTCAAGTCTTTTTAACGCGTCGTTCCCATTACCTAAGCATTGTTAGGTTATATTACGAAAGTGTGCGTAAAAAGTGACGCTAGATTAGTATGTTGCGTTTCAAGTCTCTTTAACGCGTCGTTTCGATTACTATGCTGATGTCGCGTTACAAGTCTCTTTAAAGTGTCGTTCCGAACACCCAAGCATGGTTAGGTTAATTACTCAAAGTGTGCGTGATAAGTGACACTAGATTAGTATGTCGTGTCTCATGTCTCTTTAACGTGTCGGTCCGATCACCTAAGTATGGTTAGGTTATATTGCGCAAAGTGTGCTTCAAAAGTGACTCTAGATTAGTATGTCGCGTCTAAAGTCTCTTTTAGGCGTTGTTTCATTACCATTCTTGTGTCGCGTCACAAGTCTCTCTAACGCATCATTCCGATTACTAAAGCATGGTTAGTTTATATTACGCAAAGTGTTCGTGAAAAGTGAAATAGATTAGTATGTCGTGTCTCAGGTCTTTTTGATGCGTCGTTCCGATTACTTAAACATGGTAAGGTTTAATTATGCAAAGAGTGCGTAAAATGTGATGCTAGATTAGTATATCGTGTGTTAAGTCTCTTTAATGCGTCGTTCTTATTACCTAAACATGGTTAGGTTATATTACGCAAAGTGTGTGTTAAAAGTAACAATAGATTAGAATGTCGTGTCTGAACTCTTTTAAACGAGTCGTTTCGATTACCTAAGCATGGTTAGGTTATATTATGCAAAGTGTGCGTGAAAAGTGACGCTAAATTAGTATGTCACGACTCAAGTGTCTTTAACCCGTCATTTTGGTTACCATGCTTGTGTCGCGTCACAAGTCTCTCTAACTCGTCGTTCCGATTACCTAAGCATGGTTAGGTTATATTACGCAAAGTGTGCTATGGTTAGGTTATATTACGCAAAGTGTGCGTGAAAAGTGACTCTAGATTAGTATGTCATGTCTCAAGTCACTTTAACGCGTCGTTTCGATTACCATTATGTCGCGTCGTTCAGATTACCTAAGCATGGTTAAATTATATTATGGAAAGTGTGCGTTAAAAGTGAAGCTAGATTAATATGTCGCGTCACAAGTCTCTTAAACGTGTCGTTTCGATTACCTAAGTATGGTTAGGTTATATTACGCGAAGTGTGCGTGAAAAGTTATGCTAGATTATTATGTCGTGTCACAAGTCTTTTTAACACGTCGTTCCGATTACCTAAGCATGGTTAGGTTAAAATCTCTCTAGCACCTCGTTCCGATTACCGAAGCACGGTTAGGTTATATTACGCAGAGTTCATGAAAAGTGGCAATTGATTAGTATGTTGCATCTCAAGTCTCTTTAACGCGTCGTTTCGATTACCTAACCATGGTAAGACTATATTACGCAAAGTGTTCGTGAAAAGTGACATTAGATTAGTATGTCGCGTCTCAAGTCTCTTTAACACTTCGTTTCAATTACCATGCTTATGTCGCGTCAAGAGTCTCACTAATGCTCTGTTTCGATTACATATGCATGCTTAGGTAATATTAAGAAAAGTGTGCGTGAAAAGTGACGCTAGATTGGTATGTCGCGTCAAAAGCCTCTGTAATGCGTCGTTTTGATTACCATGCTTATGTCTCTTCACAAGTCTCTCTAATGCGTCGTTCCAATTACCTAAGCATGGTTAGTTTATATTATGCAAAGTGTGCATGAAAAGTGACAGTAGATTAGTCTATCGCCTCTCAAGTATTTTTAAAGCGTCGTTCCGATTACCTAGGCATGGTTAGGTTACGCAAAGTGTGCGTAAAAACTGATGCTAGATTAGTATGACGTGTCTCAAGTCTCTTTAACGCGTCGTTCCGATTACCTAAGCATGGTTAGGTTATATTACGCAAAGTGTGCGTGAAAAGTAACGCTAGATTAGTATGTCGTGTCTCAAATCTCTTTTACGCGTCGTTTCGATTGCCATGCTTATATCGCGTCACAAGTCTCTCTTATGCGTCGTTCCGATTACCTAATTATGGTTTGGTTATATTACGCAAACTGTGCGTTAAAATTGACGGTAGAGTACTATGTCGCGTCACAAGTCACTTTAACGCGTCGTTCGATTACCTAAGCATGGTTTGTTTTATGACGCAAAGTGTGCGTGAAAAGTGACGCTAGATTAGTATGTCGCATCTCAAGTCTCTTTAATGCGTCGTTTCGATTACCTAAGCATGGTTAGGTTATATTACGCAAAGTGTGCGTGAAATATGACGCTAGATTAGTATGTCGCGTCTCAAGTCTCATTAGCGCGATGTTTTGATTACCATGCTTATGTAGCGTCAGCGCGTCGTTCCAATTATCTAAGCATTGTTAAACCATATTACGCAAAGTGTGCGTGAAAAGTGACGTTAGATTAGTATGTCGCGTCTCAACTCTCTTTAACGCGTTGTTTCGATTACCGTGTCTATGTCGCGTCACAAGTCTCTCTAACGCGTCGTTCCGATTACCTAAGCATGGTTAGGTTATATTACACAAAGTGTGCGTGAAAAGTGACGCTAGATTAGTATGTCCCGTCTTAAGTCTCTTTATTGTGTCGTTTTGATTACCATCCTTATGTCGCGTCACAAGTCTCTCTGACGCGTCGTTTTGATTATCTAAGCATGGTTAGTTTATATTATGGAAAGTGTGCGTTGAAAGTGAAGCTAGAATACTATGTCCTGTCACAAGTCAAGTTAACGCGACGTTTCGATTACCATGCTTATGTCGCGTCACAAGTCTCTCTAACGCGTCTAATTACATAAGCATTGTTCGGTTATAACTCACAAAGTATGTGTGAAAAGTGACGCTAGATTAGTATGTCGCGTCTCAAGTCTCTTTAAAGCGTCGTTTCGATTACCATGCTTATGTCGCGTCACAAGTCTCTCAACGCGTCGTTCCGATTACCAAAGCATGGTTAGGTTATATTAAGCAAACCGTGCGTGAAAAGTGACGCTAGATTAGTATGTCACATCTCAAGTCTCTTAAACACATCGTTCTGATTACCCAAGCATGGTTTGGTTATATTACGCAAAGCGTGCGTAAAAAGTGATGCTAGATTAGTATGTCGCGTCTCAAGTCTCATTAACACGTTTCTCCGATTACCTACGCATTGTTTGATTATATTACGCAAAATGTGCGTAAAAAGTGAAGCAGGACTAGTATGTCCCATTTCAAGTCTCTTTAACTCGTCGTTTCAATTACTATGCTTATGTTGCGTCACAAGTCTCTTTAACGTGTCGTTCTGAACACCTAAGCATGGTTAGGTTATATATTACACAAAGTGGGCGTGAAAAGTGACGCTAGATTAGTATGTCGCGTCTCATGTCTCTTTAACGCATCGGTCCGATCACCTATCATGGTTAGGTTATATTGCGCAAAGTGTGCGTGAAACGTGATGCTAGATTAGTATGTCCCGTCTAATGTTTCTTTAAGGCGTCGTTTCCTTACCATTCTTATGTCGCGTCAGAAGTCTCTTTTAAGCATCGTTCAAATTACCTAAGCATGGTTAGTTTTTACTACGCAAAGTGTGCGTGAAAAGTGAAATAGATCAGTATGTCGCGTCTCAAGTCTTTGAGACGCGTCGTTCCGATTACCTAAGCATGGATAAGTTAAATTACATAAATAGTGCGTAACAAGTGAAGCTAGATTAGTATGCCGTGTCTCAATTCTCTTTAACGCGTTGTTCCGATTACCAAAGCATGGTTAGGTTATATTACGCAAAGTGTGCATTAAAAGTGAAAGTAGATTAGTATGTCGCGTCTCAAGTCTTTGTAACGCGTCGGTTCGATTACCTAGGCATGGTTAGGTTATATTATGCAAAGTGTGCGTGAACAGTGACGCTAGATTAGTATGTCGCATCTCAAGTGTCTTTAACCCGTCGTTCCGATTACCATGCTTATGTCGCGTCATAAGTCTCTCTAACACGTTGTTACGATTACCTAAGCAATGTTAGGTTATATAACGCAAAGTGTGCGTTAAAAGTGACACTAGATTACTATGTTGCGTCACAAGTTTCTTTTGCGAATCGTTCGGATTACCTAAGAATGGTTAGGTTATATTACGCAAAGTGTGCGGAAAAAGTGACGCTAGATTAGTATGTCGTGTCACAAGTCTCTTTAACACGTCGTTCCGATTACCTAAGCATGGTACAATTATATACACAAAGTGTGCGTGAAAAGAGACGCTTGATTAGTATGTCACGTCTCAAGCCTCTTTAACGCGTTGTTCCGATTATCTAAGCCTGGTTAGGATATATTACGCAAAGCGTGCGTTAAAAGTGACGCTAGATTAGTATGTCGCGTATCAAGTCTCTTTAACGCGTTGTTCCGATTACCCAAGCATCGTTAGGTTATATTACGCAAAATGTGCTTAAAAGTTTATGCTAGATTAGTATGTCGCGTCTCAAGTGTCTTTAACCCGTCGTTCAGATTACCATGCTTATGTCGCGTCACAAGTTTCTGTAACGCGTCGTTACAATTACCTAAGCATGGTTAGGTTATATTACGCAAAGTGTGCGTTAAAAGTGACTCTAGATTACTATGTCGCGTTACAAGTTTCTTTAACGCATCGTTTCGATTACCTAAGCATGGTTAGGTTATATTACGCAAAGTGTGCGAGAAAAGTGACTCTAGATTAGTATGTCTCGTCTCAAGTCTCTTTAACGCGTCGTTTCGATTACCATGCTTATGTAGCGTCACAAGTCTCTCTAACTCGTCGTTCTGATTACCTAAGCATGGTTAATTTATATTATGGAAAGTGTGCGTTACAAGTGAAGCTAGATATTACTATGTCGCATCAGAAGTTTCTTTAACGCATCGTTCCGATTACCTAAGCATGGTTAGGTTATATTACGCAAAGTATGCGTGAAAAGTGACGCTAGATTGTTATGTCGCGTCACAAGTCTCTTTAACGCGTCGTTCCAATTACCTAAGCATGGTTAGGTTATATACACAAAGTGTGCGTGTACAGTGAAGGTAGATTAGTATGTCGCGTCTTAAGTATCTTTACCACGTCGTTTTGATTACCATGCTTATGTCGCGTCACAAGTCTCTTAAACGTGTCGTTCCGATTACCTAATCATGATTCGGTTAGGTTATATTATGCAAAGTGTGCGTTAAAATTGACGGTAGAGTACTATGTCGCGTCACAAGTCACTTTAACTCGTCGTTCTGATTACCTTAGCATGGTTAGGTTATATTACGCAAAGTGTGCGTGAAAAATGCCGTTAGATTTGTATGTTGCGTCTCAAGTATTTATAATGCGTTGTTGCAATTACCTAAGCATGGTTAGGTTATATTACGCAAAGTGTGCGGGAAAAGTGACTCTAGATTAGTATGTCTCGTCTCAAGTCTCTTTTACGCGTCGTTTTAATTACCATGCTTATGTCACGTCACAAGTCTCTTTAACGTGTCGTTCTGATTACCTAAGCATGGTTAATTTATATTATGGAAAGTGTGCGTTAAAAGTGAAGGTAGATTAATATGTCTCGTCACAAGTCTCTTTAACGCGTCGTTCCGATTATTTAAGCATTGTTAGGTTGTGCGTGAAAAATTACGCTAGATTAGTATGTCGCGTCACAAGTCTCTTTAATGCTTCAGCATGGTTAGGTTATATACCCAAAGTGTGCGTGAACAGTGACGCTAGATTAGTATGTCGCGTCTCAAGTCTCTTTAACGCGTCGTTTTGATTACTATGCTTATGTCGCGTCACAAGTCTCTCAAACGTGTCGTTCCGATTACCAAATCATGGTTAGGTTATATTATGCAAAGTGTGCGTGAAAAGTGTGTTGGCGCAGCGGGACGTGAGGGTCCGAATCGTATATTTCAATTCAAAATTGAAATTCCAACAATTCGGATCCAGAAATTGATCATATCAATAACAAATGGATCGTTGTATCATCTAGTAATGAAAGCACGCATCTAGAAACCGTAAGAAGAATACCTATGTCGATTCTCCAACGATTCTTGTAGTCCCGATAGTACGGCGATCTCAAGCTCGTCCACACGAGTATGCGTCCGATTGAATCCTTGCCTTGAAGTAATCTGCAAGAGTTTCTCTTGCCGAGCAACCCTAAGCTCAAACTATCGCCTCGATTACGTCTTTGCTGGGATGTATGAAAAACTTTCTCCAAGCTTTTTTGTGATTGATGACTACTTGAACTCCTTCAAATATGCTCTCTTAAGTGTGCTGTGTGTAGAATGAGCAAAGGCAACCTCTATTTATAGGGTAGAGCTTTGCTTAAGAATGCAACACCTCACATGCTAGGTGTTGCCACCATTCGACACCTCACATGCTAGGTGTCACACACCAAGCATAGGTGTTGCCACCATCTGACACATCACATGCTAGGTGTCACACATCAAGCATAGGTGTTGCCACCTTCTGACACGTCGGATGCTAGGTGTCACACACAGAGACATACATGACATCATCACATGACATCATCACGTGACATCACCGTGACATCATCACATGACATCATCGTGACATCATCACATGACATCATCGTGACATCATCACATTAACTTGGATAAAATACAATTAGGTGCCTACTAATTTATAACTCTTACAAATTAGTCCCTAATTTATACTTGTTTTTCATCTTAGATTAATTTCCGAGATATGCTAGTATCTATATGAAATCGATCTCTCGTGAACTCAATCGGTTGCACACCCTATTGTGTGTGACTAACTAGGTTCACATCTATATGGCAACGAGAGTCATAAGAAACGCCTTTCTTATATTAAATAATTAAATCCCATTAATTATTAATTCTCGTAGATCGTGAGTGACGTCTAGCAACATATCACGACCCCCAAATATATATGAATGTTTCGATGCATTCTTTATGAACCAATGTTCATAATTACCGTACACTCTAAATTCCCTTCATCTAAGATTCTGATCTCGACTAGTGTCACGGTTAAGTCAAACACTGTTTGTCTTAATCATATGACCTCATCTCAGTTCTTATTCTTGATAAATATGACTTCCACTAGAAAGAACTTTCTAAGTAAGTCATATACACCTGCGCAGGTTTTATCATCCATAAAGAACAATTTGAGATAGCATAGAATCTTTTCTCCGTTCATCCGGAGTGATAAATCCTCTCTTGGTTAAACCCCTATCTCCATATACAACTAACTAGAGCCAACACATCCCGCGACCCTAGCTCATGAAAGATCCAGGGATAAGGAGTATAAAACTCTAGATAGTGTCACCGCAAGTCAAAGGACATATGTACAATTATGAACTAGATGACATTAAATTGACTTTGATGAAATACCATGTATAAGTCATCTAGCGTCACTTGTTGACCCACTCAACATCTTGAGTGTCCATATGTTTATCCTGATCTCCATCAAGTAGTATGAGACTCACTACTTCCTATAATTAGTAACTCCTTACTAATCAGGAGAATAAACAGAGGTGACAATCTTTCCGGGATAATACGATGCCCTTATTCGTAGGACCCCATCGATCATGAACTGTTATTTAGATCACATGTATAATAAAATTTGTAACTCATATTCTTAACACCTTAAGAATAGGTTCTATCACAATATGATAAGGACAATACGTAATAAATGAACACTTAGTTGATGAGACACTTTGTTCAATTAGAACATATATATCTCTGCCATTGGGATTAGTTCTACAAATATACATGATCAAATGGCCCTAGGGCACATACTACTAACAATCTCCCACTTGCACTAGTGACATTAGCAACTATATCTAAGCCCCATCTTTACAAGATGTAAATCTTAATGACTCTATGTCATGTAAACCTTAATGACTCTAAGTCATGGGCTTTGTCAGTGGGTCAGCCGTGTTATTGGCTGATGCTATCTTTTAGAGAAACAATTTTCTCATTCCAACAATTTCTTTAGACAATATGATAATGCCTTTCCTTATGTTTGGATAAGTTGTGAGACCCAGTTTCCTTTGCTATGGCAGTAGCACCATTGTGGTCGCAGAAAAGATGAACTGTCGACTTAATGGAAGAAACCGTACTTAGTTCTATTAAGAACTATTTTATCCAAACACCTTCTATTACAACATCTCATGCCATAATATACTAGGCTTCTATAATGGAACCTGGAGTTGATTCTCGCTTAGAACACTTCTAGCTTACTCCTCCTTCATTATAGATAAATATGAATCTGGAGATAGACTCTCTATCATCCATATTTGATTTATTAATTAGATTCTGTAAAGCGGTCTACTTAAAAAACCTTGTTCTCCATTAGTTAAGACCATATCTTTAGTTCTTCATAAGTACTTAAAGATATCCTTAACGACCATCCAATGTTCTCAACATGGATTCGATTGAAATGGATTAGTCCCACTAACCGCATAGACAAATTTCTAGCTTTGTAAGTGACAACACATACGTCAGACTACCAATTGCCGAAGCCTATGGTCTCTTTGCTAGATTCTTTCTTTCTTCAGAAGTCTCAGAAGACATTCCAATTCAAAGAAGAATTTCATGGCTAACTAGTATCAATCCTCTTAAAACTTCCATATTGAACTACTTCAATATCTTTTCTAAGAAGAGCCTGTAGGAGAAACCACTTATTCTCTTAGATCTATCTCCATAGATTCCAACACTGAGAATATAAGCTACTTCTCCGAGGACTTTGATGGAGTACGTATTAGATAAACCAAAGTTTTACAGAAGTTAACATTCTGATATTATTATGTATTAGTAATATGTTATCTAGATACAAGATCACAAAAGTGAGTCTGCTCCCACTAACCTTCTTGTAAACATTGGGTTTATCATCGTTTTTAATAAATTCGTAACTCCTTACGGCTTTATCAAGACGACGAATCTCAAAGCTTTGTTTCCATCCACTAGGGATCATTTTAGCTTAGACGCCTCAGAACCTTCTTCGGATTCAAAATCCTCGGCTTGTTCCATATAGATATACTCCTTAATTTAACTATTAAGAAATATGGTTCTTACATCAACATGTCCAACCATGGAATCTACATATGTAGCTATGGCAAGAAGAATCTGGATGGACTTAAGCATGGCTACCAGCGAGAAAGTGTATTCACAATACAACTTCTTGCCTCTAGCAAAAATCTTTTGCAACAAGCCTAGCTTTAAAGGTCGGCACCTTTCCATTAGTACAAATTTTACACATGAAGATCCATTTAATCCTTATCGGTATAATACCTTCGGATGGATCGACTAGCTCCTAAAATTTGGTTACTATAAATGGAATCCATTTTAGATTTTATTGCTTCAAACCATTTTTTAAGAATCTATATCATATATAGCTTTTAAATAAGTAGAGTGATCAACACTTGATCTTTTTCTCCATGACTAATCAACTCTTGTTTATCATGCGGGAAAACCATATCTCTCCGGTGGACGAGATACTCTATCTACGTGATCTTCGAGATGTTAATGTAGATACATCTTTTACTAACTCTAGCTCTTAGCGGATTGATCAATCTTTATTGATTCATTCTGTTGTTGGTAACTAGATGACTCCTCATCTAATTCTATATTCGTTTCTTAGTCTCCCTCTTGAATAAACGCTTTATCAAGTAAGACTACCACCGATAAACAACGATTGTTTGTTCGGTTAGAATTTAGAAATAACATCCCAAACTTTCTTTAGGATATCCAACATAACCTTTCCATGATTGATTTTGATTCCAAATTTATCGGATATCAGTTTCCTGATATGTTCCGAACAAATCTTACTTCCTTAAAACTTGATTTCATACCTTATCTCATAAGGTATCTATGGAGCAAATTTAGTTGGAATTCAATTTAGAATTTTATTTGCGGTAAGAAGTGCATGACTCCATAACGAGATGGATAAATTAGTATATAGCCCACTATTTATCGTATCATGCCCCACATTGTACGATATTTTCTTCTTGACAGACACACCATTCAACCATGGTGTTCCCAAGGAGTAAGTTGAAAAATAATACCACATTCCTTTTAGGAACGTACCAAATTCTGTACTCAAGTATTCTTCCATTTTCGATCACATCGTAAAGTTTTAATACTTTTTCCAATTTAGTTTTCTACTTCATTCTTGAAGTCATTTGAACATTTCAAAATTTTCATGTTTGTTCTTCATAAGACAAACTTAACTACATCATGATAAATATCGATGTAGAAAATGAAGTATAATTATCTACCTTGGTCCGTTTCTATAAACATACCATATACATCACTATGTATGATCTCTTAAACAGCCTTGGCTCTGCCACTTTGTACCACAAAGAATGATCAAGTCATTTTGCCTTTAAGATACGACTCATAAGTCGGAAGCGATGCAAAATCTTGATTGCTCAAGATTCCCATCCTATCTAACTTGTTAAGTCTATCTTTTGCAATATGTCCTAATCATAAGTGCCAACATTGTTTAGAGATTTGATTACTTATGGTATTAATTTTAAAAACATCTTTTGCATCAAACATCTTTAATCAAATAATAAAGACCATTTTGTACATATCCACACCCAACTCCGTAGTATCAAACATAATACTACAAACATCCTTTGTAAATAGAAAATCAACTACCAAATTTGTCATACAAATTCGGACATGATATTCCTATATATATTGGGTAAGTACAAAAATCTTGTTTAAGTACAACTTATGTTTATTTAAGAAAATTGAAGTTGATCATATAGCTCTTGTCGCAACGCTTGCGTCATTCCTGAGATTTAAGATTACTTCATCTTTTTCCTTTCTTTCTCACTTTTACTAAATCCATAAAAGATAAACAAATGTGAGAATGAGCATCGGTATTCAATACCCAAGCTTTTAAATGAGCAATTGACATTGGAACATGAGATAGACACATGTTCTTGATGGAGTTGTTCCTTCAGTCATTGCCCTTTAAGTATTCACAATACTTAATGCAATTTCCATTTCAATGTCTTTCGGTTTGACAAAAGAAACACTTTTTTTTATTGACCGAACCGCCTTTCAAATATTCCAAATATTTCCGGCAATGACTTATATTGTCCTACATCTTAACAAATGAAAACATTTTTCTTTGTTAACCGATGTGCATTTCTTTTTCGCAATAGCCTTGGAGGCATCTAAATATCTTAATCAAACAAAAATGATTTTAAACCACTAGCGGATTACTATCGTGAATGTCACTTTAAAGAATTCTATTTAATCTTATTATCCCTTAGATAGAAAAGATCTCTAATTAGTATTCGTGTTATTTTGTATATTTAAACCATAATGATTCGGTCTTTATCAAAATGGCCTCCCACTATCCTTTCGAATCCTACACTTCCAAAATAGGAAACGTGAATCTTTGTTGGAAAAAGATTCAAGCGGGTGATTGAATTCTTATACTCATTTATCTTTCCCTCAAGTACTTAATGCTATTCTTGGGATCAAAATGATATATAAGTGAACAACTACTTGTTCATCATATCTCATATGAGGTTCAATCATTTTCGGCTCCTAATGCTTTCACCCTCAAGTAATTAATGCTATTCTTGGGTTTCCACATTAGTTAAGTTTAACCCATTGAATCAACTAAGATGTATCGATTTGAATAATATACGACTCAGGTATGCCTAATTGCCTTTCTCGCCGTATATTATATCGACTACACCCGCAACATCGCATGCTTAACAATAAACTCGACAACATCTCTTGACGATATCATCTCACCCCTATGTATCCATAGCCGACAAGATGATAACTCAAAGCGTGTTAGTTTATTTCTCCAATGGAGAGCCATTGATAAATCAATTTAATGATTAATCAATATAAACTTAATCTTTTTACTTTTAGGAAGATTTCTTAGGGTTTTAAGTTATTCCGGTCTCACTAAGCCCACATCACATTTTAGCATGCATCTCATACATATTAAAGCTAAAATGAATCATGCAATCACAATGTATGATCATGGACTTCCTAGGTCTCATTCTTTAGCCACAAAAGAATGAGCAAACTATTATTTGTTCCGCATGTTCTGTTGACGACAACATAATGCACAAACGAGTCGCGTATTGTGTTAAATAATCACATTAGAAAAATTCCCAGGATAGATTGGAGGGTCACGAGCGGACCACTTAAGTACCAATCTCCTAGATAGAATTTAATCAAATGTAATTAATGTCACAATACAATTTTCTCGTTTTTGCAAACAAGACCTAAGCCCTCGGAATTATAAATTACATGCCCAATAATAATTCCTAAGTCCATGGTTATCAATACATGCATTCAATCGTAAAGCTTTAATACTCGATGATATGGTGACTCTGATATAATTGTTGGCTTCCAGCCAATAGTGAGGTTGTGGACCGATATGGACTCGATCCTATCTCATAGGGTGACATCCATATGTACCTACCAAAGCACGCATCACATACGCTCTAGGGTGGAGAGCCTCACTTCGTCACACGATCATGAGTGAGAGTTCCCTATAATCGAATAATCGACACATCTCCATGTGTTGCATCTCCATGCACATTATCCTTTGCTCTGATACCACTGTTGGCGCAGCGGGACGTGAGGGTCTGAATCGTATATTTCAATTCAAAATTGGAATTCCAATAATTCGGATCCAGAAATTGATCATATCAATAACAAATGGATCGTTGTATCATCTAGTAATTAAAACACGCATCTAGAAACCGTAAGAAGAATACCTATGTCGATTCTCCAACGATTCTTGTAGTCCCGATAGTACGGCGACCTTAAGCTCGTCCACACGAGTATGCGTCCGATTGAATCCTCGCCTTGAAGTAATCTGCAAGAGTTTCTCTTGCCAAGCAACCCTAAGCTCAAACTCTCGCCTCAATTACGTCTTTGCTGGGATGTATGAAAAACTTTCTCCAAGCTTTTCTGTGATTGATGACTACTTGAACTCCTTCAAATATGCTCTCTTAAGTGTGGTGTGTGTAGAATGAGCAAAGGCAACCTCTATTTATAGGGTAGAGCTTTGCTTAAGAATGCAACACCTCACATGCTAGGTGTCACACACCAAGCAAAGGTGTTGCCACCATTCGACACCTCACATGCTAGGTGTCACACACCAAGCATAGGTGTTGCCACCATCTGACACATCACATGCTAGGTGTCACACATCAAGCATAGGTGTTGCCACCTTCTGACACGTCGGATGCTAGGTGTCACACAGAGACATACATGACATCATCACATGACATCATCACGTGACATCATCATATGACATCACCGTGACATCATCACATGACATCACCGTGACATCATCACATGACATCACCGTGACATCACCGTGACATCATCACATTAACTTGGATAAAATACAATTAGGTTCCTACTAATTTATAACTCTTACAAATTAGTCCCTAATTTATACTTGTTTTTCATCTTAGATTAATTTCCGAGATATGCTAGTATCTATATGAAATCGATCTCTCGTAAACTCAATCGGTTGCACACCCTATTGTGTGTGACTAACTAGGTTCACATCTATATGGCAACGAGAGTCATAAGAAACGCCTTTCTTATATTAAATAATTAAATCCCATTAATTATTAATTCTCGTAGATCGTGAGTGACGTCTAGCAACATATCACGACCCCCAAATAGATATGAACATTTCGATGCATTCTTTATGAACCAATGTTCATAATTACCGTACACTCAAAATTCCCTTCATCTAAGATTCCGATCTCAACTAGTGTCACGGTTAAGTCAAACACTGTTTGTCTTAATCATATGACCTCATCTCAGTTCTTATTCTTGATAAATATGACTTCCACTAGAAACAACTTTCTAAGCAAGTCATATACACCTGCGCAGGTTTTATCATCCATAAAGAACAATTTGAGATAGCATAGAATCTTTTCTCCGTTTATCCGGAGTGATAAATCCTCTCTTGGTTAAACCCCAATCTTCATATACAACTAACTAGAGCCAACACATCCCGCGACCCTAGCTCATGAAAGATCTAGGGATAAGGAGTATCAAACTCTAATCACCTATATACAAGATAGTGTCACCGCAAGTCAAAGGACATATGTTCAATTATGAACTAGATGACATTAAATTGACTTTGATGAAATACCATGTATAAGTCATCTAGCGTCACTTGTTCGACCCACTCAACATCTTGAGTGTCCACATGTTTATCCTGATCTCCATCAAGTAGTATGAGACTCACTACTTCCTATAATTAGTAACTCCTTACTAATCAGGAGAATAAACAGAGGTGACAATCTTTTCGGGATAATACGATGCCCTTACTCGTAGGACCCCATCGATCATGAACTGTTATTTAGATCACATGTATAATAAAATTTCAAACTCATATTCTTAACACCTTTAGAATAGATTCTATCACAATGTGATAAGGACAATACGTAATAAATGAACACTTAGTTGATGAGACACTTAGTTCAATTAGAACATATATATCTTTGCCATTGGGATTAGTTTTACAAATATACATGATCAAATGGCCCTAGGGCACATACTACTAACAAAGTGATGCTAGATTAGTAAGTCGCGTCTCAAGTCTCTTTAACGCGTCGTTTCGATTAGCATGCTTATGTCGCGTCACAAGTCTTTCTACCACGTCGTTCTGATTACCTAATCATGGTTAGGTTATATTACACAAAGTGTGCGTTAAAATTGACTATAGTACTTATGTCGCGTCACAAAATACTTTGAACGCGTCGTTCCGATTACCTAAACGCAAAGTGTGCGTGAAAAGTGATGCTAGATTTGTATGTTGCGTCTCAAATCTCTTTAACGCGTTGTTCCGATTAACTAAGCATGGTTATGTTATATTACGCAAAGTGTGCTTGAAAAGTGACGCTAGATTAGTTTGTCGCGTCTCAAGTCTCTTTCACGCGTCGTTTCGATTACCTAAGCTTGGTTAAGTTTTATTACGCAAAGTGTGCCTGAAAAGTGACGCTAGATTAGTATGTCGCGTCTTAATCTCTTTAACGCGTCGTTTCGATTACCATGCTTATGTCGAACTTCTTTCATGTCCAAGAAAGAAAAGAGGCGATCTTAATCGTTAAAAGAAGATTCTTCATCTGTTCAGCACTAACTGTTTGAGGGATTCATTCAGTGGCTCGGGAGAAAGCACTCCTAGGACAAGTACTGCACTGATGTCACAAGTCTCTCTAACGCGTCATTCCGATTACCTAAGCATGGTTAGAGCATCTCCAATGGGATGCTACTTTTTATGCTAAAATTAGCATGAAAAAGTGGTAAAATGCTATAAATAGCATAGCATTTCAAATTTTACTCCAATGCACAAAGTTAAAAAGAAATGTTATAATTATTTATTAAGATAATTATCTCTTAATTTTATTAATTGCTAATTATTTCATAATTTTTTTAATTAAATATTTTAAACTAAAATTTATGTAATATTTTTTTAATTTAATAATAAGCTTTTCAAAAAATATAATTAAAAGAATAGACGAATTATATAAAAATAAATTATTTAATTTTTTTATTATATTGATGTATGGTCTACTATTAAAAAATCAAATCGATGTTGTAAAATTAAATAGAAGCACAAAATTTAAAATGAAAAAAGTAAAAAAAAATAAAAAAAGTAGATTAAAATAATAAATGCAAAAAATGACTGGTAAAATTGTAATTAATAGTGAATTGCTATTAGTTGTTAAATTTTAGCATATGCTATAGTCTGTGCTAAATTTAGCACAAACTATAGCACTGCATTGGAGATGCATTTTAAGATTAAATGCTAAATTATGGCATTAGCACTACATTTTAGCATTGCATTGGAGATGCTCTTAGGTTATATTACGCAAAGTGTGCGTGAAAAGTGACGCTAGATTAGTATGTCGCTTCTCAAGTCTCTTTAACGCGTTGGTTCGATTACCTATACATGGTTAGGTTATATTACGCAAAGCGTGTGTAAAACGTGACTCTAGATTAGTATGTCACGTCTCATGTGTCTTTAACGCGTCGGTCCGATTACCTAAGTATGGTTAGGTTATATTGCGCAAAGTGTGCGTGAAAAGTGACGCTAGATTAGTATGCCGCGTCTCACGTCTCTTTATTGCGTCGTTTTGATTACCATGCTTATGTCGCGTCACAAGTCTCTCCAACGCGTCGTTCCGATTACCTTAAGAATGGTTAGTTTATATTATGGAAAGTGTGTGTTGAAAGTGAAGCTAGATTACTATGTCCCGTCACAAGTCTGTTTAATGCGTCGTTCCGATGACCTAAGCATGGTTTGGTTATATTATGCAAAGTGTGCGTGAAAAGTGACGCTAGATTAGTATGTTGCGTCACAATTCCCTTTAACGCGTCGTTCCGATTACCTAAGCATGGTTAGGTTATATTACACAAAGTTTGCGTGAAAAGTGACGCTAGATTAGTATGTCGCATCTCAAGTCTTTTTAACGCGTCGTTTTGATTATCTAAGAAAGGTTAGGTTATATTACGCAAAGTGTGCGTGAAAAGTGACGCTAGATTAGTTTGTCGCGTCTCAAGTCTCTTTCAGGCGTCGTTTCGATTACTTATGCATGGTTTGGTTATATTACGCAAAGTGTGCGTGAAAAGTGATTAGTATGTCGCGTCTCATCTCTCTTTAACGCGTCATTCGATTACCATGCTTATGTCGTGTTACAAGTGTCTCTAACACGTCTTTCCAATAACCTAAGCATTAATAGGTTATATTACGCAAAACGTGCGTAAAAAGTAAAGCGAGATTAGTATGTCGTGTCTCATCTCTCTTTAACGCGTCGTTTCAATTACCATGCTTATGTCGTGTCACAAGTTTCTCTAACAAGTCGTTCCGATTACCTAAGAATGGTTAGGTTATATTATTCAAAGTGTGCGTGAAAAGTGACGCTAGATTAGTATGTCGCGTCACACGTCTCTCTAACGCGTCATTCCTATTAACTAAGCATGATTAGATTATATTACGCAAAGTGTGCGTGAAAAGTGACGCTAGATTAGTATATCGCGTCTCAACTCTCTTTAACGCGTCGTTTCGATTACCATGCTTATGCCGCGTCACAAGTCTCTCTAACGCGTCGTTCCGATTAACTAAGCCAGGTTATGTTATATTACGCAAAGTGTGCGTGAAAAGTGACGCTAGATTAGTTTGTGGCGTCTCAAGTCTCTTTCACGCGTCGTTTCGATTACTTATGCATGGTTAGGTTATATTACGCAAAGTGTGCGTGAAAAGTGATTAGTATGTCCCGTCTCATCTCTCTTTAACGCGTCATTCAATTACCATGCTTATGTCGCGTCACAAGTGTCTCTAACACGTCGTTCCAATTACCTAAGCATTAATAGGTTATATTACGCAAAATGTGCGTAAAAAGTAAAGCGAGATTAGTATGTCGTGTCTCATCTCTCTTCAACGCGTCGTTTCAATTACCATGCTTATGTTGTGTCACAAGTTTCTCTAACAAGTCGTTCCGATTACCTAAGAGTGGTTAGGTTATATTATTCAAAGTGTGCGTGAAAAGTGACGCTAGATTAGTATGTCGCGTCACAAGTCTCTCTAACGTGTCTTTCCTATTACCTAAGCATGATTAGGTTATATTACGCAAAGTGTGCGTGAAAAGTGACGCTAGATTAATATGTCGCATCTAATGTCTCTTGAAGTCATCGTTTCATTAGCATTCTTATTTCACGTCACAAGTCTCTCTAACGCATCGTTCCAATTACCTAAGCATGGTTAGTTTATATTACGCAAAAGTGCGTGAAAAGTGAAATAGATTAGTATGTCGCGTCTCAAGTCTTTTTGACTCGTAGTTCCGATTACCTAAGCATGGCGAGGTTAAATTATGCAAAGAGTGCGGAAAACGTATTTGTTAGATTGGTATGTTGTGTCTCAAGTCTTTTTAACGCGTCGTTCTGATTACCTAAGCACGGCTAGGTTATATTACGCAAAGTGTACGTTAAAAGTGACAATAGATTAGTATGATGTCTCTTTAACGCGTCGTTTCGGTTATCTAAGAATGGTTAGGTATATTACGCAAAGTGTGGGTAAAAAGTGACGCTAGATTAGTATGTCGCGTCTCAAGTGTCTTTAACCCGTTGTTTCGAATACCATGCTTATGTCGCGTCACAAGTCTCTCTAACGCGTCGTCCCGATTACCTAAGCATGGTTTGGTTATATTACGCAAAGTATCCGTTAAAAGTGATGCTAGATCACTATGTCGCATCACAAGTTTCTAGAACGCGTCGTTTTGATTACCTAAGCGTGGTTAGGTTATATTATGCAAAGTGTGCGTGAAACGTGACTCTAAATTAGTATGTCGCGTCTCAAGTCTCTTTAACATGTCGTTTCGATTACCATGATTATGTCGCGTCACAAGTCTCTTTAACGCGTTGTTCCAATTATCCAAGCATGGATATTACGCAAAGTGTGTGTGAAAAGTGACGCTTGATTAATATGTCGCGTCTCAAGTCCCATTAACCCGTCGTTCCGATTACTTAAGCATGGTTAGGTTATATTACGCAAAATGTGCATGAAAAGTGACGCTAGATTAGTATGTCGCATCTCAAGTCTCTTTAACGCGTCGTTTCCATTACCTGAGCATGGTGAGGTTATATTACGCAAAGTGTGCGTGAAAAGTGACGGTAGATTAGTATGTCGTATCTCAAGTCTCTTTAACGCGTTGTTTCGATTACCTGAACATGGTTAGGTTATATTACGCAAAGTGTGCGTGAAAAGTGACGCTAGATTAGCATGTCGCGTCTCAAGTCTCTTTAAAACGTCGTATCAATTACCATGATTTAGTCGCGTCACAAGTCTCTCTATCGCCTCGTTCCAATTACCTAACAATAGTTAGGTTATATTACGAAGAGTGTTCGTAAAAAGCGACAATAGATTAGTATGTCGCATCTTAAGTGTCATACCTCGCCTTACTTAGCACGAGATTGACGGTTATTTAAAATATATTTATCTCCAAATCAAAATTTTAAAATGTGTTCTATAAATATTAAGCACAAATATATAAAAACCTTTTATACAACATTTTAATTAAACCACCGTATGAAAACTAAGGATTGTTACAAACTTTTATACATATGATTCAAAATACATCTATAAGTACAAATATGTTTATTATAAACCAAAACATCAAGGCATCTCAAAACTCGGAGATGTGGCCAACCTCTATGTCTCAACCCCAAACTCTAAGCCCAACTCCCTCTCTAGTCAACTGTACGGTAGATTGCCTTGCTAACTGAAAAGTGACGGTAGATTAGTATGTCGTATCTCAAGTCTCTTTAACGCGTTGTTTCGATTACCTGAACATGGTTAGGTTATATTACGCAAAGTGTGCGTGAAAAATGACGCTAGATTAGCATGTCGCGTCTCAAGTCTCTTTAAAACGTCGTATCAATTACCATGATTTAGTCGCGTCACAAGTCTCTCTATCGCCTCGTTCCAATTACCTAACAATAGTTAGGTTATATTACGAAGAGTGTTCGTAAAAAGCGACAATAGATTAGTATGTCGCATCTCAAGTGTCATACCTCGCCTTACTTAGCACGAGATTGACGGTTATTTAAAATATATTTATCTCCAAATCAAAATTTTAAAATGTGTTCTATAAATAATTAAGCACAAATATATAAAAACCTTTTATACAACATTTTAATTAAACCACCGTATGAAAACTAAGGATTGTTACAAACTTTTATACATATGATTCAAAATACATCTATAAGTACAAATATGTTTATTATAAACCAAAACATCAAGGCATCTCAAAACTCGGAGATGTGGCCAACCTCTATGTCTCAACCCCAAACTCTAAGCCCAACTCCCTCTCTAGTCAACTGTACGGTAGATTGCCTTGCTAACTGAAAAGGTTTTAAAACAACTAAAATGAGCGAAAACTCAGTGAATAGACATAACAAGCATAAAATATTTATATACTTGAAGTAAGTATATCATATAATAACGAATACTAGAAAACAGTTCAATACAACACAAAATACTTGTAAAATTCATCACGAACACATTTACAAATATAAACGATATCAAAACAATTTCACTTTAAATATGAAATGTAGTTCGTATCAATCATCTATTATAAGATTGATAGATTACCCTGTAATAATAATATAAACCATAGACCTGTAATCAGGAACACAACACTGATCTACAGTCTAACCAACATATCTAGGAACACTTGATGGCTAACCCTTCTCCATCATTAGCACGGCTCAGCCCTTCTCCCTTCACTGACCATCAATCAAGTGCCCTGTGTCAAATGCGCATAGACACTCACAATATCTCACATGTGCATATAACTAACTCAGCACACATAACCAGGTGCATATCACAACTCAGCACCACTCAAATATTTACCATTACAGAGTAAGGATATCATATAAAAAGAAATCTCAAATCATTGCATCAAAACGCAATACAATTCAATAGTAAAACCATTTCAAATTCTCATTCAAAACTTAACCAAATCAAACGACCATTGAACTGCCGAAAGGTATTACACGTTCATAAACAAACACTCATTATATCAAAAGCATCGAAGTTTTACTAAAATCAAACAATTATATAGATTCAATTCAAAACTTCTTTCATTTTATACAACATTTGCCAAAGGTAGTATTTAAAATATTTAAACAAGGGCATTTCATCGAACACCTTTCGTGCATTCCAAAACAACCATATATATCCATTTAAAACACAATAAACCTTGACATTTTGAATATCAAAATAGCATATTAATTTCAGTAGCAAGGGCTAGTATATCTACTCACCACACAACAACTAAAACTACTCCAAAATCACGTCACAAGCTGCCTTACTTTCTACTTGCACCGTCGTTGCCAAAACGAGAACCTAAATGAGTAATGTAAATCACAAAACACCATCAAATATAAATTCAGCCCCTACAAATGAATTTCTATATATTTATGCATGATTATAAACATGGTACCAAATCTGCCTTATTAGGCAGAACATTAAGCCTTTAATGAAACATGTCCTGTGCAGAGTATAGACAACATTTTAACAAACCCTTCGGTGAACTTTTATCCCTTTCGGTCTAGAATCCAAATCAAAAATAATTTCATCATTCGACATCTGAGCAATGAGTTATACCGGTTTTAGTGAGGTGTGCTCAGACTGTCTTCACAGCTGAAGCAATAAAATGTTACGGTAATTTTAGGTATCAAAACGACAGAATCAGACCAAACATAAAGAACAGAAGTTGTAGGAGACACTCTAGAGTTTCTGTGGAATCAAGAATTACTCAATTTGGATTTATAGAACTTAATATACATCACTCGCAATAAGCTGCAATTTCTGGATTCAAAACCAGAACATAGAATATCATAGGTAAAACTTTAATAAACAAGCTAATTTGAAGAAATTACTTACCAATTTATCATGAATCCCTTCCTG